>NC_086339.1:4966520-5612510 GCF_032445375.1 Bacillus rossius redtenbacheri | reverse complement strand
TTGATTACATCTGTTATTAGTGTCAACTTAGAATTTATTTGCATTTTCATAGCTGTTAGGTGCACAAATATAAATATATCTTGTATTAATGTACTTTTTATTATTAAAATTTCATTAGTTTTATTATTGAACGAGACTGTGCACGCACTGCGAACTGAGCGTACTTTGATGTGGGAAAATAACCAAACGACTCGTAACAATTTCGCTTTGCGCCTCTCCTTCAACGCCTTCCCCTGCGCTTCCTCCCCTACATTATTTCCCTTCTTTATCCCTTATTCGTCGTTCCTGCTCCCTCCCCTTTCACAAGCTCCGCCCAAGTGACCGTCATCTGCGATCGGGTTCTGCGCACATAGGCCGTGGTGTTGTTCCAGACGAATTCAGAACTGATACTAAAGTACTTGATACTTTTCAAGTGTACTCGTTTGCCGTTCGCGTATCAGTGCCAAAGTAAAAGGTTGATACTTTTCGACCCACCTCTACTTACATGGCATCTTGGGGCATTCAGCCCAACCCGGTGAAGACACAGGCGTACTTCACCAAGATGAGCAGACGTCCCCTCGCCCAATTGTCTTTCATGGGCGTTCCCTTGCCGTACTCCTTCACGGTTAAGTCCTACTCGATGCGACGCTCACCTGGAAGGCGCATGTGGATGCTGTACGCAAGATGATGCTTCTTTTCCAGACGCTGCACCCAGTGTTTAGTGCGAGCTCCCAGGTGTCTCTTCCGACGCTATTGCACGTCTATACGGCGTACATATTGCCTGTACTCCTGTACGCATCGGCTGTCTGGGCGTCTTTTACGAGAACGTGTTTGTGCCCCATCAACACTGTGTTTCATGCCGGAATGCTGCTAGTGCTTGGCTCCCCGGGAGACACCTGGGAACGCCTCTATCACCTCTTCGGGATTTCACAGCCCTTTTCTCCATGAAGTTTTACCACTGATGTGCTCGCAGCTGCAACCCGACTGTGGCCACCATCGGTGATTACGACGTCTCTGAGCCCCACCCGCATTTGCGCATTAAAGACTTCCTCCTTTGTGAGCCGCCATATAATGAGACCTAGCTGTGCCTTTGTCGCCTGTTGTCTCTATCTGTGCATTAAAGCTTTCTGTCTGTGTCTTTCGTTTAATAGGGTATCTGTTAGTTTTTTTTTTTTTCAGAGTTTTCTCCTTGGACTACTGCTGTGGACTGACATTCCTGGGGTATTTATTATCAAGGTGTGTTCCTATTGTGTTAATAAATGTTAGTAAAGATGATGTTGGTTTTGTACCCCATTCCCAGTCCAGGTTAGGTTTGGTCTGCCAGCAGGTAGGCTATTATATATTAGTTTACTGCTTTCTTTATTTCTTGTGAGGCCCATATTCCGTGTAATAATATCGTTTGCTGTCAATGGTGTTCTTAATAATGTCCCCCAGTTCTGATTCCTGAATAAAATATGGCAACTATTTCAGTATATTGATTCCCTGTTGCCTCCTTAGATATCATTTTTCTCTCCACCTTCTTGTGGTTCTGTTTTTTTTTAGTTTATGCAATTTTATATAGATAGTGTTCAAGCCTAGGGCCAATGCTCTCCGTGTATCGATATTTTTAGTTGTTTAGTTCCCTTACTCGCCAGCACAGTGACGTCGACCCAAGTGTCTCCTCGGCTCCTTCAGACCGTTATGCCTCGTCAACGTCCTCCCTTGCGATACTAGTGCGCCGACTGTGAAGTGCGACGGTCAGGGACGCACCCGCGTGCGCCCTAGCATGCCAGTGGGCTTCTTTTTGTGTGTAAATAATTATGCTTTTTATGTATTTTTAAATGGTCACGAGCCTTAACAATTGTGTATATTTTGTAATCGTAACTAATTAATTTATGTGTAAATTCGCTTTTTAATTAATTACTCGCTAAGTTGTGTTAATAATTCTGTGATTTTTCTCAAGTGCTTTTGCCGTGCTAGTAATGTATTCGCAGCCTGGCGCGTCGCGGGGCGGGCTTCTCCCACGCCGGCCGATTTCTCCCCCCCCCCCCCCTCCTGCAAGGCTCGCGGGCCTCGGTCCGCGGGTGGGCGGGAGAGCGCAGTGGTGTTCTGGACGCGATCGAGAGCAGACGTGCACGCTGCTCCGCGCTGCTCTTGAGGCGCGTTTTCTCAGCTCGCAGTCCGATGACAGTGAAACGTCACGGGTGGTCTCTGCAGCTGAGCTGCATTCGTTGTATCGCTCGCCGTATTGAGTTTTACGAGTTTTCCGGGACGTCACCAGACGAACGTCATAGGCCGTGTATGCGCAGTTAGGGACCGCCGAACCTCTCAGTCAGTACGAGACTCTTACGTGACGGACCACGCACGTGCTGCGCTTCATTACAGAGCAATCGTAACCGGGATGATAATTACTGGATTATCTTCCCAGTTTGTGTCGGGACGTATGAACGGACGAGACTTTCCTCCGGGAGTCCGGGTCGTAGCGGGGAGGGAGCTCATTCCGCGACGGGTCCGCCAGGCTGCGGCAGGCTCTCTATGCGACAATAAAAGGGGCTCGTGGAACGGACAACACCGAGTTATCCTTGGAACTGCCTACCTTTCTTCCTCCTCACCTAAAATTCCCTTCAGGTCCCGTATTTCCCGGTCCCGGCCACGTTGGCCTGGACCCACACCTCACCGACGAGAGCTGCACGGGCAAGACAGGGCAATTACGCAAACGGGGAATCGGGGACCTAAAGCCGAGGGACGTCAACCGTTACAGCGCCTTTTTTATATGTTGTCACTATTAACATCTTGTTCCTGGTGTTGCACGTTTTACAATCCCCTGTGCTAATCTTTATTCCATTTTAAATTTATAATTGGGTTATTTCTTGTTTTTCCCATTTGTTTATATTGTTCATTGTAATTATATTTCAATTTGTTATCATGTAGGCATGTATTTTATAATCTTGTATTGTTGTAATGATGTTTGTATATGTTTCTTGTACAAAAAAAAACTTTTAAACTGAAACTGAACTGTTTCCCGTAACCAACTTGCTTGAAGTTTGCCGTCCGCCGCGGTCTCGTGTTCGAGGTCGGGCGCAGGTCCTAGCGGGGTGGCTGGCTTTCTTAGAGATTTCTGTTCCGGAAGGGAGCCAGGCTAGCTCGGTGTCTAACCGTGTGATGGTCGTGGGTTCGTTGCCCCAGCATGGCCCGCTAGAACCGTCGGCGGTGATGGAATTTGTTTCCTGATTAGGTTGGGTTGTTTAGGTTAATTTACATACACTGTTCTGGTTGTTCTACGGGTCGCACGTCGCGCACGGGAGGTGCGGGGTGGACGTTTTATTGTTCACGATTTACACTGGTTCATTACATTGGGCGCGAGATCTACTCGGCGGTACATGACTGCCAGTGAGGCATCGGAACACGTAGAAGTTTTGATTACACTATTATTACAATTACACTTGACAAAACGGCACTCTGTGGTGCTTTTACGTACACGATTACACTGCACATGTTATCTGAGAGGGACACCTGTGTGCCTCTACGTGTGTTTACTTATTAAGTCCTCACGCCAGTCGCAGTTGAGGGAGAGCGTTCGATCAGCATCGGCTAATCTCGTAATCGGTAACTTGGGACGCGCGGGCCCACCTGTGTGGACCGCGGCTCGCTACTAAATTAAAAAAACACGTTTAAGCTTGGATGTAGCCTGTGCCTGTGCACTGGGCGATTAACTTAAGTTCTGGGGTGGTGGGAGATGACCCGTACCGTATACTGCACGGCCCCACGTAATGCTTTGTGTGGGGCGTGTTTAATTGACGCGGCTGGGTTAGGCCCTACACCGGAAAAGGACCGGGCGCACACGGGGAGTATTTAAAAAAAAAAAGGTTTTGGTTGTGACTATAATTACCAGATGGACGTTCGGTGAAACAAAGAGATGCTGGCTCCCCGTGGGACGTGCGTCCGTCCCGGTCCGCGAGTCACGCTGTACTGGCGTCTGGACCTTCCGCGAGGGGAGGGGTGAGCTCCCTGTCGCGCCAGAGTTTCTAAAGTTCCGTTATTCGTAAAAATATATATAATTAACTAAATTTAAGTGGCTCTAAATTCACATAATAAAACTTAATGATTAACTTAATATCTATATATGTTTTAGAATTGACATTTAATACGTTTGTCTAAAATAATTTTGAATATTAGAGTCAAGCTGGAGACTGTCTGTTTCTTGATAACTACTCCAGTGGCGAATGATAATGCTAATTTGGGGCAGTTTGCGTTACATCACACGTTTCACTACTGAATTTAGGCTGAAGGCCGCAAGGGTTGCACTCACAGCTGTTTTAGTAGAAAACTACACGTGAGTGACCCGGGCACTCCTACGTCGCACTCTATTAATTATGGGCTTTTGTTTGTTTTTGATTACTTTATTATTGTGTGGGGAATTTTGTAGGCACGGGGAGTGCGTAGAATGCGTAATTAAAATGGTTCGCTATTCTCTACCTTGGGCTGCGGTCCGCTCACTTGACTCAGGTGGCCCATGGCTAGGGGTGCTTTCCGTTAGCGGAGCCGAGTACTGGCGGGTGCGGGTACTGGCAGCCATACAATGTCAAGTTAATGCATGAAATTTTGTATCCCGCAATTAATTGAGCAGGATTTTTCCATGTGTCTATGGAGATTTTACCTGCGATCAACTTTTCTAGGTTTTAGTCTTGAGTTAAGAAGTGAAGGGAGTAAGTCATGGCGCCAATCGCAGCCATAGCTGGTCAATCCACTCAAACACATGATGCATGCTACCTCTCCTGCATGGCTTAAACCCAGCATGAGTAAAACGTATAGACTTCGGCCTGAGATGCACTTAGTCTCCTCCCTAACTCGGACCCCTCGCAAATACACTTAGTTTTTAGTTATGTTAAGGAAAAAAACTATATTGATTATCGTTTACTGAATACCTGACATTATAAGATAGCTTACAATTCAGAATGTCGAGGAGAGGATATGATGGTTAGTGAGGTAGGATGATAACTGCGATGCTTGCTGGTTAATCTGGCGCTGTTTAACCTTTAATCACTAAACTTTGAAATGGCGCGCAGTCTTCTCGTCGTCACAGGATAAATGTAAAATTTTGAGCAGTGACTTTAATATTGAATGGCAAGGCCCGTGAGTTCTTTCAAGAATCTGTCCGTTTTACGCTCAAAAATTACTCTGAAAATACACATTTTAGTCTTTTAAACTCTTTAATATATCCTTGTTATTCGACATATGTTCGTAATTCATTATTATACAATATTTTTTTTTTATGTACAGGATCTTGCGATGTAATGATTTAAAACAGCAAGCATCATGTACCACAAGATTAAGCCAACATGATTATGCAACAGGATAGAACCTTCAGGATCCAGAAATAATCTTGAATATTTGGAATGGAAGAATCAGAGTATTTTTAATTCTTCATAGTTTAATACAGGAGTGCCAAAGAAAGAGATACACGATCGCGGGTAAACAATGACTGAGGGCGACAGTGTAAAGTACAGGTATTGTTAGATAGGATTTAAACTGTTATTTTCCACAAACCAGAAGGAATTAAGAAACCATCTCCATAGGGGTGAATTAAGATATGTGTGTAGTGTGTGCAAACTATGTCTTCCGATTTTTTTTCTTTCAGTTTTAAAAAGCCATGGCATCATATCTTTATCCTTTTTGGCTATGCCGATTTTGTAGAACATGCCTTTTTAAACAAAATTGATGTACTTATTAGTTTAATTCCCAACTACATGATTAGTTTATCATGTTCACATAACTATTAAAGTTAATTACTATTGTTAATGTATTTACGATAACTTAATTTTCATTACTTATGTATTATGATCGATAGGTTAATCGACATGTTCAATCATCAAGTACTTCAATATGGTTCTTTATTTGTATATTCATAGTCGCCGACCTCCATAGCGTAGTCGGATGCACACCATGGAGGTAATAGTCTATTACCTCCATGATGCACACCAGCTTACGGTGCGAGGGGTTCTGGGTTCGAATCCCGTGCAAGGCATGGGTGTAAAAATTTACATGATGGTAATTGATTGCCGATGATGGTTGCACTACGATACATTGGCCCAATTTGCTTACTGAGGTTTTTTGATTTTATATAAGATATGATTTCGATTTGCATTCCGTTGCTTTATCCTATCGCTGCTGGTGTCACCGCTGAAGACCACCCTAACAAACAATAATAAAAAAAAATTTCATAGTCAGCCTCAGCCCTGTAGCATAGTCGGATGCTCACTGGCTTACGGTGCGAGGGGTTCTGGGTCCGAGTCTCGAGTCCTGGGTAAGACATGGTTGCTTCGATAAGATAAGATTCGAAGAAAATGATTCTGGTTGTGGGCGTACGCCGTTAAATACATATAATAAAAAAAAAACAATATTTATAATCAGCACCAGACCTCGTTAGCGTAGTCGGATGCACACTGGCTTATTGGGAGAGAGGATATTGGTGTGAGTCCCGGCTAAGACATGGGCGTTAAAGTACTCACGGTTATTTGATTTATGATAATGATAATTACAAGGTTTGAACTAAGAAAAGGCATCTAGCGCTTGTAGTGGGAGGGTAGTCAATGACCCTACATACAATTTAAAAATAAGTTGTTGGCAATATGTGGTGATCGTATGTATATACAGAAACTTAGCGGTGAGTTTCTAGTCTTTCTGATATAACGTCGTTGACAACAAGGCCAAGAATGCGATAGTTGTTTGTTATGTAAAACCAAAACTAACAATTTTAATGTAATGTGAATTGAGGTAAATTTATGTATTAAACAGGTGTTGTTATTGACATTTCTGTGTTTAATGTATATTACAGCGATTGTAATTCAATTATAAATCGTTATTTCCTGTGCGTGATACTGATACTAATTTAGATAGATAAACATAACCTCTGTGGTCATTGGTGATGTAACATAGTGAATTTTGTGACGTCTAGACCGATTTTAATTAGTATTTTGTTAACGTGTTATGTGAAATGTTTTATTTATTTATTCTACTTGTTTAGCATGCGAGGGGTCCTGTGTTCGAGTCCCGGGTAAGGCATGGGTGTTAATCTAAGTACGGCAATTTGATCGATGATATGGTTATAACAGGCTTAAAATAAGAAAGAAATGACCCTATGGCCGTGGGCGCACAGCTGTAGGCCACATAGCATTTAAAAAAAAAAAATACTTGTTCAGCAGTAAGTCTAACACATTCACACTTTTTTTTCTCTGTTATAAATTATTTTTTGTTAATAAAGAGGAGCAGTCAAGAAAGTAAGACAATGAATGAGGTATTAATAAAACAGTATTGAAGCGGTTTTTCTGGAAATCCCTATGTCCTATAATTTTACAATGATTCAAGTTGCAGGTTGCAGCAAGAGTTCGTGAAGCATCAAACTTGGAATGAATTAGTGGCTGGTTGGTTGGATCTCGTGGTGATTTGAAAAATAATAAAACACTTTATGTTTTTCTTTGTTTAGTTAGATTTAACATAGAGTTTAAGGGCAGATAAATTACTCCATGTGATGTTTCGCATGACTGAAGGAGTAGTAATAGAAATATCCTCTGGAAGTAGTCTACTTTGCGATTACATTACAATACTGATATAACCAAGATGGCGTTGCTTACTTCATTACCACCCGTACTTATGTGGGTTATAATTGTGAATTATAAAATCTATTTTTCACACATTTAATTTTTTCACTATTTTTATTTTTTGGTAATGTAAAGTATACTATAATCACTCTGCTCTAGTCTTTTTTTGATACAACTTATGACAATATCGTGAAATATAACAGCCTGCTCTAAGTATAAGCTTACATCATGATACTGAAAAATAAAAGTTGCGAGTTGAGTAGTAAAATATGAAGAATAAAATTTTCTATCATGAAATAGACTAGACCAGATGGGACTGTATTCTATTCAAGAAAAAATTTTCTTGGAACATGATACAAGATAATATTATATTTGAAACGGTCTCTCTTTCAAATAATAAATTCCCTCATGATACTGAGAAAATATGTTTGCAAGTTGTACTTTCAACAATTTAATTACCAGTATCGCGGGTGGGACTATAGCAACCTTTATTTATGTACTGTAGTCTGCTTCATGATACAGGGAAAACATTATGGCATAATGTCTCAATTTTAAAAAATGAAATACCAGTATCGCTAAACCTAGACGTGGTAGAAGTTTAGCCTACTTTAAGATAACCTAAACCCTTAATTTACCAAAATGAAATACACAAAAATTATTGCTTCTACATTCTATCTCATCAAAACCTGTAAATTTCTCCGCTTTTACTATAAGAACGTACAGGTCGTATTGTTTCAGCATAGCCTTGTTTGACTTCATCAATATCCCTGCCATATCGCAATGTATATTTATATATACAAAAATTATCTAACCTACCCTCACCAAAACTTTCGCTTTGTTTGTTCTCTTCAACAGTTGCAAAACTAACCTAACACACAGCTCACCTCTCACTTAAAAAATCAAATGAAGTGCAAATAAAACTACACATCACAAACATTTAAAAGCTGTAAAAACCCACTTATCTTTCTTGGCTTTATGTCAACAATTTTTACCATCAATGTCGCTCTTGTATACATTAAATTTACGCCAAAAAGAACTGCCTTTCCTCCATTTAACTTATTCTTTATCGCGAAACACAAACCGTCGTTTTCCTGTTCACTACCAAAACCGCACATTCTTTCTCTACACTGCACCGTTATATTAATTTAATATTATTAATAAACACAACATTGCTCTTCTCTCGTGATATTTCTCTTATTTCCACACACAGTACTTTTTGTGTACTTATTTATTCACTTTATTTAATGTACTACTCATACCATGATCACTCCAAAACTTAACTATCATTCTGTTGCCAATTTTATGTACTGTATTTACCTTCATTCCATAATTCAATTTGTTGTCATGAACTTGACCATGCCCTACTTGTCTGCTGTAGTCATGTAACTGTTTTACATTTTTTTTTAGTGTACAAGTATTGGACAAGTTATTTTACACAAAAATACAATTGTACAGTGGCAAATGATCAAATGCATATTTGTTTTAAGATGCCTTTAATCTTTCATTAGCTGTAATCGTCATGGGTTTGGCAGTATGTGTAACTGCTTTTTTAATCTTTTCTTGCATACATAAAAAATAATTGTGCTTACTGTACACTAATTATATAAAAATACAATTTTTTTATAATATTAATAAGTATAAGAATAGCTGATTGAGAAGTCTTTTATTTGATCTTTAAAGAGCTGTATGTTTGAAATGTTTGTAATAAATGTTGAAGCAGCATTGTGATGTAGATTGCCCACTGAGTAAGAAGGTTCTTTTTTGCACATTTATGTTCACAGCATGTACAGATGGTTTTTACTTCTTGTATTGTGCCAATAAAATAAATATAGTTTAAAAAACTAAAGAAACATGCTTTTAAAGATTATCAAACTAAAAAGTTAAAAATAATTTTAAAATTTAATTTATGACAATAGTATATAAGCAATACTAGTATAAATGAGAAAAAAGCTTGAGGCGCTTTGTGCCATATTTTTTGTATATTAAGCGCCCCATGCTTTTTTCTCATTTATACTAGTATTGCTTATATACTATTGTCATAAATTAAATTTTAAAATTATTTTTAACTTTTTAGTTTGATAATCTTTAAAAGCATGTTTCTTTAGTTTTTTAAACTATATTTATTTTTAACTTTTTAGTTTGATATTCTTTAAAACCATGTTTTTTTTTAGTTTTTTAAACTATATTTATGTATAATTATCATAGGGAAATGAGTTACCGACACTACCTATTACCATCTGAGATAACTATTTGGAGTTGCAACGTCACAAAGAAACGTCTCTCCGAATCATTTACAGTTAATGTATGGATATAATCTTAGAATTTACCGAAAAAAAAAAAAAAAACATTTTTTTTCTTTCGACGTGGCCGGGTGTAGAACCCACGATTGCTGATTCCGAAAGCTGACGTCTCAGAAGTTGCGCGCCTTAGACCGCTCGGCTAACGAACGTAATGAAATTAGTGTGACATTTTACAGTTTTTTACTCACTCTTAGTCGAAAGAGTTACAGACGGACAGACAAACATACAGGTGAAGCTAATATAAAGCATGTAATAAAGTATATCTATAAAATAATTTAGGTTTTTAAGATCTTCAAATTTCGCACCTTTAAAAACTGATGCTGGTAAGGGCTTAGAATCTTGAGGTTGGGAGTGGTCTAACTTTTGGAAAACTATGTTTTGTTCTGTAGTTAATAATAGTCTATAATTAATACAGTCAAATTTTAAAATGATTGCTAAATTATCATAATAAAAGCTATGCTATTGAGCTTAAGTAATTTGAATTTATAGTATAATAAATTTTGTTACTTTATAAGTGAAGAGATAATTTTTTGGGTGTTTGTTCGCTACCAGCCAGGGACACATAACACCAGCCATCTAACAGTACAGGACTTGTACTGTCTGTATTCAGTGTTTGTTAAAGTACATATTTGAAAGAAAACTCATATGTAAGGAAATAGCGTTAATTTGGGGTCAGCTAGATTCTTTTATAAATCTTACTTTTATTAAGTATTTTAGTTTCACAGACATTCAGTATTTTTTTTTGTAAGACATGCCTGCACATGTGGTTACTTATGCATCATTAAAAAAATTGAGTGATTCAATTGATACATTTAATTAATATTAATAATGTGACTGTTGCAGATTGATCTCACTGATGGCCTACCACTTCAATGACAATGTCCACACAAAGTCTTTCACCCCGCGGGAGTATCAGGTAAAGAGTTACACTTCGGGCCTCAGTCGAGGGGCATTCAGCCGTTTGAAATCGCAGCAAAAGATTGATTGCAGTCTGTTGTATTGTTGTTTTCCTTGATGTACACACCCCTAGTTCAACCAAAAAATAAATAAAAATTAATTTAAAAAATTTACAAACGTGAAAACGGCAGTAGCCGAGGTTTAAAACAATTCCGGTAACACTACTCAAGCCAGTGCTACCTGGAAGGCTGTCCGGCTTGTGATATCACAGCACAATTCACTTACTTGTTTAAGCCAGTTGATTACAGCGTTGTGTTTATATGAAATATTTTTTGGATATTTTAAATTTGATACCGATAGTAACATTCTGTAAGGTGTCCTGTTGTGTTGTAACGACTTGTCGCTTCGCAAGGTGGAGCTGTTGGATGCTGCGAAAGAACGGAACATCATCATTTGCCTGGGCACGGGCTCGTCGAAGATCTTCATCGCAACCAAGTTGATACAGGAGCTGGCCAGCACGATTCGCAGGCAAGATCGCTCTCACCCAGTCGCCCAGTGTTTCACTTGTCCACTCAATCATGCATTATTTAATTTTTTTTTTTTTACTGTAGGGCAATTGAAACTGATATATCTGTCATTATTGTAGATCAAATGTTTAGTTTAGAATTAATATTTATATCTAGTTTTTTTTTTTTTTTAATTTTAGATTAGTATTTCTTACTAGTTTTTTTTATAATGTTTGTTAAGTTCAGTTGTTTTAATTAAAGTGCATTATTTTTGACAAGGTAATTGTAAGTTTTTTTTATTGTACATATATGAGAAGTGTTTTAAGTATTGCAGTTGTCTCACAAAAATATTTGTAACACTTAATTAATGGTAGGTAGGTACTTTGCAAATATTTGACAAGTTGTTATAGTAGACAGTCCCATTGTAGACATTCATATTGCTCTGTTCATAGGAGCTAGCAGAATAAAAACGGGAATACACTGTAGAGCTATGTACATTGTACAGTTGCTAGAGGAGGCTGCCCCGATGTAGTAGACAGATTCATTTTGTTCTGTTCCTAGGAGTCGGCAGAATTAGACAGGAAGACGCTGTAGAGCCACGTACAGTTGTTAGAGGCGGGGACCTCGGTGTGGACAGTCATGTCGTACTGTTGCTAGGAGGTGGCACGAAGGAGGCAAGAGGACGCTGTTCCTGGCAGACTCTGCAGTCATGGTGTCCCAGCACGCCTCGTACATCCGCCACCTCACGGACCTGGTGGTGTCCGAACACAGCGCTCTGGATGAGGACGGTGTCTTCACTCCCGCCTACTGGGACTCCGTGCTGCGCAAACATCAGGTGACCCCGACTGACCCGAGACTGACCACTTCCTCCTACTGAGCAGCCGGCCGATTGCCGAGCCCTGTTCGTTTAGGTCTTTTGATTGTGGTCAATTATGTGATACAGTCATTTGAAGCGTTGCTGTGTTCGGACTTATTTTGTGATATTAGTTTTGTTCGGTAACTTTATATTGTGTATATCTTGACATTTGTTGTTGTTTGAGCTTGGACATATCCAAGTATATAGGCTATTTTTCTTGCTGTGTGTGCTGCGTTGCGGAAGACTTTCTCATAGCTGTGCTCCAGACACTGAAGAAAAACAAAAGACAGTCTACTCAAGATGGTCGCCTGAGCACAAGTCGGTGCTAGGCACTGCTTCAATTTTATCAATTAATTTTGTTGGAAGTTTACGTTCCCGTTGTCACGGAACAAGTTTTGTGTTCATAATATTTTAGTTTATAGTCAGTATTTAAACTGTGCATTTATTTATATCGTGTATGAATTAATATTTATGACTCTATGTTTGTACTTGAAATACATACACATATTTTTTGGTTGAGTAGTGGAACCATGTAATCATGTATCTTACATGCTTTAATGTCATTTATTTCTTCTACTTGACTCACTTAACTTTTGTTTTGCCCGTACAGGTCCTGGTGATGACCAGCGCGGTGTGTCTGCACGTGCTGAGTCAGCGCTTCCTGCAACTCACCGACATCAACCTGCTGATTCTGGACGATTGCCACCGCGCTCTGACCGACCACCCCATGAGGCAGGTGAGTCTCGCCGTCACAAGTCAGTTGTGTTCGGTTCCTCGAGGAGAAAAGATTGAAGCTGGAAAGACCACATCTTGGGTCCAACTATGTTAAGGTCATAATTATATTCTGTGCGTAGCCATGCGATTCAAACAAATGCAACCTTCACTTTTTTTTTAATTGTGTGTGGCCTTTGTTGCCTGTGCTCCTGCCGGGCTGGGTCGGACAATCAAGATGTCTCGCTGGCGGCCCGCGGGCCAGATCTAGCTCGCATCATTGCAAAATGCTGCAGCTGTAAAACATTTGAGTTTCCAGAGGACCTTGGTTTGAATCCTGGTTCATTCATTTTCATTACTCTTTTTCATGGTTTTCCCGAAAAACTAAAAAAAAAAATAGCTTGGATGGTTCAATGAAGTGGGTCATTACAGATTCCTCCCCAAACCCTGTGATTGGTATGGCGAGTAGTCTGGCGAGAAGTACAGCCGTCGTTCGTTCGTCGAGACGGGTGTGGTGCGTTGACGTGTGGTCAGATAATGCGGGAGCACGTGGCGCCGTGCAAGAGCCGGCCGCGCGTGCTGGGGCTCACGGCGCCGCTCCTCAGCAGCAGCAGCGACCCGGGACACCTGGAAGGGGAGCTGTGCCGGCTGGAGGCCGCCCTGCACTGCCGCGCGGAGACGGCCAGCGACATAGTGTGCGTGCTGCGCTACTGCAGCCGGCCGCGCCAGCTGGTGGCGCAGTGCGCCGCGCACTCGCCCGGCGAGCTGGACCGCCTGCTGGAGTCCGTAGTGCGGGACGCCCGCGCCTTCCTGGTCGACCACCGCTACGACCCCACCGAGGTGTACGAGGACGAGTTCCTGGAGGAGATCCGAGCCACCCCGGACCCCAAGACGGACCCGCTGTCCGTCTTTGACGACTTCCTGCACATCCTGCACACGCTGGGTAACGGCGCGTTCTCTCGCCTTTAGCATGTAATATACGTAGTGTTTTGTCTAGAGACGTACAAGACTAAAATCCAGATAAAAACGACACAATTAATAACGATTCACTCGCGAACAACTCGATCGGCAGCAAGCGTGCACGATGGCACAACTTACCGCCAAGACGGTTCAACAACAACTGTTGCTTCGTTGCCGGAAGCTGCAGTGCTACCCACCTTGGCAGGCAGCCAACTTGAAAAACTTGGCGCTGCTAGCAAGCAGCGCGGGAAGTTCAAAATTCAAATGTTTCCAAACACTATACACTAAAGTACACACAATATTTACAAGTCCAAACACGTAGATCGTTACTGTCAGCTCAAAAATACTGTGACCCTTCTTGTATTCCGGGAGACAGGCTGTAATTTTTAAGGGGTCTTTATTGGATTTTGGACTGATTACAACCCATCCTAATCCCCTTAAATCTCAGAGTCACTATTATTGGACGAGTCTAGCATGAAAGTGACTCACTGCTTTATGGGATTATTAACTGATTTCGGTGGGCAGATGTCTTGCGAGAAAAAAATAATGCCCTATAAGTGTGTGTACTCTTCCCCATAGTGGCAGGAATAAGCCTTATCCTGGCACAGCAAAAGCATTTTAACGAGCGCATAAAGGTTGTTTTTCAGTTGCTACTTGCAGTAAAATCGAATTAATTATTGTTGAAATGTTAGCACTAGTCGTTGCTGTTGTTAATTACATGTGACATAAGAGGGAGCGAATTTATGGGACAGGAAAGCAGCAGGCTGCGGTCTCTTTGATGGCATGACTGCCAACGCAAGCACTTGATACAGCTCGCCTGATGGCTAGCAGATTTCTTTGTCATTAAATTTTGTCACGTTATCTCACGCCGCATATCATGCAACAGTGGTAGGCATTGATTCTTGCCCAGTCGTTGTGCACCACTCGGCAGTCACAGGACATTCTTCAGTCAGATTATGACTGCACGAAAGTCGGTGCGTTGTACACGTAACAGTTGTTGGCAGACGTCAGTTCCCGTTACCACTCCTCTACATGTTTTCACGGCCGCAGCGCCCATTAGCCCGCTGCTGTCACGCAGCGCTTTTATGCTCGCACTTCTAAAAAAAAAATTCCTTCCTTTATATCACATGCTAGCATGACTATTGAGAGAAATGATGCAGCACTGTGGCAGTGCTCATGATAAGGGGGTGGGGGATGCAAGTGCAGTTGCCATTGCTTCCAGACAGCCGGAGCAGTGTCTGTGTGTGTGTCAACGTAGATACACTAGGTACTGCATGGGTTCCCAGTCTCACAGACACTGCCAGGTTGGCAATATGAGGACATGGTACTAACTGCTGGATAGCAGGCTCCAGCCATGCTGCTACAGACCTGAGACTTTAATACATTACAGTGGGCAACGCAGCACTCACAAAGAATATTTCGATCCATAGCACCGAAAATAAATGCAACAAATTTTTGTTCCAGTCTTTTGCTTTATTAATTTTTTTTTGCTTTTTCAAGTAAATATTTTCCTGCTAGCCAAAAAAAATATTGTTACTTGTAGAGGATCACTATTTCCGGGTGTTGTAGGATCAGGAGTTGCCTCTACTTTCATTATGCTTCGTTATGGCCTCTCATCATAAGTATTCCTTTGGTTGTAACTTCTGTGACCCACTCTTCAGAGAAAAAGGTACCTAACTTTTGGGTGGTGCTAGTGCTATTGGGTTATGTATTTTTTTCTAGGTTAGGTTATTTTCCCTGAAATGATTTCTGAGCACAGACTTTGTGTGTTTGCTCTGACGGTGTGTGGGTGCTGAACCAGTTAATGCATAAGATTGCTTTCCGACTCGATGATGTGAGAGTTAAGGGTCAGAAACACGCTTATAACTAGGGTGTGAATGGCGTCTTTAATCGCCAGTTGATATGTTACGAGCCATCAGTAAATTAACGCGGGTGACAGTCGCTGTGGGTGCCGACCACTTGGTTCAGCCACGGAGGGTTGCGAGTGCCTTCACTGGGAGTGAGCAGCGAGCGGGGGGTTTCAGGGGCGTGGTGCGCGGACCGTGCCGCCCTGGCGCTCCTCGTGCAGCTGGAGAAGCTGAAGGTGAAGACTCCGTACGAGAGGCACTTCCTGCTGCTGTGCATGGTGTCGTCTGTCATGGTGAAGATCAGGTGAGCTGCCTTGCAACGTACGCATGAACAAAATTCCAACAAGTTGACAAAATCTGGTAAACACTAGTTTTCATTGTCTAGGAAAAAAAAAATTCTAATAATGCAGTGTATGTGACTTTGTCTACCAAATTATTGTGGGATGAGAATGGCAAATGGTTTTTTTTTTCTTTGTTCTGTTAGTCCATTTTTCTTTGTTTTTTCTTTGTTTTGTTGACCATATTCCTGTTGTGGAGTATTGTGTGGTGTTTATATCCTGACAACAGCAATTTTTTGCTTTATTTGTTTTTTTGTCATTTGTGTTTTTTTTTTGTAGTTTTCTTCTACAGACATATATGTGCTTAGCAATGGCGTATGTCCAAAAGCTTACATCAAGTTTAGCAAAACATTGCTATCAGTAAGTATAAAATATCTGCCCTGACTTGCAGGCTACTCTTACAAGATATCAGATATGTTTTTTGATAATGTCACATCACAGTCAGTAAGCAATATGATACCTTTACGAGACCTGCAGGCTACTGCTTCTCAACTACATGCGATTAAGTTTTTATGAATATGAAATATTTTACCTTCTAAGACCTGCACAATATAGTGTTTCACTTTGTTCAGCTCATTTGTAGATGTCTCTCTGGTGAAGTAACTTGTGTTGTGTGCTCAGTGAGTATCAAAAATTTTGCATGTAATGGTAGGTTAACACCATAATTTTTATTATGTTTTTATTTACAATGCAAGTATTCTATCCAACGTCATTGTGTCCAGTATGGTGGATATATTGGAAATTGGTCAGCTTTTGCAGTTACGTGCTATAATCCTTTCTTAATTTAAAATCACAGTTCTCATAAGAAAATCTTAATAACCGTTACAAGTTGAATGTGCTTGTTAGATGATTTCGAAATCAACACAGGAATGAAAATCTGTGACAAGTGCGGCATAAACTTTGAGTGCAACCACCGTAACGAGGAAACAGCTAGCAGATGTGACGACAGTGAATTTATTGTTCCTGATATCTAGACATGTGCGAAGCTTCGATAGTACAATCGAATTCAAAGTTTTTTAAATATTCGCTAACACTTCGAAACAATATGAACTATTCGCATTAAGCGAAGCTTCGTATCGTTCAAGTCTTATACGTCGCACGTGCGATTTATTTTCTGTTAACTTAGGAAGATCGACCTCTTGCACGAGTGTGACTTCATAAACGATTAATCTAAAGAGCTACATAACCTATTACAGCATTGTGTCGCCTAACGGGCTTATTAATTTCGTTTAACGAAATTATAAATGGATAAAGGTGCAGAGGGATCATCACAATCTAAAGAAATACTGTCATAAAGAAAAAAAATTAGTGCAGTATGGAATTTTTTCACGATGTTGGCGATTGTTCCGCACATTGCGATAAATGCAAACAATTGTTCAAATGCCCGCGTGGTAGGTTATATTACAATGATAATTGTATTGTTTTGATAATTTGTAGGTCGTACAAAGTGATATAATTTATTATATGCTTGGTAATAACTGTTCTCTGATTGTAATGCAATATCCAGCGCTAAAAAAGACAAAGTAAAACACAATTATGACACGTTGCGACCACTCTTAAAATGTATTTTATGAATCCCAAAACTTTGAGGTCCAGAATTATTTGGAATGACCCAAATACGTGTATGAACCACGGAAGTATAAATGACACAAGTGTTCAATTTGCAGGGCGATCTGCGAGGATTTCTTCCAGAGCGTGCCGGAGAAGGAGCGCATACACAGGTTCTCGTCGCCGAAGGTGCGACGCCTCGTGGAGGTGCTCCTGCAGTTCAAGCCCGACAAGCCGGACCCGGGCGAGAGCGCTGCGGACAGGACCGACTGCGAGCTCGAGGGCGAACCAGCGGACCCGTCTCCGAGAGACGGGGTGGGCCGGGAGGCTGCGTGCTCGGTTAAAACTTTAGAAAAATACACTCGAACAGACAGTGCACACAGGAGTAACTGCAGCGGGGAGGACGAGGCGACAGGAATCAATAATAATCGGGAAGTTGTAATCTACCGAATGCCAGCGAAGGGTTGTAAAGAATGTGTTGCCGCGAACGGTTTCTCGAAATGGACGTGCGGTATGATTCTGCAACGTTACGAAACTTCTTTGAGTTTAAGAAAACATTGTAGACGGGAGTTGAATGGTTTTGCGAGACTGTTGCCATATTCGAATTCACGTATAAATGGTTTTTTAGATAGCCCAATTGTTTCCGGTTCAGTGTTCAAAGTGTCGGTCGGCAATTCGAACGGCATGCGTAACGGCATCGTGGCGGTTAAGGGTGTTCCTCGCTCGGAACTCACCAGCGGAGATGGTGACGATGATGACGACGACGACGACGTAAATCTCATAATAAGAACCGTGGGCAGCATCAGACTCAGTCTGTCCACCGCACACAACCCGGTCGCCCCCGCCCTTGCGCCCGGCCCAGTCTGTCTCGGCGGCAAGGAGGTTGCCGGCGACGGGGACCAGAAGACTGCGGGGGGCTCCCCGTCGAGACGGCGCAACGTGCGGGGCGCGAGGTACGCCCGCAAGGGCTTCGCGAAGGACGACGGGGCCCACCAGAGCCGGCCCCAGCGACACCCGGCCCTCGACGACCCGGATGCTCTCTGCAGCATCGTGTTTGTGGAAAGGGGATTCACGGCCAAGATTCTGTACCACATGTTCGTGGTGAGATGTGTTTTGTGTTCCTTCTAGCGATAGCGTAGGTAGTAATGGTGTGTGTGTTCAGTCAGTGTCAAATACATGTGTAACCATGCTTGATTTTTAAGCTCAAAATTTTTGAGTAGTTTATTTTAGGTTTGTGAATTATATTTTATATACCTATATGTAGTTACCACATGCCAGTTCATACAGAGGGACAAAATTTTATGGTTTAATTTTTAGGACTATATTGTTTTTAAAATAGAATGTTTTTTGTTTTATTAATTTTATACAGTGTTTTAGTTAAATAAAATAAATTTATATTCAACAAATTTGGGTCTATAATCTTTCTTAATACTTATTTCATCAAAATGGTCTCATTTTGATTCACACTTGATGCACTTGTACAGTACAATCATTAGTAATAGGGGTTTCTAGAACAGAACTACTCAGAAAAATAAAAATAAATTAGTAAATTTTTTTGTGTTTGAAACATGTACTGCCATTTAAGTAAAAAAAAAAAATGTGTAAATTATGTACTAAATGCAAGATCAAACAATATAATATTAATTTTTTATAATCCATTTAGGCCATGCATTCTCGTAAAAAAACATGCTATATGAATTAAATTCAGTGAATTTACCACAAAGCATTAAACTCTTGTAATTTGTGTTAAATTTTGTCAACTTGCAGATTGATTTCTTGTTTGTAGTTACAGTTTGGTGCTGAATTGTGTATTAGCTTCCATTTTGGTGGTATGTGTTATATTGACAAGCTTTGCTGTGTTATCTCGATTTCATCACAAGTTACCGTGTAATTTTGTCCCTACTGATAAAACAACCTGATAACTAAGCAAAATCCCTATTCATTAACCAACCCCATGTTAACTGATCAAAACTCCTATAGAATCAAACAAGACATCTTATAAATCGACGAATATAAGCACTAATCGGGCAATCAATCATAAATCTCAATTAAATATAAAATTTGATCTGATCAAACTGACCCAGTTAGTAACGGATCAACCCATTAGTGGCGGAGAAAAAAAACAATTATTGCGGTATCACTCGATTAGTTAGACAAAAATTTGTATTTAAATTATGCATTGGCAAAATTGACATTGATCCCCGGATTAAAATTACAAGTTTTTTGCTGTAAGAGGGGAGTATGGACCAAGCTTTGATTCCATGAAGTATTGGATTCTGAATCCTTTGATATCCTAGAAATCGATGGAACCTGCCGGTTCGAGAATCGAAATGGACCCGCCGCTGAAATAAAGCACTATGAATGCGTGTCGGGAGACAGGTGCCACGTGTCGCACACTTGACGGAGCTCTGTTCACGGCAGGAACTACGGCACTCGGACCGGCAGCTGTCCTTCCTCTCGCCGCAGTACACCATGGAGAAGACGATGGACCCGGTGGCTGAGCCCCGGGAGGCGGAGGCGGAGCACCGGCAGCAGGAAGAGGTTCTCAAGAGGTGCGTCGTTCCCCCGTGCCGTCCAGCCGTGCACAGACTGCACGTTCCAGTTTCTATTCCTCCGTCCCGATCCCATTTAGATTCCACCCTACTGTAAGATGTTGCCAGTCAAACTCCTTATTTATATTGTCTGGTACAAAAAACAAGTTTGTTTTACGATTACTGTATTAAATCTTATACCGCTGACGTCCCAACCCAGCCGAACCGTAAGGCACTGTAGTTACCGGTCTTTTCTGCCGTGATGGTTTCATCTATTAAGGTTATTACTATAATTATGATTATTATTATTGATTAGGTATCAATGTTTGAATTTATCTGTCCTTAAATTTTATGTTCTCATATTCCATGGTGTGTGTGTGTCGTGTTTCTGTTGTACTAGACTTTTTGTTTTGTTAACTTTAAGTATCTGTAAGCTTGTTTCCGTACAATGGCCAACTGTAAGTGCACCTACCTGCTGTGGTTTCACCTCAGGTAGGGCTTGCCTAGTTTGTTGCTGACGAGAGGGAGCGTCCAGTCACTTGCAGTAACCAATTTTTGTATCTGTCTGGTATTTGCTGTGCCCGCCGGTAATGCCCTTGGCTGTCGGTAAGCACGTTCGGTGTGCGTTTGGGGGTGGAGGGGGGGACGGCGGGGTTGACGGCCGGCGCTGGGCATGCAGGTTCCGTATGCGCGAGTGCAACCTGCTGATCGCCACGTCCGTGCTGGAGGAGGGCATCGACATCCCCAAGTGCAACCTGGTGGTGCGCTTCGACCCGCCGTCCTGCTACCGCGCGTACGTGCAGTCCAAGGGACGGGCTCGCGCCCCCGGGGCGCACTACGCCCTGCTGGTGGAGCAGCCCCGCTCGGAGCAGCTGGTGGGCCAGCTGGCGCAGTACTGCGAGATAGAGAGGGTGAGGCAGCACCTGCCATCCTCCGAGCTCACACGCCTCCTTGCCGTCCTTGACGTGTCCTTCATTTGTCGTAAATTGATCAAGGGCCCTTAAAAATTCCTAACTTTCTCTCTCTCTTGCTCCACCCCCCTCTTCTCTAATTTGTTGTAAATTGATTAAGGGCTGATAAAAATCCCTAACTTTCTCTCTCTCTCGCCCTCCCCTCTTCTCTAATTTGTCATGAATTGATTAAGAGCCCTTAAAAATCCCTAACTTTCTTTCTCTCTCGCCCTCCCCCCCTTCTCTAATTTGTCGTAAATTATTAAGGGCCCTTAAAAATCCCTATCTTTCATTAACTCTCTCTCTCTCATGAGTTGTTGAATAGAAATAACACAGTGAGGCATAATAAATGCTCTAAACCACCAGGAATTCTGGCGACTGACGCCCCTCTCCATCGTCTTGTGTTGGTGTCGCGCTGTGTCATCACACGCTCCCTTGACCATCCGAGCGCAGAGGAACTCTCGCCTGCGACAAGTGTGGGTTTGGTTGTTTCTTCTCCAGATGTTGCTGAGGAAGTGCTCCAATCAGGAACCCCCGGATGAAGAGGAGCAGGAAGCCGACCTGTACACCGACTCAGTGGAGCCGTACACACCTGCCAACAGTCCTACCAACGCCTCCGTCAACTTGGCGACTGCTATCGCCCTCGTGAACAGGTAGATGCGAGGCATAGGTTACATGGTCAGCATTGGTGGTCAATCACTGTATTTTATTTTCTCCCTATGACATTATTTATTTATTAATTATTTATTTATTTAATTGAGACACGCCTATCTACTGTTGAAGAAAAAAATTTATTTGATAGGTACAACATACATTAACACAATATACTAACAAAAAAAAAAATAACACGGCACAAAGACAAACAAGGACATCACAAGCAGAGATCAAATAATACAAAATCAGTTGCTTTTTTTTGTGAAGTGTGCACATGGAAGATTTTAAAACAACTGTGAAATTACAGCACTCTTAGATGTTTTAGTTTCAAAATGAAAATTATTATTTTTTATTCATATGTTATGACCGCCAACTTGGTCTAGTGGCCAGTGTGTCTGGCCTAGTTGACCCGGGGGGGGGGGGGGGGGGGGGGCAGGGTTCAATTCCTGGCCGTGGAGGGGGGGGGGGGGGTTCAAACCCCCTCCCTGTGTTCAGGACTGGGTGTATGTGATTTCCCACCTTGATCCTACGGAAGGCAATCTCAGACCACCGTCACAAATTTACTTTTTGGCGTGTATCCTTCATATGTGTTTTCCCTATGACCCTTATGTAACAGTTTCCAAAAAGGGTAGCTATTTCAGGGGGTTTTATTATTGAGAGTTAACAGTACCTGTATTCCTAGATGGTGCTCATGTAAGTTAATATTTGGTTTTGGTTTGCCAGTAACATTAACTCTGCGACTGTTGCTTAACATTTTGGACAGTTTTAATATTTTAACGAGAACAGAGATCATACAGTTTTTCTTACATTTCCCTCATTTCCTCAAATTTTTGTACTACTTGCATTTTTATCCTAAATTTTTGTTGAAAACAACTAGGCTTTGAAGGTGTGAGCATTAGTGTAGCAGTTAAGATAAATACCTACATAATCTTTAGCAGTTGTAGAAATGTTGCTTTCCTATTTCCAATTCCATCAACATGATAGGTGTGGGTTTTTATGATTTATGCATAGTATGGATAAAAAAAAATTACATTTCATTAAATAATATATTTTTTTTAGTAACCATGGTTAAATAGTAGTTTGAAAGAAATATTGTGTCGGACGAATGTGAATCAGAGTTATTAATTTTTTTTTTTTAATTGAAATGTTTTTAGGTACTGTGCAAAACTGCCCAGCGACACGTTCACGCGCCTGACTCCGCTGTGTGCAGTCAAGTCAATGGTGGTGGAGGGCACGCCCTTCTACCAGTGTGTTCTGCGACTGCCCATCAACTCCCCGGTCAAGCAGGAGATTGTGGTGAGCGTCGGGCATGCTGCCAACCTGAGGCTCTTAGCCGTAACCATGTTTTAAAATAGGTGCTTTGATTAGTACATGTGTTACTGGGTTGTTTTTTTTCCTCCTTAAGATACCAGCATTGGGAGCTCCAGTGTACATATTTTCAAACTATGTGGTAAAAATAAAAGCATGATAATAGTAAATTAGTATTGAAAATTTTGAGATCTATTGGTTTATAAAATATTGTATTTTCAATTATTACACTATGATTTAATTTTAAATTTTGTAGAGATCTAAATTTTTTATACTGAGGATAGCACATTATCAAGCACTGAATTCTTGAAAACTCATATATAATAAAAAAAATGTAATTTGTTAATTTAAGTTATAAGTCAGTGTTACTTAACAAGTTTTGGAAAACGGAATATACACTATTTGAAACAAACTGCCTCTTGGTTCTGGGTTCATCAACGTCAGTAAAATTGTTGATCCATCTTCATGCGCAATTAATGGGCCTTTAAGGTAACTGTAACAAAGTGGACTGAGTCGACATTGTGCACATCGACGTAGTAACCTTTAACAAAGTACGCTACGGATATAACATTTTTAGGGCCTAAGATTTAAGGGAAGCCTACAACCCACGTAGTTTCGGTTCCCTACCACGTTCGTGCAACTTCGGATTTCTCTCAAAAAAAATTGAAATTAAAAAAAAAATCGAAGGGTTAGGTCAGGTCAGGTCGGTCACAACATGCTTGTTTCCATTGGAAACTTCTGATTTAAGCGGCTGAAGTGGCGTTAATACCAAAACGCAAAACTTCGGAAATCTTCGGAAATTCTTGCAGGGAGCCGAAAACTGCGTGAGTTGTAGGCTTCCTGAGAAGCCAAGAAGCAGTCGGCGACCGGACGGGAAGGCAGTTGTTGACCGGACGGTGGAGCGACGTAGGGAGGAGCTAGCGACGGGAGGGGTGTGCGGCAGGGCGCGGCAGTGCCGAGCAGGGCGCTGGCACGGCGGTTGGCAGCCCTGGAGGCGTGCCGCGTGCTCCACCGGGCCAAGGAGCTGGACGACAACCTGCTGCCCATCGGCAAGGAGAGCTTCCGCGTGCAGTGGGAGGAGGAGTGCGGCATGGCCCCCGACGAGGAGGACTCCGCCCCCAGGGACCCGCTGGAGCCCCGCCCCGGTACCACCAAGCGTCGCCAGTACTACAACAAGCGGGTGAGCCCCTCCTCCTGTCACTGTCCATCTCTGCTCTGCTCTATAGGTCGAGTTGCTTCGTCTTCAACATCTTTACCTCATCCAATTTCGTTCCCTGAAATATTTTTAATGAATACTCTACTTAAAAATTTCATGGAATTTTCTAATATATCTTTTTTTATTTACGACCCCTCCGATTCCCACACTACTCAACGAAACGAAAAGTTAAAGACCGCTATTTTTTAATACCCTTTTTTTTCCCTTTTGTGTATCCGTACTGTATTTTTTCCTCTCATCCCTTCGCCTCTAGCCTAACGAATGCCATTACTTAGTAATAAAAAATTTAAGGCAACTGATATCAAGCACTCAACTTTTTTTCGTTAAAATTAATTGTTTTGTTTATTTCTTGAATCACATTTTAATATTATTAAAAAAATTAAGTTATACACGGTTGTAGTACATTTTATTGTTGTTGAAAAAATTACTTTAATATTAATGTTTGCTTTTTAGTTGATATTACAATTAATTTTTTTTTTTTCAAATGTAATTTTATTTGCATATTGCTGGAGCTGATGTTCAGCAGCGGCCTGCAGACGTGTGTGGTGTCGCTGTGCAGATAGCGACTGCTCTGACCGACTGCCGGCCCACGCCCGGACGCCCCTCGTTCCTGTACCACGTGGGGATGGTGCTGACCTGCCCTCTGCCGGAGGAGCAGAACACCCGCGGCAGGAAGATATACCCTCCGGAGGACTCCCCCCAAGGGTTCGGGATACTCACGCTGAAACCCATACCTAAGGCAGGTTGTCTCAGGTCAACAACCTTAGAGCTGGTCGCCTGTAGTGTTTAACTTTCTTCCGACGTTCAACTGTAGCAACATTTCTTACGTACTGCTAAGTTTATTGGACAAGTACGTTAATTTTTATTCCTGTAAATTATGTAAAAATAATCAAACCAGTTTTTTTTTTTTTTTTTTTTTCTGTTTTAAAGTGTGTTGCAAATCAAACTTGTTTTTGACGATGGGTAGTACTTTTTAGCTTTCAGCCTAAAAATTATTAAACTGTTTGAAGTATCACAGCACCTTTTTTTTTTAGAGAATGTTTGAACAATATTTCAGGAAATAAAATAAAAAGCAGTTTTAGAGACTCTTCTTCAAAGTTACAGATCACAGATACTCACCTGATCTTCTCTATAACTTTCATAAAATTCTGCCAAAAAACTAAAATATCTTACTGTTAAATCATCGACACATGGTAGGTATTAAAAAAGAAAGTTACACAAAACTTCCAACATTTGGCATAACCTACATTATATGAAACCCAAATAGCAGGAATAGGCAAGTTGAAGCAGGGCAACACGCAGGTGACGAGCGTTTCCATTATTTTAAATATTGTTTTAAGAAAAGATTTTGTACATTACCTGCACACAAATATTTTCAACCTCCTGTAAATTGGTTTTTATGATGAGGTTTTACTTTTTACATAAATACATAATTTGTGTGTTTCAGATATGCCCTTTCCCAATCTTCACTCGCTCCGGGGAAGTGCGCGTGACGCTGGATCTGTGCGACTCCGCGGTCGTGCTGTGTGAGGAGAAGCTGGACAAGATCATTGCGTTCCTGAACTACACGTTCACGGGCGTCCTGAGACTGCAGAAGTACCTCATGCTGTTCGACCCCCAGGCCTCCGAGAACTCCTACTTCATCGTCCCTACAGTCAGGAAAGGTAAGGTGGTCTCTCTCTCCATGTCTTCTTCCAACACTGTGCCTTTTATTGAAACTTCAGCTGTGACAATGCTCACAGATGTATGACGAGCATGGAAAGGGGCAAACCTCGTAATGCCTACGCTCTTTCCGACCAAAAGGAAGTGAAGTTGAAAGGGTATCTTTGTGTTGGTGGTCTCGGTCATTTGCGAGGGTTCCCGCAGAAAGGGAACATATTGAAAACAGGGAAACTCAGGGAATCAAAAAGGTGTTTTGAAAACCTGGGATAAAACAGGGAAATTGACAAACTGTTGATTACCAAAATGGATTATTAATTTAATAATACATACTAGTGTGTTATTTTAATGTAATAAAACCAGCCTGTATTTTAATCACAAATTCACATGAAGTAGAAAAACCATCTGTTATCTTTCATTGAACATAAGAACAAATAATGAATAAAATGTGTATTATTAAAATTATTTGAAGCGCAATCAAATGTTGGTAAGTCATTCACCTGGTAGCACTAGATTGTTTCAAAGTTTGATAAAATATAGTGGCTTTATATTGCAGATGTACAGCGTTGGTTACACAGCACTGGTGGAAATGATAACAGTACAAACTGTATATGCGAAAATTATTTCATGGTCAGTTTGACATGTTACGTTTTGTCAAAATGTGTTCAAGCGTAACATATTTACTAGTGATGGGTCATATTCTTGTTTTCACGAATCCAAATCCCAAAGAGTACCTCGAATATAACCCTCGAATCCGAGGCTCGAAAATAAAATAATGTATAAGAAATTAAAAATATTAACTACGGTATTGAGACATTTAACCCTTTAATTGTTTGTTTCACAAACTAAGTTTCCAGAATCAATACATATTTTAATTTTATTTATATAATTACTTGTTAATAGTACACTATCTTAGGGAAGGGTAATAGGTATGAAGGAAAAAACTGCCCTAATGAACTAAAAATTTACCAGTGTTGAATTTTTTAAATTTAAGTTATTTTCCTTTAATATTTTTCTGTTAATCCTTTGCTTGGAATATTGATTTCTTTGAATACTAAGGATTGGATGGTATTTTAAGTGTTTGATTGGCCCATTCTTAATATTTAGTACTTATGTTAGCTTGCAAAATTGATTAATGAGAGAGGGGAAACATGTTGGTTGGACAGGCAAGACAGGGAACACTCAGGGGAATTGTCTAGAGCAGGATTATGGTAACTATGTTTGTGTTGTTGCTTGTTTTCATGCTGTTGTCTCGATTACCCAGCCAAGGAGGAGCGGGTCGAAGTCGACTGGCAGTTTCTGGATCGCATATACATGAACCGTGACTTGAAACCCCAGCCGGTGCCCGAGGAAGAACGCGAGGGTTTCCAGTTCGATGCCAACAAGTACTACGACGCTGTGATAATGCCTTGGTACCGCAACCAAGATCAGCCGCAGGTACCCAACTTACTCACGGCACGATATCCGGTGCCTTCAGGGGTGGATCCATGCTTTCTTTTGCCTGGGGCAGAGAATGTGATTAGTTTCTCCCCACCCTCCTCTTCAAATGCCAAGAAATGTACCAGGCATAATTTTTGTGTACGTTATATGTAAAGTATTCAGTTAAATTTATCAAACCCCTTGTACGTACCATTGTTTAAGTGTCATTTTATTTCCAATACTGTATTTATAGAAATAATATAGGGTTCAGAGTCCAGTGGAAACACAAAAGGTAAAAAAAAGTTAATTGTGGTACATTGTTAAATAAAAATATTGAAAATTGATTTAACAAAGTACAGAAATCAAATTTACTTGTACTGTTGTATTACTACATCCTATACATATTCAGGGTCCAGTAAAAAATTAGCAGCCCATCGGCTTTTGCCAGTTACAGTTTCATAAATAAATTATTAGAAAAATATGTTTTATTGCGATTTAATTGTCATATTGTAATACCTTGGATTTTTTTTGATTCAGAAGTATTTTATATTTTTTTAGTATAATTTTAAAAGTATTTTTGTGACATTTTTCTTGCAGTACTTCTACGTGGCAGAAATATGCACCCATCTGAGCCCCAAATCTGCATTTCCTGGCTCAGAATACAAGACGTTTGATGAGTATTACTTCAAGAAGTACGGCATTCACATTCAAAACAGTCACCAGCCGTTGTTAGATGTGGACCACACTTCAGCTCGTCTCAATTTCCTCACGCCTCGGTAACCAAAACATTTTTGTCCTTCACATAATTCTTTATTTTAAACGTTAACATAGATTCTGTTTTTTTTAATGATTGTAATTCAGCTGAATTAACACTAGTTATTTTGTTAAATCCATGAGTGATAATTTTTTTTTAATTTGAAATTTTCCTGATATTTTTTCATGTTGATTGTTTGTCTTGGAAAAGAACTTATAATTGTTAACAAGTTATTAACTACATGAATCCAAGCCAACTGGCCCCTGAGCTCTGCCATATATCATGAACGATGGAAAACTGTATTGCTCAGAAGTAGAGCTGTACGGATTCACAAAATTTTGCCAATATGCCGGTAGAACTATTGCAGATTCACTGATTCCAAACCGATATGGTGTAAATTATTTTATTTAAAAAAAAAGTTATAAATTAATAAAATAACCCAAAATTTCTCATTCTAAGAAAGGCATGCAATGCAAATGCACATATATTTTAGTTTAAAGTAAACTAAAGTTAATAAAATAGAAAGATAACATAAGATTAACTGCATAGAATTTTTCTTTTTTTTTAAACGAACAGTAATATAAATACAAAAACAAGTGAGTACTTGCCTAAAGTTCGTTGTCATTAAAAATCTTACAATAAACAATTCAACCCAATTTACGTAGCCATACTTTTGTTCATTATAGAAAACATTTAACTAAACTAGCACCGATTACAGAATTCCTAGATTTTTATTAAGAAAACATTCTTAATTTTTTATTGAGTGTCATTTAGTGCCATAAAAAATACATGTGCAGAAAAGTCTCTCAGATGAAACACTAGTAACAGGTACACACAGGTAATTTGCAGAAGAAAGACACAGTCTCTGAGTACATCCATCATTTATTTGCTTTAACTTCTCTAAAACTGATGTTCACAACTGCATAATTTTCTCCGTTTTTAGTTTATAAATGGAAAATAACCTCCCTTTTTTTTAACTCGTACTTTTAGTTTGTATTCATTTGTTGTTGATGACCTGTTGGTTGCTTATTTAATCATGAAGGCTGGAATATTTAATATGTAATTATATGAAATAAGATATTTAAATACGTAATAGGTAACTATGAAATACATTGATTCAAGAAATACAAAGATTTAAAGTAGAATTTAAATTTGCAACATAGTGAGACTTTGAACATGTTTAGAATAAAAGAATTGTAATTCCATTACGTGGCGAAAATTCACGGTACTAAAACATTTATATGGAAATGTGTTTCGTGTGTTTGCTTTGCATTAGAAACAGTAAAAGTAATTTACATTATTTGAAGCCCTATATTATTTCATTATTTTTTTTTTTTAAATTTTAATTTAAAACCCTGACATGATTAAATTAAATTATGTCTCCGTCACAATGTCACAAACATATCTTTGCAGTTCAAGCAGTTGGTAATAATTACTGTTATTTGTAGTGGCAGACATGCTCTAAATAAATCAAGTTTTTGTTCTTATCTAACTTTACCGTGATGGTGAAGTATAAATTATTATGTATTAGACTCAAGAACATTATTAAAACACAGGATGTTTTAAGTTTTTTTATTTATCTAAGCAATGATGGTTCAAAGTACATATGTAGAAGTATGTAAAGTGAAAAGGGTTCTGGTGGATTTTTAGGTTATGAAAGAGACAGTCATTTTTGAATAGGTGGTAAATTTTAACAAGCGTATTTTAAATCGGCAGAAATGCAGATTCAACTAAATATCAGTAAAATCTGCTTCTGCCGATACGTGTCGGCTGAGGTCTGGACGGCGGACGGCGCAGCGGTTACGAGGGAGCGCGTGTCGCCCGCAGGTACGTGAACAGGAAGGGCGTGGCGCTCCCCACCAGCAGCGAGGCCACCAAGCGCGCCAAGCGGGAGAACCTGGAGCAGAAGCAGATCCTGGTGCCGGAGCTGTGCACCGTGCACCCGTTCCCCGCGTCGCTGTGGCGCAAGGCCGTGTGCCTGCCGTGCGTCCTGTACCGCGTCAACGCGCTGCTGCTGGCGGACCAGGTGCGCTGTGTCGTGGCGGCGGACATCGGCCTGGGCTCGCTGCGCCTCCCGCCCGGTCAGTGCCTCTGCGAGGGCTGCTGGTCCTGTGGCCCCATACCTGGTGTTTCTGTGGCCTTGTATCTGGTGTTTCTGTGGCCTCGTATCCCGTGTTTCTGTGGCCTCGTATGTGGTGTTTCTGTGGCCTTGTATGTGGTGTTTCTGTGGCCTTGTATGTGGTGTTTCTGTGGCCTCGTATCTGCTGGTCCTGTGGCCTCGTATCCCGTGTTTCTGTGGCCTCGTATGTGGTGTTTCTGTGGCCTTGTATGTGGTGTTTCTGTGGCCTTGTATCTGGTGTTTCTGTGGCCTCGTATGTGGTGTTTCTGTGGCCTCGTATCTGCTGGTCCTGTGGCCTCGTATCTGCTGGTCCTGTGGCCTCGTATCGGGTGTTTCTGCGGCCCCATACCCGGTGTTTCTGAGGCCTCGTATGTGGTGTTTCTGTGGCCTCGTATGTGGTGTTTCTGTGGCCTCGTATGTGGTGTTTCTGTGGCCTCGTATCTGCTGGTCCTGTGGCCTCGTATCGGCTGGTCCTGTGACCTCGTATCTGGTGTTTCTGCGGCCCCATACCCGGTGTTTCTGTGGCCTTATATGTGGTGTTTCTGTGGCCTCGTATCTGGTGTTTCTGCGGCCCCGTACATGGTGTTTGATATCCATTATCTTGAGCATAGAACTGATGTAATCATATATGAAATATGAGAATGAAAATGGGAATGAAAACTAATATATATTGCGCCTTTATCTTAAGTATCCTCGGACATAATAATTTACTAATGCGAGAGAAAAATATTAGTACACATTGTCTGACGTGATTTCTGATTATTGGTAAGGTGTACTATTTCTGCCAGCATGGTGAGAATGGTGAGACCCACTGCTTATCGTAGATTTCCAGTGGGCGCCACTGGACTTTGGGTGGAGCCTGGCGGACGTGCTGAGGAAGTCTCGGGAGAGTCACAAGGCGGCCCCCGTCCCGCTGGAGGACAAGCCTGCCGCGGACCCCGAGCCTGCGGAGAGCGAGGACGCCGACGCTAAAACTGTGAGTACTCGTGATCCATGAGACATGTGCAAGTAAGTTGGGAGCATTTTTTTTGAAGCTCTTCCGATTACTTACTAGTACTTCCTTTACTTCAGTAAAATGAATACTTTTTACTGTTTAACCCAAAAATTAATACTTTTCATATATTTATCACTCTTGGCATTATTTTTAAAGAATTCTACGTCAGATTTGGTGTACGATTTTCATATTATAAGTTTGTTTGAAACACGAGAACACGTGAATTTTGCTTGATACCGAGGTTCTGTGTTTAGACATCACTGGCGAGTGCTGAATGACTCGCTCACAGGGCATCTAACATTAGTTTCCTTAGCATTTTTAACTTGGCACAAGGTGTGATTTAACAAGCCAAGAGGAAGGTAGCTGTTATTTTGCGTGGTCGTGGTGCTGTGCTGAGCTGTAGCGTTGCGAGAGCCGTGGGCAGCGCGGGGGCACAGAGCGGGACTGCCCGCAGGAGGAGCGCGAGCAGCGGCGAGAGGGCGAGGAGGAGGACGGGGAGTGGATGGAGATCGGGACGTGGTCCAACGACATGGCGGCCTCCGCGCTGGGCGGGGAGCTGCCCCCCGGGACCTCCGCGTCGGACCACGTGCGCTACGCCTCGCCCACGTCGTGGCTGGCGTACGACGGCGACGGCTACGACAGCGACGACGACAGCAGCTACGGCGTGATGCTGGAGTACGAGCACTCCGAGGCCAGCGAGGTGCAGGGTGGGTGTTGCCCTGTTCGTTGCTCTGTCACTCTGCACCTCCACATCTTGTCCGCTTAATGGAGTAGAAGGTTGTTCTTATTGATTTCCTTTACTGGCCATGTTTCCTACTTTCTGATCTGGATCTTGTTATGCCTTCTTGGATATTTATTTCAAATATGTATTTTTGCATATATGATTCACAAATCAGAGCCTTACACTTCAATTTCTCATTCCATTATCATGTTTGTACACTCTCATTCTCTCTTCCTCATACCACCTCATTTTGTATTGTTTTGACTCATCGCTGCTGTTATGCTTATACAAGCGTTTCGTTCCCATTGCTTGTTGTTTTATGTCATCCTGAAACAGTAAACTCAGTCTAATAAGTTTCCACTTTGAAGTTTTTTCCTCACACATAATAAGCTTCAATAGTTCAGCTTAACTAAGTAGAGAAAAATGTTAAATGTCATATAACATCTTCATATAACAAACACACTGATTGGAGGCCAAAAGACTATAAGTCCGCTTACGTCATCCTGACGTAAGCCATTATGAACGTTGAAGTGAACTTTGAGGTACATTTCTGGATTTTGAGAATGTTGTTGGTTCAGGGGAGAGGACCTCAAATAAGCACGGGCTGATTCCTTACGTAACTTAACATAACCATAGTACGTAACGGGCGTATCTTACGTATCTTTCCTTACTGCCTTGCCAACAAACACAAGACTCATAAATGTTACAGTCTTTATTTTTCCGACTCGTCGCCAACTCTAGCTCAACAGATACGTCGCTAATGCCGACCCAGCAAAGTAGGATCAGAAGTCCTGAGAAAATTCATCCATCAGTCATTTTGACAAGAGATTACTTGCAAAAACAGCCAAGTCCAAATTATATCACCAAAGCTAAGCCCCGCTGCAGGCTTCACGAAATAATTCTCTCCGTCCACATGAACATCGAGACAATGTGACGATGACATACCAAGAGTCTTCTTCGGCAGCGGCGCTGGTGGCAGCGCAGCGACGGGCATAGTGACGATCACGAGCGAGTGGCTGTGCGATGGTATTCTGGTCGAGTCTCTCCGAGTGCTTCTTCTCCTACTCGCTCCTCTCTCTGCAGCTTGTGAGGGGAGTTATATGCTTGCCCAGCTCGCCAAGAAGCTTCTTCCAGAACAAGATGGCGACACAACCATTTCTGGGTCACATGACACGAGGTACACTTTTATATCTAAGCAAAGCTTTTTTTTTTTCGATAAGTAGCATTTTTTTCTAAGGCCTTGCGTGTGGCGTATCTCCCAGGGATTATAATGAGCACAACACAATTTACAATTCTTTGAGGGCACAGTAAAAGACATATATAGGTAAAATCAGGGGCAGGGTAGCACAAGGGACACAAGTGTCTTATCTACATTGGGCTACATTGTTTTGACATGTTTGAAAAGTTCCAGCGAAGCAGCGACGTGGGACAAGGAACGTGGAAGTTGTTTGTCGCCTTGCCCAGGCACGTCCGGGATTCGCATCGAGTTCAAGGGCGACGTGGCGGAGGCGGTCGACGACGACGCCCCCCGGAGCGCCAGCCCCGCGAGTGCCGCGGACGTGCCGTGGGACTGGGACGCCGGCGTCATCGAGAGCGAGGAGGTGACGGCGCACTACGCGTCCCGCTTCCAGGACGCGGTCGCTGCGAGCCGCCGCCACATCGAGGAGTCGGGCATGGTGGTGCGGCCCGACCAGCCGGTGATCATGGCCCGGCCGAGCGCCAAGTTCTCGCAGGTCGGTGATACCTGCCTCCTCACTTGCGGGTTGCACATTTTAGGCTAATTTTTAGTTTTCAAAAATGTAGTGCAAAACTCTTACCGAGTTTTTCACTTTGGGTGAAAAAAAAGTTTTAAACTTGCTCTGTGCGGTTGAATACGTGCTTAAATAACTTGTCTGTGTTGGTTTTTAGTAAATATATTACGCTATCTATGAGGAATTAAATCAATTAAAAAAATCCCTGCAGTGCATGTGACGTGGCTGTCTGCTGAGCTGGCGTTCAGCTGGAGGAGGGGAAAAATCCAAAAATTAAACGAGAGAGAGAGAGAGAGTTAGTATTTTGTAGTGTGTGTGAGTGCGTGTGGCCAGATCTTGAGCAATGTTGATGGTTCTCTATCCCTCTCTAGTTCCTGTGAATGTCGGTATCCTGAAATATGAAAGACAAATTTAATTATGTTAGTTAGAAATGTTTTTAAAATCACCCATTATAATACACAACTGGTAAGTGCTTTGGTGTGAGAACAACTGGGGAAGAAGAGAACCAAAACATCACTTAGTTTATGTTACATTTAACTCTAAATTGATTTTTCGTGCTTTTTTATTGCAAAAGTTTTAGTTTATGACAGTATAGTTTATCATGTCAGGTGGCATGATAATTATTATTTTTTTTTAAATTTATAGTTGTAACATGCTTACCTTTGGCAAGAGAATGCCTTAGATAGTAGGCACGAAACAAATACATATACAAATATGTACAGTCGCAATAAAAAGACTAACACAAAACTTCATACAGACAAAAATTTTGAAGTGAAGGTTTTTTTACAATGGCAAATGAAGTTGTCATTAGGTACCACAAGTGTTGTATAGTAAATAACAATAGCAAACAATGTTCACCTTCAACTTTATTTTAGAGAGTCAGATAAACTTTATTCTGATCGTTTGCAGTAAAGTGCTGTTTTCTCAAAAAAAAAGGGGGGGGGGGGATGTTTTCTCGTGAAGCGGGACAGTAAATCAATAATACTTTGCATTGGTCTTTAGTGTGTCTCTTTTTGTGTTGTCCCTACCTCAAAAGTTATCTAACTGTGGGTAGGCATGTTACAAATAAAAATATATCAAATAAATAAATAAATAAACTGACATTGAAAATAGAAAAATAATTTCGTAAAGTTCTGGCACAAGAAAACGAGGAACTACTCTATTGTATTTTCTACTCTAGATTGCAGAGTTGTGATGGGTGGTGTGTGTGTGGGTTTTCTTTTTAAAAAGTGTATACCAAATATTTTTCATGGAAAATAAAGTTGTGTTTGGTTACATATACCACTTTTTTACTTTTTTTGTTTGTTAGCCGAAATAAATGCATTTTTATATAGCAATAACAGTAAGGGCTTCTGTACGGAGTACACCCGCCCATGGGCGTTGCAAGGATATATTTTTTTGGGGGGGACTGCAATTGATTTAGTTGTTGAGGAATATCCATTCCCTGGAAAAAAGCGGGGGGTCCGGGGGTCCTCCCCCGGGAAAATTTGGGGTTTGAAGGTGCAAAAAGGTGGTTTTTAGGCATTTTTCTTTCCTAGATATTCTAATTATAGTTGTTGCAATATATATTTTATTTTTTATAAAAAATATTTTCAGAGAACAAATTTGTAAAAAAACTGCTCACATTACCACAATTGAACTAAATGCACCATGCGCAACATATGGGTTATTTCACAGAAATCATATTTTTAATATAACTACGAAACTAAATATATTATTGGAGGGGACGAAATTGATGACTCATTATGGGGGTGGGGGGACGTGTACACCCCCCCCCCCCCCCCCCCCCCCCCCCGATTGCGACGCCCATGCACCTGCCTGACCCGCCTGCGGAGCTGAGTGGTCGCTGTGCGCCCCCAGAAGGAGCCCGAGGAGCGACGGGCGGGCTCCCCGCCGGTGCTGCGGACGGCGGAGCCTCCGGGCGACGACTGCGAGCTGGACAGCGGAGTGTCGGAGAAGGCCTGGCCGGACCACGGCTCCGCCAGCTCTCTGTCCAGCCTGGACGACTCCTGCTTCGCGCTGGACGACGAGCTCCTGAACGGGTTCAGCTTCGACGGCCAGCCGGAGCTGCTCGGCCACCCAGGCCCCAGCCCCAGCATCATCCTGCAGGTTCGAGACCCGCGTGGGTGCCGGAGTTGCCTGGCCTCTAGGTCATAGCCGCATCACCGACGTTTCACCATCGTCAGGGAGCAATGCCGACCGAAATGTCAGTATCTTCGCCTTCGATGCCACTACAACCCAGAAGCCAAGCAACTTCGGACAATTGCCGCGAAAGCTTGCGATCTTTATTAATATTGGCCGGCCCTTATTCTCTTGGTTCCGCCGGTTCACGGCAGTTTAACCGGCACCGAGAACCATAAATGTAATCCCGCACCAAGAAAATTTTAACGGTCAATCCTTTCCCCAGTGAAAATACAGTAGATTTCTGGTAAAACACGTTGCAGGGGAATATATATTTTGGATGACCCACACATACAGGTCTTCTCTTATTTTCCCTTTAAAAATCTTGTGAAATGTGAAAGAAATGTTTGTAAATCTCGAAAAATGCAGTGAAAATCAATTTTGACATCACTCTGCATTATACGGGAAGATGTCTGACCCACAATGTACAAAACTTATATTTTCAGAGCACTCTATTGTTCCACAGGCGCTCACAATGTCTAACGCCAATGATGGGATCAACTTGGAGCGTCTGGAGACTATTGGTGACTCGTTTTTGAAGTATGCCATCACCACGTACTTGTACTGCACTTACGACAGCATTCACGAAGGCAAGCTGAGTCACCTGCGGTCCAAGCAGGTAAGCTCTGGTCCACTTCACTTGTACACTTCTTTGTCTTCCCTTAGTTGTAATCGCTTATAATGCATTTTGTAGGGATGTGCGAGTACACGATATTTTCGGGTACGGTTCAAATCCACAATTACCCGAACCCGGAATCGTTGTACGTACACGGATTCGAACAGTATTACGAATATTCACAAAAGTTATAAATTAATTTAATACGGCTCAAAAATACTAGCAGTGAAAAATAAAATTAGGCTTCTATTAGATAAGTATTTATAATATGATGTATCAAAGAAAGATATGTAAATTAAATAATTAACACAGTACCATTAAAAGAATTTCGAGATTTGGAGGACTTAAACTATAATTACGAATTTCGTCGTATAGCAAACTATAAACTAAAGACAATTACATACCTACAAAAAAAAACGTCTTGGCTATTTATTGGAGAAAAAATGGTTTTGTTTGCTGAAACTTTTATAAAACTGAGATTTCCCTGTGGCATGCAGTTTATTACGATTGAGTTTGAGAATCGCATATGTTTTGATTTTCATATTTTAAAGTGTTTATTATTAATTAAGTTTACATAATTATAAACATTTCAATCTCAGTGTACTAAATAATTGCCAGTAGTTACAGTTAGAAAAAAGAGAACAAACATTATTTTTAAATTAATCAGTTATTTTTAATTATTCTGTGCTTAGTATTCGGAATCATATTCATATCTCAAATATTGCCAGGGATTCGAATTGGATTCGAACCGAACTGAAAATCAAGGATTCACATATCCCTAGCATTTTGTACTATCAACTTACAAACAACCCAATCATTCTAACATTATTTTGGGTCTCATCTGGAACATTGAAAATATTTGGTCATCTGTTTATAATTTTACATTTTCCTTCAAATAGATGCCATGATGCAGTTCAACAATGCTGGATACTTCATTTGAAATTCATTTCATGAAAGGCTCATAAGAAAAGTAGAAAAAAATTTTATGTTCATATATAGACTAGTCATATTGAAATCAGTGAAATAAATCAATTAAAAAAGATTTATAAATTATATTAGATGAAAAACCATGTTTTTTCACCGCTAAGTTGATAACTTGGCTAGTATTGTATCAAATGGTTGATTACTCCCACTTGAAAACCTAACCAAAGAAATGAAACGTGGGACCGTACCAACAACTTTGACTCTAAGTAACTAGAAAAGAAACAAATCAGTATGTCACAGGTTTTACTAAGGACATAGGAAAACCCTAACAAGGAGGAAAAAGAACGTTTGCGGGTGGTTCTGAAATTAGTTGCTAAGTTAAGTTCATTCCAATAACAATTTATTGACAAACTCAATAACACAAACAAGTACTTCATTGATTCTCAAACTGACATAAAAAGTAAATAAGTCGGGTTCTTGTGGAGTCGAACTGCTGATGCAAGTTCCCACTATAACACAAGACATGAATTAACTTTCTGTGATGGATTGCAGAACAATAAAAAAAAAACAATACCCTTAATTCTGGGGAGCCGTGAGCTCGTCACCGCCTACGACCGATACGCCGTCAAGCTAAACTACTAAGACTAGAAAACATACAAAGTCACACTGAACATTCAGAATCTTAATATGTACTCAGTATTACTCATAACATAAATCAGTTCATTAATACAAGTGGTTACAATTATTTACACACAACCATTCATTTAACATAGTCTCTGTTTATGCAGTTTGTTTTTCTGTTACTCTTCCGCCGCTACCAAGTGAAGCTCACTACACATCGCCGCAGTAACGCACAAGTTCTTATCCCGCTCGCTGTTTCTGGTGTCTACAATTCTTCGTTACCGGTGGTAGAGTTAAAGTCCGTACTGTGTTGTAATCTGGTGGTGATTGTGTCGGGATTGTGCCAAGACACCCGCTCGCTCGGCCCTCACGGAAGTTGCTAACGCACGCCCTCTTGCCCTTGTGGCTGGACCTTCGTTTTTTGTTAATGTCAGTTCGGTAAGATTTTATGCCTAATACAGCGACGCTTCCACATGAACTGTCCATATCCTGGGTTACATCTCGGAGAGGTCTCACCCAGTCAAAGTCTTCTCGGTCCTCGGGCGGCAGCAACTCTGTGGAGGTTGACGGTGTAGGCCAGCGAGCGGTGTAGGCCAGCGAGCGATGTCGGAGCAGCGTGGCAGCCTGCCTGCTTGATGTCCCAGTTGTTCTGCTCCTTGATTGACTTGGCGCATGCCCTTTTTTACTCGTTGGCTTCCCTGACGAGCTGGAAGAAGAATAGTCTCGTCTATTTGGGGGAAGCCTGCCCAGCTCACTGTTGCGCGGGTGGTATTCAGTGAAAAGTCAGGGGTACCTCTCTTGCATGTGTACGCAGGTACACACGTTACAAGTATCCTGTCGGAGTGCAGTGTCGAGATAATGCAACTTGCGCCAGGAAACGCTCGCGCAGTCCTTCCCTTTAATCACGCCAACATTGCCTGATGCATGCTGTTAAGTCTTTCAATAGTAAAGTAAATGAAACTACTTATCGTAAATACATAAACCACTGTAATGAACTTTCATGCCTGATCGACTGGTTAAATAAACACTGAATCCTAGTCTTAACCAGTGGCACCAGCTGAGGGTTTTTATTCCTAACTCTAGATGGAAGTTACCTACATCTCCTCATTTCACACAAGATGTGTGGTTGCTGTCTTATTCATATGTTATGGAAAACGTATTTGTTATTTCGGTGTGAGCTCTCATGGTAGGAGCTCTCATGGTAGGACTAGGCACTGGGCTAGTTTATTGTTCACATTTATTCTTCCTGTTTGTTTCTTGCATTTTCTTCTTTTTCTCCCGGTATTTTTTCACATCAATTATTAAATACTTATAAGTGCTTGATTAAATTTTTGTATAATTTAATTCATTGTCGTTAAAAAAAATGTGTTAGCTTCTTCTAAGCCAGGTTGGGAAAAGCCTTTAAATTAATAAATTAGCTTTGTGTGTAGTATTTACTGAACAGCTATTTTGTCCTGATTGTTACGTGGTTGATGCGCTGTGTCGGTAGGTGAGCAACCTGAACCTGTACCGGCTGGGGCGACGGAAGGTGTTTGGGGAGAGCATGATAGCCACCAAGTTCGAGCCCCACGACAACTGGCTGCCGCCGTGCTACTACGTGCCGCGCGAGCTGGAGCAGGCGCTCATCGAGGCGGGCGTGCCGGCCAGCCACTGGAACCAGGTGCGCTCCGGGCTCCGTGCTCGCGGGGGCCTCCTCTCGTTGGTGTCTCTAGCATTCACGCCTTCAGTCCTCAGTGTAGCAACCCAGCAACTCAGCGTGCTGCTAGGCGGTGCTGGCAGTACATATGTTCGCGAGTCGACAGTGTCGTGTTTAATGTCATGGGTTTTATCATGGTAAAAATAAATGTCGTCGGCTCATTGCATTGATATGCAGTGATGTGACTTTTTTTTTATTGAGTTTGGTTTTCGTTACATTTATATGCAAATAGCCTTTGAAAAAAAAAACTGGTTGAAGTGTGTGTAATTTTTTTTTTTTAATTTTTAAGTTAAATCATTATTTAAATTAAGAAGCTGATCGTTTGAGCACCCTCTCCTTTGTTTAATGAACATAAGATTCGTTGAGTGGTTTACATGGTTTGTACCATGAAATTCTTCATAATCATATTGTCGATAGTTTGTACTAACAGCATGTAGTTTACTTATTCTCTAAGTTTACAAATTCTATTTGATCAATTTTATTTATTTACTCCAGCAATGAACTGATGTTCAGGTGGTTCTTCAAACGATGGTGCCTGTGAAGCGAGGGAGTGTCGGGCTGCCGGTAGCAGTGAGCTGCTGTCCAGCTGAGGTTGTAGGTTGGTTCTTGAAGCGATGGTGCCTGTGAAGCGAGGGAGTGTCGGGCTGCCGGTAGCAGTGAGCTGCTGTCCAGCTGAGGTTCTAGGTTGGTTCTTGAAGCGATGGTGCCTGTGAAGCGAGGGAGTGTCGGGCTGCCGGTAGCAGTGAGCTGCTGTCCAGCTGAGGTTGTAGGTTGGTTCTTGAAGCGATGGTGCCTGTGAAGCGAGGGAGTGTCAGGCCGCCGGTAGCAGTGATCTGATGTCCGGCTGAGGTTGTAGGTTGGTTCTTGAAGCGATGGTGCCTGTGAAGCGAGGGAGTGTCGGGCCGCCGGTAGCAGTGATCTGATGTCCGGCTGAGATTGTAGGTTGGTTCTTGAAGCGATGGTGTCTGTGAAGCGAGGGAGTGTCGGGCCGCCGGTAGCAGTGATCTGATGTCCGGCTGAGATTGTAGGTTGGTTCTTGAAGCGATGGTGTCTGTGAAGCGAGGGAGTGTCGGGCCGCCGGTAGCAGTGAGCTGATGTCCAGCTGAGATTGTAGGTTGGTTCTTGAAGCGATGGTGTCTGTGAAGCGAGGCAGTGTCGGGCCGCCGGTAGCAGTGATCTGATGTCCGGCTGAGATTGTAGGTTGGTTCTTGAAGCGATGGTGTCTGTGAAGCGAGGGAGTGTCGGGCTGCCGGTAGCAGTGATCTGATGTCCAGCTGAGCTTGTAGGTTGGTTCTTGAAGCGATGGTGTCTGTGAAGCGAGGGAGTGTCGGGCCGCCGGTAGCCCCTGTGTGACCGGGCGCTATGTCGCGCAGGCGGATCTGCCCGCGCTGCGCGAGCTGTCGCGGGAGGAGATCTGCCGCCTGGTGCAGCAGCGCAGCGAGGCCCTCGGCCCCGCCGGCCAGCCGCACAGCCCCTGCAGCCTGGAGGCCCTGCCCTGCTTCATCCCCTACAACCTCATCACGCAGCACAGCATCCCCGACAAGAGCGTGGCCGACTGCGTGGAGGCGCTGATCGGCGCGTACCTGATAGCGTGCGGGCCGCGCGGGGCGCTGCTCTTCATGGCGTGGCTGGGCATCTGCGTGCTGCCTCAGGAGGGCAGCGACGGCAAGGTGCGATATAGTGTGTGTTCCCCATCTACGACAGGGATAACCATTTAATGTTTTACTTAAATGCCCTAACACGCATGTGTCAATATTGAATGTTAATTTTTTATTATTTATTTTTTATTGCAACATAACTCATTGTTAGAGACCGGAAAAATTCGCGGATTCATTCGGCGATAGGCTAGAATTCAAATACATATACCTTGTAGATGATTTTGCTATTGGCTTACTGTTAGTCTGGACGAATCTCAACCAATTATACACCCTCAACCAAATAAGGGATCGAATCACAGTCAAACCAGCTGGGACGACTCACAAGTCGGCAGCCAATGAACTTGGCATTACTTGCCCGAGTGTACAGGGGAATGCGTAGACTATCCTGAAGGCCGTCGAAACCGCGAATTTTTCCGGTCCCTACTCATTGTTGACTAAAATATTGATTAACGTGTTGTTTTTTTTTGACGTGGTTAAGATGTATAAGTGAGCGTTGAGGTGTGTCCGACCCCAGGTGCAGTACGGGACCCTGAGCCCCCCTCCGTCACCCCTGCTGCGTCATGTCCGCAACCCCGAAGCAGACCTCGAGAGCTTGCTCGACGGTTACGACGTGTTCGAGCGTCGCATCGGCTACATGTTCCGAGACCGCAGCTACTTGCTGCAGGCTCTGACTCACGCTTCGTACTCTCCCAACAGACTCACCGACTGCTACCAGCGACTAGAGTTTCTCGGGGATGCTGTTCTGGGTGAGCTTCATTTGTTTAATCTTGGGGCGAACTGCAGTAGTCTGCGATTGAGTCACTACCTTCTAAACAGACAGCTGTGCATTGTTCTACCATGTTTACCTATCTAATCCGTGTCATTTCATAGTGTCGGTGCCTTTCCTGAGTCCTGAATAAAGTGTTCACTCTTGACTTTGCACCAGGCAGTGAAGTCTCAACCGTCACTGAAAGAAAGAACGGCAAAGTGGCAGTTGCCATTAGCAGCATAAGATGTTCACTTTCCTCTGAAAATTGTATATTTAACTAACTGCTTTTTGAAAATATTTATTTTTGTGGCTCCTTATGATGTTAATGCAGCGTATTTCCCTGGTCCCTCAAATGTGCTGAGTCTCTGCCGGCCGACTGAGCTGTGTGGGGCCGTGTGTGCAGACTACCTCATCACGAGGCACCTATACGAAGACTCTCGCCAGCACTCGCCGGGGGCCCTCACGGACCTGCGCTCTGCCCTCGTCAACAACACCATCTTCGCGTCGCTGGCCGTGCGGCACGGCTTCCACAAGTACTTCCGCCACCTGTCGCCGGGCCTGGGCGAAGTGGTGGACCGCTTCGTGCGCATCCAGGAGGAGAACGGCCACACCATCAGCGAGGAGGCGAGTTCTCGATGCTGCCGGTGCTGGTGCATGCTGTTATGACGAGTTCTCTCCTAAGGAAAGCCTTATTACCTTCTATCTCTAATGGGGCTTGAAGGGAATAAGGGGTTATAAAGTAAGGTCTTGACATTAACTTCAGTTCCACTTCAATTTACTACTAACTATTACAATTGTCAACGCCGTCACCCGTTGAGTTAAATCTATAAAATATACTTAAGTCAATCTACGTGCCTCGCTATCACACCTGTGAGTCTCTTACCTCCGCTCTCTTGTCTCGCGCTCGCGGCAGATCTCTCGGCGAGGCGGGAAGCGGTGATGAGTCACGCGACGCGCACCGGGCTCTGTCTCGGCACGGCCACCCTTGGGGCGTGGCTGCCGTATTTGAGACCTTGGGTCCGTGGCATCGTTGACAGTCCTCGTTCCTACCCCCTCTCGACCCCGTTCGCTTTCTGCAACGGTGGCCAGCCTCGTTCCGAAGCGCTGTCCCAGTATTTCGCGCTGACTCCGCTGTTTCCGCAACGAGGCCGGCCCGCACATCGCTGCAGGTGTGTCGTAACACTGCGTTCTCCCCACTGTCGTTCCCTTGGTTTCATTGTGTTCAAGTAGCTGAGCTGGTTAGTCATGCATTGTTTATTCATGCAACCTGGTTTTTCGAGAACAGATATCGAACACCAAAAAAATTTAATCATTATTTTATTAATCATACAGAAACAGTATACTAACTAGGTTTAAGTTTTTTTTTTTTTTTTTTTTCACCCACCTGACACTACTGTAGTAACATAAACAGATGCTAGATTGTGTTAGATTACGAACAAATAAAGCAGTCTGTAGCAGCGAATGTGAAAGATGCACAAATGGATATACATATGTATTCTTCTTTTGCATGAGGAGCGTGATGCATGTTTAACGAATATATTTTTCTGTAGCTGAGGCAAGCATAAATTACGAACAAATATATTCTCACATAGCAGTTAAAAGGTTAAATCAAATATTAGATACGACGAAAAGAATGTATTGGTTTACATTAGGTCCTTCAAAATCCTTTTGATGCTAACAACATAAGATGAGTCGAAAATACCTTGCAGATGAATGTCGCTCACCGATAATCGACTATTATGTCTTGACTGGCCATACTATCCAAGGTAGCAACTACATATCATGTTTCTTTATTGTAATTCTTTTTTGCTCAGATGTTTTCTTGTTCTGTACGTGACTGGTGTTGTTTAGAACAACTGACAAAAAAATAATCAAAGCAGGTTTGATGCAATGTGCTACGAATGCAGTGAAGTGTTGAAGTGTGGTGTTTTCGGTGCAGTACTACCTGATAGAAGAGGACGAATGCGAGGAGGCAGAGGACGTAGAAGTGCCCAAAGCCCTGGGTGATGTGTTTGAGTCGGTGGCCGGCGCCATCTTCATGGACAGCGGCATGTCGCTGGATGCTGTGTGGCGGGTCTACTACTTCATGATGAAGACAGAGATAGGTTTGTATCTACTTGTCTCATTGTACCTTTAATTCTTAGTTGCATCACTGTAATGCATTTTTAATTTTATCCTTTTTATTTTCTTTTCAGAACAGTTTAGTACCAATGTCCCTAAATCTCCGATACGAGAACTACTTGAATTGGAGCCAGAAACTGCAAAGTTTGGGTAAGTTCGACACTTCAACTTTTATTCTGTGTACAGATTTCAGAAACAATGTGTGGAGTACAGCCTATAAATACCGTGGTTGTGATGTACATATGTTATTGACTTGATTTTTATTTAAACTTGTTTTTGATGTGTAAACATCTTAGCTCTTGGTATACGGCATTTGATATGAGTAATTTTGTGAAAATCAGTAGAAGTCGATGAATGGAAATGTGCAAACAAGATGGCGGACCCACATATCTTTATGTAGCAACATAAACCCGTATGTAGTAACTTTCGTAAACATTAGGAGTCATACCAAACGCATTGGTGTGCCAAATGAAGCTTTATGATAGTAAAACTACTGTGCATTATATTTGGTAAAATAAAATAGTCATAGTTAAAAGTAATCACTAGTTTTAAAATATCTAAGAAAAGAGGCATTATAATGATTATAACACATATTCTCCTTGCGGATTCCCAACAAGATTCACGTTTAGAAATTTTGTTTCTTGAAAAGCATATATTTTATTTATCATTATACTTATCATGCTCAGCATAATATTTAAGAATTTTTTACGTTGTGTCAGAGTTTCATATTTTAAGTTTATTTGCAACATAAACAACATGAGAATATATGAATTTGTTAGTTACCGTGGTGCTGAAAGACTTGCTCACTTCTTTTTATTATAATTAGTTGGAAATAATGCATAAAGTTTTTTCGCTTAGTATGTAGTTTCAAAATGAGTATTACAAGCCATAAATTTAAGGCTGTTTGACTACAGACTGCACGATCAAACTACGTTATTTGGTGCTTATTCGGATGACAAAGAAGCTCCTAGTTGTAGATCATGTATTGAGAGAAAATGTAATGGCATAACTCTCATTACATACATACATAAAAAGTAACATTTAAGTAAATGTGAACATATATAATTATCTCTAATAATATGGTAACACTTGTGATTATATTTTTTGAACAATACATTCTCCTTATAAATTAAACTTATTGGATAGCATGATGGTAAAACTTAGGATACGTATTTGGAAAGTAGAGAAAAATTTCATTGCAACGTACCTGAGAAACCCCATAGTTTCGGCACTTAAAAATGAAACACTAACCGTACTTTAAAATAAACTATTACACTATGCACAAGTCTTGTGCGAATCTGAAAATACATTCTATGTATAAAGTGAGGAATCCTTAAAGGTCAGGTATTTTATAATGATGTTCCTCTTGTGGGCTCGAGTTACTGTGCATCCTTCCTGATAGTGGCTCTCGGTGGTTTTCCGAAACAACCCAGGCAAATGCTGGGAGGTTCATTCCTAAAGGCCAGTGTTCCTGACGTGTATCATGTGAGACCCGCCTCTCATGATCTCATTGGCAATACCTACCTACTGTATCACTAGTAGACAGACATACACTAAAACCATTAAACATTGTCTCTAAGAAGTAATCATGAATTTGATAGTAAATTAATTAATTCTTTATTTTCATGGAGAGTCTTGAGCTCCTAAACTCTTAGAATATATGATTTTTTCTTTTTGTATGAATGACAGGAAGCCAGAGAAACTTGCAGACGGAAGGCGGGTTCGAGTGACGGTGGAAGTGTTTGGGAAAGGCTCGTTCAAAGGTATCGGCCGCAACTACCGCATCGCCAAGTGTACTGCGGCCAAGTGCGCGCTCAAGCAGCTTAAGAAGAAAGGCTTGCTGTCGAAGAAGCTCTCCGTGATTGGCAGATAGGTGCAGCCGCTGCAGCAATCGACCATTTGCATGCCTTATCCATGACGTCGTCCGTTCAGAATATTTACCCGTGACCAAAAAAAGATTAGGCTTTGTGTGATAGTTAGACACACCTGTATTTGGTGGGAAAATGAACTGTTTGTAAGATTTCAACATTCTGTATTACTGTTGAGCATGTTTTCCTTTATTACGAGTGATTATCAGGGAGAGGCTTTCTACACTAGACTGGCCAATGAGAGTGCGTGCTGTACTGCCGAGCTCCCATGATTTACCTGATAACAGCCACACAATTTTAAACACTACTCTCCCAACCATTACAGCAAGGAAATGCCAGTATTTTGAGAAATGTGTTGATATGAAATATTTTTGCCTAATACAGGTGTGTCTAGTGATAATGTTTGCAATCACTGTTTAAAAGTGCTATACCATTTAATGAATTTGACATGGTTACAATGTAGCTACATAATTGTTAAAATATTATTGTATGCCTTGAAGAGGATCTCATAATCTTAGCATTTGTGGGGTTTCGAACCATCATCATCAGTAAAGAACTGTTATATTAATTTTAATGCAAAGCATTTAATGGTATATAATTTTTTTTTTTGCAGTTTATTAACTTACGTATTATATCTATAAGTATAAGGTAATAAAATTTTGTAAATCACAATATTATGTGATGGGAATTTTTCTTGAAGAGATCTCAGTAACATGTGAGGATTGCCATACAATAGAGCCTTATTATAATTTAGAAGACTTAATATAAAACATTTAACAAACTTATTCTGCTTGCCGCTCTCTGAACCAAGTGACTGTTGAGCTGAGGACTGTAAGTCACACCCGTCACACATGCTGTGACAGGGGCAGCACTCAGCGTCAGCGAGTATGTTTCTTTGCAGGAGAGGGTCTAGGCCAAATTAACTCAACCTCAGAATGGGACTTGAAAAGTCAACGTTCCCCTTCCTTTTCAGTTGTCAGTTTTAAATGTGGTTTTTTGTAGTTATTATCAAGTTAGTTTCAACTCAGTGTGCGTTTCAAGAAAACGTTTTTTTTTTTTTTTTTTTGCCTTTTTGTGACTCAAGCTACTCTCGCTAGCAATAATAAATGCTATCGAACCACCTGTTTATCACGTTACTTGCTTTGTTCTGGTCTGAGATCACGATCATGATCCTGTTGTAAGCTAGACTGTTGTTCAAGGGCTCTATTGTGTTGTGGCGAAATGCCACTCGTGTGTTTTGCTCAGCCATGTCATCAAGTAATGACTTCATTGATCACGAAAATGATTGAAGCTTGCGGGTGTTTTTTGTTAGCATTGTTACCTCATATAAAATATTAGCAAGTTGAGCGTGTGGTTAGCAATGCCTCAAAATGTGAAGTTACTTCTGTGTTAATGTTTAGTTAATATTTCCTTGGTTGTCTGACTTAAATAACGACGTATCAGTGCACACCGTTTGGTCAAGTGTACCTTTGTTGCACCTAGTGCATTCTGTCTACAGTGCATTCAGCACTGATGCTTTAGGTGGTCACAAGAGATAGTAGCTTTATCTCATTTCTTATTGGTTCACAGGCAGAAATACAACCAACTATGCTATAGAATATAAATTTTACTGTGTTGTTTAAAAATTATGTCATTTTTAGTATTTTTTTAAGTTGTTTTTACTTGGCTTCACGTGTATTGATGTTACAATCACTACAATTTTCATAAAGAATTTTTTTTGTCAATTTTATAAAAACATATTTTTTTCTTTATAATTAGGAGATGTGACAGGATAAGGTAAGTTTTTTTTATATGTACAAGTTTGACTATTAATTTATTTTAGGTTTATTAGTTATTTAAAGAGTAGGTCATAAATGTACTTGTAATTACAGAAATTAAAACCTGGGATATGTGTAAGGGTTTGGAAAATAACAGCAGCAGAAGTTTGTAAATTATTCAAGGAGAGGTCGGTCACAAACGGGTTCCTGTTGTAACTTGACAACATAGTTTTTATGCATCTTAACGCTAGGTGTCATCTTGTTAAATGACAGCAGTGACTGCTGTTAGGTACTTATTGTCTGTCTGCAGCGAAGGTCATCTGTAAGGCCGAACAGCTCGCGGCTGTGGGTCAGTCATTTCCCGTCTCCTCCATGTCGTGTGCCGTGTGCCGTGTGCCGTGTGCCGTGTCAGAGTCGTGTCAGCCTGAGCCCTCTGCTGCCGACCACAACAGAGCAGAGAGGCTGTGCATGCCCGCGTACACGCCTTAGCAAACATTATGCCTTCCTCTGTGCTCGACCTTCGAGCTGTCTTCAGTGCTGCGTTGGCCGAGAGTGCTGCCATTTTCATCCGTGGTCGTGACCGAGTGAGGAAGTTAAATGAAACTGCTGTCATTTCTGCTTTGCTGAATGAAATATGCCAATAATATGAGTTAAAATTGAATATTTGCAGTGTTAATGCTGCTACTTATGTGTGTGTCTGTGTGTGTGTGTGAGCGGGTGTCATGTACGTTAATGTCATAACGTGTAACCACGACAATATTGTTTATGTTGGCAATACTAACTGTCCACCAAGTATGCCTGTTGAGCAAGTTTTTTTATTTTTAAAATTAATTATTAAATAGGTAAGCATAAACAAAGGTTTTTGCAGTTATAGAGTAAAATATAGCAATGATTGCATTTTTAACTGTAAAGTACATGAATAGTTAAATGCAAGTATGTTGCTGAAAACAATTAGGGGAACACAAGGGGTGTGCTTGTCATTGTTTCTCTCAGAGTTAACCCTGTGTGGAAATGTATCGAAACTGTTTGGTGGCTCTCAGTTTTATCAGACGGCACTTTCACCTCAGACTATTCGCATGCACAGATGGTCTGTGTCTAGGGTTGCCACGTTGCTCAGTATGTGGTGTTGCCCCGGCGACGAGTGTACAACGCTGCAGACTGAAGCGTAGTGGAGGCGTCACAACGGAACATCAGACGGAACCCCGACTGACCCCTTCCAGCTGCGCAAATATCATGTCAGCATGTTCGCCTAACACATCCTGTTTAGTGTTTAGTACCTCACGCACTGGATTTTTTTTGGTTTTTAAGGCATCGGCCTACGCAATCTGTGTCCCTTTGCATCTGTGGCTGAGCGTGTCAGCTGTTTTGATCTCTTAAGGCACTAAACAACCAGGGAGAAGGAAACAGACGGGCTTGTGGGTAACCCGGCAGGATGCGTAGCTCGTGGACTTCTGTGTGATGGACTGATGGCGAGTTGATGAACTGTGTCGTCACTCATAAACTGTCCAGTGGGGTAAGTCCCACAGACTGGTGTGTTCTGCCATTATTGTGTACAATACCACCTTTACTATACTTTTTCCAGATTCCAAAGTAATTTTTTTTTATAAAGTAGGAAAGCATAATAGTAGGGAAATATAAAATTTTTCACACCATACTAGCAAACTATGATAATACAGAAAAGTGGTGTAAAATGCAGTCAGTTTTAAAATTTTTGGTTGTTTTACAAATTATTTCTTATCATCTGTTGACTTTACTGCAAGCCAGTCGAAACATTTGTTATGGAATTTGTTTTGTCTTCTCAAGTTACATTCCAATAGTAAAAGGATAACAAAAAGTACCAAGTGTGTTCCTCTAATGGTTTTTAGTAGTGTATGTTGTTTCAAAGTAATATAGGTCAAAATAAAAATATTGTGAACTCAAACAAACCAGTAGAAAATACTACATTATGTTGAAGATTAAGTCTTAATGAACCTCCTTTGTGTATTTTTTTTATCTGTGAATGAGTTCTGCCCTACAGTCTTAATTTTTTGCACAGAGTAAATGTAATAAGAGTACCAAATACAAAAATGAAATTTTAAATATAATTTTAAAAAATGGAAAATTTGTTTTGCGGCTTTGTTAGACAGGACAGAAAGAGCATGGTAATGTCAGAACTACAGTCCAATGTTCTGGTAATTTGTAAGGTTGTATCTATTTTGGTTCGATTAAACTTACTGAATAAGGCTGATGTTATAGATAGGCGTGCTGCCTACAAAGCTGTATCATTTTAAAATTTACATTTGTAATACAGTCCCCTTGTGATAACTAATAACCTAATCAAGTGATAATATTAGATCAATTATTGTACAGTTTTGTCTCTGTACCTTATACTGTTAACATATTAATTTTGTGCAGTCAAAAGTGTGGTATGCTTAAGATTGTTCAAAACTTGTGAAAGTGTGTAAATGCACAGGATTTTATTGAAAGTAACTTAAACAATCAAAGTGGTAAATAGCTTATGAATCTGCCAATAACCCATTTTAAGACTAAGGATATTTTACATTCCTAGATTTGGATAAAATGAAAACTGCCGCATATGTGTCTTTAGTTTGATGACCAATTTAGTACAAGCATTATGCTTCTTAGCCGACTGGAGGTGATGACAGACTGCGGAGTCGTGATGGTTCTCAGCCAACCGGAGGTGACTACAGACTGCAGAGTCATGATGGTTCTCAATCAACCGGTGACGACAGTCTGCGGAGTCGTAATGGTTCTTAACCAACCAGAGGTGACGACAGACTGCGGAGTCATGATGGTTCTCAGCCAACCGGAGGTGACTACAGACTGCAGAGTCATGATGGTTCTCAGCTGACCAGAGGTGATGACAGTCTGCAGAGTCGTGATGGTTCTCAGCCAACCGGAGGTGACGACAGACTGCAGAGTCATGATGGTTCTCAGCTGACCAGAGGTGATGACAGTCTGCAGAGTCGTGATGGTTCTCAGCCAACCGGAGGTGACTACAGACTGCAGAGTCATGATGGTTCTCAGCTGACCAGAGGTGATGACAGTCTGCAGAGTCGTGATGGTTCTCAGCCAACCGGAGGTGATGACAGACTGCAGAGTCATGATGGTTCTCAGCTGACCAGAGGTGATGACAGTCTGCAGAGTCGTGATGGTTCTCAGCCAACCGGAGGTGACTACAGACTGTGGAATCGTGATGGTTCTCAGCTGACCAGAGGTGATGACAGTCTGCAGAGTCGTGATGGTTCTCAGCCAACCGGAGGTGACGACAGACTGCAGAGTCATGATGGTTCTCAGCTGACCAGAGGTGATGACAGTCTGCAGAGTCGTGATGGTTCTCAGCCAACCGGAGGTGACTACAGACTGCAGAGTCATGATGGTTCTCAGCTGACCAGAGGTGATGACAGTCTGCAGAGTCGTGATGGTTCTCAGCCAACCGGAGGTGACTACAGACTGCAGAGTCATGATGGTTCTCAGCTGACCAGAGGTGATGACAGTCTGCAGAGTCGTGATGGTTCTCAGCCAACCGGAGGTGACGACAGACTGCAGAGTCATGATGGTTCTCAATCAACCGGTGACGACAGTCTGCGGAGTCGTAATGGTTCTTAACCAACCAGAGGTGACGACAGACTGCGGAGTCGTGATGGTTCTCAGCCAACCGGAGGTGACGACAGACTGCGGAGTCGTGATGGTTCTCAGCCAACCGGAGGTGACGACAGACTGCAGAGTCATGATGGTTCTCAGCTGACCAGAGGTGATGACAGTCTGCAGAGTCGTGATGGTTCTCAGCCAACCGGAGGTGACGACAGACTGCAGAGTCATGATGGTTCTCAGCTGACCAGAGGTGATGACAGTCTGCAGAGTCGTGATGGTTCTCAGCCAACCGGAGGTGACGACAGACTGCAGAGTCATGATGGTTCTCAGCTGACCAGAGGTGATGACAGTCTGCAGAGTCGTGATGGTTCTCAGCTGACCAGAGGTGATGACAGTCTGCAGAGTCGTGATGGTTCTCAATCAACTGGTGACGACAGTCTGCGGAGTCGTAATGGTTCTTAACCAACCAGAGGTGACGACAGACTGTGGAGTCGTGATGTTTCTCAGCCAACCGGAGGTGACGACAGACTGCAGAGTTCAGACTGATGGTTCTGAGCCAATCGGATGGGGCCTCAGACTATAGATAGTTTAAATTTTGTATTGTAGATTACTATGAATTAAATGATACAGTGAAATCTCATTACAACATATCTGCAAATTCCCACCGTTTTGGAACTTATTATAAAAACTATTTTATACTGAACTGTTGCTAAATGTAAAAAATCTTGTAGTAATCTGAAAATATATACTTTGAAGTGAGAAATCCTTTAGAGTGAGGTACTTTATAATGAGGTTTCACTGTATAGTGTATCATCCAAGGCAGACACTGAAGAAAAAAGTAAGCATTAAGTTTAATATAAAGCAGAAGATCGGGTGATGTTCCTGGAGTGCAGTATCGTACCCTGGTTGTTGATTTATTGAGTCTGTGCTAATCCGTGCACCCAGTTGCGGTGGGTGGACATCCGAGCTCCAAAGACAATGACTGCTAAACTAGTTTTTAATTTGAGTCGCCGAAGAAACAAAGTTAACACTCATGTACTTTCATAAAAATTACACCAAGACTCTTGTATAATATTTAGTGATCTGGGGTGATTTCTAGAAAATTTTTTAGTATGAGCACAACTTCGCCCTTACATTTTAATGGAAGCTGAATAAGATGCAAAACATTCGGGACGTGGAAAGTGAAAGTTTACATTAATAATTAATGTGCTTTAGAGGCGCATGGCTTTAGCTTTACATTCACCCCTTGAGATTGATGGCCTAGTATTCACATGAGGCACACACATCTCTGGCGGGAGATCAAAGAGGAAAGTGTGCGGGGTAAGTTAAGTTGGGGGTGAAGTCAGCCTGTGTGAGCATCATTCTGCCAGTTATGACGTGCCTAGCCCCGGGGGTCGGCAGACAGTCCAGTTTGATCAGCCAAATATTAAGTAAACAGATACTCCAATTTTTTTTTTATTATAGAGATGTGACTTGTATTTTCTCTTTGTCTACATGGAATTTTAGGACAATAAAAAGAAATAAGCTAAAATCATAATATATTATTCACGAATTCAACATAAAGTCTTAAAAATAAAGGCTACATAGGGTAAAAAAACATAAATGTAAAAAAAAAAATATGGTAGTCATTTGTAGAGCTCTACGATAAAACAAGAAAACATAATTTTTTTTTATTTAATTGACTATTAAAATTTAAAAAAAGCAAGTGGCGAGTGTGGTGGCGGGCGGTGCGATGGTAGGTGTGAGCGCACCGGTTGATGACATGCGTTGTGATTGTGCCGTTTGATTTTTTGTTCAGCATTTTTTTTTGTGCTAAGGCAGTGCAGTAAGTTTTGGAGTCTAAAATCCTATGAAAAAAGCCGCAGGTGGCTGGCAAGCCGCGGTCTGCCGGCCCCTGGCCTAGACAATTCTAATACAGGCTTTAATGTTGTTGGCAATAGATGATGCTAGCGTAGATTAAGTGTCTAAGATCAATTGTGACAGTTCAACATGACATTCTGCTTAAGACAACCCTGTATTTTCATAAGAAATGGTGCCTAATTATAAAAAAAAAACTATTACAACACTAAATTTTGTTTACATCATTCAAATAAACCTTTTGCTCTGTGTGGACTATTTACCTGAAGCTTGCATTGCATCTAGAAATTATGGAAGCTTATCTTGCTATCTGTGAAACCAAAGCGGTTTACTGGTTTTGAAGAAAATTCCTTCGAAAATGTCTTCACCTACCACAACACAGAAACAAGCAACAGCAGTCAACGTGCTCTGCATAAATAGCAAGAAGCAACTCAAGACAACTGATGACGCTTGGTTAAAAGAGTATTATTTATTTTGTTTGATGTCCATCCTACGCTAAGGTTCAACAAATCACAACAACGTTAGCAACACGTGCCTTGTTCACACACGAGGAAAAATCCGGCCCGGAGGACGAAAATTGTTGAGATTTACGAAATTTCAGTGTCTGTCCAGAAGACCACAGAATAACCTGAAGAATGAAAAATGAGAGATGCTTACTACCTAGCCATTTGAAACTTCACCGCAGAAAAAATGCTGTGTAGCGCGATTCCATCATCGAGAAGTTTTGAACTTCATTTCCACAGAGGTCAAGGATGTTTACACACAAAGAAGTATCCAACATTGAGAACCGTACAGTAGTGTTCATGGTATCAAGAGACATTGCAGCATCAAAGGTTTCATCCCTAAGTGTATGTACAATTCTGTTTAACTTTTTATGCTTCCAGAAGTATGAGTTACATTATTTTGGACTTAGTGGTATTTAAACTGTGATAGTTTGTGCTAGTGGCTTTTTTCGAAGATTAAATTATATACCTGAGCAGAAAAGTGATACAAGAATGTTTTAGTCATATTCTAATATTAAAATAGGTTAGGTTTAGTCTGTACTGCTTCTGACATGACTGTTTCTTTCATTGAGCCAAACAACACTTTTAATAGCACTGCCGCTCTTAAATTTCTGCTGATAATAATGTGTATTTAGTTATTTTTATCTAATCTTGTACTTTGGACATGTCACTGTAAATATGCAGTATTTAAGAACTGTAAATTTTTTCTGGGCTTTAAACAAAATAAGGTGACATTACCAAAGTAATATTGTGACTTGTGCATTTGCTGTGATAGTTTTGTGTACTGTTAATTTGCTGGTATTGTACGAACAAGCAGCTGTGATCGTGGTGATTAGGATAGCGACTACAGAGAAGCTTCTCACGCAGGAAGACACACGTTTCTCAGTCATTACTGCAGTTTCAAATCAGATCGTAAAAGCATTAAATTAAAATTGGCTCCTCTGGTTTTCAAGAAACCGAAAAACTACAACACAGTAGATAATTTTAGGTTCATAGTTTTGTGTAGGTAATGGCTTGGGCCAGCACGAGTCTTCTGCTGTGGAGATTGTGCTGGCTGGCAGCTGTCAGACGTCGTGCTTACTGATTGCATTTGTTATTGTTCCCAGGCAGTTCCATAGCCCGTGTGGGAACGATTGTGTGGAAAACTAAGTGGTGACGTGTCGGACATATTCACAACCGAGGATGGTTATTGTTCTGAATCTGATGTATTTACAGAGGCTGCTGCAAAGTTTTGATAGCTTGCCAAGGTCATTTGTGTACATCAAACGTGATGTAAGTTGTATATTCAAATAAATGGAATTTCATAAAGCTGAATTATTATGCATAGCATTATGAGATACGTCGATAATTTTCTAAACACTTTTTCACAAAATAAAATAATACGCATTAAAATCTTTCAGCTTTATATACTTGAATAATATCAATGGTTCAGCTTATCATCTGTGTTGTTCCACATTTTCCAGGATATACAAGGAATGTTCGGAAAGTTAAGATTTTCAATTATTTTTATCAGGGAAGCTTTATTACACTGATACAAATTCTATGTAATGGCAGAATATATTGGTTTCGCTATTTTTCCACATGATCTTCTCCAACATTTACACATTTTTCGTACCGTGAAATTAATTTGAAGACGCCCTCCTGGTAAAAATTTTAGGGAGTTGTTGACAGCCTGTTGCAGTCTGATGGTGCCAGATAGGGCAGTGGCCCAGTGGATTCAATCTCTCCCATCCCAGGGCTGGCAGTGTCCGAGAACAAAACCTGTTATTTACAAGTAAGAATGTGTTGTCTTCCTGTTGTTTGTTAGCAAAGCCCCCAATGACTGTTATATTGCAATATTTCCTTTACAAGTCATATCCAAAACTACAGTGGTACCAAATAATGATGAAATGTTCAAGGACGGGTCTAGCTTGTCTTCGGTTGGCCATAGTGGAGATTTGTGTGTTTGATCCGAGCGTGTCTAACTCTTGTAGCAAAGGTTACAACTTTTAATTGTGATAGTTGAATGCATTTTTATGATAAGTCGTTTTGTGTTTTTTTTTATCGGCAAACAGTTTTTAGTTTAGTTGGTTGATGGGTTTAGTGGGTGGTTATCTACTTGCCATAAAATGTACATATTCCTAATGTCAGATGATGTGCCCATGTTTGTAAAACCAGTCTACCTTGTGATTGTGCACACACTCTGCTTATGTTGTTTATCACCTCTGCATGCGGAAGATGATTTGATAATGGAGTCTGACATGTGCAGTTGTTGATGACAAGACTAAGCTGTGACTTATTGTTTTATAGTACGTCAGCAGTACTCAAAAATAATGACTGTACCACTTTTCTTATGTACTCTAAATTTGTGGTGTAAGTATTTAATGCCTAAAAAAGTTCAAACATTCTGAAAACAGCTATTTCAAATTAAAAATCATATATCCTATATGCCAAATAATAAATGAAATAACTAAACTAATGCCATTAAAATTTATTAATTGAATGGGGAAAATTTGGAATATTATATTTTGACAATATTTGAGCATCTTTAGGTGGATTAGGTAGGCAGGGTCTTGAAATTGATTTTAAATAAAGGATGAACCTTATTTTTTTAATTTATAAAGGGAAATATTAATACAACTGTATTTCAGTTATTTGTGTGAATAATGTCTTTCTACTACATGAATCTGGAGTGCTTGGTTACATTGCTAGCTAATGTAAATTTAAATTTATCTCAAACAGATACTTGACTGTCAATTGTCCATAGTTTATAAGTGCCAGTCTCTTTCACAAATCAGCAATTCTGTAGTTGCTGCTAATCATGTTGTGAACTTGTTTTTGTTTCTTTGTGATGCAAAATAATGATGTGTCCAACCCAATATCATGTATGTAATGTCGTAATATCTGTAGTCGGTCAAAGTTATTCCGTAAGGTATCGCCTCCGCAAGGATCCATTTTTCTATGGCTCTGATCCAAGTAACTTGAACCAGAAATTAAAAAAAAAGTGTAATCTTACTGAACTGTAGCTTCAAACAAAAGTATTAGGTGACAATGATGCTCACAATACCGACACGATTCTTGTACACTTGCTGTTTGTATATTGATAATTGTAATTCAGGAATATTGTTGTATAAATTAGAGCTGTACGTTGTACGTCCCTGTACCTCGAAGGATTATGACTGATGGCTTACTCTAAGCCACAGGAGATCTTGGAGCTACGAATAGTGGTTCAGCAATTAGCCATCTTCAGCTCTTTTTTCCACAGGTGCATTACTCTCTTCAACTGTCTGTATTATTTTTGATAAACTCTGGTGTATTATGAACAGTATTTATTATCTAAATGTTCCCTTTTTTGATTTTGGTGGTGCATTCCAACAAACAAGCCCTCTCAGTTCATGTTTACCTCGTGTTTGTGAAGTTTCGCTAGAGAGAGAGCTTCATATTGAATAGTGATGGGTCTGTCATAGTATTTTATTGAGTCTGAGCCTGGTTCAGGTTCTGTCAGTGCACACATTGATTCTCATATTGTTTCTTTATTCTAGATTGTTTTATGTTTGTGAGCACCTTGTAGTCAAAGTCGCCTTATCTTATAATCAAGATCGCCTTGAATTCTAGATCGCCTTACATTCAAAATTGTCTTAAATTCTAACTTAGTATGGTTTTTGAGTTCATTTTATGATCAGATTCCTCTAGTAATTGGTTTTTTTTTTTCTTTTTTTTTTTTCCCCTCATTCTAGTTGTTAATATTTCACTATATGAAACGTTTGATTCTTTGTTTCTGAATCTTATTGAGTAAATCAGTGAAATCAAAGAATTTAATTTAAGACCCATCACTAATTTTAAATTATTAATGTATTTCAGTGCATTCATCATAATTCAATCTAATAACCAGTTCATTACTAGATACAATTTAGTCTTCTTACAAGTATAATTTGTAATTGTGGTTGTAGTTTTTTCATAAGTGTATTGTGGTCTAAGATTGTAACTTTGAATTGCCTTAAATAGTCTGGCAGTAGATGTTTATTGTGATATATATCATAGAGGATGTGTAAGTTTTATCCTATTGCATTCATTTTATAGCAATGTGAAACAGATATCTCAGTCTTTTTACTGCAACTTTTTTGTGATTATTCATATATTATGTTTACTAGAGGTGACTGAGCCAGGTACGAAATTGCTGAGAAAGCATGTTTTCTCACAAGATATTACCAGGCTTAGGATTCCTAGCAATTTATGGCATCAAGATGCTGTTACCAAAAATCTGAAAGTGGCATATTTCAGGTGCAATAGTAATACTGTAATACCGCTGGCTAGAATAAAGCTGTATTTAGATTAGTGTAATAATGTTTAGTGCATGGTAATAAAATAGTTGTACTAATTGTAGTTTATCAGTATGCAGTACTCAGCATTATTTCTTGAATCCTTTTACGTTGTGTTTTTTATTGTTATTCTTGTGATGATTATACGTTGTCTCCAAAAACTCAGTTTCCTGTGTAGCAGTTCAGATAACACCAACATGTTTTTTGTAGTTGTTTTTAGTGTTGTTAAGAGTTGCTTGAGCCCCTTTTGTAAGACCATGTACATGCATGGGTTTGTGTCAGTAATATTGTGTTAGGGTTTATGGGTCTCTTGTTTATGTTGTTGAGATGTTGCAACTTACTCTGGCGAGAATGTGATTGTGTGTGTGTTCTGGAGAGAATGTTGCCATAAATATGGCCTTTTTGGGTATTTTCACTAGAGTTGTTCACAGAGGTCTTAGAATCTCAGTTTAACATTGAGCATGTGAGTGTTCCCTCGTAATCTCTCGAGTCCTCTGACATTGTAGGACGTTGTCAAATTATCAAAGTGCGTTGCACCACTGACTCATCAGGTGTGCTAGTCACTCTAATGTCATATGAAAATAATATGGATTTCCAAAAAAAAAAAAAAAAAATGGTGTAGTAAATTTTTATCTTCTTTGGTGTGGTTTTGGGTTGCTTTGTTGTTTATAGCCACCCTTATATTAATGTTGAAGATAACTTAATTCTTTACCATGTGAACAGGAAACTTCTATGATGTGTAATGTATGTTGTGTAATATAACCCTAAAATGTGGGTAATAAATTATATATTTTAAACATGTTTGCATGTGAAATGTGACTCTATATTACTGATTTTATCAGAAATTATATCGTGGGACAGTTTCTCAATTTTGAATTTTGGAGGAAATATTTTAATTTTATGTAATGAAAATATTGTAATGAAATTAATTTTTACAAGTTTCTGTAAAACTATCAAGTTTATTGAAGTGGTGAAGAAATTGTATGTTGATAATATGCAATAACAGGAAACTATTGTATCCGATTTTCTACACATACCAATACAAACTAAATGAAATATTAAGTGTAGACGTGCCAACTTCATGTTACACAAACTAAATCATTAATGTGAGCTCTATCTTACTTCTTTGCATAATTACATTTTTCACGTTTCTAATTTGGTAACAGATTTAATCACTAGTACTTAATGCAGTATTTATTTTCAGTTGCCACTCATTAACAACGGACAGTACATGTTCGTAATCAAAGTCAAGATAATTAAATCATTTTGATCAGCAATCCCAAAAGGTTGAAGCAACCTCACAGTTAAAACAGAGACAATGATTTTTTTTTTCTGGGGGTCCAAACAATAACATCCAAACAGTGTTCTTTGTCGATATTGTATGTGTACTCGATGCGATAAACTCTCGGGCAGTACAGTGGCGTAGCCAGGATTTGTGTATGGGGGGTTTAAGAAGCATGCCCCCCCCCCCCCCCCCCCCCCCCGTATTAAAGCGGGGGGTCCGGAGGCCCTCCCCCGGGAAAATTTGGATTTTAAGGTGTAAAATAGTGCTATTTTAGCAGTTTTCGGTACTTAAATTTAAATAATGTAAGGGTAAAAATTTTATTAATTTTAATATGAAATTTGTTTGTGATGAATAAGAAATAAATTAAAGATTTGGTGCTAAAGGGGGGGGGGTTGAACCCCTAAACCCCCCCCCCCCACCCCCCACCCTGGCTACGCCCCTGGGGCAGTAGTCAGTGCTCAAAGGGATGGAGTGGCTGGTTTGTTTAAGACAAGGCCATTGCAGTGTGCCAGCTAAAAGACTGCAGCGGGCTTCTGTCTGTCTCGGAGACAACCTACTGGGTGATAACTGTCAGAATGACTTGTTGAGGACAGGAGCGTCAGGACGACCATCCACACTCCAGAGGTCAGCCGAGACAGAGGGAAACTGCAGGTGACGTGTGTCACATGCTTATACCATGTCCGTACCAGCTGGGTGGATGCGTCACAAGTTACCATCCCGAGGAGAATATTAAACCAAACTAGGCAGGTACAAATAATTTTAAATTTCTGAATATTCTGATGATTGCGATTTAAATTTGAAGTGGCAAATTATTTAAAAAGTGTTATGACATCACACATGTGATATTAGCACATAGAATACACAGAATAGTTAACAAAGACTTATCACATTAACTTGTACATTCTACATTTAGAAAAATTAAGATGCTGTTTTAAAAAAAAATGAATGTAATGGTACCCTAGATTTACTATGCTGCCCTTTTTTACTGTGATGATGTATTATAATGCAGCTCACATTGGTTAATAACTTTTCATCCTGTACAATTAATTAATATTAATTTTTTTGTGCCAAAAATATTAAATACAAAAATTTTAGGCTTTAACTAATTATTTACTTTAAAAATATTTTTTTAAATAAAATATTATTCTGACATTGTTCACCACTTGAGTAAAGTTGATGCGTATTTGGATTTAGTTGGCAAGTCGTAAATGAAATTTCCTGATTGAAAAATGTGATTGTGTTAGAGTTAAGGATCCTGTCTACTGTCTGCTGTTCCCAATATGTGATCAGCTTGTGTATTTTTAGTCCTACATCCATAGCTGTGTTTACTGCCTTACAACTGTTTGAATTAAAACATTCAAACTGCATCCTGTGTACATTATGGAGGTTGCTGGAGAATTATCAACTAATCTTCAGTACTTTTTTTTTATCAATGAAAGAGAGAGCAATAAGTATGTTGTACATTTTGTTAAAACTAATTTCCAGATGCATTCTGGAAATTAAATACACATTTAGTGTGGTTTGATTATTAGACATTCCAGGAAATAATTTTCCAGGCTAGGTCATTTGAATTGCTGTAAATTTTTAGTGCCTGTTATTTTTGTGGCTTACAAGTAAAAAAAAAACTAAACCATTTTGTAGAACTGAAAGAAAGTGAAATGGACAAAGTTATTTGGTGAGTTTGCCTGTTAATAACATACAATATTACCTGCAAGTGGGCTCTGTACAAATGCCTGTAAGTAGAACTAGTTATCACTCACAGACAAAAGTAGCTACTTTGGCAGTATGAGGATATAGAATAATAACCCTGCCCCTAGCTCATGAAACACTTAGTAAATTCTGCACTACTTCACATTCATTCTAGACTGAAACAAATTGTGCCACATTTTGCTTCCAAAACTCTATGCAGGAGACAAAGAATTTTGGAATTTATTTTGATAACTAAGATATAAGAGATATTTATAATCACAGATATTAATTTATTATGATGGGGGTGGTTGATGTAAGTTGATAAAACTGTTTATTTATTTAGTTATTGAATTGTTACGGTTTACAAAGCATTAAGCTCTTCAAGCAAATGTGCTCCGTTTGAAACTAGTCTTAATTGTGCGGTGCTGAGACAACTGTTTCTTACAGAAGAACACTTACGAATTATTTCGTTGAGTGTTGCAGTTATTTGGGTGTAAAGTTCTTTTAATGATTATTAATTTATTCAAAACTTGCTGGTATAATTTAAATAAATGAGTTTGAAATGAATTTTTAACTTTATTCTTCTCCCGATGAAAGATACACATCCCTCAACCAATTTGTCGAAAAGAAAACACTTTTTCTGATCACTACTAACAGTCCTATGCCTTAACGAAAGAATCTAAGTAGTGGCCTCTCGTCAAACTAGGTACGGAAACACGCAATCTATATTCAACAACTTTTTACACCTTCAAAATTAAGTTCCTAAGTTACCTACTTACCTATTCTCATGTTATTTGACATGTGGGACTCGATGTTATGCAAGGTACATTGTTCATCGACTCTCGTGTGGTTAGAAGTTGTGAGTTTTGCTTTTGCACTGCGGTGAGAAAAAAAAAATTCATAATTTTTTTTTGTTTTCCCTTTCTTTACTTAACACCTAAACCTCTCAGCAGTCGTAAGTTCTGCCAGAGCAATTTGTGCTTCCTTCAGTGCTGAGATGCTGCCAGGTGGAATGGGCAGTCAGTCAACCAGCTCACCATTCTATTACCTCAGGTCGCAAGCTTTTAGTTCACTGAGAACTATCACTTAATTTTTAGAAAAGGTGTTCGTAACGCTTACCGCAGTTTTGCGTCCATCTTGAACAAGGAAGGCAGCTGCTGCTTCCTCATGTTTCGTTACGGTCACAATGTCCAGAGGACCGAACAGTGTCTATAACTCTCCGGTCTCCGTGAAATGTAGGTACATGTAGCATTCAGTTTAATGAACACTTGCTCCGGGAGCTATTCGCTCTCGAACCTTTCTTCTAGACTTAACACTACCGACATGGCGAAAAACAAAAGTTTTTCACATCTCGCAAAATTACCTGCACACCACTTTCAAATACGGTTCAAACAGGTGTTCTACATGTATCCTATCAGTGCCTCTGTGTGCATTATTAATTTTAATTATACATAGTATTTCTCCAAAGCAAATAACAAAACAGGGTTTTACATTTTGTGCGTCTTGATATAGCTTCAGCAAATGTGGCTTTTACCGTGGTTTTTTTTTTTTTTTTTTTTTTTTTTTACATTTATGCGAATGGTTTAGTCTTTTTGTTTGTATGCCACAAAAGTTGTGTTAAAGCTGAGCAATTGTTATCTCCCCTGCACGTATCGGAGTGGCACGCCCGGCAGTAGACGGCCCCTTGACGGAGACGCGAAGCAATTCGGGCGGGAGGCGGAGGCGTCGGCAGAGTGTGTCAGAGCTGTGATATTTCGCCGGCGGCCCGGTCTAGCAAACCCTCCCTCTGACATCCGAGAGTCAGGGGGCGCGGCTTGGCCCGGGCACGGCGCCGCGCCGGCGGGCGGGAAGCCGCCCGTGACCCCCGCCGACCAGTCACGAGGGCGTGCTTCACGCCCCCGCGCGTACCTCTGCCGACCGGCCCCTTCCCTAGTGTGTCGTTTGTGGCCGAGAACCGTTTCTCTTGTATTGTCCGAGATGTGTTTGTTTTTTAACTAAGCAACAATAAAACTTTTATTTCAAAGTGTTCTGTTTATTGATTTCAACCCTGTAAGTAAGAAAGTGTTTATTGCCTGGCAGTCTTCCTGAGGTAATGATCTATGTTAAGCAGGGGCGCAACAACAGGGGGGGAAGGGTATTTTGCCCCCCCTCTGAAACCTTGAAGTGGGGGCAAACGGGGGCAAAGAAAGTGCTGTGTAATCAATTTTTAGATAATAAAACTGCTTAAATACCACAATTTTCCACTTTGAAATACAAATTTTCCCGGAGGAGGACCCCCGGACCCCCCGCTTCAATAGGGGGGATTGATGATTCTTTTTAAAAAGGTATATTGCCCCCCCTTTGGAAATTTAGTTGTTGCGCCCCTGACGAAGGTTTGTTAGAAAGAGCCAAGATAACCAAATTCTAGGATTTAAAATGTAATAAAATAAACATAACACGAGGAGAAGACAGGCGGCTCTGAATGGACGGGGAGGCAGTGTGATGGACGGAATGTTAATGTGAACAATTAGTGAGAGGAAGTGACGTGACCGTTACCTGGGTATGGGACGAAGGAACACATCCAAGACATGGAACGAGTATAGGGACTCTCTCAGGATCGCTGTATGAGCCAAGAAAAATGATGCGAGGGGCTGTGGCTAACCTTGTGCTGGTAGGTTCACACTGCAACAGTTGGTTGGTTTGTTTGTTGCATCCAATGCAAATACAGCGCAGCATTCGTTAGATGAATATAATGCTGTTAGCTTGTTCATTTGGCACACTATTTTCTCTGTATTTTGTCAGTTTCCAATTTTCCTTTGATATAATTTAAAAATCACTGGTTACAATTACAAATAACTAGTACATAGTTGTATTTTGCTATGTTATTTATTAGCATTAACTAAATGATAAAAATACAGTCGAATCAGTAAAATATATCCACAAAACACCTTATACTGGTGAGTCTCTTGCATCCTCAAGCTCCGACACAACTACTTTCCACGATGAATTTGAAAACTGGTTCTAGTCGGGCACAACAGGTGACGCGAGCAGCGGGCGACTCAGAAGAGCGACTTGCTGGTGGTGCTGGTGAGCGGGGTGCACGCGGGCGCGAGGCGGCCGTAGTGGCTGCCCTGCGCGTCTCCCGACAGCTTGGGCCGCGCGAGGGTCGCGCGGGCCGCCTCCAGCCGGGCCAGCACGTCCTGGGCGATGCTGCGCTCGTCCACGGAGCCACCGCGCGACAGGCCCTCGATCAGCGACAGCGGCAGCTGCGGCCAGAGCACCCGGTCGAGCTCGCTTTCGTGCTCTCTGGCTGTACGAGCACGAGCTGACACATGCACTGTCCGTGCTGGTAGGAACATGTGGGCGTGTGAATGATGCACCACATGTGGGGAGGGGGGAATAGGGGATATAGCTCCTCTCTTCGCGATCCTGTCCCTGTACGGACACTATGAAACAATGATTTTACAAAAATTAAAGTGTAATAATTATGTATGTCCAGTTCTCTTTGAATTTTAGTAAATGGCATTAAAAAAACCAGGAGCCTAGTGAACACAGTAAAGGAAAAAATTTCAAACATGTGTGAACTTAGCCAACAAATGGCATTTGATAGTTGAAGGTCTGGCACTCTCGCAGGGACATGACTTGAAGTTTACCGTGTTTACCCACATATGGATCGCAGATTTCATGCCGATTTTTTTGTTTACTAAAATGTCCTGCGCTTCATGTGCAAATTTTCCATTTTAGGTAAAAAAAAAATTAACATTGCACTGTTGTGGTTGACTATGAGTCTAAATAACTAGATTGTGTTAGGTTTCAATAAATATGTCACGAGTAAATATAAAATGATTGATTAAAATATCTCAGCAGAGTGTGTAAGCATCATGAACGACGACAGTAAGCGATGTGACTGTCAGCCGCTGGGCTATGACGCTCGCTCTCTCCCTCCCCCTCCATCAACTGGGACCAAACTCAAACATCACTTTTCTATCTCGACAGGTTTTTGTGATGAAACTGTGTCCCGACAATTTTTTTTTTGTGTGAGGTTTCCTATGCTTTCTACTGCAACATTTCATTCGTGACAAAACTGCTGTGAATAACTCCGGTCTTTCCTCTCCTAGGGGGAAGGTGATGGGTAAAAAAAATAATAGATGGGGAGGAAGGGAAACACTTTTCTTTGGTATTTTTTGTTAGTTAGTGCTTAGGCCGAAAAGGGGGGGGGGGAAGGACTATGAATGAAGGAGGAAAATTATAGATTGTTTTTTAGGATTTTTGGGATTTTTCGGTTGTATGCCCGTGTTCTCTGGCATTTACAACCGATGTGCCACTACTCAAGCATTGCAATTCAGTTGTGTTCAAGTAGTTGTAGTTTAAACAGTTTAGTTTGACTACGTTCCCGCAGCTGGTGAGGTACTCGCCTGCTGCTCCATCTGCTGGAGCCGGGCGCTGTCCTTGACCTCCCAGGACAGCGACTGCAGCACGCGCAGGGCCATGACCTTGAGCTCGGGCGAGGTGTCGTGCTGCAGGCCGTGGCTCAGGGCCGCCAGCAGCTGCGGGCTCTCCTGCAGGAACGCCAGCCCGCACTGGTTGATGCTCACGTTGTACAGCGTCATCAGCAGCAACCTGCCGTCCCACCGTCACAGCGTGCATCTCGCCTGATTCTCCCGAGGCACGCAAGTACCTAAACAAGCACGTCCAGGAAGTATCGAGGGAACCGCCGATGAGTAGAGACCTGCGAAATTCGCGGATTCATTCGGTGATAGGCCAAAATTAAAACACATATTATACCTCTTAGATAATTTTGCTATTGGCTTACTGTTCATTTGGACGAATCTCAACCGGTTATAAACCCTCAACCGAAGAAGGATCGAATCACAGACAAACCAGCTGAGACGACTTACAAGTCGGCTGCCAATGAACTTGCGTTATTTGCCCGAGTGTACAGGGGTAATGTGCAGTCTATCCTGAAGGCCATCGAAGCCGCGAATTTTGCAGGTCTCTACTGATGAGACACCTTCCACGGGTAAGGTGCTAATCAAATAGCTTAGTGGTTGCAGTTCTAGGTCTTCACGTGTACCAGACTTTTATTAGGCCATTTTCTTCCCCTGAGAACGGTAATAAAATGCTCTCACATAGCACAATATGCCGTTCCTCGTGAAGTGTACTGATATCAAGGTATCCAGATATATTTACATCTTGAAAAATATTATTTCAGCAATAGGAGCATTAATTTCAACAATAAGAATAATAATTTTTATTATAATTATTTGAGAAACATTATCATGAATAACAAGCAATTTTTATACATCATCTAACAAGTTTCTAAGAATGAAATCTAACTTACCACTTACTGAACATACAAATAGAGAATTTCCGAAAATTCTAATGTGGCAGATAAGTGCAACAGGTTTAAGTTCTATACACAAAGAAATAACTTTTATTAGAAATAACTTTTTGACCATGACTTTATTTACAAGATAGAAGTTCACCTCCAATAGAACAATTAATTTTCTTTCTTGATCACATTATAATAATTCTAAAAATAATTGTAACCATCATATATTACATTATAATTATTATAATTTTCAATAGTAATACAGATAAAAACCTTTTGAAAGGTTAAATTAGTTAATTAATTTGAACAGTAACTCCTGCTAATACATTATTTTTCATTGCTGTGCTGTTAGTCACAAAACTTTAACATCTAGTGGTGTTTTTCTGAATTGTATTTTATTTTTTGACACGCTTCATTTATAGTCCACATTGAATATACATAGTTGGAGACATTTCACTAATTGTGTCGAAATTACCTCTGAATGATTTTAGCTTGCTAACAACAAATCTCCAAGTTCCTGTAAATAGTATATCTAGTTTTATATTATGTTAATTTTGCTTATGATAACATTATGATGACCCTGTGATGTAAATAAATTTGTGAGAATATTTTACTAAGAGGTGAGAAAGTCCTGAAATTGGTCGCCCAGGTATTGGTGGATACCCTGAAGGAGATGAAGTGTATATTACATGGCATTTGGAAAATAATTTGTGAGCTTTCCAACAAGCTAACTTGTCAGCATTTCTTTCTCTGCTTGGAATTTAGAAAAAAAATTCGAAGGGGGAAAAAAAAAGATAATGATGTACTTATTATGTTGTGTCGCAAATTAGTGATTTTCTCGGCACCATCTCATGTTCTTACTTATTCGTACATTTGATCAGTGTTCAGAGTTGTATCATTTAATTTTATTTTTTTTATCCGATGGGGCCCTTATTATTTAAGCATTATGCAGGCGGTCCGTACACTCCTAGCGCTACCTTGCTACGCTGATGGTATTTCCGCGTTAGCTCCCTGCCTGCGATCACGTACGACTACAAGTGCCCGGCGCAGGCTCAGAGTCTTCCGTTACAACCGGGCTCCCATTCCAGTCGTGCCAGGCACACATGGCGCCATGCATCCAGGCATCCATGCATCCATGCATCCACTCCTAGCCCACATCCAGTAGAAGAATATAAAAAAAATGGAAAAATGTTTTCGTTTTAAAATGGAACTACAAATGGTTTTTGCATGTGTTGTATGTGTTGTCCCAGTTGTTGAGGTGGGACCACTGTCAGCGGTCGCGGTAGATGTGAAGGTGTGGAGAGTGGAGCGACCCATCCAGGGCCGGTGCAAGGTAAATTGGCGCCCTAGGCGAAAAACCTTAATCCCCCCCCCCAACTCGCTGGACACCCAAAAAAAAATTTCCTTGCCTCAAAATACATCACGTAAGCCTAAGATTTTGTCAACAATCAAATGTAAGCAGGCTTGTGTTTTTTTTTTTTACTTTTTTACGTATTACAAATCATAAACAGGTCGCCGTGGACTTTAAATAATTACTTATATCAATATAAACATTCCGAACTGTTACAAAAATCAATTTTCATCTAGTTTCGATAATGGTTAAACATATTATATCAGCTGTTATGTGTCGTGCTGCGCCGCCCCCAGCCACTTGGCGCCCCAGGCGGTTGCCTAGTTTGCCTGTGTGGACGCGCCGGCCCTGGACCCACCTCTTGAAGCAGTTGCCGGCCGGCACCGGGATGCGTGGCAGCACCGCCACCACCTGCCCCAGCAGCTCCCGGCCGCGCTCGCTGGTCGCCAGGAACTGGCGCCCGGCCGCCGCCGCCGCCACGTTGGTCACGATGCCGCACAGCGACATGATGAACTGGCACTCGTCGGAGCCGGTGGGGGGCAGGTCCCCGCCGTACGTCTCCAGGAAGGACTGCAGGGACCCGCTCACGAGGCTCAGGAAGTCCACCAGCTTGTTCTGCGGACAGCCCCGCACACACACGTGTCGCTCGGTCGGCCCGGCCCGGGGGGGGGGGGGGGGGGGGGCTCTGCGGCGGGGCGGGGGGTCTCGCACTCACCCCGGACAGCAGCAGGTCGATGACGGGCGGCAGGCGCGAGCACTTCCACAGCAGGTTGCCCGTGACGGAGCCCAGCGAGGCGCAGAACTGGCTCTGCAGCTGTATCTGGCCGCGCAGGCGGTACAGCTCCGACTGCATCTTGCCCAGGTGCTCCTGCTGGCTGCTCCACTCCAGCTGCAGCTGCCGGTACTTCTGCTTGATGCCCTCGCACTCGGCGTGCAGCAGCTCCATCGCTGCGAGCAACATATCCTCGTCAACACCTGCTTCCAGGCAGTTGCCAGCGAATCAATGTGTTTTTGTTTCAATTTTGATACCAATGTCACATGAAACCACCGTTGAGCTCACAACAATGGTAGATTTACTCAATGTTACATGACAGCATGGCACTGTTAATACATCTTAATTACTAGAGTACATTTATAAATTACATTTTTATCGGCTTTAATTATTTGTTTAGACTTAAAATGCAAATGATACTAAAATGTACTGAAAAAAAAAATTGATTTATCCTTAATGCAGTGAAATTTTAATTACATGTGTTATGATTCTGCTTTTAAATTATTGGGGCATACCATAAACAAATAAACACAAGGTAAAGACACTCATAAAAAAAAGATGATAAGTTCAACAAACATAGCATAACCAAAGGTATTGTGAAATGGCTATTCACATCAGAAGTTATTTAATCTTACTGTTTATATGTAGTTTGCGACCAATTACTCCGATAGACTGAAAGTTATTTTGAATAAATTTCACTAATGTAAATTTTTTTAAGAAAAAGTAAGCTTCAACTAACTGCTATTTGATGGCATAGAAGAAACATTATTCTTAAGCATTTACATAGAACATAATACCAAATAAAATAAAGAAGTTTCTTCTTAGGAGAGGTTGACAATACATTTTGCATATAAGTTATTGTCTTGAATTTATTCTTATAATATATTAGATTAGTGCTTGAATTGTATTTTTTGCAGACTGTTTGGCTCTGGAATTCATCCAAGATTTATTTGCCTCTTGTAAGCATTAAGTTTAATGTACATTTGCCTCTTGCAAGCAGTTTACAAAGTAACAGTTATCATCAGTCAGAAAATAGTTTGGTGCCATTACATTTACAAACTAAATATGGACATATATGTGATCTATATGTTTATTGGTGTGCAGCAGACGTAAGGAAGGAAAACAAAATCCTATTCTCCCTGCATTAATTAGCACATCTGCAAGTTAAACAATAAAGCAGGTAAGTTTTAAATTATTTGAGCATTTCTATGTCAGCTTATAAAAGATCTGAAGTTCAAAATTCCAAAGAATAGATCTAAAAAGGCTCCAGATTTGAGCAAAATACCCTTCATATTTTTTTTCACACACACATTCTGCTTATAAGTAGTCCATGCCATAATTTTTTTTTATATTTAATTTATAAAATGCCATTGTCTGTCACTTAAACTGTTTCTGCACCGTGTCTAACAATGTTTCTTGTACATCTTTCATTGCAGCTGAAACAAGAAATGTTCCCCATTTTATTTTGGTATAACAGTATTGGACATGTATTTATTAGTCTACTCATAGTGTTTCAAGATTGCCATTTTAAAAGGCAAAAGAAGTAAATTTGGCTATTTAAATTGTCTATTGCTGAATACATTTTTGATTAACCTTTTTTACAAATCAAATTCCAATGCATATACTTTTTCCTGTCACTCCAAATGACATAAAAAAACCTACTATGGAGTCATATAATTACTATTTATGTAACAAAACATTACCAACAAGGATAAATCACACAACCTCCCTCATAGATCACATTTACTGCAATAATCATGAAATGTTATATAATATGAAGATTATTGATAGCTCATTATCAGATCACAAATTAATAATGGTAGATTTTTAAAAAAATACACGCCCCAACTTATACTTTTTGTGATCCTTATTTTAGTTTGGCCACAGTTTATCTGAGGGAAGATATATCCCAATAGCATTAGTGTAAGAATAAAACATCAAAGATTAATAAAAAAATAATAAAAATATGTATCTTAATCTTAAACATTGTGTGAGATTGGTTACCTAAAAAATAATTTTATTTCAAATAATCAAGAACATATTAATTAACGAAGTCTTAAGTCACAGAGGTTGCATAGTGATAACATCAGTTATATAGACTTGTATATGATCCTACAATAATACTGAGAAATCTTTAATTATAAATGCTGCTGAAATATACTTAATGTCCTATTCAACTTCAGAATAATATATACCTTGCACACGAGATGGGAAAGTGTGGTTATATGACTTCGCTTCCAGTTACTATACGGTAGGACCAGTAAATAAGGGAATAGTTGTCAGCATATTGTGAAGTTTAAATCACTAAATAAATTTTGTTAAATAAAAAAATGTATACTCTTTGTGAAAACATTTAAATAAAATAGTAACAGTGCAAACATGAGCATAGATCCTGAGGGGGCCAGGGGGGCCGGACCCCTGGAATTAAGCAGCCCCTTACTGAAGGGCCCCGCTTGCACTTGCAAAATCGTGATAAATGTAAACGTCAAAACTGTGTTTTATGGAAAATTTCTGTATATTTAAAGTTTTCTGCTTATTGCATGCATACAGGTTAAAATGTGAGCAGTATACAACGTACAAGCATTCTATCCAGAGATGACTTGAATTGGTTAAAAATACAATTTTTAAATTTTGGGTCATTAACCCCTGGAGGGGGAGAAAGTCCAACCCCGGGCACATTTACACCATAACCTGACCTCTGAAAAACACTAGCTCAAAAAGAATATATTTTTGAAATTTAGGGGCCTTTCTCCCCTCCCCCTTTTTTCCATGAGCACATTTTCCACCATAACCTGACCTTTTGGATCGGAAACACTCCAAATTGATAAAGCATTGATTTTTAAAATTTTCAAAATTTTGGGTTTTTAACCCCCTACCTCCCTAGGGGCATAGTCGACCCCTGGGCAAATTCCAGCAATGCCCCGACCTCATGGATACACATAAAGCATAGTTATTACCCATAGCTCAAAATTAGTGGTTTTTTGACCCTAAACACTAAGGTCAAGTTTTAAAATATTTTATTATTTGAGGTTCTTTATATGTATGTAAAATTTCATCACGGACGTTGAAAGTGGGTAAAAATTGAATGGAAAGTCCATTCATTCATACATACAGGTCAAACTAATAAAAGCATATTAAAAAAGGAATATAAAATTGTAACATTTCTAGCTTATAGGGAATGTTTTTTCTGTGTTGGAATCCTTCACTTGAAATTAAAAAAAAGGCAGAAATGCACATCAATCTGCCAGGACAGTAATTAAAAGTTGGCTTATCTTATCCTTGTATCAAATTCTTAGGCAGTGCATAGTTTTAAAATAGGCCTTACAGCCATCTAGTTTACCTTTCTGGAATAATTCCATTTTAAAGAAGTTCTCAAGGAAACTAAATTTCATGAATGTTTAGTTCTAAGTCCACTAACCTTGTTTTGTAGTTTGTTGAACACCAATCATAGCTTCCACATTTTCTTTGAGTGATTTTGTTTCCCGCATAAGCCTTGTCAAGTCGCTGTCCAATCCAAGGTAAGCAGGTGGATTAGAGAACTCTGAGAAGAGCTTAAGTAAGTCCTTCACTACTGGCTCCAAAGTAGAACACACTATTTCCTAAAAAATTGTGGACCATGTTTGTCATCTGCCAAAAAAATCAGTTTTGTATTTTTGAAGTAATTTTTCTTTAGGTGTATTTGCTGGGGGGGAGGGGGGGGGGGGGGAATTTTAGAATACATCGATTTTTGTGTGCACCATGCAATGGAAATTTAACAAGTCATAGTCCAATATGCATGCATGTTTTGAATTCGAACAGTTGTGTTCAAATGCAAGATGTATTTTATTTTCAAAGCAAAAAAATGAGTAAAATATTAAAAATTGAATAATATACTTTTATGTATTTTTAATATTGAACTATAAGCTGAGACCCGCGAATGCAGTTTCTGTAATGTGTTTTTCTTCATGTTTACTTATGATTTACTAGCAGAGGAATTTGGAAAAGAATCGTGTCGATGATATTTATCACTTTGTTGGTTCTCTTTAATATGACTAATGCTACACATCTCTCCATTTTTCTGTTAACATAATACTTTGTTAAATCATGCGAAACTTGTGTACTTAAGTACACAAACTTTTTTTTTTCAGAATCAATCAATTTTTTTATAATTATTTTTCAGTAGCCAGTGTGCCCTCGCAGCTTTAGGATGTTAATTTTTGTTTCACAATTTAGAGTAATGTCATTGAGTTATTCTAAAGGTAAAAAGTGGAATTTTAAAAACCTAAAAATATGTGTTTATTTTAACAAACCCAATTTATGTATGCAGTATTTCCTATTTATATATATTTTTTAAACAGAAATTGGCATAGTCATTACCGAACAAAAATTAACCCTCTATTATCAACCGTTATTTAAAAAAAACTATTTTCGCCCTTGAGGGGCATAATTTAAAGTTTTAAAATATTTTACTTTAGATAAATTTAGTATTATATCAAGCTTGAGTTGATTCAGAGATGTGCTTAACCCATTCTGAATCACTTATCTTGTTTTCACCCCCTAAAGGTAAACTTTTGATGGACATTAAAAAAACTACATACATATTAGTTTATTTTAGCTTAAGGGTATACTTTCATGCCAAATTTAACTTTTCCATGTTTGGTGAAGTCGGAAATAAGCTCAGGAATTAGATACTAAATTAATTTTATAAAAAATAGTTTGTGGCACTGTTTTAAGTAAGGAAATTTAAAAAAAAAAAAATTACATATGTGTAGTTGTCATATTTTAAGATTACATATGTCCAAGAATTTAAGTTTGCATGAAAAGTTACAAAAAAAATATGGTTATCTTGAAGTAATTTTTGTGTGCTGCTAGAACAGTGCACAAGTTTTTAAAAGTATTGATATAAGTTTAAATTAGGTATTTTAAAGAAAATAATTCAAGATTGTTTGAGCCAAGGATTGATATGAAGAATTATTTTGTTATTATTTTAGACAGACTAGAAATAAATATTTTTACTTGCAAATTTTAGTTTTTATGGTACAACAATCAATTATTTTAGTGGAAGTTGCCTCATCCTGCTTATCAATAAAACTTAAAGGTAACTCATTTGTAAACATATCAAACAATATACTGCCCATATTTTATGCACAAGGTACTTACTAAAAATATGCTTTCTTTTTTTAGAAGATTATCTTTGAAATTTTGAAAGTTTTCATTATTTGAATTTGACATGTTCAACAATAATTCCCTCTTAGAACATAAACAAATATATTTGAAATACTCGGCTTATATAATATGTTTGATTTCAATTGTTATGTGATTTTAATACTATTAGCAATATTTATATGTATAAAAGAAACAGAATATTCAATTCAAATGCGAAACATTTGAACGTTAATAACCTTGACATTAATTACGTGACAAACGGATGTCATGCACGCCAACTTAAAAGTAACCAATTTGGCCAACTTTGTGAAAATCACATTTAGGGTGGTTGAACATTTGACATTGTAAAGTTGAAAACAAAATCCCTTTATCTTATCATTTTTACCTGGGATTGTTTGAAGCATAATATAAATATAAACGGTTAACGATTTTTTTTCCAACCATTAACATAACAATGTGAAGTTATTTGCTTGCTATTTGAGGTTACATTGGTTAAATTTAAGTCGTTTAAACGAAGGATACATATACCTACTCAAAATCTTGCGCATCTGCAGTGCTTGTAGAGATGTGATAAGTTTGTTTAAAGAAGAGTAACGAATTAACATAAATTGGAAGATAAGCAAAACGAAACACATCAAGGCACAATTTCTAAATCACGGAAAATGTCGGGATTCGAATACAGTTACTCAAAACTACTACTTGTGGCAATACAATTATTAATCTAGGATGCATATTCTTTCTTAAATAAAGATCTCGTTTCTCACTTCGTTCTGAGCCATTCTCATCAAAATTTGGTTATATTTTCAGTGGGTTGGCTATTCTGGCTGTCAAAGTAGCGTGTTCCTCACGATCACGCAGCAGAGATGACGTCATGCGCAAAGCCACGCCCACTGAGCTGCGCATGCGCAATAACCTCCAATGTGCTTTGACGCGAGTGGCTTTGCCGGCCCGAAAGCCGGCTGTTTTTGTTGTGAATTGAAGGGACGAAGTAGCTGTGCTCGTGGGTGAAGCAGAGAAGATGTCGCATGCAGAATTTGAAGATGCGGGTAGCGAGCCTGGTCTTCTCGTTTGGAGAATCGAGGTACATGAATATTTGTTTCAGCGTTTTAACGATGTTAGTAGTTTTTATAATAGCAATTTTAAGCTCAAAATCAAAGTCTTAACAACGCGAATTTTTGTCCGTTCGTGATTTTAATTTCAAGGTCATAATATTTTTGTGTTAATTTTTTTCCGAGTTGAGTTTATTGTTTAAGAATGTTCTCCCCCGTTGTGTACGTTTTTAAAATAGAATAAAAGAGTTTTATATATAAGGGATATAAACGGCAGGTAAATTACGTTTTGTCTGGGAATTCACGTATGGTTTCGCCGGTTGTAAATTAAATAACGGACTCGTAAAAGTAAAATATCGAATTAATGATAATGTTACATTTTGTAACTTCTATGTGTACTTTGATATTTCGCACTACGTTAAGCTTGCTACTTACCATACCTGATATTGAATTTAAAATAATTCTATTTCAATTTGGCGCCGTATGGAACTATTTTATGACGTAATAGATCGTTCGACCAATAAATTTGCGCACATTTTATTTTCTTGTGTTTGGGCCGCCGATATTTGGTAGTGTTGATAATTTTGTCATTCTTTTACCAAGTTTGTAAAAATAAATACTGACTTCAGAAGAAGACGTACTATGACCTACATTTATGTTAGCTCCTATAGACATAATATGGGAGAATGTAGCGGTCAAAGCATGTAACATTGCTTATATATTTTGCACTTTTAAATGTTTTCTGTTAACAATTATTTTTTTTGCGGGATGGTAAAAATAAAAACTCTTTGCCTTTAGCCAGAAATAATTTTTTTACTCATAACTTCTAGGCCCGAATTGAGCAACCTATGGATCAGTCCTGGTTGCCTGCGGTGGATTTCTTGCAATTGACACTTCATTCGGCAGGACCCACTACGTAATAACTAAACTAGTATGGAATGTTAGTTATGCCTAAGTGGGCTTAATGTCTCCCCGACATATAGGTCATATGTACGGTGAGGGCATTGGGATGAAAATGTAATATTGAAAGAATGGATGGGAGGAGGAAGCCTAGAAAGCCCGTCGGCTCTGGCAACGTCAGCCACGTTTTCCGGATTGACCCTGCCAGGGATGGAACACGGAACGCGTCGCTGATATGACACTCGATCTGTTCTCGGAGAAACATACGGAGCTGTTGATTCAGAATATATGTTTAAATTATGAGTAAAAAAAAATCAATTTGATGTGTATGACAAAAAAAAATGATAAACCGGATTTTATTGATTTATTGGTCCATAAATTACACAATTACGTATGTAATGTAGACTGGGGAGGGTTGCTGTGTCGTGACGGCGGCTCTTGTGCACGCAGGAGTCAGGGGTGCCACGGTAGCCGACTCGGGCTTGTCGCGCCCAGAAGGTGGCAGCACTGGTGTGGTATCTGCGGGCAGGAAGCGAGCGGGTTGTTTCTCGTGCGGGGAGCAGTCGGCAAGTGGGAGTTGTCTGAAACAAAAAAAAAAACTGATTTAAAAAAAGGATTAAAAATAATATTTTTTAATTAAAAAAATATTTGTGGCCAAGTAAAAAAATAACGTATCAGTGGAAAATTTTATAAAAGTTCCTACCCAGTTCTGGGATGTGGGATTGGTTAATTGGTTGTGGTTGCCAGAAAGCGCCTCGCTAATGGAATGTACTTGTAGTTGTAAGCAGAGGGACGGCTGCTACCTGTGTCCGGGAGAATTCCATCATGTCCTCGCCCTCGTGACAGTAGCCTACTGCGCTCCTTCATACAACTTTTAATCCTTAAAAAAATGTATAAAACACGTGGAAAATAAATAAAATTAGTTTTGGATTGTGCTTCGTGAACATCACAAATAAAATAAGAAAAATAAAAAGCAATGACTGCTTTAAACGAATGGGTTTGCCATTGGCTGTTACCGGGTGTCTACAGGCCACAAAGAGTCCCAAAATAAATAGAAACTGTGCTGTAAGCCATAAATCTTTAAATTTCAGGAAACTTTTGTTATTTGAAGTTTGTTATTTTGACGCCTCACTTCAGGTTATTGTCGCACATCAAACATAAAAATAGTTAGAGAGTGGTCCGCCAGGGGCGCAGAAATGTAGGATACGCAAGGGAGGTCCGTGCGGCCCGAGACTTTTGCAGGCGGGGTTAACGTAATTTTTTTTCTAACCTAAATTAAAACTAAGTGTATTTGGGAGGGGTCTGGGTTAGGTAAAGACTCTAAGTGCGTCTCAGGCTGAAGCCTATACGCTCTTATCATGCAGGGTTTAAGCCATGCAGGAGAGGAAGCACGCATCATGTTCTAGGAGGGGGATTCGCCAGCCATGGCAGCGATTGGCGCCATGTATAACTCCCCTCACTCTTAACTCTAGACTAAACTACTAGATAAGTTGGGCCCAGGTAAAACCTGCATAGACACAGGGAAAACCCTGGGCACTTACATGCGGGATGCATCTCTGGATACGGTACTTGTGTGTTGTATACTGTCCATATGTTGGCCTACATACATGCATGAAATAAGCAGAAAACTATAATATATACAGAAATTTTTCTCAATACATAGTTTTGACATCAAAACAGCTTCTCAGTCACGCTTTATGCAAGAGCAGGCAGCCCCCCCCCCCCTCCCTCAGTGCGGGGCTTCTTAATTCCGCCCCCCCCCCCCCCCCCCCTCTTTCTCTTCAAACATGATCTACGCCCATGCTGTCCATCAAGTCAAAATTATCTCCGAAAAGATTTCAGCTTTAACGAAAATCGGCAAGTTCCTGTCACTTGTAGATTTGTTTCGTGTTTTAATTTTTTTTTTGCATATTATACGTACAAACAATGACCCTGTTACATAATTCATGTTACTAAAATATTTTTTTTTTTGGTTAAAAAGTATTGTAATTGTTCACTGGTCACATGTTTGTGGACATCCTGTAGCAAGGTGTACGGTGGACTGCGGAAAGTGCTGACGGCCGCAGTGTCAGCTGGCGTCTGAGTCACCAGTCACGTGGTTCTCTGCTCGTCGAGCTTTATATGTCCACTCGGCAACTCGGGGAAGCCTTCTTCTCACAGACAAGAGAGCCAAACGTCTGATCGTGCATCTTAAGTTTTTTTTTTGTTCATTGTAACTCATGATAACTAATGGTTAATTAGGTTATGTTAGCTACATTATAAATAGTTTAAAACATTTTGGACGGTTGATTTGGTTAGGATAGCTACATTAAAGATACTGTGAAATCGTGTAAACTGTTTCCTAGCCCTGGATAGCTACATATTAAAAAGTCATTTGCTAAGCAACCTTAAAAGTATTTAACAGTATTTTTAATGTAGCTATACTTACCTAATATAACCAACCATCCACAATGTTTTTAAGTATTTATAATGTAGCTAACCTATCCTAATCGACCGCAAAATTTAATGCCACACCGGTTAAACAATGAGATAGAACGGAAAAAAAAAAGCGAGCATGAACTCCTTGGCTAATAATTTACCGACGTTTCAGTAGATAACTGCCCCCTGATGATGGCGACTGCAATGTCGACCAAAACGTCGGTTAATTTTTCGCCGAGGACACGGCTACAACCCATAAGCCAAGCTACTTCAAAGAAAGAAGCTTTCGCGATCTAGTGTGTCTGTTTCGGCACGCTCGGTGGCCGTATCAGTAACAACACGCCAACAGCGCTGTGACGTCACGTGCAGGCGTGGGGGTAGCGCAACAGGTAACCAGGTATGTTCTGTTATCTGGCCCGTATGGCGCAGATAGTGCCGCCCGCTCACGCCCCATGAGTCACGCCACTGGGAGGCACAGTCTACGAACGCAACTACTCTTTGCTCTTCAGCCAATTAACTATTTTTATTTGTTATTTATTTATCTATCGTCTTTATTGGTGGAGAAGTTAAGGCGGTTCGCCTTTTCTTACACTTAACCATTTTTCTGCAATTACGTCAAATAGTGGAATATTAAAAATTAAACAACGTATAAGCAGATGTTGACTAAATATTAAGGGAACAAATTAAAATTTTAACATAATGTTCAAATATTAACTATTACAAAAGATTCAACCATAACTAATTTAAAGTAATTAAAAATTAAGCATAAACATACATGAAAAGGAAAGTGATTAAACATACAGCAAATGTATCAAAAAATAATAGGTGCTACTACATTAAAACCAGTCACTCGCACATTCACACACATATTCAAGCGATAGGGTAGCGGCGAAGTGGTCATGGTAAGCAGTTGTTACAAAGATGTTTTTTCAGCCTGTACTTAAAGGAAGCTAGATACAACATGCTAGCATTACCTGATTTTACAGTGCCACGCTTAAGTGCGTAACGATTAACAAATTTTCATTTCACGCTTTACCGTAAACAGGATTAAATTTAAAAATAATATTTTAGCTTAAGTGAAATTACGTGTGGTTATGATGGTAGACTTTGCAAATAAGGACCTTAGACATTATAACCGGACAAAAAATTTCAAAATAATAAATGTTCTGAGCATACCCAACATCCCGTTACGTTACAGAATTTTTAAATATAGACTATACATTATTAGAATACTATCAGTTGGTATTTTGAACATTTTACAATTAAAAAAAATTGGCTTTCAATTGATGATCCAAAATAAAAGAAAAAAAATCTGTCATGAAGCACATGAGCTATCTGAAGGTTTGACGTAGTGCAAAAGTCTAGTATTTCAGTGTCCCAAATTGTGTCTTACGGACACTGATCGCTGATTGGTTCACGTGACCCTCTGACGTCATTAGTGGTGTGGGGAATGGTCCGAATACATCGGCCAACTTGAACTTGTTTTCCCGGTGTGTGTCCTTTGGTAGCATAGAAGAAGAACGAGAATACTCATTTGCTGTTTCGTGTTTCCGTTCCAAAAACGTAGGAAGCCAAGAAGATGGTCGAATATTGATAAGTGCCGTCCGTTGGCGACTGACGCTTTTCAAAGGCCTAACACGCGAATTTTATTTTTGCAATGTGCTTAGAAATCAATTTGTAAGCATTTACTTTTTGCCTTGCAGGATAAATAAATATTTTTGAACTCCCACAACTTTCACAAAACTTAGTTGCGTGCTCAATTTATATTGCCTCAAAACAAATTTTAAAAAAATCCAAACGAAAAACGTTTATTTTAGGGCTCAAAATTAACTGCGCTTTACTTTAGAAATCAGTAGACATTGGACTTAGCACTTGCAGACAGGGCAGTTTTCCGTGCGACATACATGGCGTCATTCACGTTGGTACGAGAACACGGGACCGCCCACAGGTAGACGGGCCTTCAGTGCGGAATGAGTCACCTTACGTCCTTGCCTTCCACTCCACGTGAGTAGCGGGGGAAATGTTTTCAAGCTAATGACCTGCGTAATCGTAACTCGTGTCTCCTCAGTGACGGAGTACGAGACGGAAAATGTAATGGAAGCCTTCTTTTCACAGACGAGAGAGCCAAACGCCCGATCATGCATTTCGGTTGTTTTTTTTTTTGGTTCATTGTAACTCATGATAACTAATGGTCAATTAGGTTAGGTTAGCTACATTATAAATACTTTAAAACATTGTGGACGGTTGATTTGGTTAGGATAGCTACATTGAAGATACTGTGAAATCATGTAAACGGTTTTCTAGCCCTGGATAACTACATATTAAAAAGTTATTTTCTAAGCAACCATAAAATGATTTTACAGTATTTTTAATGTAGCTATACTTACCTAATATAACCAACCATCCACAATGTTTTTAAGTATTTATAATGTAGCTAACCTATCCTAATTGACCGCAAAATTTAATGCCACACCGGTTTATACAATGAGATAGAACGGAGGAAAAAAAGCGAGCATGAACTTCGGGGAACTTCGGGCGTGGCTCTCTCGTCTGTGAAATGAAGGCTTTCCAAAATGTAATGGCTCACCGTCAGAGTTCTGCCACAACATGCCTTCTGGCCTCGCTATCAAGATAGCGCCACGACAAGACAACCGGCTGCTACGGGGACTGCGCGACAGTATTCCGTAGTTTTTAATTCTTCGACTTTGAATTTACAAACATACAATTTTACTTATGCGAAGTCGTTACAGAATTTGTGGATTTATTTATTTTTTTAATTGTGTACGAAAATAGTTTGTTGTAAATCTATTGACTGTAAAATAAGTAGATTAGTACCTAGTAAAAATGTAAAGTATCACTATGAAAAATTTTCAAATTTACTTTTCCCAATTTTTTGGACGCAACTATATATGTGCAAGCCAAGCACTGTCAAGTGTTATCGCCTTTCTGAAACTTGTATTCTGTTTTCGCAATGGCAGTGCTGGTACTAGGTCTAAAAACTTGTCACTAGACATTAAAAAAAAAAAAAAAAAAGTTAGCTCGTCTTGGAGCGAATCTAGAAACGGAATAAGTTCTCTGTGCTGACCCGGAAGCTAGCTCACCACACGCCATCATGCCTGCTTCCTGTCAGCTGCGTGGCTCAAGTACATTGTAAAATTCTTTGTAAAGAACTGAAATAATCATGTAAAACACTTACATTAAATCAACTTTAGGTCTACAGAAAGAAATGTTTTCAGTAATACTGGATTCGGATTCTTTGCCGGGCATTATATATACCTAATGTCTGTTGTTCCAATATCCAATATTTGAAGCTGATTTCAAAATCTTTCCTGGAACATCTTTCCAGTCTTAAGCTGCTCACATTAATAAACATTACAAAATAAAGTTCAGTTAAATCTTCGATTATTTGTCTATGGTTTTAAAAAAATATATGCTTGTATAAAACCTCAATCAAAATTTTAAATAATGCCCCAATATTCGTAATCGCGACAAGATATATTGAGTATTTATTTTTCTTCGTAAAACTTATTTCACGTATGAAAACTAACCATAGCAACTTATTGTACAAATTTACGATACCTGGCATGTGGTATTACAAAACTTTTCTTGACAACTGGTTTCCAAAGGAATCTTTGTAGAAGTAAAAAAAATTAATTTAAAAATATGTGTAACGACCCGACGCGGGAAAACAGTCGTAATTCGGGCAGTGAAGGTGAGTGTATTATTGCGCACGTAGGCAACGCAGGAACTATATGCGGGACCAACGAACATCATTAATTAACTTCGGTGAAAATTTAAAAAGCCATCAAAATTCATTTCGCAAAACTATTCAAGTACTAGACTTTTCGTTGCATGTTATATTAAATGAAATTATTTTCTTTGAAGGGAGAGAATTCGTTGAAATGTGAAATGCTGTTAGATCTTGGGGCGGTATTATTTTCTTGTGAGCTGTTCAGAGGACGGTTCACAAGTGCCACTGACTGCACTCTCAGGGTGTCCTTAAGAAAAAAATATTTCGTACCAACTTAGACGAGAAAAAAGTACTAGATTTGAAAAAAAAAGTACTAAATTATAATTTGTTATGGTTTTAACAATTTAGGAAGTTATAATGAAAATGCAATGCTCTAACTTAAATATCACACTACACACACATACGTTCCATAGTTTTTAAAAAATAATTACGCTTCATAATAAAACGTATTGGAGTTACAGTAAAATAATTATATTACAGAAAAAAAGTACTAGATCTGAGCGTAAATGTACTAGACCACTAAAAAACTTATAAAAGTACTATATCTAGATCTAGTACGGAAGTACTAACTGTGGACACCCTGTCTCTGGGATCAGAACCCGCAACACTCGAGCGGGAGTGGGTGTGTGCTTGACCTTGACACATTCCCCTGGGTAGTGGAGGGTGGCCAGGCGTGCTTCCGGCCCCAAGACTCGCGCAGTTCCGGCTCTCACACCACGTGGAGTCCGTCCGTCAAGTTACGTGACCTTGCAGCCAATCGTATGGCCTAAAAAAAGGGACGCACCACATCGCCGACATGCCAAATTGACCACAACGCCGACAGCTAGAAAACTGCTGTGTACCACAACGCCGAATTACCACAACGCCGAAATACACTAACGCCGAAAAATGTCATTGCAGGACTGCCACAAATGTTAGGTTAGACTAGGTTAGGTTAGGCTAGGCTAGGCTTGGCTAGGTTAGGCTAGGATAGGCAAGGTTAGTACGCCGACTCATGTATAAAATGAAGTAGCTTGGCTTCTGGGTTGTAGCCGTGTCCTTGGCGAATAATTCACCGACGATTCGGTCGACATTGCAGTCGCCATCATCAGGGAGCAGTTACCTACTCTACTTCAGTAGGTAACTGCTCCCTGATGATGGCGACTGAAATTGCGACCGAAACGTTGGTGAATTATTCGCCAAGGACACGGAGTAAGTAACTGCTCCCTGATGATGGCGACTGCAATGTCTACCGAAACGTCGGTGAATTATTCGCCAAGGACACGGCTAAAACCCAGAAGCCAAGCTACTTCAGACAATGGCCGTGAAAGCCTGCGAACATTATCGTGTATAAAATGGTGTAGTGGCCATAATTCCGCCTGTGCTGTTTCGCCCCGTGGCCTGGCTGCCACACAGGCGCCTCGCCCAAGGAGGTTGTAGCTGCGCACACAGCTGCTTCCTCCTTGGCGCCGCGCTCGCGAACCGGGCGACCTTGACGGAACCTGCGACCATTATCTCCCCGGGCCCCCGCCCCCGTGGTCCGTTACGCCGGCGGCCCCTTGGAGCAAGAAGGGCTTGTGGGCGGGGTGTCCTGAACTGTGGAAACAATGGCCGCTTCAACTCAATAATGACGTCTTGGAAGACCCGTCAAAACTGCGGTTTTTGTGTGCTTTTTAAGAGTACTTAAGTTTTGAAAAAGGGCATACATTACAATAAAATTATATAATACATTTTTACAAAAATAAACTGGACCTACTTTAAATCTAAGGTCAGGTGTGGACTGCAATAGATATATTTTTGTTATATCTCCAGTTTTTATTTTTGTTCTAAGCGGATAATTTAAAGGGGTTGTGTTATTCGTATGTATTAATTTTAGAGAATTAAGTGGTGTTTGAGTTGTCTGCCTGGACTAAGACTTGAACAGCCAGTTGAAAGTCTAGGGTAGGTGGTAAGCGAGTCGCGACCGAATGAGGCAACTGCAAGTGCACTCGGCGGCCAACCGGTCTACGTGGCGTGAAGGGACAGAGTGGTCGCTGCAGATAGTTATTCTTCTTGAATTACGTGGCTTACAGCGATACGCAAAACAGCCAATGGGTCAATGTGGGTCAGTGCAAACATCAATTTCAATCCGAGGTAATCAAATATCATGATGTAAATATCACACCCATGCCTTACCTGGGACTCGAACCCAGGACCCCTCGCACCGTAAGCCGGTGTGCATCCGACTACGCTACCTTTGAATATATATACTGTATAGAAGTCGCGAGTGGATAGGATTTACTCTACGTTTTTCAGGAGCCTATGATGAGCAGCTTGGGAACTTCACCGCTGCAGTGCGCTGCCGTAACGCCCTGTATCGTCTTAGTTGTTATTTACACGTTAGAGCGCAGCGCTGTCGCCTGCTGTCATTCCCCGCACCCCTCACCCATCATTCACTGCAGCTCAACGTCGTTCAACAGGAGGGGGAAGGGGTGGTTGAAGAGTTGGACACTTGTCCGCCAGGGACCACCACAAGTCGATGCCCTAGAGATGGTGGCGATTGCGGCGGTGAATTAACCAACTACCTCAAAACCGTATTAGAAATTTTAACCTGGGCTGGCGACTTCTATACAGTATATATATTCAAAGACGCTACGGAGGTCGGCACTACAGATATAACTCTTCCGGAGTGATGGCGGCAGTGCGCGCCGCTCGGCCCAGACACAGAGGCACTGGAGTCCAGGACACATGTCGTCCCAGTGCTTCTAACGCTGTCCTTGTTTCAGTGTGCTGTGTTCCCACGTATGCCCAAAGAGCACTATAAAGATTTAGGCAAAACGTACCGTAATGAAAAATTGTTTAATGTACTAAAAATGTTAATTTTTGAAAGGAAAATTTGGAATGTGAATTTTGGAAGTACATTTTCTTGTATTTCATCAAGAGCATCGTCTGATAATATTCAATTGTTACTTCAAAAAAAAAACAATAAGACGCCATCTTGGTTTCAACTATTTCTTCCCATATTTTTATATGTATTGTTTAATATTTTAAAAATTGGCTGCGTTTGACTACAATACATAATGAAAACAAAAATTTGTATTGAGAATTTATTATTTTGTTCCCTTCAGAATGCATAATACTGTGATAATACCATCAAAGGCACTATTATTTGGTCTTATAAAAATCAATAAATAGTAACATTAAATATATACTAACACTAATTATAAGTATCGATAATATATATAATAAAAATTGAAATGTTAACAAGCTGGGTAGTGTCGATCTGGCAGCAGTGGGCGCAATGTTCTCTGTACTGCAATGTGAAGGCCCTGTCACACGATGGAAGTTTCCTGGGCAGGTCTTCCTTTGCAGCCGGTATGGACGGTTCTGTGGAAGAATTGGCAGAGCGCTGGCCGCTCACACGGAATCTTTGGTAATCGGTTGATTTGGAAGGTTTTTATGCAGTCAGGATGAAGTGTTGGGTGTCCCATTAGTGTTGAAAGCGATAATTTATTTAGGATGGATTGAATTTTTTCCTGAATATTGGTTTTTAAACGCTGTGAACGTGTGATGTGTTGAAGCAGTTACCGTTTTACGCGACGATATTACGAGAAACATCCATGTTTACACGATACCATAAATGATAAACTGTCGTAATGAAACCATTCACACGAGCTAGGCCTGCACCAGTCACAATTCCACGTGTGATAGTTTCTTCCACAGAAACAGCCGTACCTGCTGGCTGCCACGGAGGATTGGCCGGCAGCAGTGGCGGTTCCAGGATTTTGGTTTGGGAGGGGCTTGACCCAGCTGAGGCTAGGCTTTATCAAGGCAAACACTAAAACAAGAGTGGACCCAGATGCTTTTGGAGGGGGCTTGAGCCCCTTAGGCCCCCCTCTGGATCCGCTACTATCTGGCAGCATTGAATATATATAATGTATAGAAGTCGCGAGCCCAGGTTAAATTTTCTGTCCGGTTTCCCAGAAGAATTGTTGTAGTTCCAAGCTCCGCCGCTGCGATCGCTTCAATCGCTGGGTATCGACAGCGCACGCCCCTAGCGGTCTTAGGACGTACTACGTTAACCAGCCAGTCATGCCACCTCCCTTCACCCTCCCATACACGGGAAGCTGGTATCAGCACCGTTCGGCGACCTTGACGATAAGTATTCCTTACCACTGCCTTTGAGAGCCACGAAACCCCGGAAGAACGGAGAAGACAGTTACTGGGATCACTGTATCGAGGGATTGTGTACCCTAGTAACGTGAAAATTAGCTCCTAAGAACTTTGTATCAGGCCTTCAGTCCGTGTTGAGTTTAAAATATGATTTAATTTAAAAGTTAAATACCTACTTATTTTAACTTTATTTCGCATTGATAATTTTATAATTTCAGACATGCTGAAGGGTTATAAATGTGCGTACACGGGTTGTCAGAATACGAGGATCGGTTCATAAGGCACATCAATGTTCCATTTTCCAGTTAAAAATAATGAAAGGGAAGTTGTGAATTATAACTTGCCAATTTTGTTTTACATTATTTATCAGTTATATACTGTGTAAAAAAAGTTGACGCTAGTATGCGAGGAAAGTCATAATTATTTAATATGAATTAGTAAAGAATTCTTTTCTATTATATTTAAAATATCCACGTTTTAATTTCTTTAAAAAACTAATTATATTACAGCAACCACATATTTTTAATTTCATCATTTTGACTAAAACCGAGTGAACGCTAGTTAATTTTCGATGTAAATTTTAATAAACGCAAAGTTTTAGCCAAGTATTACCCACATCGTCTGTCATAAAATGCATTTGTTTGGCAAGCGTTTCCAATTTTTTTTTAGATAGATTGCAATATGTGCTTAAGAAATAACTAAACAATTAATTATTTGTGAGTAGATAGACTGCAGCTGCATTAGTATTTTTTTGTTTATTACTTTACAATATTAAGATGTTAGTAGCTTAATGATCGCTGTCAAAAAACGTCATGTGAAAAATTTTGCGTTTATTTACAAGAGAACATACTTTTTAAGTGGATTAGCGTAAGAAAAACATAAGTTCGAACTTTAGTTTTATACAAAAATAAAAACAAAAACGTGGTAAAAATTGGTCCACACAACCACCTCCGTACTTTTTTTTAAGTAGATAAAACGGTTTAAAATGCTTTGAATTCTACCGTTATTACCTAAGTTATGAACAATTTGAATTCCAAAATATTTTATTATGTATCCAGAAAAAAAAATTAACCTGGAAGACACTTATATTGAGATTCTAAAAATTAGGTACGCATTTAAACACGAGGTGTTATAGACTTCTAGCCCAGTCAAAGTATATTATGTGCTCAAATTCAAACCGATGTTTATGATTTTGTGTTTCAATTGTTCAGTGGTCTGCACGGAACGTCACATCAACAGTCATGATAAATATGAAATGATAATGTAATTGACATATTTTGGGCAAATAGAGGAATCAGTACCTCTTATCGGCTATATGACTGTGTAGTAAGAATCCACCATTAAGAACAAAGTCAGGGTTCTCCAAGTCCAAATTCTCCCTCGTCACCTAAAACATGTACAGGGTTCTTGGTTTTGCGTATCCCAGCTTCGTCAAAGAGAGCTAAATGAAATGGAGCCAACTCATACTGCATATACATGATCAAGTCATCCTATTTTTCTTCACTTATCGTTATCCTCTGGAAAACTAACAAATGATTAATGAGCTATTACAATTGAATGTAATAGTGTAGCTAATATTCGCCAGAGGGAGAGTTTGATCTTTTCGTGACAATGCTTGATTAGCATTTTTCCAATATTACTCTGTATTGATTGCTCGCCAATTACTATAGCATTGAAAAAGGTAACTGTGGCATCCCCTACTAGTCCAGTTGCTATAGACATGATTTGTTGTGATCCAGGAAATGGTGGGTGATTATTTAGCTAAGCAGAGATCTTATATTAATCTGTGGCATCCCTACTTCTTCGATATTGTCAGAAATCTAGTTGTTCAAAGATATAAAATGAGTAGCGCATAACTTTTCAATGATGAGCAGATGCAAATGCAGTCATCCCCAAGATCCACTCTCTCAAGAACTTGTCAGTGAATCCTCGTCCTCGTGTGAGGCTTCCAACAATTCTCATGTTACGCATTTAAGTCTGCTCTGTGGTCTGTCTGACCAAACGCTATCAGTTCTTTTCTTTGAGAAGTAGCCCTGACATGTAAAAATGTTTAATTCTGGGGTCATCATGGACTCTAGCTTAAACATGTCTTGTAAATTCAAGTGACGGCATTTGGCATACGAGAGGCACGGTTTACAAATATATAGGTCAGTTGCTATAGGAAAAATGTTTGAGATAAATAAAAAAAACTCATTTTTTAAGTGAGACTATCTCAAACAATATTGGAGAAATGAAAAAGTGAAAATAATCTTTTATAGGATTTTTAATACTCTTTCATTTTTTTTATTAAAACCTTTTTTCTTTTAAGGTTACTCATTTACGAGATATTTAAAAAAAAAAAAATGCCTTTTTTTTATAATCCTTTCTAGTTTCTGACTACCTCACTTCCTATTCATCATGACTTTTGATTTTAATTCCCCTGGACACTACTAAATACGTGCAAAGTGTAACAAATTAATTCGACTACGAGCGAAATGTTAGCATATTTTGACTGGGCTATTTATTCCTTCATTAGAACTATTGCTAGTTTGAAAGCTTTCAACAAACGTTTCTGACAAATAATCTCAGTCCTGACATATGACAGTCTGCGTTTTACACGATCATATTTTTACATATTTCACAGATGATGAAACAAACACGTACATTTTCTAACGAGTCATTGATTTATAAACCTTCCTCTATACGTGTCAGTGATTGCACGTGTGTAAGTCGTTTGCTAAAGCTCGACAATGAAATATTTTACATTAGTTAATGTTGTAAAAAATAGTACTTACTAATGAGGTTATTTTACTTAACGTATAAAACGTATAAGTAACGAATACCTAGGGACAATAACACAATAGTTTTGTTAAATGGCATTAAATTGCATTGTGCATGTTTCGTATCGTTATGAATGTACGGAAGTAAAAGTTACAAAAATTTTATACGCAATGGAAGAGTTTTATATACTGATATTTAGAATGAAATAATTCTTTGAAATTTATATTGTACTCTGTTTTATTTTTTCTTAAAGTTCTTAAGTGATATTTAAATTTATTATGCATATACATATAATATAAGGTAAATACAGCTGTGGTACATGGGAACTTGCACGAATACAATTTCGCTCAAAATTACTGGGCCTCATTTAGCAACAGTTTGTTTCACTTAAGATGGCTTTAGATTACATTTATTGCAACGGCTTAAGTCTTTGGCCGCTGAATATTTTACTGTAGAATAAACAAAAATTATTAATACATGATTAGCTAGTCTTGCACTACATGAATATGTGTTAGTTTTGTTTATTGATTCACAAATTCTTAATGCTTCACATAATTCATATGTCAAAGTCACAAATTTCGTTGTACGAACTGTCAAAAATGTCACCTACTATGGTAGGATGATAATGTGGCTTTTTTTACATTGAAAGTTTTTGTGCATGTAAATAAACTCTTCAAACAACTCTAGAATACAGAGAACTGTTTTTCGCTAGAGTTTTATACACCATCTTAACTCAAAGTTATTGGGCCCTAATTATTTGTAAATTATAAAGATGATAAAATAGTACGTATAATCATTTGTGTGTGGTATTTTTATTTTACTTCCACCCATTTTTAATTTTTTTTATGTGACTTGAAATGCAATTTAATGCACTGTGTTGTATAATGCTCCTGAAGGAGAATTTACAAACCAACCTTACTTATGAAAAGTATATAGGTAGTAAATATTTTTAAAATTTTGTATAAACTTTTTTTAGATCTAGCCATGTTAATAAAATATTAATATATCACTGCAAAATAATACTCACTGCACGTATGCGAACATAAATATTATGTATGTACATGTTTACTGTTTAGTTATTTCTTTAACATACAATATTTTTCCCCGATAAAAACGAGTTTCTTGTGTTAGAGCTTACTAAAGTTTTTATTAATGTATGACTAAGTTCGTGCACAGATCAACTATTTATATAACAGTGTCTGGTATTTTATAATTTCCTCTTTGCATACATTTGGTTGAATTTATATTAAAGTGGATTCTTTGAGGTACTTTAATTAATTTGGTGAATAAAATATTTATTTTATATCCAATTGGACCGATTTTTATTCAAATACAATAATTATTACACCATCTGGAATCCAACACCAATGAAGTACTGATATATGTGGCTCTTTTTAAATAATTGTGTAATATTTCAAGGAATATTTTTTCACTTTCGGTTCTTTAAACAAAATACAGTTGTGTTCAATATATTTATGTATCGTTTTGACGAGCATAACCTCCCGCCTTGTCAATGCGCTGGCCCTCCATACAGCAACGGAAACAAAATACAAAAGATAGATAGAGAGAGAGAGAGAGAGAGAGAGAGAGAGAGAGAGAGAGAGAGAGAGAGAGAGATAATACGCGCGCGACCTTGAGACAAGCGATACTAAAGCGCTCTAGCGTGGGAGACACTAACCACGAGTGCCTTCTTTTCGAAAGCAGAGCTGTCTGGCGGGGGAGCTTGCAACTACCTCAGTTTTGATTCCAAAACTGGCAGAATAAATCGTATCCCCTCGCGACTTCTATAAGTTATATATATTCAATGCTGGCAGTCTTGCTGGAAGGCCCGTGCGAGGTGACGCAGGCCTCATGAGACGGACTGTATCTCGTGGCTGCTAGCAGAGGATGGCCAGGCGCCACTCCGTGTGTGTGTGGGAGTGCAGTTGGCAGGCCTGCGCGCTCTGGGGTTTGTTGGTAAACGGGGCGGGTTACGAGGGGCTGCCTGCCAGCGCCAACCACACTGTGTACTCCTGTACTCCCTGGAGCAGGGCTCCGCCCCAGCCAGTCCACCGCGGGAAACCTTTTCACAGACGAGAGAGCCAAACGCCCGATCGTGCATCTTCAGTTTTTTTTTGTGTAAATGTGTAGCGGACCACGAGTCCAAGTGCCCAACCCCCGCATGGTAGACTCTTTTCTACTCTGTCCAACACTTCATCCAGACCATCCTCTGTCTCCTGTAAATTCCTACACGTAATGCATGCCAGATGCCAATTTGCATCCCGCATGAATGTGCCCAGGGTTTTCCCTGTGTCTATGCAGGTTTTACCTGGGCCCAACCTATCTCTAGTTATAGTCTAGATCTAAGAGTGAGGGGAGTAAGACATGGCGCCAATCGCTGCCATGGCTGGCCAATCCCCTCCTAGCACATGATGCATGCGACCCTCTCCTTGCATGGCTAGTCCCAGCATGACTAGGCATATAGGCTTCGGCCTGAGACGCACATTGGTCCCTCCCTAAGCCGGTCCCCTCCAAAATACACTTAGTTTTAGTTAGGTTAGAAAAAAATGTAAATGTGTGTACTAATGGTCAATTAGGTTAGGTTAGCTACATTATAAATACTTTAAAACATTGTGGACGGTTGATTTGGTTAGGATAGCTACATTAAAGATACGGAAAAAGAAAAGCGAGCATGAACTTCGGGTTTTGGCTCTCTCGTCTGTGAATAGAAGGCTTCCCGTCAACCACACCGACGCACCTGTCAAGTCAAACTGACATTAGATTGTAGAACCGTATTCCAAATATTTCACGTATACATCATTTATTTGGATAGAGTTATATTTATCTTTATTGTTATTATGTTTTGTCCTTTTTAAGATTTAAAAAAGAGGGGTTGTCTGTAAAGTCGGTTTACGGACGATAATTTTACGTGATAACGTCATAAGAAAACATTGATGAAAAATTGCATACTTTTTAATTTTCAAATATTATTTACAATTTTTTCAAAATTTAATTTAAATAATTTGTTTAAATATAATCACGGAACAATTAGTTAAAAAGCCCGCCTTAACCTGTTTGATATTATAGAAGATTTTCTCGCACGGTGGTTGGGCCGGTTCTTGCACGCTCGGCTCAGGCGGAACGTGAGAATTTTTTCGTGCGTGCAGCCGGCGTTCATCGATTTATGACGTTATCACGTCAAAAAATTATCCAAACCATAGTCGAAATTTTAGTTCCCCTCTCCAAAATGTTAGGCCTCCCAAAGTCCAGGGCCGCCACTGGCCTAGACCACACAGAGCCACCCAGTTGAAGGAATGGCTCAAGCCCATGTACAGCATGGCCGGAGCATTCGCTGGGGAAATGGAGTGCGATTGGACGCTAAATGTGAGCGTGTGCTGTGACTATTATTGAGGGGGACGCACCACAACGCCGAAATACCACAACGCCGAAATACCACAACGCCGAAATGCCACAACGCCGAAATGCCACAACGCCGAAATGCCACAACGCCGAAATACCACAACGCCGAAATGCCAAATTGACCACAACGCCGACAGCTAGAAAACTGCTGTGTACCACAACGCCGAAAGCTAGAAAACTGCTGTGTACCACAACGCCGACAAATATCATTGCAGGACTGCCACAAAGGTTAGGTTAGGTTAGGTTAGGTTAGGTTTGATTGTGGTATTACGGCGTTCAGGTACATTTAAGAAACACACACAAATTCATTCAGTTGTTATTTCGGCGTTGTGGTACACAGCAGTTTTCTAGCTGTCGGCGTTGTGGTCAATTTTGAATTTCGGCGTTATGGTATTTCGGCGTTGTAGTAATTCGGCGTTGTCGGCGTTGTGGTCAATTCTGACATTCGGCGTTATGGTATTTCGGCGTTGTGGTAACGACCCATTATTAAGCCACGGTGATGGCTCCAAATAAATACCCTTTGGAAGCTACACAAAAAAACATGATAACTATTGGAGTGTTTTTAAGTTCAAGTTTAAGTTTAAAGTGTTGTTTGATTTTTTTTAACCACAATTTTTCTTTGTTTCAAGCTTCATGATGCAGGCGAAAGTAACGCGAGATCTGACGCACGACCCTTTAATGCTGTGTTGCAATGAAAGTGCGAGCTTAAAAAACCTCTTTTCGCTGGAAACACACCCAGGGATACCAATTTGGTTGTTTTTTTTTTTTTTGGGGGGGGGGGGGGGTGTTGACACCTAAGTTTATAAAATAATTTTGTGTACATTTAAAAAGTGACGTAATCTAGTTTTTTTTTGCATTCAAATCGTCGTGAAATCGACACTATTGCAGCGGCTGTTGCATGAAAAGTCGTAATAACATAATAATTAAGAATCACAGGACACACTATAGGAGAACCTGGATTGGTTGCGATTAAGGAAATGTGTTGCATGTTTACAGCATGTCCGGAGAAGAAAATGAGATGATTTAAAAAATATATATATAAACGTATGAATATGCTATTTTACAGTGTCATAGAAAAAACCTCAAAAATGGACGACAAAGATGAACAAGCCAATATCAGCTGATGCCAAACGTCAAATGCCTAAGACAACGCAGATACATTTGTGGAAGTAGTTTGGTCAGAAAATATTACAGCGCAGGGTGTTAACATTTGACATCAGCTAATTTTGACTTGTTCTCCTTGTGTTCATGTGTTCATTTTTGTTGTCTATTCTTGAGGTTTTCATATGACGTAAGTCAATTTCATACGTCCATAAAAATGTTTGAGATGAATCTTCCCCTTTGCGTTAATCGTTCCGAAAAACGTAAGAAAATGGGGTGTTAAAAGAGATGTTAATGCTTAAATATCTCAATCCGATGACAAATGGTATTTGTAAACTATTTTCGGGATATTTGGTGAACATCCGGCTGTTTTTCGGCGCTGCGTGAGCTCGCGAGCGGGGACATGGTTGTTTGTGAGTTGGTAGCCCTGGACGGGGGGCGCCCCGGCAGCCAGCCAGCGCTCCGACGGCGTGTCTCGGGTATAAATACCGCCGTGGGTTCCCTCCCCAGGACCTGCCCCCGCTGCGCCAACCAGCGGGCTTATTAGCAGCTTCTTCCTGCGGTGATCACCATACCTTCGTTGCTTCAACAGTCTTGTCTCGCAAAATAATTATAATTAGAGCTGTAGCAAACCGCGTGTATTCGGTACCGAGTAACGAAACGTTACACACGAATGCATTTCGTTACTCGCATTTTTCGTTATGTTTTACGCATGCGCGCGCTTATTCGATGAATTTAAAAACGTACGTTTCAAAGAACGACGTTTGTTTATTAAGTAAAGTATAATTTGGAAATTCGTCGTCCAAGTTTTTTACTGTTTATTAAAGGTATTTTGTGTGTAGACAAAGTTTGAGATTGGAACAGAAACAACGTAAGAAAGTATTTTTTACAAATTAGAAATATGTATGTTTTTGTTTTTTACTATCGCGTATTTTCACCTTTTTTTGTTCTTTTCTTAAAAGGGATAATATAATAAAGCCGCTCTAATGAGATTAAATTGTTTCTTGGTTAACAAAAACTGTTAATTATAAAATATTGTTAAGTGTTTATATTCGATTTATTATTATTTACGCGACGTCATACTGTACGCGTACGCAATACGACACGATTCGTTGCTGTAACATAACATAGCAGGTTATGCGGTATCAGAAGTAACGAGTAACGTAACGATACGATAGTAACGAGTACTAATTGTTATAGTAACGAATGCATACGGGTACGCTATTTTCGTTACTTTTACACCTCTAATTATAATCACCTCTCAGGAGGAACCCCTCTCCTCTTAGCGTATGTGACAAGGAGTACTGAAGTAAAACAGAGATTTCACTCCCAGGTTAAACATACATAATTCCTTATTTTCTTCTCTGGCGATTCTGACATTACCAACCTCACAACATCGAACCAAATAAATTGCTATTGTCCCGAACGATATCGGGATCGAGGATTTTTACATCGAGGGACTTTTAATACATTTATTTGTTTTAATAAAATATCGTCTAATTTGTATTTGTGTCTTGATATTCATGACAAAAAATTAAGGAGGATATTATGATTTTATTAGACATTGAAGGTGGTGTGCGTTTATGGTCTAAAGGAATGTTAGAGGTTAACCTACAAATGTTGTCTCCTAAATTTGCGACATAAATTTACATAAATGCTCATCGAATTCAATGCACACAAATTGGCCTTGGCGCTATAAATACAGCAAATGCGCAAATGGGCACTAACCATTAACTAGTGCTTTCAAGAATCATACGATACATTCAAACACACATGAGTACACAAATATTAGCATAAATGTTGGTATTTAAACATAAACGTTTACCGACATCTCCCGATTCTGTTACATTTAGTCGGTACACATTATTTAATAGTAATTCATCCAATTTATTATTTTATGTACATCAGACAGGCATGTGCTAAAACGATATTTTGACGTGCGCGATTTAAATAAAGACTCCAACATGATTGTGTAACATTCGCACCTTTTTTTTTTTTTTTTAAAGTTAAATAGTGTCCTAAACACTAAAATGCTATATGAGTCAAAATAATCATGTTAAGAACGTAAAAAAATTAAAGTTATTTCATAAGTCACATTAATAAAAAATATCCATAATTCTGTTCTGAATGTGAATGACATTCTGACGTTGGTAGAGATGAGTCGTTAGTGTACAATAAGCGCATCGTAGTCCCAGTCTAGTAACAGCCCAGCCGACCTCCGTAGCGTAGTTGGCTGCACATCGACAAAAACATTGAGCCATAAGAGGCTCCAAAAAACATCGCTAAAGGTTTTTTTTTAAAATTTCCTTTAATTTAAATATTGTTTTACTATAACCATATCAGAAATGTATATATATCAACTAAATTAGGTAAAAGAGCACTGAGTGCTCGAATGCCATGTTGCAATAACAAGATCTGGAAAGTGTAAAAAAGTGTGTCAATAAAAACCTATTAAATTGAATTGAAATTACGGTGCGAAGGATCCTGGGTTCGAATCCTGGGTAAGGCATGGGTGCAAAATTTACATACGGATATATTTGATTTGATTGCTGACGGAATGATATGAGACGAAACATTGACCTATGGCTTTGGGCTTCGAGCCGTAGCCCCCCCCCCCCCCCCCTCCCTCCAACTACAACAAAACTGGTGGTGACTTCGTTGTGAAAATCGCGTATTTCGCCTTTTTATTTCTAACGTACGAATAAGTTTTCGGTTGGGATGTTGATGGTTGTGGTTCAAATGTTAAAATTCCTAGTTGGTAAATAACGTTACGTAATTTAAAAAAAATAACACAGATTTTTAAGAGACAGTTGTAATCCAAAAAAAGAAGCGACAGCTCCCTGGTCTGCCGGCTGCGAGAAATCCCTCAGACAGACAGGTTGGCACGAGTACAGCTGCTGGCAACGAGTCCTTAGAGATGGGGGAGAGAACACGTGATGAAGAAGTGCCTCATAACCCTGTTGCGGTGAGATCAGTATCGAACCTCGGTCGCCTTTGTGGGGCGAGCGAAAGGGAGAATCAAGATGGCCGAAAATAACAAACAAGGAGGGCGTTCTACAGGGGGGAGTACCTTCCAGTAGCTGTTAGAGCGAAAGAAGAGGCGATGCCGTAGCGAAGTGTTGCGTCACGTGTAGTTGCGAGAAGGAACTCATCGCGCTCCAGTAAATGTTTGCAGGTTGCAAGAAGATTGTTTATAGAGTTGCACTATCTTGGATCCCCCCTCTGCAATATGTCTTCACGCCACTGGTAGCCGTGATGGTGTAAGGAACACTCACTAGCATGGGCGTAATTTTGGGGGTGGGAAAGGTCGACAGTGGCCACCATTTGTCATCTAATGGAGATATTTAAGCATCACATCTCTTTTAACACCCCATTTTCTTACGTTTTTCGAATGATCAATGCAAAGAGGAAGATTCATCTCAAACAATTTTATGGACATATGAAATGGACTTATATCATATAAAAACCTCAAGAATGGACAACAAAAATGAACGCATGAACACAAGGAGAACAAGTCAAAATTAGCTGATGTCAAATGTTAAAAACCCACTTTGTTCACATGCGCTGTAACAATTTTTGAAGTTTAAATATTAATGATTTATGAACTATTCTAAAATAAAATTTTACAAGTACGGCGCTTTCTTTATTCATTATTAATCAAGCCTTATTTAATCCTAGTTTTGTAAAAAAACATTCCCGGGTGGAGGACCCTTGGGGGCATTACGCATTCGGGGATTGGCAACCATGTCAACAATAAAAGCCATGACTAATTCTCATACCTTACTAAAGTAATAATACTGTTGGTATGAATGGATAATTGAACTGAGTAGAAATGAGTTTAAGCATTTTTTAATGTAGGGCTGTATTTCGTGGCGAGGAACGCGAGCGCCCCTGGCGGCGAGTGTCTGCACTGCCACGCCACTGCAACCGCGCCTGACCTCGTGTCGGTGATTAGCGGCGCTGGGCTGGTAATTACCGCGGTCTCGCCGCGACACACAGCGCTGCTAGTCGCCGCGGCGAGCGTGGGAACCTCGCACACGCTCTGTCCGGCTGCTTGTCAATAACAGCAGTAGTTCACTTACACTTCTTTAGGCGCGTTATGGGCCAATGATTACAGCACACAGACAAGCCTCTAATGCACACCAACACGACACTGCATCACGCCAGTTAGCCGATCTAACTGGTGGGGAGCTTCACTCCCCCGCCGAATTAGGTACACGTAACTTTTATAGCATCACACAACCTACCAGCGTACACACAGACCCTTGTGCCAAACCTAACCCACAAGACACGCACCCCCGCCAGTGTGGGGTGCACCTGAATTACTCTACACTTGGCGAGTTGTAGAAACTTCGGTTTCTGGCCTCGCCCACGCTTACTGCCCCGGATGGCAATATGATGAATCGGCGGCGGCGGGCAAATGATGAGAGTGAATTTTTACGTAGCGTGCGCTGACCATGCAGCGAAATTTTCTCAGGATGATGGCGGACCTACGTGTATGAACATAAACCTATATGTAGCATAGCCACTTTCATAAAATTTAGGGGACATACCAAACTTATTCGTGTGCCAAATGAAACTTTATGATAGTGAAATTACCCTGGAATATATTTGGTAAACTAAAATAGTGTTAGTAATATCAAGTTTCAAAATGCCTAATTTATACTGCTATTACACATTATCACTACAATATTTTGTCATATTATGTAGTACAGTGGTTATAAAGCTAAAGGAACGTGTTTCAAAAATACGCTGTGGATTATTGAATGATGTTATTAAAAGTTACTGGTTTATAGAAATTGTGCTTTCAGCAAATATATATGAATACGTTTTTTATGTTTATCGTATTGCTATAATATTATTAAATACATAGCTCAGACCACTGGATTGATTATTTCATATTACGTATTTTTTATATTTATATTTTATTAATATTGGTGAGTATTTAGCATAAGTAAAATTTAATTAATTATGTTTGTTAGGAAATGATTATCCGTGAATTGACATAGGTAATAAAATTTATAAAAGTACAACTATCCTTAAATATATACAATTTATAGTCATATAATATGTGCGGAAAATAAATAGTATTAACTTTTTAAAGACTGTTAACAATGTGACATTATTTAAAAAAAAATTACTTGTTAAAATCAGGTCTAAGAAGAGGTTTGGTATTTTTTCAAGTCTCTTTCTTTCGATTTTATCAAAGAATTTTCATTATATAGTTTAACCTTTCGCTTTGCAAATCGAATGATTCGATAGTCGACGTAGCTGCTACGGTAGCGAATTCTAGCGGCGGGTGTGGAACTAGGTGTGATTCGCGTCCAGAAATGTAGTGATTGGTATCGAATACTCCTCCATAACATCAAAAACATTTATTTATTGTGAATATTAATGATAGAAATTGTGTTTATAATTTTTCAAGTTATTTTAATGCGTAGTTTCAAGTGAGGTAATGTACGTTTATGTATAATTTATTTGCATCGTAAATTATAAATTATTTCATTATTAATAAATAAAACTAATAAATTGGAAAATATCTAGAATATTTATTGATTCTCATTAATAAAAAAATTGTCTCGAATATTTTACTAAATTTATTAATTCATTTTATACACATGTTTAAATTAATATTGAGTGTTTATTTAATTAAATTTTGCTACAGTAAATTTTTAATTAGTTCAGTGTATTAAATCAAAAATAAGTATAACTATCTAATGTGCGTAGACAAATCTTTTTTTAAATACTAATGAATTGTTTTTGTACAGTGTGCTATAACGTGTTTTAGTCTTGGCGGCTTTAATGTTGGTACCTATTATAAATGTCCAATGAGTGCCACGTTTCTACCGAACACATGCTGTACCATCTACTGGCCAGAGCTGCGCGCCGGGCTGCCTAGCCTGCCTCGTCTCTGGCATCCTCGTAACAATACATTTTTGATCTACGTGTTTATATATATATATATATATATATATAAAATATAGTTTTTTATTTATAATGCGTACCTAAAACTATTTCGCGGCCATTTTCTATTTTCCAATCGAAATCAGTGTGTAATTTAAAGTTAACTAAAAAAAAGTTAAAAACTGTGTAAACTCTATAAACATCTTCCGAATAAACAAATTCAAGTGTAACAGTGTGACCATCCTTACGGTTAATTTTATATATGTCTACCATAAAGGTGATAATTTCGATGAGCTTAAGTTTAAATAGTTTTATAACTATTAGATTGTTCGCAATGCGAAATAAATATTTTCAAGCGATCGCAAAAGGATTATTTCTCCTCGAGTACGAAGTATACAGGTTGGTGCTTCATTCCAAGGTAGGTAATAGCATAGCGACTAACTTTGTAACCCGCCAGCCTGCAGCTGAGCGCTGCCAACAATGCACATGCACTCGATTTAGCACGCGCGCAGAAAGTGTTGCCAATTGCACCTTTCCTTTGTACAATACGGGCGTGGTGCTTGTTCGCCGGAACTTATTCACTTTGCTTTCTGCTTTCCCTTTGTTTTTGACGTGACAACGTCTAATAAATCGATGAACGCCGGCTGCACGCACGAAAAAGCGTCCCGTTACGCACATTGTTCCGTTACGCTGTGTCCCGTTACGATGTCGGCGAGTGCAGTAATAATAGGTTATGTTACAATTGACTAAAAAATTATGGTGATTCATATAATTGATGATAGATATTTGATTACAGTTTATTTATATGAAAACTTGTTCATAATTATATTTAAACTTTATAGCTAAACGCCAGTTTTTAAAATTAATTACAAGTCATCTACACGTGAACTGTTTCGTCGACTTTTTATAAAGTGAAGTGAAAAGTTAATGTGGTTTTCGTTGCTTATTACAACAACAATTTCTGCAATAAAGGTTAATTATTCTTGCATTTTAAAAATCTGATTACTAGTATAATTTCAAGTATTTATTATTTTATTATTAAAATAAAAATGATTCAATTTTATTCATAAAAGTATGCAATTATTTCATCAATGTTTTGTTATGACGTTGTCACGTTAAACTATCGGCCGTAAACCGACTTTACAGACAACCATTTTTTTTTTATCATGAACACGACGGTCGCAGGCGAGTAGCTGAAATGTAAACCGGACGTCAACAATACTCGCTGGAGCCATGGCCTGAGTAGTACCTATAGTTCCACGATGACCGGGGCCAGAGCAGCGTTGCCCAGCGAGTTAATTTTGAAAAAAAGCATTGTCCGATACAAGACACGGTCGTGGAGGTCATCGCAAGGAAAAGCTGCATCGTCACGAAGACGTTTTTCGTTAAAATCCGACCATCCTGCGGTATACATCTTAACCTGACGAGTATGAACATGCATTTGGGTTGGTATTTATAGCAGCACGCGTGTATCATTTGGTGGCGTGAAAAGAATAATAATAATTTAGCGATGTAGTTGTATTAAATAAAGTGAGGTATAGTGAAACGATTTTCTGGAACTGTTGAGATAAATCAGTTTACAATGAAGTTTAGCGTTAATAATATTTGAGGTTAGGAACTGTCATGGTAGTATTTTTTTATCTATGGTCTTATGTTTGTTACGGCAATACACAAGTGTTTCAACATTGACGACACAAATTTATTTTGCCCCAACTTTAAACTAAATAATTATCAAATAAATCACCGATAGTTTAATTGCTCGAAATAAAAATAAAATCTGAAAAATGTAAATGTAATTTATTAGTTAAATATGTTTACATATATTTCACTAACAAAATAGTTTATTAAATGCACGTGTAATATCCAGTGGTTGCTGGCCCTTTGACGTCGCTGTTTTATTCCGGTAGCCTACAACTCACGTAGTTTCGGTTCCCTACCGCGTTCGTGCAACTTCGGATTTCTCTCAAAAATTGAAATTAAAAAAGTCGAAGGGTTAGGTTAGGTTAGGTCAGGTCAGGTCAGGTCAGGTCAGGTCAGGTCAGGTCAGGTCAGGTCAGGTCAGGTCAGGTCAGGTCAGGTCAGTCACAACATGCTTGTTTTCTTTGGAAACTTCTGATTTAGCGGCTGAAGTGGCGTTAATACCAAAACGCAAAACTTCGGAAATCTTCGGAAATTCTTGCAGATGTGAGTTGTAGGCTTCCCGTTTTATTCCGTGGCTCACAAGCCCCTAGACAAAAGGTGCTATAGATGGGTATCTCTAATGTTGTAATCATTGACAGTGCTTACAGCGCTACCGTGGTTTGACCTCGAACTAATTTCAAAATGGCGGCCATGGCGGGCTTTTCAAAACTCCTTTTGCCGCAACGTTGGTTCGTAATCACTGAATGCGGTGCGTGTATCGGATGGAGCGGAGAGAGTACTTGATGGCCCCGTCTGGCAACACCGCCGCCAGGCCTCCGGTTGTGAAGGCAGCCACCCCACCGGGTGTTGGTGATCTGCGGAGACAGCGGCCTGGCCGAGAGGCGAGGGCAGTTGGTGAACACCCGGTGCTCGCCGCAGCGGGAATAGCACCGCCCTCGCCGACTGCCGCACCAATGGCGTCATTGCAGAGCATGTGTCCGTCATCAGATACCCCGCCGTGTTTCCAAACTCCTTCGCCTCGTCACTTAGTGTCACTACACCAATGTAGTTCCGCGTATACGTACTTAAAATTTCGCACGTAATAAGACTACATTTTTTTTTAACCTGCACGCGAAAAAAAAATCGATAAAGCCTACCTTTTCGAGATTGACCCAAAAAACAAATGTTTGGATTTGAAATTTATGTTATTTGGTTTAGGGACTTTGTAACATATTCTTTGTTATAATCCCTTATGTAACCACCTAGAGGCATGACTCTGGCTCGCCGGGCACGCGGCACGTGGCACGTGGCAGCGCTGGGGCCGAGCAGAAGCCCGTGCAAGCTGCCGCACTCGGGAATCCTTCTTTTCACAGACGAGAGAGCCAAACGCCCGATCGTGCATCTTCGGTTTTTTTTTTTTTTTTTTGTTCATTGTAACTCATAACTAATGGTCAATTAGGTTAGGTATGCTACATTATAAATACTTTAAAAACATTGTGGACGGTTGATTTGGTTAGGATAGCTACATTAAAGAGACTGTGAAATCATGTAAACGGTTTCCTAGCCCTGGATAGCTACATATTAAAAAAGTTATTTGCTAAGCGACCATAAAATGATTTTACAGTATTTTTAATGTAGCTATACTTACCTAACATAACCAACCGTCCACAATGTTTTAAAGTATTTATAACGTAGCTAACCTATCCTAATCGACAGCAAAATTTAATGCCTCGCCGGTTTATACAATGAGATAGAACGGGGGAAATAAAGCGAGCATGAACTTCGGGGAACTTCGGGTGTGGCTCTCTCGTCTGTGAAATGAAGGCTTCCCTGCAAGCTGCCGCACGCAGCGGGAGTGACAGAGCGCGCCTGACGGCGTGGTGTTTGTTGTTGCAAGCCTGACGGCGTGCTGGTTGTTGTCCCAGCGCCTAGCGCCGCTCTCGAGAGAAGCAACAGGCGTCTTTATTGACATCCCTCTGTGAGTGGGTAACCGCCGTGCCGCCTTCATCACGCCCGTGACCATGCTGACAGGTGGTCATCCATAAAGGCTCGCCAGATGTTGCAACAAATGACATTCAACCGGTTAAAACTCCGAGCACTAAACAAGTTTACTTAAGGAAGATAGTTTTTTTTTGGATAAAATGTCGGTTAAATATTATTTTAAAATTATTTTCTATCTGGCATTGACATCTGTTAAAGCCAACGCAAATTTAAAAAATGTGTCTGAATTCTTGGTAAACATTTTTCCACAGAAATAATTTTATATTTAGCATACAATTTGTAATTTTATAATCCTTTGCATACTTCAAAAAAAAATCCGAAACCTTTTAAACGTAAAAAAAGAAAGAAAAAAAGCAGATACCTTCTAAACGTGGTTTGGCAGACGAATTCTGTGGGTAGTAATGGTAACAAAACGAAGCGAGAATTCTGTGGGTAGTAATGGTAACAAAACGAAGCGAGAATTCTGTGGGTAGTAATGGTAACAAAACGAAGCGAGAATTCTGTGGGTAGTAATGGTAACAAAACGAAGCTATGGTAATAGGTGTGTCGGTGAGCCTTGACCTCAGTGTTGAAGAATGGCAAGTGTGAGCAATGCCAAGTATTGGAGATGAACAGATCAGCACACTAGATGATTATAACATATGAGAATTGCATCACAACTTTCTGGGGACTGAGGACTTCAGGAATTGGTCGCATGACCATGCGTACCACTATTATTTGCAAATTGCTGCCCCACTCGAAGATAATGAAAAGCGTGGAAGGGATGAAAAAAAAAAAACGAGTTTTTCATCTTTAAAGGGAATTCACAAATTAAATAATTAAGAATTTAGTTGCGAAGCTACAGATTGGCGATTAAATAGTATAAACTAAAGAACTACCGCACTGTAGGAAGGAAAAAAAAAGTTCTTAATGTCTTGTTTCAGTAAGAATCATTACGAATGGTTAAGATATTTTCCATAAAAATGGTCTCTCTTCTATACTGACGATGGGAATGAGTTAAATTCGCATGAAATTTACTATATACATATGTTCAGTAATTTTCCATGCAAAAAATAGGTCAATAACTGCCGTTAAATTTTGAGGAACATTGCCCGAATATGAAGTAGCTTGGCTTCTGGGTTGTAAGCGTAACCTTGGCGAATAATTCACCGACGTTTCGGTCGACATTGCAGTTGCCATCATCAGGAAGCAGTTACCTACTTCAGTAGGTGCTTGAGTAGGTAACTGCTCCCTGATGATGGCGACTGCAGTGTCGACCGAAACGTCGGTGAATTATCCGCCGAGGACGCGGCTACAACCCAGAAGCCAAGCTACTTCAGACAATGGCCGTGAAAATCCTGCGGACATTATTTCCCGAATAATGTTTTCAATGTCCGTGCGGCTGCGAGCTTCCTTGCAGGACTGGCTGCAGCAAGTCCTGGTAGGTCCTGGCGGGTCGTTACCGCAACGCCAAAATACCATAACGCCGAATGTCAAAATTGACCACAACGCCGACAGCTAGAAAACTGCTGTGTACCACAACGCCGAAATAACAATTGAATGAATTTGTGTGTGTTTCTTAAATGTACCTTAACGCCGAAATACCACAATCAAACCTACTCTTACCTAGTCTAACCTAACCTAGTCTAACCTAACCTAACCTTTGTGGCAGTCCTGCAATGACATTTTTCGGCGTTTTGTATTTCGGCGTTGTGGTAATTCGGTGTTGTGGTACACAGCAGTTTTCTAGCGTGTCGGCGTTGTGGTCAATTTGGCATTTCAGCGTTGTGGTGCGTCCCCGGTCCGACCTGGCCGAGTGGTCGCTGAGTGGTCGCTGAGTGACGCACCGTCTCTCTGCGGAACAACTGGAGCTGCTATCAGCTCCGGGCCGCGCTCGGGAGACATCGCAAACAAGCGACGTCAGTTGCGGTGTGTTTGTCGGGAAGTTCCGCTCCGTGGTCCCAACATTTCCCAAGTTCGCCGCCCACTCGCGCGACTTCGGTAGCAGCTACCACAATCAACCGTTAATACTACCTATTTTACAGTATTTGAAATGTAGCTAACATAACCTATACAACCACTTTCACGATGCGATTTTTTTTTTTTTTTTTTTTTTTTTTTAAATATTTACACTTGATCCAGAAACTCGTTAAAATGGTAAACGAATAACATTTCAGAATTTTCTTTCTTTCCGAAAAATTGGCTTTCCTTCTGAATTACTGAAAAATTTAACCATTCATCATAAAATTCAAACCAAATACACCACATTGGCTAAAAGTGGATATTTGAAAGTCAGATACCTACTCGACGTGTAGGTTTTAAGTAAAAAGGAAGAGATGAAAACAGAAAATGCACTAACTTTCAGGTTTCCCCTGTCTGCCGACGTGACGGTGCTGTGAGCAGGCAGACAAGTCACGTATTGTGTCGTGTTTTACTAACAGCATTTCGTAAACGTTAGGAGTTCCAGCAAAGAGATGGTTTCTTCATCACTTGTGTAACTGCCGGAAGCGAGGGGGGGGGGGGGGGGTGCACGAAGTTTTTTGTGATTATTTGCAGGTCCAGTGAAAGAAAGGTCTTTAATCTGGCACTTTCGGAGCCACGTCCGAATTTTTTAACATGGCATACCAAGGATAATTTATCGTACGTTGCAATTGTATTTTTAAACAAGTTGTTATATCATGCTGCTGTGTAGAAAGAAATATGTAGACAGGTAAGCGCTGGTCATTATGGGAATGTCTTCGTGAAAGGCGAACTGTTGTAACCTGCTAGAAAACGGGAAACAGTGCACTGAAATGAAGATCGACAATAACCGTGAACTCTGAGCGAGCTGAAAACCTGAAGGAAGACAAGTGAAGGCAAGTGCCGGACTACAGGATGCCGGAAGAATGACGTCACCGCGCCGCACGCCTCGCTCCGCCGCGGGGAAGTCGCGTGCCAATGGCTGGAGCCAACACAAGATCGCTTATCTTTACGATCCTGCGACATTTAGCGATGGTGGAACCTTATCTCGCTTTCAGCCTTATCGAAGGATTAAAGAGCTTTTCCCCGTGAAAACTCTATGCGCTGCGCCTCTAGCGGCTAACTTGTGTGTGCTTCCTACTGGATGTGCGCATTGCACACGCACATATACATACAGTCCAGCTGGTGCCGTGGTGTGGCGGCCACTTTACGGCTGTTGCCTCCGAGTTCATATAACATAACTAGCTGCCCGACCCGGCACAGTTGTATTAATGGGGGAAAAAATGAGTCCAAATCTCTTATTTACAGTCATAATAAATGAAATAAAATGAAAATTAATTAATTTTGACAAAAACTTAATACAATGCTTTGTAATGTACCGAAGAAAAAACGAATAGCACCGATGGTTTCCCGACTCTCGATCACGCAACGTTGTCATGGAGACGAAGTACCCACTGTTTCCCGGGCTTAAACACCAATCAACATTGATAATCAGTTTATTATTAATTATAAATTATTAAGACCATTAATCGAAATAAAAACTATCCTATCTCTCAAGTTGGAAAAAAATTACACATAAATGCCAATTTTCATCGAAATCGGTTGACTTGGTGAAGAGTTCACTGGAAACAAACATCAGGACACTGGATTTATATATATTAAGATATTCCATCTATAGCTTCGATTTTGAAGCGAAACTTCTTTACAACTTTGTAGGGTGTCTAGAGGCGACGACGTCATCAGAGCCTGACGAAAAGTTCAGCGATCAGGAGTGGGGAACTCGATTGTTGACAGGGGAAGGGGTTTAGGAATGGGGCGCTCGATTGCATGTTTGCACTTTAGCACACTCGCATTCTTGCGCACTCGCGTACTTACACACATTATTTTTATACCCAGTCCTCGTTGTATGAGGTTTCACTTGTGACCTGTCGGATGATTCCCCAAAACTGTAATTTTTATTCGACTAAAGAGTGAGGTTGACATGTAAGAGCAAGTGGACGACGGAGTGGGCACAGTGGGCGAGTTGATGCGGTAATGGTGAAGGCGCTGCCCTGGCACTCTGGAGGATTACCGTCCAGCCTCCAGTTCCCTGGACCACCTGCAGCCTTGTCCAGGGTGTTGGCGCTCTCTTCCAGACAGCCCAGGCAGCTCGCTCGCGCGAGAGAGTGCTAGTCGTGGCAGGAGGTCATCTGGCTGTGTTTTGAGAGAAGCCCAAGATGTACATCAAGTTCTGTCCCTGCCCGAACACGCCCGAATATACACTTTCGGCCAACCTCGGGATTTGTTTTATTTTTGCGCAGGAAAAAAATGTATTCTAATATTAGAAGTGGTCGGTTAGGTTAGCTACATTAAAACACTATGGACGGTTAGTTGGGTTAGTAGAGCTCCATTAAAATAAACAGAGAAATATGAATTTATATAAACAAATCCCGAGGTTGGCCGAAGGTGAATATTCGGGCGTGTCCGGGCAGGGACAGAACTTGATGTACATCTTAGGCTTCCCGTGTTTTGAGTCGAGACTTGTACCGCTGGCGACTGTGATGTCTGGCTCGTGGTCCACACACCGACAGGAATGTACACTGCACGTCCCTTTATGGGAAGCCTTTATTTCACAGACGAGAGAGCCACACCCGAAGTTCAATCTCGCTTTTTTTTTTTTCCCCGTTCTATCTCATTGTATAAACCGGTGTGGCATTAAATTTTGCGGTCGATTAGGATAGGTTAGCTACATTATAAATACTTTAAAACATTTTGGATGGTTGGTTATATTAGGTAAGTATAGCTACATTAAAAAATACTGTAAAATCATTTTATAGTTGCTTAGCAAATAACTTTTTAATATGTAGCTATCCAGGGCTAGGAAACTGTTTACATGATTTCACAGTATCTTTAATGTAGCTATCGTAACCAAATCAACCGTCCACAATGTTTTAAAGTATTTGTAATGTAGCTAACCTAACCTTTTACAATGAACCAAATAAAGAAAAACCGAAGATGCACGATCGGGCGTTTGGCTCTCTCGTCTGTGAAAAGAAGGCTTCCCTCCCTTTACAGCAGCCGACCTCTGAAGACGCTAGCGAGTGAAGGGTGTCCACAGTTAGTACTTTCGTACTAGATCTAGTACTTTTATAAGTTTTTTAGTGGTCAAGTACATTTACGCTCAGATCTAGTACTTTTTTCTTTAATATAATATTATTACAGTAACTCCAATATGTTTTATTATTAAGCGTAATTATTTTTAAAAACTATGGAACGTATGTGTGTGTGGTGTGATATTTAAGTTAGAGCATTTCAATATCATAATAACTTCCTAAATTGTTAAAACCATAACAAATTATAATTTAGTACTTATTTTTTTCAAATCTAGTAATTTTTTCTCGCCTAAGTTGGTACGAAATATTTTTTCCTTGTGGACACCCTGAGCGAGTGTCACTTGCGAACTGCTGGCCTGAAGGGCTACGCCATGTCCCTCCTCGGGAAGCCTACAACTTACGTAGTTTCGGTTCCCTGCAAGAATTTCCGAAGTTTTGCGTTTTGGTATTAACGCCACTTCAGCCGCTAAATCAGAAGTTTCCAATGAAAACAAGCATGTTGTGACTGACCTAACCTAACCTAACCCTTCGATTTTTTTTTAATTTCAATATTTGAGAGAAATCCGAAGTTGCACGAACGCCGTAGCTTTGAATATATATACTGTATAGAAGTCGCGAGTGGATAGGATTTACTCTACGTTTTTCAGAAGCTAATGATGAGCAGCTTGGGAACTTCACCGCTGCAGTGCGCTGCCGTAACGCCCTGTATCGTCTTAGTTGTTATTTACACGTTAGAGCGCAGCGCTGTCGCCCGCTGTCATTCCCCGCACCCCTCATCCATCATTCACTGCAGCTCAACGTCGTTCAACGGGAGGGGGAAGGGCTGTTTGAAGAGTTCGACACTTGTCCGCTAGGGACCACCACAAGTCGATGCCCTAGAGATGGTGGTGATTGCGGCGGTGAATTAACCAACTACCTCAAAACCGTATTAGAAATTTTAACCTGGGCTGGCGACTTCTATACAGTATATATATTCAAAGGCCGTAGGGAACCGAAACTACATGAGTTGTAGGCTTCCCGCCCTTCCTCGCGAGTGTCGCTAGCACCGGTCTCCCCTGCGCCTCGCCAGTTGTGCAGTCGGTGTGACATCCGGGGATTGTCGTGTGGCCTCGGAACGCTTCACCTCACATCGCAGTTCAGTGTAAAAAACAGTAGTCGCAAACTACAGCTAGCATCAGTTTCTGGTAGTTGTCGCGGATGTGTGTCATCAGCTTGTGACTTCGACACGAGGAGCTCACACCCGGCGAGGGTCCAGACATGGTCTGTGTTTTAAAGAAACGCCACGAGATAAACGAGTTTTTAAAACTGAGTGTTTAGAATCCACTGTACGTTAAACAGCGGGTGTGCATCAGTAACATGTAAACGATAGTGAAAGTTCATGATTGCGAAGCTCTAGCGCCTTTGCTGTTTGCTGTCGGATGTTAACCGAGCCGTTGTGTTAATCGAGATGTTGTGTCAATCGATCCGTTGTGTTGATCGAGATGTGTTGATCGAGCCGCTGTGTTGATCGAGATGTTGTGTTAATCGAGCAGCTGTGTAGGTCGAGCCAGGTTGTCTGCGATGGGAGGGCAGTTAACGAGACTCGTCGGGGCCACCCAGTGTCCTGGTTTAGCTTATTGATCCTCGCCCCAACGATAATCCTCATATCTGCGCGCGCGCTATCTTCCAGGGAGTTGTTACGGAGCGAACATAAATCATTTGTGTTGGTTGCTGCATGGATACCAAACCCTTAGCCTGTGTTATATCTTAAAGAGTATTTATAATATTTTTAATAAACGGTATTGCAAAAATTTTCAGTGAACGTGGAAATGTTTTCGTGAATCTTTTCATGTGGAATGTCCTTGAAACAGAAATAAACGGGTGATGTCTGCAAAGTGGCTGCGATGGCAGGGTATTCCGGTGAGGAGGGGGGGGGTGGTTCCTAGGCCGGGAGGCGGGCTGGGGGGGGAGGAATTTTGTTCGGCGGTTGCCAAAAAGGCACATCAGGTCTGGGACGACGTGACCTCGAGGCGCTTTTAGACTTTATAGCTTCTTTCCTGCGACTGCTGTCTCGTAGTTACCAGCCCTTCGACGGCGTCCCTGGGCTCACCCCCCCCCCCTCTGCCCTGGGGTGGCTGTCTACGACCCCACGCCTGCTCCGTCGTCGTGGGAGGAACAAGGTTGGGCAGCTGCCAGAGCGAAGCCCCCGGGATACTCCCCCGACACCCAGCCACATGGGGATTCCCATCGACTGTGGTTGGTGTTGAAACACCCAAGGACCATCTGACATTATAAACCTTCGCAACTGGCCTCGTTGATGTATTAAACTGCCTGCGATTGGGAAAACGTCAGAGAGTACGTGAAACAATACTTTTATCATATCATATAATTTAAAACGTGATTAGTGGATTACTCTGGAATATATTCAGTAGCCCTCTTGGTCCCCAATTTGAACACAAACAAGCTACCAAGTAAGCCCTGAGACATCACATCACATACAAATATTTCTTTATAACGATGCCCCCCGCCCCTCAATTTTACAGTCACGTGCTACATTATAATCGCATGGTTATTTCTTACCTACACTCTTTTAAGAATGTTATTTAACCTGAAAATACAGGTTATAATTATGGTTACAATTTTATAACGATACCCCCGCCCCTCAATTTTACAGTCACGTGCTACATTATAATTGCATGGTTATTTCTTACCTACACTCTTTTAAGAATGTTATTTAACCTGAAAATACAGGTTATAATTATGGTTACAATTTTATAACGATACCCCCGCCCCTCAATTTTACAGTCACGTGCTACATTATAATTGCATGGTTATTTCTTACCTACACTCTTTTTAGAATGTTATTTAACCTGAAAATACAGGGTATAGTTATGGTTACAATTTTATAAGTCCAAACTAAGCTTTATTTATAAAATATTCAATATGTTTTTCTAGTTTGTAAAAAATTATACTAGTTAGACATTTGAAAATAAACAGGACTGGGCCCGGGCCTGGAGGGGACCCAGGGGTCCCAGTAGCAGATCCAGAGGGGGGGGGGGGGGGGGGGCTAAGGGGCTCAAGCCTCCTCCAAAAGCATCTGGGTCACTATTGTTTTAGTGTTTGCCTTGATAAAGCCTAGCCTCAGCTGGGTCAAGCCCCTCCCAAACCAAAATCCTGGATCCACCACTGGGACCACCCAACCCCTGCCCTGGATGACGTCACAAGACCAATGATTTGCTTGCGCAGTTAGCTGTCTGGCAACTGGGCTGGCGCCCAGTAAACACTGCACCAAGTTTACACTGCACAGGCTAAACCTTTCCTGCACTTTCACGAAAGGTTCCTTCAGAAACCAGTTGCCAAGAAATAGTTTTTAGTACGTACTGCAAGAAACATATTGCAATTTTGTGTACAACACATGGCTATGGTTATTATTGAATATGCGAAATAAAGTTGTACGAGATAATACAGAGAATTTCTTACAAAAATTGCCGCATAATTTTATATTTTTAAATTGATGTTTCATTCAAGCATTTTTTTTATACCGTGGAAAAGATACCTAATTGAATATTCAATAATTTCATTTTATTTTGTTGTATCATGCTTAATATGTACACAGTTAATACTGGAGAGCTATTCAAGGAACAGTTTACAAATAACTTTAACTATTGGAGGTACTGGGACAACACAAATCATAAATTCCCGGGTAAGAATCCGAAACCCAGTCTTACAGGAACACTATAATGTAGTGATACATTTATTTTCATATGAATGTACAAATTAAAAAATGTCTGTAATTTTATATGAATATTTTTCTGTTCGATTTACAAAAAAAAAAAAAAAAAAAAAATGGTATAGGCGTGCTTATAAGACAGTCACATTTATGAGCAGCATGTAACGGGTGTATGCCCATTACAACATTAATTGGCTCCCTTGAAAAATTATGCCTGCCACATAAAAAAAAAATTGTAAACATTAAAATATTTAACCTTGATTTGATAAATGGTCATTCATAATATAAGATAAGTACTATTGGTCTTTTGGCTGCAGTTAGGATTTGAAGATGCTTTGTAAATGCTTTCAATTGTTGGTCAAAATTAACTTACATAGTGTACACTTATAAGGAGGGGAGGAGTGTGACATTATGCTTCAACTAAAGATAGTATTTTTGTAAATCCTATGTCTTGAAACTATATTTAAAATTATATATGGTGTTTCTGCATTGGCTTATAATCTATATATACTGTTTATAAATACTATTTCTTTCAGTGGTAACTAAAAGTAACTTTCCAATCAATTAATTTTTCAGCTAACTTTTGTCAACTCTTTCAATTACATTGTTATTGTGAATCAAAAATGTGACTTTGTACATGTCAGTGGGAAATTAAATGATTTAAAACATAATAATGAATGTGTGTAAATTTAGACTACCTATTGCTTCTGCTTTTTTCAAGAAAATAAATATCATTAAAAAAATACATGTGCTCTGTGTTTTATCGTGCAACATTGTATCTGATGCATCATCATCACCGATGCCAGCCTGCCACATGTCGACAAGGCTCATATTCCCGAGACACAGAGCTCATGACAGGAATTGGGACAGTTTAAATAAGGCTGCCCTTTTTTATCATTTTCTTTATTAAAAATTAAAGTATGCAAAACAGCATTGTCTTCCAAAATTATTTTGAAACAAAATAAAATAATTTTTCTGTTGTATTATGCATTTTTCTTAGTGTTAAAAAAAAATTTATCTTCAATTATTGCATTAAAAAATATATATTTTTTTGTTTTACAGAACTTCTCTGCAGTTCCATATCCAAAGAAAGACTATGGCATGTTCTACACAGGTGACTCCTACATCGTGCTGTATGTAAGTATTTTTTGTTGGTTAATGTTTATGTTTATTTGATAATTATCTTAAATTTATTTAGAGGATAAAAAATAGGTGCTATCAAGAAATAAAATTAAAAATGTGAGTGAGTACTAGCCAGTGATGTGTAACATCTAATCATTGTACTGAGCACATTCATGTGTTCACATGTTGCAAATACACTTAAATACAAAATTTGAACACAAAATTTAACGTAGAATTCTTTAAAATAGTGTCAAGCGTAATTAATGTGTGCAAATTTTGTTATCAACTAAATATCTGGATGCGAATTATATTTTCCACACCCGCCATTAGAACTCGCTGCCGGAGTAGCTACATTGACTATTGAATTATTCGATTAGCAGGGTGAAATTTTAAAATGTTTAATGAAACGGCTCCTATAAAAGCGAAAAAGATTTTAAACAATACGAAACCCAGGCTTGGGCCTGATTTTTTTAAATGAAATATTATTAAAATACTGCCCATCTTGTTAAAATAAACTAAACAATTGATAATATAAAGTTTCCATTTGTCTGTGTCAATTTTGGTTAGTGTCGCAGATGGCAACACTGTGGTTGTAACACATTTCTTTTCCATGACATCCATCGCCTTCACAAAATTGCTCCCACCAAATGCTGTCTACTGCGAGCTAAGATGTTACTCATCAAAAATTCATCAGAAATAATGAAAAATGGTGATAGTTATTGGGAAAAATCTAGTCTATTTTTTTCCACCTAATGGTAATGGATCTTGCATAATGTATCTTTATAATGTTTACAGACAAAGAAAGTACACGGAAAATTCAGCTGGGACATCCACTTCTGGCTGGGGAAAGAGACATCGCAGGTAAATAACATATAACAACTCATTTGTTGAATGGAACTTCAAGCATGGAAGTATCCGAACTGCTGAACATAGGCAAGAAGCAAAATATGTGTATTCATTTAAGTTTTCACATTTTTAACTTACGCATATTTCTCTTGCAAGAAAACATTGTCTCATAGAGGAAGTTGTTATGTAATGCATATTCCTTAACTACAGAAGGTGTATTGTGGTGCTGCTATATAGTTATCATTTGCTACAAATGTCATAAATTTCATTAAGATCAAAATACATGCTTACTGAATAGTAATAATTTCACATTGGTAATCACGTTTTGATCAAAAAATTTTTTTTAAATACTTCGTATTTGGAATGTTTGTTAAAACTTTCAAATATATGCTGTTTCTTTGAGAAGCAGACTAAATTCATTAAAATCTTGTATGGTGGTGATGCATCCAAAGCATCACATTCAAGGTTTAAGTCCAATCTCAGCATCGCTCATAATTTGTAATTTAGGAGGAACAATTCCCGCCCAATTGGTTCAGGTCATTCTTCACATTGGGTTTTAGCCTTGATGTTCACGACCACGAATGAAATGTTTCCGTGAGATGTCGACAGAGGCGTGATGGGCTGTAGTGAACCAGAGATGTGGGTGGTGACGCGTGTGTGTGTGGCAGGATGAGGCGGGCGCGGCGGCCATCTTGTCCGTGGAGCTGGACGACTCGCTGGGCGGAGCGCCGGTGCAGCACCGCGAGGTGCAGGAGCACGAGTCGCAGCTCTTCCTCTCGCACTTCCCCGCAGGTGCCTTCTGCCTCTCCCTCTCTCTTTCTCTCTCTCTCTCTCTCTCTCTCTCTCTTTCCTTCTTTCTTTATTACTCTCACTTTCTTTCCTTCCTTCTTTATTACTCTCTCTTTCTTTCCTTCTTTATTACTCTCTCTTTCCATCCTTTCTTACTCTCTCTCTTTTTCCATCCTTTCTTACTTTCTCTCTTTCCTTCTTTATTACTCTCTATATTTATTTCCTTCTTTCTTACTCTCTCTTTTTTTCTTTATTGCTCTCTCTCTCTTTCTTACCTTCTTTCTTACTCTCTTTCTTTCCTTCTTTCTTCTCTCTTTCTTTCCTTCTTTCTTACTCTCTCTTTCCTTCCTTCTTTCTTTCTCTCTTTCCTTCCTTCTTTCTTACTCTCTTTCTGTCCTTCTTTCTTACTCTCTCTCATTCTTTCCTTCTTTCTTAATATCTCTCATTCTTTCCTTCTTTCTTAATATCTCTCTTTTTCAACTTCTTTCTTAATATCTCTCTTTTTCAACTTCTTTCTTACTCTCTTTCTTTCCATCTTTCTTATTCTCTCTTTTTTTCTTTATTGCTCTCTCTTATTTCTTTCCTTCTTTCTTACTCTCTCTCTCTTGCTGATACGTGTGCACACAAACACACATCTACAGTAAGTTCAAAGTTGTACTCACGAATAGATGTGTTTAAAGTAACACTTTAAATTAAAACTAAAAATGTTAGGTTCTTCCTCGTCATTATACATAATTTTCATTCTATTTGCCACAAAATTCACATTTATGTTGTCTTTTACTCGTAATTGCTTGTGAAACAATCCCAGCAGAGAGGAAGTCTCACATACTTACTTACTTACTTACTTAACACCTGTAATTACTACTTGACGATGGTAATGTGCTGATAATGATTTAATTTGCTTGTTAGCTCATCTCTATGCTTTATATTGGGTCTCCAAATTTTGTGGAAGAGTTTAATATTCCTGTGGTTTCATTAATTACCAGAAATGTAATGTAAAGGAACTAAAAAAAATCTTTGTTGCATCTGGTTGAAAATTCTTTGAACAAACACAAACATTTTTTTCATTCATTGTATTTTGACATTAGGAGAAGTACTGTGAATAAAACGAAACATTAACTGCACTCATTGCTAGTGATAAGCAGCCAATAAAGATGAAGTGTTTACATGAGTACCGCTGGTCGCGTGATGCACTGTACCCCTGAAGCGTAGTGTTGGTTGTTCTCCCAGGTGTGAGGTACCTGGCTGGAGGCGTCGCCAGTGGCTTCACCAGGGTGGACCCGGATGCTGTCGAGAAGCGATTGTTCCAGGTCAAAGGCAAGAGGAACGTCCGCGTCAGACAGGTAATGCTCGGCGCACCCGCTGTTTGCCTCTGCTTGCCGCAGTGTTCCTCATTTTGGCCACCAGGTTGATCTGGGTTCGGTCCTCGGCAGAGCCGAGTGGGACACGTGATGGACATTGCTGGGAGCCATTGGGTTTTCTCAGAGTACTCCCGTTTCCCTCACCAACGCATTTTCTCTCTACGTCACCTCATGCTGCACGTCTCAATTGTGGAGTCAGTCGTTTAGTTGTGGCTCGGTGAAATATTTTCAAGGATAATTTTCAACCGAGAACTTTTAAGAGAATTGCAACGAATTGAGGTCTGTTCATAATTGTTTTTTTGATATTATTGAGACATTTTTACTGTTTTCCCAAATCCTACACAACCATGTCAGTTGTGTATAACAAACGGTTCTTAAACCTCACATTAATGTGTTCCTCACACCAGGGGCATAGCCAGGGGGTGGTTTTAGGGGTTCAAACCCCCCCCCCCCCTTAGCACCAAATCTTTAATTAATTTCTTATTCGTCACTCAAACAAATTTCATATTAAAATTAATAAAAATTTTACCATTACAATATTTAAATTTAAGAACCGAAAACTGCTAAAATAGCACTATTTTACACCTTAAAATCCAAATTTTTCCGGGGGAGGACCCCCGGACCCCCCGCTTTAATACGGGGGGTGGGGGGGGGCCATGCTTCTTAACACCCCCCATACACATATCCTGGCTACGCCACTGCCTCACACTCCTGTGGGCAGGGGTACAACAACTAAATCTCCAAAGGGGGGGCAATATACCTTTTTATAAAGAATCATCGATCCCCCCTATTGAAGTGGGGGGTCCGGGGGTCCTCCCCCGGGAAAATTTGTATTTCAAGGTGGAAAATGGTGCTATTTAAGCAGTTTTACTATCTAAAAATTGATTACACAGCACTTTCTTTGCTCCCGTTTGCCCCCACTTCAAGGTTTCAGAGGGGGGAGGGGGGGGGGGGGGCAAAATACCCTTCTCCCCCCCCCCCCTTTTGTTGCGCCCCTGCGCTGCGGGGGATACGCTGGCGCGCGGTGGCGCTGCGAGAGCGGTCGGGACGTGCGCAGGTGTCGCTGGACGTGTCGGCCATGAACAAGGGCGACTGCTTCATCCTGGACGTGGGCAAGGACATCTACGTGTACACGGGACAGAAGAGCAAGCGCACTGAGAGGCTCAAGGCGATCAGTGCTGCCAACCAGATCAGGGATCAGGACCACGCCGGCAGGGCCAAAGTGCACATCATAGGTACGTTATTCGTTGCTTCACATTTTGTGAAACGTTCACAATTACTCAAGAGAAGTTCTCTTGAACTGAATTTCATGAATCATTTAGTGTTTAAGCTAAACAAATAATTTTTGATACCTCAGAATTTAATTTTGTATGTGATATGGCAACGTGAAATTTTTCTAAGTCCCCTAAAGATTGTTAGGGGTTTTGTTAAGTGGGTTTGCAGAACAATTAAAAACACAGTGGCGTTATAAATAGTGCAGAGCCAGTTGGCTGTGTGTTACAAACTGCCCGTGTGGTTCTGTGGTTCGTGACCGAGGCAGAGGTGCTGTGTCGGCAGATGCGTTCAGCACCCAGGGGGAGGTTGCGGAGTTCTTCGAGCAGCTCGGCTCGGGCTCGGCAGACGACGTGGCAGACGAGAAGGACGGAGGAGATGACACGGAGTTCGAGAGGAATCAGGAGGCGAGTTCCTTCTCCGTCGCCTCGGCTGCCCCGGCAGCCAGTAGCGTCATCTCGGAGCGTCGTGAGATAAGCATAGCTCACCCCTGCCTGACTCAGGCTAGCCGGCGACAACGTGAGGGGGGGGTGCAGACACTAGTTGAGGGCGGAAACCTTATTTAAGGGAGAAGTTCGTCATCCCAGTTGGAAATGGAGCTTATGACAGATTTGAGATTACACGAGGCCAGTCAGTCCATTCTTCTTATAGGTGTCTCCATCTGACATCTTGTGTAGGTTGTAGGTTAGTTCTGAGGTGTTCTGGGTCTCGTCAAAAACTAAAGATTGCAGAGTGAGTGCCCATCCCTTCTCCAAAACCTGCAGGGCAATTTTAATCGTCGACGAAGTGCTTACAGATATGAAAAAGACTAGTAAAGCAAAAATTGTTTACTAAATATTCAAATAACACACACAATAAGAATTTGTCGTGTATCCACATAAGAAAATTTCTGACAACAGTTTCGCAGTAATTACGCAGTATTAAAAGGCACAAATCACTCAGAATAATTAGTCGACGACCACCTGTGAATTTCTCATGCCTGGCCTCGACGATACACAAAAAGCATGGTTATTGCACATAGCTCGAAAGTAGTGGTTTTCGCCCATAACTCGAAGGAAGCTGGTTTCTGTCCCTATGACCCTCCCAACCCCTCTCTTCTGGTTATATTCATATGAGTATTGTATTGTCATCCGGATTACATATACTCGCAAAGTTTCAAATCAATACGACTATTAGAAGTAGGTTAAAATTGTCATTCAAGATTTGATTACATAGTTATTTACAAGTGAAGCTAATAAAAGTGTGTTAAAAATATATCGCCTTGTTCGTAATTCTTTAAAGAACCCTTTAAATATCTTTGACTCCATGTTTGTTTCAACACAAGCTATTCTTTCATTTATTTCAAGCTGCTCTCATGTTTGTAGAGAGAGAAATATGTACAAGTTTTTTAAGTCTAATCATAAGCTTTTAAAAAAAAAAGTGTTATTAAAAATTGGTCCAGTAGTTTTTGTGTGGGCTCGGAACAAACAAACAGGCGGATAGTGTTTTATAATAGTATATAGATATATATACATACTTAAAAAAAATTAATTTTGATGGTTTACATTTTGGAAAGCAGATGAATGAAGCATTTGTTTCATTAATTTTTACTGCCTAAATTTATTTATAGAGAGTATTAAAATTGTTGCTAAAATTCCCATAAAATTTACGAAATTATATTGTTTAGGAGTTTGTGTTAATTTAGTTGGTTCTCAAGGAAACAATTTTAAAAACAATTATTATTGTTAGGAAATACATTAAAGAGATTTATCTTGTTGGTTTTAAAAGTAAAACTTGTTTTATACATATTCTGAATTTAACTAGTTGATATAAAAAGATGCACCAATTTTTCCCCAGACTTTTTAACAATTTTTACAGGCAATGAAAAAGACTAGATCTGGTATAGTTGAGCTAAGAGAACTTCAATAGAAAAAAAAAGTGAATATCATTACCTACTAGCCTCGGGCTGCTAGTACTTGTCCGGGAGATTGCAGGCAACATAAGAAAAAATACAATATCCCATCGGACCAGAAAGTTGATTCCAGCACTGGCAACAGTATCGATGCCAGCTGTGCACACATGAAGGACGTAGAGGGGCGAGTAACGCCGTGTGTGTTGTTGTGGCAGGCGGTGGTCACCCTGTACAAGGTGAGCGACGAGAGCGGGGAGATGACCTTGTCCAAGGTCGGAGTGAAGCCGCTCCACCACAACTTGCTGGACTCGAGTGTGAGTACCGCGGCGTGGGGCGTCTGGTCTCTGCTTCCTTCGCTCTCTTTCCTAGTCGTGCCACAAGAGAGGGTGTCGAAAATGTAACTGTTATCAATGCTAGTAGTTCATTTCTATTTCCTTATTTATTTATTTCGAGAGTACATCTTCTCTACTATTAGATTGCAGTTTTTTTGTTTGAATCAATATTTTTATGTTTAGTGTTTTACTCATTTTATTTTGTGTACTTCATAATGTTTTGTGGCAAATGAGTCAGTACTATAAACAGTTAAATCATATTCTAAGCCAGTATGCGTGTTCTCTCAAAGGATTGCTTGAACATTTTAATAAATATTGAAATATAGAAAGGGGGTCATAGGGACTTTCCAACAATACAAAATGTATTGCAAACAAACTATTGCTGTTACAGATGTATCGTGTATGGCAAAAAGACAAGCTTGTAAAATAGTGTACAGCGTCAGTGCACTTCCACATGTGTCATTAGTTATGCTCGGAACATTCAAACAACAGTCAGTTTCGTGCCATATTTATTTGTATATTAATTTATTTATAAGTATTTGTCACATGCCCACCAAGAGCCGAGGGCTTTAATGGTGGGCACGACACGTACAGACACACGTAGGTCACAGCAGATACAAGCACACTCCCATGTGTCAGTACCACGGGCCGGCAAGCATTACCTGAGGGGAATCCGCAACAGGTAGGCACATCTGCGATTGGCCAACACGTGAAAGGTGAGAGCGCCTCATACCTGCAGAACAAGTGCAGACGTATAATTTGAGCACTAGTATAAAATTATACAGATAGAAAATAAATACAATGACAGTAAAAAAATGATAGAACAGAAAACTAATAACAGAGAACAAGAATCATTGCAGTGAATCTACCGTAGCAGTGGATAAAACCAGGAACTCCAATCCCTTTGTTTGAGCCGGGTTGGGACGTCCGCTGTCGAGAGACCGCCCTCTCCTTCCCCCGACATCCCCGCCCCAAGTGCTGCAGGTGCTGTGAACAATAGTTAACATAACAAGAATCTATACTATCTAGCTGGCGGTGTTGATCGCAAGGGTGTCGGACCATCGCGCCCAACCCACCTTTCAAGAAATGTCTAGTTTTTTTTTTACATGAAGCGAATATCAAATTGAATTTTTAAAATACTAGCGAAGTTGAATTGATAGCGAATATTGTTCTCGGTATTACACTTATTTTTACAAAATACCACGATTGAAGTAAAAAAAAAAAATTGCGTAATGTTTGTAATGGTTCAACTGATCAATTGGTTAACCAATTGGGCCCTATATATATAACATCATTCATAAAAACAGAGTGCCTTTTTTTTTTTTGTGTAACCAACTCTATTCAAACAAAAAAACTAAATATTTTCATGACCAAATCTTAGGCTTTCAATGTTTTAAAGTTTTGCAACAAACGAGAAGCTACATGATGGACGCGAAGCTCTGCATCACAACCGAAGCTCCAAATAAAACAAATAGCAAATTTCCTGGCGAAATCAAATCGAACATTGAAAAGAGCTTCAATTGATTCACTTTGCCAAAGCCTTGCATAGGTCTATGTGTTTTTCAAATGCCACAAACCATGCATCTGTGACTATGATAGTTACTTTGTAAAACTAAACAGTTCTTACGTTGGAAAGATTTAATGGCCACCTGGTGTAATAACTGTTAACTGTATTCTGTGCAGTGACTGCAGGTAGTGATATAGTGTGTGAGATGTTCTCTTGTTTGTGTTCTCAGTTGGCATTCAGAAACAATCACTCTAGGCTTTGCATGTGTTCAAACTTTTAAAGGTGTGTGAACAAATTTTTTTGCTTGTAGTTTATGAACTTACTCTTTTAGCATGATGACTGTCTTCTCTGAGATGGTAGTTAGACAGTAAGCTGTAGTTACTATTGTTGACTTGTTGACTTGTTGACTTGTTGACATGCACTCGGCGAGATATTCCAACGCACTTGTTACGTAATGGGGAATGAGTGTCCAGCACTTGACGTGAAGTTAACAAGTGTGTTGGAATGTTTGCTGCCGAGCAGATAAGTGCATGGCTGCCACTAATTGATTTTTGTTTTCCCCGATACAGGATCTCGGAGCTCAGGTAGGAACTCACATACTTTGCCGCATTTCAGGGTCTGCTAACCAGCGGTCGCCCGCGCAGTCTCCGGCAGATAGCCTTGCACGCACGCCCGTGTGCAGTTGTTTGAGGGATAGTTGGGCCAGCATCGAGGCACGGACCACCTGTCGATTTAGGCAGCGGCTGTCCGGCGCGTTCCAGTGGGCTCTGGAGCCTTGACGCGACAGCGACATAACAGCCCTTCCAATTCCTTGTCGCAAAGTTAGCGATGTTGCTGTTGGTTTGAATTTGAACAGGTCTGCAGAGAACAGCATAACGGTAGATGAATTCACAAATTGGTCTAGTTTTTTAACAATGACTGCTATATGTGTTCTTAACACTGATCACAATCCTAAATATCATAAGTAATGATCGATGAAAAAAAACACTAATAAAAAGACGTTACGAATCCAAAAGGACAATAAATGTTAAGTTACGTAGATGGAGCTTGTGCTTGGATTGCTTTGAGGCAGAGTTTCAAAATGTTTGATGGCACGTGCCGTGGGTAGAAGCTATCAAGAATGCTAGTTACGCTAGGGTCGTTTCTATCCGTGCTTCGTGCCAACGATGTCTGGCCTAGCTCTAGGATGGATGAGTATTGAGTTGGGTGGTTCGGGGCCCACTTTGGGCTGCCTTTCTGGTGGTGTCACCCTGGAGTGTCCTCTGTAGCATGCCGAGACGTCGTATGTTGATGTGGACGTGTCGCTGAGGTAACCACAGTGTGCACTTTGCTGCAATGCAGTCAGCGGTAACTACGTTGCCACTTCAGCCTGCGAGTGGTGGCCACTGGACAGTGAAGGTCACTGGCTCCTCCTTCATTAGTGCATGGCGCGGGTGGTGCGTGTAAGGCTGTCTGCAGCCCCGTGAGGCGCGCGGGCGCCGTGCTGCCGGTAGCGGGGGAACATGCCTGCGCGGGACATAATGCTGGTCTCTCACTAACACACTGGTTGCAACTGGGTTCATGCTTGGGACTTCAGCGGGTTCATGGCCAGGCGTAGTCTCTCGGTTCGCATCCTAGTGCATGAAGTTGTATTTTGTTGTATTGAATGTTTAATTTTTTATCCTTATTGTAAAATTTTGATTTTAGTGCATTAGGGCATAAAATAAAGTCTAGTAATTTTAGAGGGGAAAGTATATTGGTGCAATATAGCCCTTGTGTTGTGTTATCAAATATATTTAAGTAATTGGATCAAATTAAATAGTTAGATGCTAAGAATTTTTCTCATATTCTATTGCAGTTATTCGAGCCTGTATTTAGCACCAATTCGAGAAAGTATAAATGTACATTTTTATGGACGTTATTAAATTTGGTTTTGTACATAATTGTGTGTGATTAATGTGGTTTTTGATTGCGAATTAGTGGTATAGTGTTATATAGGTAAGAGTAAAATTTTTTAGTAATTGACTAATTCTGCATATTATTTTAATGTAGTCGTGATGCACTGACTGCCTGACGTGGTATATCCTCCTCTGTACTTTAAAACTTAACCACTCCTTCAAGTCTTCAGCAGCTGTAGTTGTGGAAGCCTGTGAAAGGGTGGGAGGGAAAGTGTGGATTCACAATCTATTGGGGGATATTATTTTAATATTTTCCCCAAACTGCCATTTTATCCAGTGAAGTTGCGATGGAAATGCAGTTCTTCAGCCCCTCTCCCCCCCGCTACGGCCATCAGCTAGTAGACTGCCTCGTGCACGCTGACGCGGTGCTCCGGGAGTCGAACTCGGATCGCGGGGTGGCACTCTGGTGAGGCTGTCGCGGTCCTGGTCTCGCTTGCAGGTGTGCCACAACTGTGCTTCTAACCAACCCTCAATACCTACATATTAAACTTTTAAGAAAAAAAAATCATCTTAATGGGAACCACATTAACACATTGTATATTTACTTTCTTCTGGCCGGCATTTCAATCCTGTTAAATTGCATGAACATGTAAACAGTTGTGTTTAAAATTCCTGATTTTAGTAAGAATTCTTGTTTTTTCCCTACATTTTTCTATAACTCTTGATCTTTCACGTACTTTGAACAATTACATTATTTTCTGTAGCAAGTATCCTCATATTAACTGTTTCATGTGCAGAAACTAAAGAACAGAATAGTGCAATTAAAAATAGTACACTCAATGGCTTTACTTTTTTTTTATTATAAAATTATAATATCATAAACTAGTATGTAAATACTAACTCTGAGTATACTCTCTGCTTTGTAAAGTACATACTATTTTAATTTACTTCTTTCACTTCACTTTAGTCACTGCTTGTGACAGCATGGGAATATAACTGAAAGTAAATGGGGACTTTCACCTTGATAATGTGCACGATCTGGAAAATAAATATTCCTCTCGGTATTGACTGTCATTAGCTCAACTCTGCCCTTTGCTGCTCCTGTTACAGAATTAATTATTGCACATCTCCTGTTGTCGCACCAATTCTGGCCGATCTTGGTCACTTGATACCACTTTAGTTGTTGTATATTTAAAACCCAATTAAGTAGACAATTTTACATATTAACTTGTAATTGTTGAGCTTTTCTCTCATTTCTGCTAAAGCAAGTTCCACAGTTATTTTTTTTACTAATTATAGCCACACTGAACAGCCTTGACTAGCAGTAAGCAAATTTTTATTCTTGGGACTGCCTGCTACTCGCTCTGCATTTATCGGTGTAATGCATGTTGCCTAAAACCTGTTAGCTCGTTACTCAACATGTGCGACTTGTTGGAGGTCTCATCGGACTGAAGAGAAGACGATTCTGAAAAAAACTAAGGTGTGTTACGAAATTTACTAATTTGTTAATAATAATAAACATATATACCGAGGAAGTTATTATAATTTTAATGTAGTCGTTGATTCCTCAGTCTCAAATCATAAAATATAAATTTTTTTCTTAAGTAGTTCTGATTATTTGACTAATTAAATTTATTGTTTTTTAATATTTTAATCTTCTTCTTCATAAATTTATAAAAAAATTTTTATTAATTTTTAAAAAATCTTCTAGTTCCTATTTCATGTTAGTTTTTGTTGTTTTTTTTAGTGGAAAACGTTTTGAGAGTGCAGTGTGAGAGACGGTGCGAGGGTCGGTGGCTGATGTTGGCAGGACTGCTTCATCCTGGACACGGTGACGTCGGGCATCTTCGTGTGGATTGGCCGGCAGTGCACCAAGCAGGAGAAGGTGGAGGCCATGAAGCGGGCGGAGAAGTTCCTGGCGTCCCACAACTACCCCGCCTGGACCAAGGTGAGCTGCGCACTGGGTCTTGTCTCAGTAGAAGTTCTAGCACTTTTTTAGTCGCGTGCAGAAACAAGAACGCCATGTTTATCGCACCATTGACGCACATTTGATACTAAAATCAAGTTTGAAAAAGTATGGGTGCGATTTTTACGCAGGAAAATTTTTTTATTGAGGTAAAGGTATTCATAAAAAAAAAACCTATTCATGGAAAGTACATTTATTTAAATAGTAGACTATACAAAAGCAAACCAAACAATTGTAAATTATTATGTCATGCAACATAAACATATTTCAACTTTAAATAGAAAAACAATATTGTGACCCGAACGTGAGCTGGAACTAACACATAACTATCATTGTAGTACAAACTAAACACGCTATCAAATATAGTTTACTCAGCATTACACAGAGAGCGCATGTTGCATGCAGTCGGTGAACTATCAATATCCGACTACGGATGCGCACTCTATGTGGGCACCAACGTAACCAAAAATGAATGATGCCAACTAGCGCTGGCTACGTTTTTATAAGCGGTACACATTGACGATGAAGACGAACAGATAATGTTTGAAAACGTCTTTAAAAGAAAATTTACACATCGGACAACTTCGAATCCTATATTAAATAAGTAAGCAGTAATATCAGAAAGATTCAAATTTAAAATACATAGTTTTAAAAAGGAAAAGAAATTTATTGGAAACTTCTTCCATGGAAAAATATAACTCGTCTTTAATAGCGGGATTGAAACATTTGACCATATTGGACTGGAAATCGTTTTGAGCTGGCACATCTCAAACGAGTTTTACTGTAATTTTTAATTACTGTATTTTCCTTTTATATGTACCAGACTGCCTGACAGCAACTTGACAACCTATTACTGTTGCACGGTGCTTTATCCTGCCGTGTCTACTACCTACACAGAGCGCTTTGAATGTAACAGCGGGACCAAAAAACATCATGAGATCTTAATGTGAGAATTTTTTTTCTCCAAATCTTGGTGTAGTGATGCGTGAGTGCGATGACTATGCAATAAAACAAGGTATTGGTGCAGACGGGACGCGAGGCAGACGCAGGGTGGCCAGGACCAAATGTTTTGTCTAGAGACGTACGAGACTGTAAAATCCAGATAAAAACGACACAATATATGATGATGCACTTGAAAACAACTCGTTTGGCAGCAAGCGTGCACGATAGCACAACTTACCGCCATGATGGTTCAACAACAACAGTTGCTTCGTTGCCGGAAGCTGCAGGGATGGCCGGATGAGTCTCGCTGTGTGCGCAGGTGCAAAGGATCGTGGAGGGGGCGGAGCCGTCGGCCTTCAAGCAGTACTTCAAGGGCTGGAGGGAGGCGGCGGACCAGGTGGGGCTGGGGCGCGTCTACACTCTCGAGCAGATTGCAGGTACGGAACCAGCCGCCGCCTTTCACTGCCTCTCACTGCCTCTCACTGCCTCTCACTGCCTCTCACTGCCTCTCACTGCTCATGATGTCCTCCGTTAGTTATAAATGACGTGCTGCAAGGAAATCTGAAGACAAAATACATATTGCTTAAAAAGAAGTGTAACAAGTAAATTTATGTAATTTTTGTCACAGTCAAGAATCAATTGATACTGTCATTAAAAAAATATTTCATGCTTATTACTTTTAGTATGACACAAACTTTTTTAACACATTGATTTTAAATTTAAAGGAATAAAATTTAAAATGCACTTATACCATTGTTTTCAGAATTCCAAGATGAAGTTGGCTATCAGTATTGACAATAATTGTAAAACAAGTTTGCACCTTGCTACTTGATCTTGTGAAGGAATTAGCAGAACCCTGCTTATCGAGCTGCAGTGTTAAAAATGTTTGGGTGAATTCAATGGGAAAACAATGTGACATTACAAAGGCTGTACAGTAGACTTTATGACTCACTCACAGGTGATAATCTGGGACTTGGCAGTCGTGATGGAAGGAGAGAGAGAGGTTATTTATATCTGCAGACTGTGCGTCTTACCTGTGCTTACTAATTATAGTTGGCTCGATCAGAGCAATTTGAGCTTATTGCTTATCTAACCAGCCAAACAAATTTCAATACATGCAAAACAGTGTTTTATAACTCGCTGATTAGCTCATGTTCAAAGGCCGATCACCGACACATTTAAGTCATGTTTTGCAAATGTAGCCCATCCCGAGATGTCTGCCCGGATCAACCCCTGAATTGCAGTAGTGCTTCCCCGTCGCGAAGATAGAGTTGGTACTTGAGGAGACGTGCGTGTGTCGGCAGCCAGCATGCCGGAGCCGGACTTCGACCCCAGCTGCCTGCACGCGGGCAAGCTGCGTCTCCTGGCCAAGCACTGCGGCCACGCCTTCGGCTTCATGCCGGACGACGGCAGCGGCGAGGTGCAGGTGTGGCGGGTCCAGGACTTCGAGCTGGCCCCCGTGGAGCCCCGCGCGCACGGCTTCTTCTTCGGCGGGGACTCCTACGTCGTCAAGTACAGCTACCGCAAGGACAACCGCGACAAATACATACTCTACTTCTGGCAGGTGCGTCGGGCTCCCACGTCCAGTTATCAAATCATGTCAGTTGTTATCACATCTTTGCATTGTTTACCCCAGAAAAAAAAACCCAGGATCAACTGGGTTGTGTTTGGTTTGGTCCGAAAAATAAACGGGAAAGATGGAAGTATGTGGGCTCTTAAGTTGAGTGAATGACATGGGTAGACTATGCTTTTGTTATGTTAACCCAGTGCTCCTAGCCATAAGGCCCTTCTGCCCTGGGGCGTGGAAAAGCATACTACATGTATGTAATCGAGGAAGCTGTTGGCGCCTCTGCTATGTAAAGGGGCCGAGGCTACCCCTCCCAGCATCGCCCCTAGCTCACTCAGCTGACCGGACAGTTGGCCGTGTCCTTAGCCCTTAGACTCTATTAGTGAATGATGGCAAGAAAGTGAAGTGTTTGTGAAACCATGCAGGGCCAAGACAGCACGCAGGACGAGAAGGCGGCGTCCGCGCTGCACGCAGTACGCCTGGACAACGAGCTGCACGGCAAGGCTGTGCAAGTGCGCGTCACTCAGGGCAATGAGCCCAGACACTTCCTGCGCATCTTCAAAGGTTCGTCAGAACACACGGGTGTTCACTCTTCAAACCATCCTTGTGCAGTCATTATACTCGTAATTCCTGAGCATTATCGGGATGTGGCATTTTCCGTTCCCCCGTTTCACTGACGGGGTACATCATGTGCACTTGCTCACAAAACATTCACTACGGCGTAGTTGGTTAGTCGAAGGATATAAATATTTAAATAGCAGTAGTTCTAAAGGTTTGCAATTACTTGTGTGTTGCAGGCAAAATGATCATCTTCATGGGCGGCAAGGCTAGTGGATTCCGCAACTTGAAAGATCACGACACCTACGACGTTGATGGCACGCGTTTGTTCCATGTGAGTCAATCACTGCTGCCAGCTGAGAGAATACATCTTGCAATGTGCTGAACATTTACTATTTTAATAGCTCCACGCAACAGATTTTTGAACTGTCGAGATGTTTGTTTGTCATATCGATCATGATTTTACCACTTGCACTTTCCTTTCCGATTAGTCTATCTTCAGAGCTTATGAACTTACTACAAATGCTGGCATACTCATAGGAAGAGTGAGTTAGTTATCATATTTCAATACCCCAGCCATAGAGATTAATAATTTTTTGTTATGCTCTATTCATATTTCTCAATATTATACATTAGGTTACCTTCTAAAGGTAAAAAAATTACCAAACAACTGATTGAAATCACAAATGGACAGAAGCACAAGTACTCACATGTGGCTACACACTAGGAGAGACGTTATTGGAATAGTTTCAACATTTTTTTTTTAGCAGGACAAGCTATCAGTGCAGTTGCACCGAAGTGTGTGTTCATTCTGCGTTGAGTCCTCCTGTGGGTACCACCTGCAAGTACTTGATCACATTAGTGTGAATGTATCTTAAATAAAAGTTATAAATGTGAATATGAAACGAGCGAATGTGTGCGCACCCCGACTGGAGCAGCCCGCAGGCTCGTGATCAAGCGAGCCGCGTGGACGGTGGTTGCCCAGGTCGAGGGCTGATGACCGAGCGTGCAGCGTGGACGATGTTGCCCCAGGTCGAGGGCACGTGATTGAGCGAGCAGCGTGGATGATGGTTGCCCAGGTCGAGGGCACGTGACTGAGCGTGCAGCGTGGGTGATGGTTGCCCCAGGTCGAGGGCACGTGTCCGGACGACGTGCGAGCGGTCCAGGTGCCCGAGGTGGCGGCCTCCCTCAACTCGGACGACGTGTTCGTGCTGGAGACCCCCGGCACCACCTACCTCTGGATCGGAGCCTCCGCCATCGACGAGGAGAAGGAGTTCGGGGCGAACGCGGCCGCCCTGGTGTCCCCGGACAACGAGGCGGTGACCGTGGCAGAGGGGCAGGAGCCTGAGGAGTTCTGGGCGGCCCTCGGCGGGCGGGCGGACTACCAGAAGAGCCACGCGAACGAGACTCCGGCGCTCGGGCCGAGACTGTTCCACTGCTTCATCTCCGCCTGGGGCAAGCTGCGCGTCGAGGAGATAGACGACTACAGGCAACAGGCGAGTCCCGCTTCCATCCTTTTTGTTCACAAAACTGAATTGAAACTAATAGTTTAGCTGCATGACGCCCAGCAACATGGAGAAACTGTAAAAGACTAACGAAACTATTTACAGATGGCACTGCTGAACACGACGGCCGCCACAGTGGCGCACTCACGATCGAGGGCGCCAAATTCAAATATACAAACCACCACACATTCTAGCACTACGCCCAAACACTTTTAGTGTCCAAGGTGTTCACCGGTGGCTTACTGCACATCCTAGGTGAAGGCGCAATTCAATCTCAGTGTTATCCCACACAAAGAACAACTGTTCTGCCACTGAAAATCATCACGGTCTCTACACTTCTGAGGTGCAGGTTGAGTGATGACGCGGGGAGTAACGTGCTGACGGCTCGACTGCGCAGGACTTGGACGGGGACGACATCATGGTGCTGGACTCGGGGGACGAGGTGTACGTGTGGGTGGGGGCCAAGTCCTCGCCCGAGGAGCAGCAGCAGTCCCTCAAGATGGCCGAGGTCAGTGCACCCACACGAGGGAAACCCAGTTGCTTTCCTCAACCCCTTTAACCCACTTTACCGTCTTTTATCGCATGACCGTCACACTTTTTATGCTAAATCATGTTCACAAAGTAAGGGTGCAATTTTTATGCGAGGAAAGCATTTTTGTTTGTGTTAAGTTTTTCATAAAAACAAAACATGTTGCGTGAAGAGTACGTTTGATTTAAAAAAAAGGTATACAAAAGAACAAACAAAATTTAAATTGATTAGCCATGCAAAAAAAAAATAATATTTCATTTGACTTAAAATATAAAAACAAAACAGTAACCATATGTGACCCGGAACTATCATAGTACACACTAACCACGAAAGAGTGCAGGCTGTCAAATATAGTTTACTGGGCACGAGACAGAAAGCACACAGTGCATGCATTCGGCGAGCTATCGATATCGATGTTCGACTAAGTGCGTGCACTCTACACGAGCATCAATGTAACCACACAGGACTGGGTAGCGGTAGGCGGGGATGCCGTGCGTGCGAGTGTCGCCAAGGTGACGTGTCCGCAGGAGTACCTGAAGACGGACCCCAGTGAGCGCAGTCACGACCGGAACCTCATCATCACCGTGAAGCAGGGCGATGAGCCACAGAGCTTCACGTCTCTGTTCGCCTCCTGGGACCCCGCCCTCTGGGAGGTACGCGGCCAGTAGCGGAGCCCAGGGGCCTGTCCGTCTCTTCTCGCTTCTCTCTCGGCGCGTGCCTCTAACAGCGCTGCTCTCTGCGCACTAACTCCAGCATTCAGCGTTGGTGCATGTGGGATATGCCCGGAGGGGTAACATCTGTATACCTGCTGAGCTAATATACTTCTGCACCTTTACATTTGTTGTACTTTTCTCAATGCACCGTAGCTGTTGACTTCTTCTGCACTTTATTTTTAAGTTTTAACAGCTGAGAAGTTCTAAGACGAATAGAAAATAAAATGATGTTTGTAAACACTTCATAAACTATGTAACAAGTTTTGTGTTACCTAAGTGTAAATTGTTATGAATACCTTTTGTTATATACATATTTGTTAAAAACATCCATTGCTGGTCCTGATATGTGTGTTTTGAATGAATGAGATGTATCATGTGGTTATTGATTGCGTTACAGTCGTTGCCATCGTACGAAGAACTGAAGCTAAAGGTTGCTGCAGCAAATGCACTCATTGAAGACTGAAAATCTGTTTATGTTAGTACATAGGTTTGAACATTATAAAAAGAAGGCATTTTGATTGAAATTTTATTGTGCTGATGGTATCATGTTCTTTGAATATGTATACAATTTTGTCATGAAATACAGAAAATAACAGAGTTATGAATTTTTGTGCCTTAAATTAAAGTCATGCAAGTATATTCTTAAAATGTATAGTGTTTATCCAGAATTTAAATAAAGTTTGTCTACCATGTACAAATTGAATATTATCATTTAAGAACATTAGCAGTTCGACATACCTTCCAAGATACGTGGCCCTCTACTCTGTTGCTCTCCTCCTAGGAAAATGTTTCATTGGCGACGTCGCAATGCAGCAGTGTCAAGAGAGGTGCGCCCGAGAATACTGTGCCTGCTTAACATCTCATTCAGGGGTCTTAATTGTGGTGGGGGGGGGGGGGGGGGGGGGGGGGGGGGGTGTTTGGTAAAAGGCAAGTCGAGACAATTCCCAATGCAAAACTCAAAGACCATGAAACCTAGCCTAACCTGGATCCCAGACACATACTGTATACTGCCCTTACATGCCAACGGAGTTGAGTGAAAATAAAATATAAAGGGATTGGTCTTCTTCAAGTTGTGACAGCCGCATAATGCTGCAGAAAAGAAAGGCGTCTGAAAACAGATAAAGGGGGAACATCTGGGTACAGGGAGCGATTAACCTTTGAGCTGGTGGGAAGCAGTAAGCACTAAGACAAACGTCCATTCACGTGTCCCAAGTCGCATGGGCAAGCACACTCTTGAAGTTAGAGGTCGCTGGTGTCTCCAAGCACAGGTGGAGGAAGAGACGAACAGCGGCGATGAGTCTTAATGATCAACATTTTGGTTGTTAAAAATTTAAAATATTATTAATTGGAAAAAAATAATCTCTGGAACAATCAGCAAATTATCTTGAAATGCTTGAAAAATTTATAAATGCTAATATGAATGCTGAGAACTTACAAGAAATCCTATAAAGTACATACATTGAAAAATTATATTTTCCATCATCTCTGACCACAGTTGAAATACTCTTTGTTGAAATTTTATCAATTTGCCTGTGAAGATTGATGGTACGGAGATTTATAATAGTAAAAGAATGGATCAAAACTTGTGTGGTGGTTTGGAGGGCTAAGATCCCAAAGAGCTTCAAACAACTTTCCGAAGTTGATGCAGACCCAAGGTCCGTTGTGGAGTTAAAAGTTGAATTGTCATATTTTTGGAGAGATCTAAAATTTCTTTCTTGTGACTTATCATATCAATGTTGGTAATAAATACCTTGGATACTTAGCCAACTTCTTAGATACAGGATTATTTTCTAATTTTTTTCATGAATGATTAAAATATTTTTCATGCTTAACTTACAGTTGCCTTGTAGAAATTAAAGGGATATATAAGTCATGTCCCATTGTGATTCGTTATACATCAATGGTTATAAGTAAAGTAAAAATTTATTATAAAAATAGATAATTTTTTAATACATTTAAAATTTTTTCCCCATACTTTTGCAGCACCTACAATTATCAATTTTAGCTTATTTTATGCTGTTGAAATAAGTTTATTACTGCCAAATATAATGGCTCCAACTGACTCATAAACATGTAAAAAATTGTTTTTACTTATTTAATAAACATGTAAATCCCACAAAATGTAAGATTTTAGAGGCAAAGCCATCGTCGGCTAAAAACAATTTTCCATTTATTCTGCCAGGGAGTCATAAACAAGGAGGTGGTGGTATATTCTAACACTACCAACAGATGGCAGCACTAGTCAAAAACTAGAGAAATAGCTTTAATTGCCAGTTTTTCAATTTATTCTACCAGGGAGTCATAAACAAGGAGGAGGTGGCGGTATATTCTAACACTGCCAACAGATAGCAGCACTTGTCACAAACGAGTAAAATAGCTTTAAATGCCAGTTTTTCCATTTATTCTACCAGGGAGTCATAAACAAGGAGGAGGTGGCGGTAATTTCTAGCACTGCCGACAGATGGCAGCACTTGTCACAAACGAGTGAAATAGCTTTATTTGCCAGTTTTCCAATTTATTCTACCAGGGAGTCATAAACAAGGAGGAGGTGGCGGTAATTTCTAGCACTGCCGACAGATGGCAGCACTTGTCACAACCGAGTGAAATAGCTTTATTTGCCAGTTTTTCCACTTATTCTACCAGGGAGTCATAAACAAGGAGGTGGCGGTAATTTCTAGCACTGCCGACAGATGGCAGCACTTGTCACAACCGAGTGAAATAGCTTTATTTGCCAGTTTTTCCATTTATTCTACCAGGGAGTCATAAACAAGGAGGAGGTGGCGGTAATTTCTAGCACTGCCGACAGATGGCAGCACTTGTCACAAACGAGTGAAATAGCTTTATTTGCCAGTTTTCCAATTTATTCTACCAGGGAGTCATAAACAAGGAGGAGGTGGCGGTAATTTCTAGCACTGCCGACAGATGGCAGCACTTGTCACAAACGAGTGAAATAGCTTTATTTGCCAGTTTTCCAATTTATTCTACCAGGGAGTCATAAACAAGGAGGAGGTGGCGGTAATTTCTAGCACTGCCGACAGATGGCAGCACTTGTCACAAACGAGTGAAATAGCTTTATTTGCCAGTTTTCCAATTTATTCTACCAGGGAGTCATAAACAAGGAGGAGGTGGCGGTAATTTCTAGCACTGCCGACAGATGGCAGCACTTGTCACAAACGAGTGAAATAGCTTTATTTGCCAGTTTTCCAATTTATTCTACCAGGAAGTCATAAACAAGGAGGAGGTGGCGGTAATTTCTAGCACTGCCGACAGATGGCAGCACTTGTCACAAACGAGTGAAATAGCTTTATTTGCCAGTTTTCCAATTTATTCTACCAGGAAGTCATAAACAAGGAGGAGGTGGCGGTAATTTCTAGCACTGCCGACAGATGGCAGCACTTGTCACAAACGAGTGAAATAGCTTTATTTGCCAGTTTTTCCACTTATTCTACCAGGGAGTCATAAACAAGGAGGAGGTGGCAGTATATTCTAACACTGCCAACAGATTGCTACAAGCATCTGACCAGGAAGTTATAAATGTATAAAATATAGTATATTAGCTTTAAATTACTCATTTTATGAATTCAAATACTTGTTTGAACAAATGGCTTTGATTGCTAGTCTTTTTATTCATTCTACCAGAGTCATGGTGTAGAAGTTTACCAATTCATCTACTTTATAATAAAATATGGTACCTGCCGAACACATGTAGGGATACCAGACAGTTTTTAACATTAATCAACCAGGCAATAACTTGTCTGAATAGGTTTTCAGCTCTGTTATTTTCTATTGTGTGTTTGAATATGGACAGTATATGATTGACGTGCTCCCTGGACGCTGAGGAGAAGGGTACAGAGGCCCCACCAGTGCGTGACTCGTACGTGGAGCCTAGATTCTTACCTGGTCTTCAAGAAGGTTCATTTTCGACTGTCATTGATGCGTGCAGCCAGATGAAGAGCTCCGACTTCACTGGTAGTCCTGGCCTCGGGCGTACGCACAATCTCATTTGGGGAGGGGCGGGGGAAATATAACAACTTTTCTCACTGTTTGTATTCAGATTCTTTCCTTTTGTTGGTGGGGAAAAAATATATATATTTTAAAGATTTTGAGGGAGTGGGGGGGAACTGGGGATATATCTCCCCGTGTGTACATCTCTGTTCCTGGCCACTAGCCATGACTCAGTGGGTGGAATACTGGGTAGCGATGATTAACATGATACACAATAACTTACATCTTACTTGTGTAATTTGGCCTTATCAGAGTTCAGGCCCCTGTAAATAGGTAATTATAAAATATAAATGTTACATTGTATTACTACGAGTAAGAGATTTAATTTCCTGTACAGAGTAAAAAAATTTGTTCTTCGTACACTGGAAAATTCAGCAGCAAAAAATTAATAATAAAATAACACTAGTTTCCACGCATTTCATTCGGGCATTATTTGTGTTTGTACAGCAGTTGAGTTGGAAACGTGTAGTACGAAATAACTTTTACATCATCTCATTTCCTGTTCGTTCAACTTTGATCAATTTACTATTCAGTGAATCTGTCAAATTCACACACCTTGTAAGTTACAATTTGTATTATTTTAATGTTTTTAAATAATAGCACATTCATTAAGAAAGAACATGTAAAACTGCATTATTCCTGTCCTTTACAAACACATTTTAGTTAAGAATTTGTTAGATTAATAAAGATTGCAGGCTATTTCGGTCATTGCCTGGAATTGTTTGGCTTCTGTGTTGTAGCCGCGTCAAAACCACCTTCCTCTTATCAACACTGTTATCAAGAAGGAATTTTCTAGAAGGTTATTTGCACTGCAGAAAAAGTTTCCAATGTTTTGAAAGAAGGGCTCATTGCTGACATCTGCCACAGTTTGTGTTGCAAACTTTTGTAGTATACTGTGAGTACAGATTTCAAACATGGACAGCGAGCCGACATTTTCGTCATACGGCGAGATATTTTCCAACGTGTGTACTGGTTTTAAAAACTCAGCAACATTGAAACTATACTGGCTCATTATTTAAATGGACATGCTTCATTTTATCAATATTTTGAATGTGTTTCGAGATAAAAATGAACAGGTGTAGAACAATTTTAATCCTGTAACTGCAGGCTAATGATACAGGCCAACCATTTCAAGCATAAGAGGGAACATTTTGTACATATAAAATAAATTATCAACACAATTTTGGGCCATGTGCACTAAAGTCACTTGGATATAAATACATTCTACACTAAGTTGTTTTGTTTCATTGATTTATTAAGCTATTCTAAAATTAATAAGAAATTCAATCAAAAAATAATCTTCAATAATAAAACTTCTTTAACATAATATTTTTTACGATTTTTAATACTGCTAATCAGTTTTTTGACAAAATTTTATACCACTTTTACCTATCAATAACAACAAAATTCCTCATTTTTATTTACCAGTTTTGGGAGGCCATACACACGTGATATATTACTATACAATTAATTAAGGAAGGATGTATGTTATCTAGTTTGCAAATGAAATGCTGAGTTTATTACAGAAAAATGCATCACTTTATCTTGAAAATTCATAAAGGTATAAAAACTGTATTTTATCTGCAACTACAGACAATTTATAAAATGCCCGGCATACAATTCACAATCAAATAGCTGTACATAAAACTTTCTAAATCTACCTTCTGTTTGCTGTACACAGTTCTTCCACGTTTCCTCTCTCTCCTCATGCAGCTTACGGATGCTGATGCAAGGTGACCTGATCGCAGTAGCGTTAACTAAGTCTGTGTGGCTACAGCCTTTTCCACTGAGCTGAAGCACTGGGTGTGTTGCATCGGGCATTCTGCTACCAACCCACTGGCATTCGTAAGTGTTTATAATTTAACATTAGAAGTTAAAAACCCTGTGTTTCAAAAGCAAAAACAGCCACAAACGGGAACTCAAATGTTTTTCAAATACATTAAGTTTTGAAAGTGTCAAGATTAATTTTTTTTTTTAACTTGTATAATATATTTTTTGAATTGTTTTAAAAATCAGTTTTATTAGAATAATATCTAAAATCCAAATATATTTAAAATATTCAGCTCTACATGGAGCGTTAAAATTATATTATTTCCGTCTGCAACAAACCCAATGTTAAATGTTTGTTTGATGATTTTTGTTTGATCCTTGTTTTCTACTTTTATTAAACTGAAGCAGGAAATGCATTCTTTAGTGAAATTCACAATGATTTATTTGTAAAAAAACCGACTTATTACTGATCTGCATGAGAGAGAGGAAAGTATCACTACCCTTACATTCTTTCTCCAGCATTTGCAACATGCACTTAGCAGTTACATACATTTTGTTAGCATTTATATCAAATTTATATTCAAGAAAACTTGCCAAGTATTTCTGACACTAAGATGACAACCTATGCTATGGTGAAAACCAAACTGTAAATTAACGTTAACAGTTTAAGAAGTGATGTGCACATGAGATTGGCAAAGAAATGAACTAGTAAAGCTAAACACATTTACATTGGCATGGAGACAGAGAAAATGTAACTCTCCAAGATGAAGATGACTAGACAATGTTACATCAAACCAACATAACAGCGTACTTTGGCAAGTCTTCCAGAATCCAATGCCATGTCTTCATGAATAGGTTTGTCTTGCAGGAAGATGTAAGTGTACCTACATTACATTTTAGTCTTGTTAACATTTGTAAATTGTATAAACAAATATCTTAAAAAATAATACATCTTCAAAAATAAAAACATTACAAATTGTTATAAAAAATAATTAAATGTTAAAATAGATTTTTTTTTACAAAATTAAAAAAAATTGTAAGTACATAATTACAGTGTGAATTTTGGTCTGTAAATGCGATGATGGATCAGTGCTTTTACAATAAATACAAACACTGATTTGCTAAGGTAAACTATGAAGATGGGTACTGTAAAATCACTAAAATATAATAAGTATAGTTTATTAAAATATAAATTTTTTTGTATTAATTCTTGTAAAATGGTAACTTGGTTACCTTCTCTATCATCTTTATGGCAACATAGATGCTATGTTTTAAATCATATAAATCTTTTTTCTACGATAAAGAATATTTGATGATGTAACAGTTAACATTTTCAGGCTAGCCAAATATGTGAAATGTTAAAACCATGGACCACCACCTGAATAAAAGTTTCAAAATATTTATAACATTGTTAAAAAATTTACAACTTTTTGTACTTCCAAACACTGTACTCTATTTTAACTGGTATGCCACACATGCAAGAATACAGCAAGTCATAACATTAAAAAACATAGTACACTAATACTGGCACATGGTTGGTATGCACCACTGACGGATTTTGCGATAGATCTCGGAGCGTATTTCTTGATGCGTACCACTTCCAAACCAGAAACAACACTCTTATTTTTGCACTGCACTTCTATATGAAATCATTGTTTCAATTGTAGACGTGGTGTTTGAAACACGCCGGTTGTTGCTGCCGTGCTACTTCACCAGCCGCGTGGAGGAGCGCAGTCGCACGGGCGGATCGTCCTTGCTGTCCTTGGCCGCGCTGGCCGCCGTGGGACGCATGAAGCTGACGCCGCGCTGCGACTGGCGCGCGCCCAGGGTCTCCTTGGCCTCCTGGCGCGGCCGTGCCGGCCCGATGCTGCTGCCGCTGCTAGAGCTGCGCGACGCCGGCACCGCGCCGGGGCTCGCCGTGTTCTCCTTGAAGCTCGTGCTCAGGCCGCCCGCCACGCGCGGCCGCCGCACGGTCGGCCCGATACTGCTGCCGCTGCTGGAGCTGCGCGACGCCGGCACGGACTTCTGCCCGCTCGGGGACTTGGGCTGCACCTGCACCAGCGGCTTCTTGGCGGGCGCTCGCTGGTAGCCGAACTTGCCCGCCGGCTCCCGGGCCAGGTTCGAGGTGAGGGACTTGATGGCCGACGTGTACCCCGTCAGCCGGCTGCTGCCCTTGAGGCTCCCCGCGCCGGAGCGGCCCGAGGCCGGAGGAGGCGCGTTCTTCACCGTGCTGACCGACGTAGAGCTGTTGAGGGAACTGCGCGAGCTGCGCAGGCTGGTCCTCGAGTTGGAGCGCTCCACGCCGCTCCCGAACCTCCTCTTCGGCACCGACGTCACGCCGCTGCCGACGCTGGACTGGGAGTCCGTCTTCCTGAGGCTGGCCGAGCGGTGCACCAGGGAGCTCCTGCCGGCAGACCTCGTGGAGTTGGACCTCTCCGGTATGCTCCTGCGAGCCGGCACCGTCTTGCTCGCTGGCGCGCCGCCGGGCTTGGACGCGGGTGACGCCTGCGTCACGGGCACCGTTCCGCTGCTCGTGTCCCCGCTTCCGCTGCTGTCGGCCCGCTTCAACCACCCGGCTCGCCTGCGAGCAGAGTCCGTCACGTCGCCGGAGGACGTGCCCTGGCTCGGCGTCTCCGATACGAGACTCTGGGTCTCCTCGAAACCCTCGTCGTTCAGTTCGTGTTCACTTCGATTGAGCTTGCCGTGGCCGGGAGTTGAGCTCTGTATTCTGATCTCGGGGATGAACTCGCTTTTCAGGCGAGATTTGCCCAGAGGTTTTTCTTCCCCTACGGTGATGGTGGTGGTAGGAGTCTCTTCGATGGAGTTGTTTTCCACTCGACGGGAGAAGCTCCTGTTTCTCTCCAGCTGCTTGGCTTCTTCTACTTGCCGTGGGTCGATCATGCTGCGCACCCTCTCCCTGTCTCGCACCCGTGGAGTCGTCTTCCCCAAGTTCTGCAGTTCCTCTCCCGCACTGGCAATGTGGGCCACCGCCTCCTCCGTCACGCTGTCTCTCTCGTCCCCGGGCGGTCCCCGGTACTTCAGGCGATCCTGCCACTTCCTCAAGCGCGACTCCTTGTCCTCGGCGACGGGGTGCGACTGCACGCGGTGAGTCGCGGCGGGTCGCAGCACCTGCTTCTCCGACACCAGCTCCGGCGAGACCACCTCCGCTCGCCGGGCGGGCGACTCCTCGCCGTGGGACTCCCGGTCCGAGCTGTCCTGGTTCTTCTTGTAGCGCCTGGTCCGCCTCGCCGACGAGAACCGGTCGAACTGGCCGTCGCCCAGGGTCTCCTCCTCGTCCCCGTGTCTGCGCTGCTTGTCCTCCGTCTTCCCGGGGGCGGAGTCCGTGGCGCCGGGCCTGCCGCGCGCCGAGTCCTCGCGCAGGTTCCTGCGCGTGGCCGGGGGCGTCTCTATGTTGTCCGAGTCGATCTCCACCTTGTCGCTGATGCTGGCCGGCTCCTCGCGGCCCCGGTGCAGGCGACGGGGCACGGGCGGCCGCGTCTCCTCCTCCGCGGGCTTGTCCGCGACGAGGGACCTGAGCAGGTCGCCCGCCGTGTCCGCGGAGTGGCGGTACTTGCTGAGCAGCTGCGTGCGCGACAGCAGCGGGCTGCCGTCCGACAGCTCCGTGCTACGCTGGCGCTGCTGCCTCGGCGGCGCCGGCTCGCTCTGCTCCGACGGCTGGCGCAGGTACAGCGTGAGTCGCTCTTGGGTCGGCAGTGGCTTGCCCAGCGTGCCGATCATCCCCTTGCGCTTGTCCTCCTCCCTTATGGACTGTGGAGCAAGAACAAACCTCGCTACAGCCTACTGCAGATAAACTGACCTGTATTTATAAATGGCCGTCAAGACAAACATTTACTTGCATCTATATCCTGCTTATCCAAGGTTCACAAGATGTTAAAAAAAAGTTCTTTGTTCGGTTTTTATTCATGATTTTAAAATTTTTCTAATGATTGTCACAAGCCAGTTAATTTTTGGTAGCTAGAAATCCAAAGATAACATAAGGCATAATGCTTTAAAAATAAATCATTTTTTATTACTTCCCTAATATTTAACTTAAAAAAGAACTTAGAAATAAATAATTTACCCAAGAATATGACCTTGAAAATATAATTTCATAATCTTAAGGGAAGCTGTTATTAGAAAGTAATTAAGATCAAGGCGTGTAAGGACGTACTGAGGTAGTATTCCAGAATGTTGCTAATAAACAGTGGTGCCAACTCTAAGAATACACTATGGTGTAAGGCTCCCATACATATTAGAAAGACAGCTCCAATTATTTTAGGTCGAAACAGCCAGTGATTTGATAATGAGATATGTATTCCCCTATCTTAAGTATCTATTAATTTTGAATGAGAACTATGATTAAATAAGTAAATGTGTCGTTAAAAAATCGTCCAACATTTCTGTAGGAGACCACAACTTAATCATAGGAAATATTTCAACAATTTGAGATTAAATCCATAGTTAGGACTGTGTACTGCATGCAGTTTAAATTTGCTGATTTTTCATTTTTTCTTTTCTTATAACTATATTTTCATTCGTTTATCCGGCAAGATCACTGATTGCGTGGCCATGGTCTCTGAACGCACTACGGAGGGAAAGTCAGACTCGTGACCACACACAACACGCGGACTTTGCGACGCGTGAGCGACCATGCTCACCTGCAAGGAGCCGGAGGCCGGCGGGACTTCCACGCTGCCTCGGGACTGCATCCTGCGCAGACGACGCACGTCCATCTCCGTCTCCTCCGTGCTGTTGGGGACGTTCAGGTTGGACTTGCGCCACGGAGACTTGTCCTTGACGGGCGTGTGGGGCTGCGCACCTGAACACATCGACACACTTCCCAGCTCTACGCAACATGCCAGCAAGCACCACGACATTCAAGTATCTCCTATACAAACTAATATGATTGCTTTCTACATGGTCTCCGGGTAAAAGGTAACAAGTCACATTTTGGTGATTTTTAGTTTATTCCAGCAATAAACTCTTAAGTATACTTAGAATATGTAATGCATTTTTAATCATTGGGAACTATGTTGGTAAATATGTTGGTAAATAAAAGAATAATGCAAGAAAAATTTAAGTATTTAAATTGAATTTTTATCTAAGAGTTTTTTGTTTCTCCTGCAAAAAGTGAATTCTTGACTTGTTACCTTTTACCCGGAGACCGTCCATTTACCGATTGTATTTTTTTCTGAGTGTAGTATACACACAAAAAAAAAAAACAATTTTAATAGAAGTGAAAAATATCACAGAGAATTTTTTTAACTTTAAAGAGAATTTTTTTTGTGAATTAGTCTGTATATTCCTTTTTTACAGTTATAAATATGAAGAAGGAAAAATCATTAATAATATTTGGGCTAAAATAGCTTCACAATTTAACATTTTTTTTTTTTATTAAATTGCTGACCTAGTGTGATAATAACAACAGGGTTATTAAATTGATCCTTTTGACTTCCAAGTGGGTTTAAATTTATAATTGATTCCATCGACATCCAGATTCATAGTGTCGATAAATAACGTGCTATCATGTTAAAAAAAATATAGTGTTCATAACTTTTGATGCTACTAGGGAGGCCCCTTAACACTTTATAGCATGCCCGTCGCTGAGAGCATGTCAGGTGCAGGTGTCAGTGGTAACTGCACTAAGAGGGATACAAACAAGTCACGCTCCCCCACAGGCGACGTCACGCTCAGAGGACAGAGTCTCTGCCGGGTCCGTGCCCTTTAAGCACGGCGGCAACTGTTTCTTTGGGGCGTGCGGAATCACGGGAGGCCGAAACCAGCTAGCTGACCATTACAGAGCAGCGCTCATGAAGCCAGTGGTGCAGCGGTATTGGCATCGGTATCCTGCGTGAAGGTGCTGACATCGGTACCTTGCCTGATGGCAGTCACATACCTACTTGACCCCTATACTGAATGGCATATTTGAACCTGGATCATTTTTTGACGTTACACAACCTCACAGCGCTCTGTACGTCCATGTTTCAAAGCAAAAAAATACAAATAAGCCAAGATTTGAAGTTAAAAATTGTGCAGTTGATTTACCAGGCACTGAAATTCCAGAAGTAATGCCTAAAAGTGTGTAATATAATTTTTTAAACACAAGACATTAAAGGTTCATGATTAGACCCATGCCAATCCCTAGCCTCACGCTAACAACTGGTATGACGTAGCAAGCGGCTGGAAACCGCCGAGGGTCGGGCAGCCACGTGGCACTCGCCTTCGATAGCCTCCATGACGCCAGCCACGTCTGTCTTCTCGATGGTGGGCCTCCAGTCAGAATACACGCGCTTGTACTGCGCGCAGGTGGCCGGCGCCTGCGACACGGACTTCTCCACTCTCTCCTCGGGCAGAGTGTCCAAGGTGCTGCCCCGGCCTTCGCTCTCTGGCGGAGCAATCACGCACGTAACAACTCTCCACCACTGAATCCAGCATGTCACACTTTTATAAATGCTTGGAAAACAACACTCAATCTACCGATGTCAGCCAGGGGTTACGCCCCTCCATCACCCTGTGTCTCTCCGCCCGCCACCCCCCATCAGTGATGTGCGTGTGTGACGTGTCACTGAATAGTGCGCCAATATGTACTCCCAAAAACTACCGCAAGAGGGCGTAATAGAGTCAGTGCCTCATTCTCTTTATAAACTACGTAATAATTAATACTGTAAATATCTATCATGCACCGCAAGTCCTGTGTAATATTTCCAGGATCGTGTAAACATTCTACATGTTGATTTTATTTTAATTAACGTCTACTTTCTGTACAATCAAGAGAAAAAATGATATTATTTTTAGATTAAAAACAATTATAATAGATTAGACCCAATAGTAAAAAGCTTAACCAATTAGTAAATTATTTTAGTATCACTTGCAGTCAATTAAATTAACTGTGTATTCTAAATTCACTAATTTTCTGTATTTTTAAATTTATTATTTTTTTTGTTTATTAATTTTTTTTTGTTTTGTGTCCTTTGTCTGCTGTGTCTCTTGTGTATTGTGTTTGTTTTTTGTACCGTGCACACCCCTGTAATCTCTTCTCAGAGCGTTGGTGTGCATGTCACAATTTATAAATAAATAAATAAATTATGTTCACTACAAAAACGGCGGATCCGAACTTTCAGAAGACAACCGACCAATTTTATAATTTTAAACAGTAATCCAAATTTATATTCAGCCCACTGACTAATTGACTCACTCACTTATCAATACAAATTCTAACCCACTTTCAGACGAGCTAGAAACTTAAAATTTAGAAAGGAGGTAGATCTTGTCCTGTGACTAACGTGAAAATTACGAAATGTTGAAATTTTTAATTTTGAACCCCTGAAAAAAAAATTAAAAACTATCAAAATCTACCAAGCCTGACGCTGAGAGTGGGCAGGGCCTGGCACATTTAGTTTGACTTGAAAATAATATTCTTGTGATCTAAATTAAAGAGACAGAATTATTTGATGATAGAGTAGCTGTGCTTCTGGGTAGTAGCCTTGTCCTTGGCTAATAATTCACCAACGTTTCGGTCGACATTGCAGTCGCCATCATCAGGGAGCAGTTACCTACTCAGTACCTACTCAGTAGTAGGTAACTGCTCCCTGATGATGGCGACTGCAATGTCGGCCGAAACGTCGATGAATTATTCGCCAAGGACGCGGCTACAACCCAGAAGCCAAGCTACTTCAGACAATGGCCGTGAAAGTCTGCGAACATTATTAATTTAATGATAAAGTTTAAACACCCAAGCCTTGGGCCAGTGGAATAAAGCACAAGCGGAGCCGGAAGTGAGGGAGGAGGCTGAGCACCTGAATCATGCTCGAGCGAGCGCCTGTTGCTCTGGACCCGACGAGACCTCCGCCGCAGCTCTTCGCTCTGCTTCTCCTCCTTCTCGTTCTCCTGCAGCCACGCCTCTATCTTCTGTCGCCACGCCCTGGAAGCAAGCGCAGGGTCACGGCCGGTGTCAGTACTCTCAAGCCCGCACCGCCACCGTGCGTGAACAACACTGAACCACGACCGACCAACTGGATTCTTCAAGGGTTTGTTTTTCTAATACCTAGTTTTTGTGGCACGTGTCGGACTCTGGCATTTATTTAATATTTCTGTAGTCACAGTCAACTACACAAGTGCTGGTGTTCTAATTCTAAATTTTTCTTCAAATCCTTTTCCTTGAACATAAAATCTTTAGAGTAGGTACTAATAATGTGATCATATTTGAAGAATTGACTGTACCATCCATACTCAAAACTTATTGCATTCAAATTTGGGCACATAAATCTCTGTTGAGTTCTCCACATTATAACTCTGTGATATTTCATTATAACACTTAAACACCTTCCTTTCTTTTAATGATTGAAGATCACTTTACAATGCTACATTGCTAATTCATACATAGCAAAACAATTATTCAAAAAGTACAAAAATACATTTTTTTTTGTAATGCAGTTACTTACTGAAAGCCAACATGATTCTGGGAAATTTTTTTAACTGTATGATTTTTGTGACTTAAGAGCAATAGGGAAAAAGCATATTTATAAAATAAGTTTACAATAATTATTTTTTTTTAAATTAATTTTTATCCATGGTTTGTTGATATACATGAAAAGAGTGGAAAATGTAGCTTTTATTTGATGCCTAAATGATCTTAGCTTGAAAATTGTAGCCATTTTAGCTAACTAATATATGCCTGTGAGCAGAATTTGATCCAAACCTAAAAGATAAAAATATATATATATATATATATATATATTTCCCTCGAAATATTTTTAATGAAAGAAATGTTTTTACTCTTGTTTTATGGGTAAAAGATTTAGAAGAAAATGTGTAGTTCTGAAGCTTGTGGGGTCCAGGGAGACGGCGCCCGCGACTCACTTGGGCTTGCTCTCCGGCTCGGGAGTGGCGGGCAGCAGTGGCTTGCTCTCGGCCAATGGCGACGGAGAGCTGGGCCGCTCCCTCTCCCCGGAGAAGTCTGCGCTGAGCAGCTCCGGTCTCTTGCGCCCGCCGCTGCCTCGCGCACGGCGCGCCCACGAGCGGTCTGCAAGCAGCGCCGGGAGTGAGTGGCGGGGTGGGCCACAGTACCTTCACTGCTAAACACTGCACCGAAGCGCTTCCCTGTTTTGTAACATGATTTGCAATTTATAAATATTCACTGTGCTTTTATCTTGCTATTGTTCGAGTTTACCCAAACACAAATGTGCTCATTAAAAACATCCCTGTTTGTGAGACATAACCTTGCAAAGAAGCAAAAGTCATGCTAAGAGAAAGAATATCCAAACATGGATTGAAAGAAGCACTGAGGTAATTCCTTAGAACACAAAAGATTAAAAACGAGAAAGTGTGGCTTGCAACAGCTTCCTTTCCTTTGTCGTGGAAAGCACGAGAATACACCTGCTTTGATTTGGAACCTTTCGGTTGGTACACACTCAGTGCAGCGAGGTCTTACCGAGACTTCCCCAGGACTTGCGCTCCCTGCTGTTGTCGTGGCCGGACGCGCGCAGGAAGTCCATCAGATTGGAGTCGTCCTCCTCCGACAGGACCCTGCTTCTTCGACGGCGCAGGCTCCCATTGGGCGTCACGTCTGGGAACACGCGGGAGTGGCACCAGACACACACTCCGTCCAGGACACGGCCAATCACGTACTTCCGTAAGTGAGAACACTCAGTGTTATTACTGACAAGACTATTACCACAGGTAGCATGCACTGTATGCATTCACCTCAAACGTAAATGCAAGCACAAATGCAAACATATGATAAACTGAACAGAAGGAAATGCAAAACCCACATTCAAATAAGGAAAGTTCATTCACAGCTTACCCAAGTTAAACACATTAGTAGGAGAATCACGCTATGTATGACAAGTTCCCTAAAGCCCACACCAGTGCGAAATTCTATAAAAACACATCAGAAAACTAAAACTTGGTTTAAAGGTACATGCTAAATCATTTCTCTCATCATACTGATAACACAGTAAATGACTAAAATAGAGCAAAGATTTCAATCATTTTCATTGCTTTTTAAAATAACTTTTAAATTATTTTAATTAAGCATGAAGAATAAAATTAAAATTTTACTTGCTATGAAATAAAACGATAACATTTAACAATTTTGCACCAATTTCTTAGATACTGACATAAGTATGATTAAAAACTTTATTTTCAACTGATAACAAGGGAGTTGCGAAAAGGCCCTGAAAGGAAGAGAACGTAATCCGTGGGTTAAAGAGTGTCCGGACGAAGAGACGCGCGAGCGGTGTTACTGAACGACACATCACAGCATGCCAACCTCACAGGCAGATGCTGCCTGAAAACACAGACATGCGACACGCAATAGTAACCTTGTCTACTTCTCCTGCAGCCGAACGTCCACTGGAACAAGCCGCACTCTGCAGGACATCACAGGCAGTCAGTCCTTCCCCCCAACCGGAGACACTTGCTCGCAACGATTCACATCAACATGATTAATTCCGACATGGACGGATAACAGGTTCTGAAGCGGATTGAAAATCAGCTATCAGGGTATAACTATAATTCTGTACATGTTAGAAGGATGTGCGGATACTCGAAATAAAACCTACATTACAAGGATATTCACAGAGTCTATTGTTTTGCTAAACACTATTTTTTTTCTATTATTACATTATATAAACCTGTTTTCACTTAATTTCATAACACAATACACACTTGGATGTTTGATAGTTCAATCCATTCAATGGCTGTATGATGAACGCAAGGATACGGCATAAAAATTGAGAAAACGGCTAAACTCGACAAGATCTAGAGAATTGTAAGAGACTCAACACCCCTTGCCATTACTCGGTTCTCATAACTCATGAGTCATGAACAATGCCAGAGCATAGGTACCTCATGATTAGAGACACGATTTTATGGTTTTATTTTTAGTCCAATTTTGTTTTTAAAACAGAATATTTCAGTGTTATTGTTTTTATTTTCATACAAGCTGGTTTGTTATACTTACTCTACAAAATAGCGGTAATATTTATACGCTAGATTTTTACGATAATATTTTTTAAATAAATTGATCTAAAACAGATACATTACGAACAATAAAAAATTAGTTAGCAAGCATTTGTGGCTTAAAACTGTTTTGATAAGAGATGCACAATAAAACAAACTAAGTTAATTTTTCTGCTGTGTGCACTTTGGAACAATCTTTTGGCAATAAATAAAGACTATCCTTGAATTTAAAATAATAAAATATTTCTTTTTTTTTTATTTTAATTAAATTTTGGTTAAATGCTGCTTGGTTCCGTGTTACGCGATGTATTGACATTCTTTTTGGTGTTATTTTGATTTCATCACAATTCATGAAATAATCTTGTCCCTACCCATGACACGGGTGTGATACTTCGCCAGGCACAGCATCAAGCGCTGGCACTAGACACTGTGATGGCACACGACTTCAGTTACAATCACGCCTACTTCAACTGCCGAGGTACGCTTAGTGGCAGTTGACCTGAACCTTGTGAAACCTGCCCCAAGCCCCCGGTACGTCCTTCTGCCGCACTGCCTCGCATTCACGCATGTCCCATCAGACCATCAAGCTGACTCTTAAAGAGTGTCTCACTACTCACAATATCACGTCATCACCTACTCACTGACCCTCACATCTTTATACGTATATATATTTCTTGTGTGCGTGTGTATGTCACTGAACTCCTAGACGGCTGGACCGATTTTGATGAAATTTTTTGTGTGAGTTCACGGGGATTCGAGGATGGTTTAGATTCACAATTGGATATTTTATCTCGATTCTGAGTTAAGAAAAAACTAAAAAATGTAATGTGTGTCATAGATACACAAACTGTTAGTGTCATTCCTCTATGTCTGCCGAGCAATAGCTTTCAAGCCATTACGTTACGTTTTGCTATTGTAAGGAACTAAGTAGAGAGTAAGAAAAAAAAAAGCTCTTGACAGTTTGTAGTGTCGCCATATTTGTTTCAATTTTCAATACCGTTTTTGTATATTACAATTTAAATTGCAGAAAAAAATCATGTTTCATAGACACATAAATAGTGAGTGTGTCATTTCTCTATGTCCACGAGGTCTCGCCGCGTTATTTTCTCCTTGGGGCGAACCCATCCGCTTAATTAAATAAACAGGTTTTATCGTTGAATGATTTCATGATATATTTCATGAAAATCTGCTCTCATAAAAAAGTTAGTTTTATAGACATTCAATTAGTGTCCTCTCTCTCTCTCTCTCTCTCTGAAGATCAATCTATGAATCATTACAAATTTATTTCCTTTATTTTTTTTAGTTTGATTTGATACAATATGATTTCACTAAAAATCAATTTCTACCCCTTCCTATTTTCATTTCCACATTACGAAGTTTCACTTCTTCCACGCAATATTTTTGCATGCAATTAAAAACTATTTTTTAATGATGCCAAAGAAGTATAACTTCACATGCGCGTACCTAAGTACACGCACCCATTTTTTTAATTTAATTTCTTCTATATATATTTTTCCTCCCTACCTAGGGCACTCATAATTCTTTTAAATTTCACGTGTATGTTTTCAATGTCATTCGAGTTGTACAATTTTTTTTTGTCAAATTGGTCATTATTTATACTTTGTTTCATTTTGGACTAACATTCTTAGGTTTTTATTGTGTGGATAGTTTCAAGTTTAATATTATGTAGGTACATAAATTCTTAAACTTATAAATTTCTTCGAAATTTATTCATAGGTAGGTAGGGCCTACTAATATTTTCTATTTGTCAATATTGTTATATTTTTTTTAAATTACCTACTTATTTGCAAGGAGTTTGGTTTAGTGTTTATAATTTATCTGCTGAGCGTCAAGAGTCTTAGGGCTGCTGAGACCGAAGACCAGAAATATTTATCAATTATGTAATATATTGTTGAAAAATTTGAATTTAACTATTTCAGGAAAGTTGATTTTTTTTATTGATTAGAATAGTTACGTATAATTGCCATCTTCCTTTATTTCATATTAAACATTATGTTTGGTTGAGTGTGAGATAATTTTATTTATGTATGTTTTAATTTCATTTAATTTCTTATATATATATTCTTACCTACCTACTTCTATTAAATTTCAGGCGGATGTTAACATTGTCATTCCAGTTGTATAATTTTTTTGTCAAATTAGTGGTTATTTATACTTTTTGTTTCATTTTGGACTATGTTTTTTTTTTATACTTAATTCAAAGATTTGTGGTGTGTATAGGGAGTGATGTCTCTATTAATTTCTATACTCCTTTGGATAAGCGGAATATTGCCACCACAGTTTTACATATAAAGAAATCCTACAACATCCTTAGTTTGTGTGTGTGTGTGTGTGTGTGTGTGTGTGTGTGTGTGTGTGTGAAGTTTGAAGTTTAATATTATGTATGTACGTAAATTCTTAAACATAGAGTTATTTATTAATTTATTTAGATAATTATTAATAGGTAGGTAATAAGCTTTCAATTTGTCAATATTATTATTATGGTAGATAAGAGTACAGTAAATGCCTACATTCTTATGTTCCTTTATATCTCTTTCGATTTGGAGTGTTTCCGAGCCATTCGGGGTCCTCAACGTCAACCCCCCCCCCCCCCCTCCCCAGGTGGTTACAGCCCCAAAATTTCGAAAGTCTAAAAAATTTGAAAAATCTATCTCTTTCGATTTTAAGTGTTTTCGAGCCATTCAGGGTCCTCGAACCCCCCGCCCCCCTCTGGGAACACAGCCCCAAAATGTTGACAATTTCAGGAATTTCAAATATCTATTCTTTCGAGATGGAGTGTTCCAAACCATTCGAGGTCCTGAACATCCACTTTCCGCAAAAGTGAAAGCCCCAAAATTTCGAAATATAAGAATATATATAAATTGGATGTTGGCATGTATGTCGTCGATAAACTCTTACACCGTTTGACCGATTGCCATGAAAGTTGGCACATCGAAGTGTTTTTATCATGGAGAAGGTTTTTTTCTAACAATTTTTTTTGTAACTTGCCGCTAGATGGCGCTGTAGCGCATCAACTTCTAAACCTTTCAACCGATCGCCATGGGTAAACAGAAAACCATAGGTCACAGATACACAAACAGTAATTATGTGTCATTTCTTAATGTCCACAACACTGGACATATCACTATCCATTTTGCTGTAACTCGCGGACAATATATCACCTGGTGTTCAGCCCGGGCAAAGCCGGGTACTGCAGCTATGTAGTCTACTTATAAAAGTATTATTTCTCCCACAGAAATATTATGTATTCACTCACAAGAAAAATACATTATTAATGACACAGATTGTAAAATGTACTGTACAGAAAGATCATAATCTTACCTCCTGAAGTAAGGGGAAGACAACAGTGGATGGGTCCGTATTTTGTAAAGGTATTGACAGTATGCGTCTCGTCCTCAAGTATCTACCAAACAGTACACTTCACAGCAGCCTGCGCTGCCAGGTCGTGGGGCCCAGGGACCGAGGTGGGACGCGACACCGTCAATGTTACCTGGTGAGTACGCCTCGTCCCTCGGAGCAGTCTGGTCGCCAGTGGGGCCCGAGAAGGAGCCCATCCTGCGCCGGGAGACGATGGGCGAGCTGGTGATGGACACGTCCTCCTCGGACGTCATGCAGCTGCCGTTGGCAACCTTGCGGCCCTGCCCCCAGCAACAACACGCTGTAGCGGCGACCCTCGCGAGGCAACAGGACAGCCAACACTGGCGACCCTTGCAGTAACCCCCACGAGGCAACAGGACAGCCAACACCGAAGAGAAACTAGGATGGGTAAGACCCATTCACCACTCAGCTTAAGAAACACAAAGAATACTCGGATAATATGGCATTACTAGTGTAGTATAAATCAAGATTCAAGGAACTTCATAGGCACCCAGTAATGTACAAGGTACTTATTTGTAATGCCTTCCTTTGCCTTCAAAACCTTTTTCTCTTGTTTCCCCTGACAACACCTACTATTCCAACTCATCTTCCGAGCTATAAAACAATTCACTCGTTTTACATCACTATTTACTTCTCCAATCTTCACAACTATCTGACCTAAAAACTACAACAAATCAGTCACGACGAAGAGTTTTTGATGAGCAGGGTCTCTTACATACTTTTATGAACCGGGAGCAAACAAAAGCAGGTACATAATAATAAATAAAAATTTATAAACTATATTGGTAAAGAAGCCACCAGTATAAGTGTATTTATAAACCACATATATATATTCTCAAGAAGTCTACGCAGAAAACTTGAAATATGCCGCCCAAGTAAAGGGTTTACAGTTCCAAATTGTATAATTTAGCAAGTATAAATGTTGTTGCTTTAATAAAAATAAAATTTTTTGGATATACTGCAAATAAATTTATTCTTCGTAATATTTTTAAAAATGTATATATTCAACTGAGTCTTCACTAACTGGGCTAATAATAATTATTACCTTCTCCGGAGTCTTCCCTTGGGTGAACCCAGCGCGGATGTCACTGAGCAACGAGTCCACGATGTTTGTGTCGGACTCCGAGCCGTTTGGCCCGAGCTGACCGCTCACTGTGGAACGCAAGCACAACGCTGACACATCCCGTGCAGCATTCCTACATCCATACATCATGAACACTGACGAAAGGCTAGAAGCCTCAGCACTGGATGTCTGACCTATCCAATGGCTCTCGAATGAACGGAAGGAAATATGACGTCAACATTTGGGAAAATTTCTAAATTCAATGGGACCTGCAGAATTGCAAGAGACTGCCTGAATAATGAACCATGCTAGGGGGCAGGCACTTCAAGTTGCAGGCGTGATACCTCGGCAGGGACGGTGTTGTGAAGCGCTGGCACTAGTCTCTACGATGGTTATAATCATGCCTGTGAAGAAGCATCCTTAGTGTGACATGACACTGTCAACTGGCAACAACACGACGACTCTTTCTGTGGTGTACATACACACACAGTGCCCACAAAACAAAACACTGTACATTTAATAACATGCTGAGACAGGGAATAAGATCCCGCTATTTGTTGCAAATGTGACGTGCCTACTAATTCTCATAGCAGTTGAATTATGCTGACGACAGGCAAGGGAAGATTCTTTTATAAAATAAGTCCTATCTTAGAAAACTAGAAAAATTATTTGCTGTACTTTCTGAACTATACAAAAAAACTGGCCTCTCTGACAAAAAAAAAAATACTGCTTTCCATGTAGTAAATTTTTTAAAATATGTCATCTGCCATCTGCTCCACACTATGCCACAACCTATGATCGGCCACTGCAATCACGTCCACCACAGCGAGAGAGCGAAATGTGTTTGCGATGAGTGTTCATTGTATTCAAATAAGCCTGCAGGTATTTTCCGAAGCTATACTTCTGTAGGCACGTTGAGGTAGAAATTTTAAGTACCTACATAAACAAATATGTGCATCCCTCGTGCAATGGAAATTTAACAGGATGCCGTCTAACGCATTGTCTCCGTTTCAATCCAGTTGTGCTCAAGTGTAAAATGTGCACTGTAGCATGTACTTTATTTTAAAAAAATTGAAGAAGAAAAAAAATTAGTAATGTAACAAACGAAATTGAAAAAAAGAAATTGGCTGTACAACTACAAGTAGCTACTACACGGAGCTCGACTGTCGCGCGTCAGGCACGGAGGGCGAAGGCGTGCGGCGCAAAGGGGGGGGGGGGGGGGGGGTAGAAACGAAGGACTCACGCTGGCGTCGCTTGGCCGCCAGCTGCTCCTCGCGCTGGCGCCGCCGCGCGCCGGCCTGCTCCTCCTGGGCGCGGCGACGCTCGTTCTCGGCCACCGCCTGCCGGAACTTGACGCACAGGCCGTGGAACACGCGCAGGCACTCCTCCAGCTTGAAGGCCGCCGCGTCCTCGCAGAAGAAGTCGGCGAGCAGCCGGCGCACCGCCTCCAGCTCCTGCATGTCCCGCTGCAGGGCTGCCACCTCCTGCTCCGCCATCTGCCGAAAAACCCCACGCGCCATTTACCCTGCTGCACTCCGCAGTGCGCTCCAGATTAAAACATTGAGCGCGTGCAGGGGCGTAGCCAGGGGTTTTTTTTAGGGGTTCAACCCCCCCCCCCCCCCCCTAGCTCCAAATCTTTAATTAATTTCTTATTCATCACTCAAACAAATTTCATATTAAAATTAATAAAAAAATTTTTACCATTACAATATTTAAATTTAAGTACCGAAAACTGCTAAAATAGCACTATTTTACACCTTAAAATCCAAATTTTCCCAGGGGGGGAGGACCCCCGGACCCACCGCTTTAATACGGGGTGGGGGGGGGGGGAGGGGCATGCTTCTTAACACCCCCCCCATACACAAATCCTGGCTACGCCACTGATGCGCGTGTGACTCAGTACACGAGATGGAACTGAAACTTCTTTTGCAATTCAAAGTTAAATAAACACATACATAGGTACTTATATCTAGACGAAATAATTATTTTGCCTTTTGAAACTAAAAGATCCACTAGTTACACAAGTCATCAAGAGAGAGTGAAGTGTGACAAAATGATAACAGATCTTTAGTTTACTCGGTCATTACGGAAGTGTGACATTGGTAAATCAGAGTGTTAGAACTGTGTGGTGTCACAACTGAGAGACTATAGAACACTGTCGATGGGAAACATTTTTATTAAGCACAATTAAATTCACAATACTTGAACAATATGCTTTGTATATCCTAAGGGGTAAAAACGCATAGAGAGAGAGAGAGAGAGAGAGAGAGAAAGAAGAAAATTTTGTAAATTAACATCAATTAACAAAATTATTACTCACTTCTTAATAAATGCTCAGGATATAAATAAATATTAATCAATCAGTAATGATTAATCAAGAGAAAAATACTCACACCATAAAGATCAACTGTTCGAGTTACTGTTTCTTTAAACAATTATGCCATTTCGAACACTCCAAATCTCTGAACAAATTATGAAATCCCTAACAGGTAGTGCTATCTTTGCGGGAAATGCAGGGACTGTCTCAACAGCGCTCTCTACGCTGCTGTTTGAACAAGGTGGAACACAAGCGTGCTGGTAGCAAATATAAAATTCAAGGCATTCACAGCTGACTGTATAGGATACCTATATCTATTTTCTGAAACAAACACATTCTTCTTTTGTTCATCTATATCTCTCTGTTTTATATTTTCACCAAAATAGAGGAAAACTAAAATGAGCCCAGCAATGTATAAAGCATTGTGTTCTTTTTTTTTTATCTCTTTTGCTAAGTATGTACCTATTCTCTGTCCTTTTCACATCAAACACATTTCACAACAATGTTTCACAAAAATGTTGCACTAAAATTCAACCTTAAAATTTTACTCTCATTGTGCAGAAGAAAATTTCACTTCAAAAATTAGTTGTGTTATTTCTGGAAAATACTTACTGTGACTTCCAATTTTAAAATGTAGCTTGAAACACATTGAACAATTATTAGATTAAAATTTTACACATAAGACTCCTATGGTAGCAATTTTCTACGTGATAATACCAAGAACAGGTTGTACCTGCAAGAACTCCTCCATTTGGGCTTTGATGTCCTTCTCTGTTGATGGCAGTTCAATCTGCTTCTTTATCTTCTTTATTCTAGAGTCGAGCGTGTTTATCTCGTTCTGCAATTGTTCCACGGTTGTTCTGTCGACGACAACCAACATTCAGGATCACATTTTTTTTATTAAGTTTTCTTTTGCGTTCAAACCAGCAGCTGGTGTGGAACACAACTCAAAACTCAACCATAAGTAAGCAACACCAGGCAGTTAAACATAATCAAAACAGCCACAAAGCAAGTTAACCAGAAATGTACTCACTTCGTAGCTTCTTCGAGCGCCGGCATCTCGTCGGGAAACTGCAGCAGGTCTTTCCGCTTCTTTTCTGCTTGCTGTCGGGGGATAAATACAACATTTGCATCACAACTGAGAATGTACCTGACAAGAGCTACAATCCACGACATGCATTAAGTCCCAGGCAGCGGTTCGCACCGTTGCTTAAGGAGAGCCATTGTGGATCCCACAGCACGGCCGCATGGCAGGGTTACAGTTAAGTGGTCGGGTTTGGCCCCGTGCCGAAAATGACTTGGGAAGTAATGTGGCAGAGAACAAATCTATAATATTATAAAACTGTAGACATAATTATTTTTGTTTGTCTATTTGTTCCGAGCATCACGCAAAAACTGGTAGTCATTAGTAGAGCTCTGCTGATAAAACAAGTACATCCTAAATTATATTAAATAATTAATTACCGAAATAAAAAAACAAACCACCTGGGTGAGTGCGGGGCGGGCAGTGTGACAGGAGAGTGTGAGCTAGGCTGGGGACACACGTTGTGATTGCGCCGCTTGATTTTGTTCTGGAATTTTTTTTAACATGCTGTGGCAACGCAGTGGGTTTTAGAGCTGTACAGTACTGTGATAAGAGCCACAGACGGCTCACGAGTCACGGTCTGTCGACCCCTGTTCCAGGGGGAGAGGATAGAGGGCAGATACTGGCCGAGTGGAGAGACCGGGGGCTTCCACCGGGCCCATAGACGGCGCGGAGGAGGCGCAACAACGCAACAAAGTGGTACAGAAGCATTGAAGTGCTTCGAAGACACAAATGAGGAGAACTCACCAGAGCAACGTAATGGATGAGGTTCATGCCGGGCTTGTTCGCACGTATGTCGGTCAGCTTCTGCAAGGAGCTGAGCTTGATGCCTGCTGCATTGCCAGCGTAGCCACCCTGACAACACAAACATGTCGTGTACAGCCCGACTGCAATAGGACAAGAGACGAGGCATACTTAGTAGTGACGTTGTGAGTGCATTATGGCAACCAATCAGTAACAGTAGAATTTAGATTAACAAAATTATTTCATTCTTTAAAATTAAAATAGTATTAATAAATAATTGTTTCAAATTTTTACTAAAAAGTTTAGAACACAGTTATACAGTTGTAGAAACAAATTATTTTGTAGTTCATGTTAACAAAAAGAAATTAGTAGTGATTTTAATTAGGTTGAGAAGAAAAGTAAACACCAATAAAGTAAAAAAACAATAATACATTTATTAAATGTGACAAAATCACTTTTATTATATGTTTAAGATTCAAAAATGTTCAAAGATTGTACCTGGTTCCACTTATATTGTTAATGAATATTTTTCAAAAATATGTACATTCTTTTCATGAACCGATGGTTCACTTTATTCCAGGGCCGAAAGATTATTTGAGTTTTTCAAAATAATTTACTTTAAAATATTAAATATTATTTGATTCCACTAAAATCAATCAATGTTGCGTTTTATATTTACTAGCTGTTACACAATGGTTGTAAAGGAACAACACAACTTCGCAACGTGCAACCAGAGACTTGGACTTGCGAGCGTCTAGCGAGAACGCTGGTCTCGGCGGGTGAGGTACCGCGGCAGTGGAGCCACGCGAGACACGCACCGAGTTGAGGAAGTTCCCCGCGACCACGATCATGTAGAGGACTTCCTGCAGGTGCTTGTTGGTCATCAGGTCTGCAACGACAACCAGCACAAGTGCCTGATGCATACGTGAGTTCTGTGCTGGACAAACTATGTGAGCACCTAATGGCAACTGACACATGCACTCGACAAAAGCTGCAAGATCCTCTTATTCCCTACACCATCAGATACACCATTTCAACAGCAATCTTATTTATTTATTTATTTATTTATTTATTTAATTACATCTCTCTGTTGACCCCTATACATGTATGTAATACAATTGGGGTACATATATAGAACGTCAATAATTGCACATATAAATTATAACAAAGATTACAAATTGATAAAAACAAATACGACATATTAACAAATCATAATCACGATACAAACATGATACAAAAAAAGACTACATACCACACCATATTGAATAACAACTACCTATATAAATTATAAATGATTTTTAAAAGAACTACCTACATGAGTTAAAATATTCATTGATATTATAAAAACAATCATTCATTGTATTACAACATGTATTTGGAAGGCAGGTGTTCATTACAAAACATGCCACATTTTCCTTTGCAAATTGTATTTTGAAAGCAGTTTACTAAACAAAAATCAAAGGTTAGCACAAATAATAACGACTGTTATAAAAATATTAAAACCTGTAATTTTGCTCTTAAATTTTAAAGATTAATTTTGGAATTATTATTTTTCCTTGATTCTTGCTGAAGTATCTAGAACTTTGGCTACCATGTCATGGTTCGTACCTTTACACATCAAGATAAATCAAGGAGATTTTTAAGAAGTCCTTTAAGAATTAAATGACTTCTGATATATGTATATCAACATTACTAAATTAATTTTAATCTTTTGCACAATAAGTTATTATATATAATACAAAAATTAAAATTATTATAATCCCCTACCCCACCTATGACAAAATAAGTGCAGTCACAAAGAGTATTTCAGGCACTACGCATACAGCATTAAAACACTCGCAAGTTTCATGCCTGGAAAAACTGCTTGCTGTCAAGATTCTAAAACAAAGGAATAAAACAATCCATGCAACACAATGTGTTATGGAGCAATTGGTATAAAAGTCTATTAAGGAGTTTTACCGGACTCATAGCAAAAAATTCAAAAAATTAAGGGTCAAAAAGTAGTTTGGCTTCTGGGTTGAAGCAGTGTGTTTGGCAAATAATTCACCGACGTTTCGGTCGACATTGCAGTCACCATCATCAGGGAGCAGTTACCTACAGTACCTGCAGTAGGTAACTGCTCCCTGATGATGGCGACTGCAATGTCGACCGAAACGTCGGTGAATTTATCGCCAAGGACGCGGCTACAACCCAGAAGCCAAGCTACTTCAGACAATGGCCGTGAAAGCCTGCGAAGATTACATTAAGGGTCACTTGAGTAATTTTGAAGAATGTTAAGGAGGCGTACAAACACCTGTATTTTTTTTGTCTACTGGAAGTTAGGGGTCGGAAGGACAGACGTACTGCAGCGTGGAGCATGAATGACTGGTGAGTCAGGGGGCGCGGTCCCTACCTTCGCCCGCCATGATCATGGCGCTGATGCTGGGCTCCAGGTAGCCCATGTTGGCTGCGAACTCCTCCTGCAGCAGCATGCTCTCGATGCGCAGCTTGTAGCTGGGAACAACCACCCGCAGCTCAGTCCACAGTCACCCCACCCACTGACGAGGCGGTTACCTGCACGCCAGCCTCTGAGAGCAGTGAGCTGGCGTGCAGCAACACAAACACATCTACTCGACGTGCGATGGTACGGAGTCAACTGCCTGGCCACTGGTTTGCACGTGCTCATGTACTTACAAACTGTTACTGGTCTTACTATGCAAACAGCACGATGAACTTTAGAACATCCGAAGACACCCTTACCCTAAAATACATTTTTAATTTCACGTGTGTTCTCTTAGGTTCATAGGGGCGCAAAAACTAAATTTCCAGGGGGAGGGGGGGGGGGGGGGGCAATATACCTTTTTATAAAGAATCATCGATCCCCCCTATTGAAGCGGGGGGTCCTCCCCCGGGGAAAATTTGTATTTCAAGGTGGAAAATGGTGCTATTTAAGCAGTTTTATCATCTAAAAATTGACAGCACTTTCTTTGCCCCCGTTTGCCCCCACTTCAAGGTTTCAGAGGGGGGGGCAAAATACCCTTCCCCCCCCCCCCCTGTTGTTGCGCCCCTGGGTTCAACCCTCACTCCTTCTGAGAGCCTTCTTCGGCTCTGGAAATGCGCGGCTCTGGAAATGCGCGGCTTTGAAACAGCAATGCTTAAAATCTGTTGAATGCCCTTTCTCAGTCTTGTTATTAGCCTCTTATTGAACATGCTTATTATTTAGGATTCCGTAGTGGTGTACGTATGTATTTATTGGACATATCAAGACATGTAAGCATTGATTGAATTTGCTTGTCTCAGGTTATTTTGGTGGATAAACCATCTATCCTAATCCTCAAAGCCATAAATGCAATGATAAGTTCCGGCGAGTCACACCTGCACGTCTTGGTAATTGTTATGCCCCAATTTACCTTTTTTAGTTTGGTCATGTTTGGGAACATGACCGTGTGAAACCTGCCCGTGGATTGTATGCATGCAATTGTATTTAATTTATAAATGTTTCTGTAATTCTAAATATCTAACCCTTATGTATTTTGAACGTTGCGGGCACTTGACTAGCATGATTGTATGAAAAATATCTCACGCTCATCGCCAATGTGGTTACATTCTTTACGGAATAATTCAACGCAAAAAAAAATTATTCTTAAAGTTCCGTCATTTCTCTATTCTATCACATGTGCCTAACTATTAAATTGTTATGAATTTCAGTCTAATTATTTTTTTTTCTTGCTTCACAAATTCTCCTTCCCTTTCCTCGGGCGTGGGTTCGAACCCTAGTTGGAACCCTGTGAGGGCTATCTTCTACACTGCTTCACGGGGAAAGATGTTTATATGGGCGCCACCACGTGAAATGGGCACGTGGACCCCGGCCGATCTTCTCTCTCAGGGCGTGACGTGACCCATGTGGGACGAGTTACCAGCCCTATTGATTCGCTTATGTCGATCTACACCAAACCTGGCCCGCTCTAGGCGTCGGGCACGCCACACTCGTACAAAGGTTGGATTCTCATTACGTAAAATATAACTCACGACTCAGTTAAAATTTAGTTTTAATAACATAACTCACGCCTCCCTACACGTTCTCCATTAAAACAGTAAAAGGCCTGGGCACGGATCAGCTTAGGTAAAGCATGGGCCAACCATGTGGCCATGCGCTATGAGTCTCCTGTGGACTGCGACAAAGAAGCTCGTAACGAGTTATATAAATATTTAATTAAACGTCCCACCGACCGAGAGCAGCCCCGAGGGCTAGAGATTGGAATTATTTAGGAATAAATTATAAAACAGAAATACTTGATCAGATGCACAAAGATTGCGGCCCCCGGGGTGCTGGCGCGTCTACTCTCGATGGCTGTTGAAGAGGAACTGGCGACGCTACCCTCGCAATGGCGCACTTCCGCCGTACAAAAACCGTTACGTTAATTAATGATCCCATGCCTCGGCGAAAGTGAAGATAATTACAAAACACATCATTTAATTACAAAACACAATGCTCTTAATTAAAAAACCATTAACACTTCTGTAATTATTTAACGTGAGAGTTAAAAGAATCACAACTGAGGTCAAGTTCCGGTCCGTGCGGATTCGTCCGCGCAACGTCTGTAAAACTAGAATATATTATTAAATTAAGTAAAAGAGCACGTTGGCTTGAACATAAAAACACTGGGGCTAAAAATAAAAGGTTACAATAATTAATTAGGTACATAATTAGGGGCCGTCGCACTGCTTCTACAGCGCCCTCATGAGGGAGGTCCTGGCGCGCAATTCAAAACAAACACACGTTCGCGGTGAAATTCCGGGAGGGAAAAGTGAGGAAGGGAGCGGAGCCTGTCCAGGCTTAGGGCGAAGCCCCGGCCGACGTCACCTGTTTGTCTCCAGTACGTATGAATCAAAGCAACGACGCGGAGAAATGCAAAAGTGTCGACCAGTGAATTCTTTACGTAAAAAAAATTATTCTTAACAATCCGTAATTTCTCTATTTCGTCACATGTGCCTAAATTGCATGTAATATATTAAATTGTTATGAATTTCAATCCAATTATTTTTTTCTCTTGTTTTACAAACATTTTGGTCTCACTTCCTGTTGTCTGTAATAGAATATGCTTATAGCAGTGGTTTGGGAGGGGCTTGACCCAGCTGAGGCTAGGCTTTATCAAGGCAAACACTAAAACAATAGTGGACCCAGATGCTTTTGGAGGGGCTTGAGCCCCTTAGCCCCCCCTCTGGATCCGCTACTGGCTTATAGTGTTTTTATTGTAACTTTGCCTCTCCTTCCCTTTCCTCGGGCGTGGGTTCGAACCCTGGTCGGAACCCTAGTTAGTCTCCAGCACGCCTGAATCAAAGCAAATGCGCGGAGAAACGCGGAAGAGTCGACCGGGCCTGCGGGACCCTCGTCTGGCCGGCAGGTTCCAGACTCGGAGGGGCGTCTGTGAGGGGGCCCGGAAGGCGACTCACTTGGGCACCTGGATGAGCTGCTGCAGGAAGCGCTCGGCGTTGCCCAGCTTGCTGCGGTCCCCGTCGAAGGCCCTCAGCATCTCCAGCTCGTCCACCTCGGGCAGGATCTTGAGCAGCCCGCGCAGCTTCTCCGCGCCGATGTCGTCGTGCGCGCCCTCCCGGATCAGCTGGATGATGTCCTCGTTGCAGCTGCGCACACACCACAACTCTGCCACCCGCACCGCCCGTCTCCCGACCACGTGGGACCAGCACCACAAACTGCGCTCCGGGTCACGGGAGACCTAAGATGCACATCAAGTTCTGCCATTCCCGATTTCACACGAACAATTCACCTTCGGCCCAACTTCGGGATTTGTTTTATTTTTGCGCAGGAAAAATTAATTCAAATATTAAAAGTGGTCGGTCCGTTAGGTTAGCTGCATTAAAAACACTTTAAGACACCATGGACGGTTAGTTAGGTTAGTATAGCTGCATTAAAATAAACAGTGAAATATAAATATTAATAAATAAACCCGAGGTTGGCCGAAGGGTAATCGGTAATGGCAGAACTTTATGTGCATCTTAGGCTTCCCCTGGATCACAGGCATTTGGGAATCTGTAATATATATTGTAGTGGCCGTCATGGCCCCATGGAGGTGCAGAGGCCATGAGGCAGGAAGAAGAAGGCAGAGAAAAGATGGAGGAGATGTATCGTGTGGAATAGAAATTAAAGGTGTGAACATGAAATAAAACAGAATTCTCCACTTACCTCCTGAATTGTTTGAGGAATATGTTCACATTGAGACTTCTCTTGCCATCCAGCAAAACAATCTATAAAAACAATATACATATATATTTTATGTGACAACCAGACAATTCATCAGCTAGAAGGGAAAAAAATGTGTGTGTGTACTTATGTGATATAAGTTAAACTTAGGTACTTGGCATAAAAAAAAAACTTCTGTACCTACTGCATGCAAATAATTAATTAATGGAAATAAAATAATACTAGGTCTGAAGTGATATTATAAATATGGTTGGTAAAGTATAAATGCAAACAAACTTAAAATTTTATTTAATAACTAGCTGACCGACCCGGCTTCGCACGGCTATACTAATGGAAAAAAATTATGCCACATCTCCCATTTACAGTAATGGTAAATAATAAAAAATTCCGTGAACATTTATTACAATGCTGTATGTATAATGTACCGATGGTTTCCCGACTCGTGCACGCAACATAAAACTGATGTACCCGTACTTCGCTACGGCAGTCTACAGGCAGAACACTCTTGCGCCGCTCATTTTATATGCCCCTCCTTGTGGGTACGCCACTGCCGCGCCTCGAATGAAAAAAAAATCAAAGCGATGCCCGTTGCCATGGAGACGAAGTAACCACTGTTGCACGGGCTTAACCACCCTTGGGAGCTGATTTTCGAAAAAGGTCATCCTGCGTAACATAAGGAACATTACTGTGAAGTTTCAAGTCTGTAGGATATATCATATACTTGAAGGAAGAAAAAAGAGCATTTTTTATATTTAAATTTCCCGCAAAATTTCAACTGTGATGAGGACTACACTAACAATGAAATAGTCGTTGCCATGGAGACTAATGAAGCATCAACAAAGCAACAGCCGTTGCCATGGTGATTTCCTACCAAAAATAGAAATTAAAAATTTTGTCTAAAAAATAAAAAAAAAAAATTTAGTGCAACATTTAGGGGGATGAAAAATAGATGTTGGCCGATTCTCATAGATACCGGATAAGCACAAAAAATTTCATCAAAATCGGTCAAGCCGTTTCGGAGGAGTATGGCAACGAAAACTGTGACACGAGAATTTTATATATAAGATTACTCATATTCAATACCTATTAACACAAACATATACCTATATAAAATTAATTTATAAATTTAGTAAAATAATCAAGATGAATTTTATTTAGTACTGAAAATAAATAAATATGCTGAATGTTTAAGCTAATTTATTATTTTAATTATTTATTACATACAAAGTACCAAATTATAATTTATAAAGCATACCTATATATCATACATATGGGAACATAACATCACTTATATAAATAAACTTTAAAATACAATTGAAAAAGTTTATAAACACAATTTCTGTAAATAATAATCACAATAAATAAAAAATTTTAATTATATGGATCAGTATTCAAGATCATTCACTATCACAAAGATTTAAAAGCACATGTATAAAAAATTTAAAGGTTTGAGGCATTTTTTTTTACGTAGACCTTTTTTCATCCTGTGTAAATTCCGTTGCAAGGTGTGTGTTATGAATAGGTTGGTACTACAAAGAGGGTGGGCATGCAACCAGTGTGAAGATGGCGACATTAGGTGAAGCCAGTATGGTCAGGATATCTTTATGTTAAGTTGTTAACCAGTATCACAGAGTACATACAAATGATGTATGAGAATATAAAGGGAAAACAAACGGAACAGTGTGCACGCATCACAAACATTCCCTCCAGTACGACTTGAACCAGCCTCACCTCGGAGGACTCCCTGCGCCGGCGGTCGGGGTCCGAGGCGTCGCGGCCCAGGCGCGGCGACGACTGCGCCTGGGGCACGGCGGGCGCCTGCTGGCAGAACAGCCCCTCCATCTCGGCCCAGTCCAGGTCCGCCATGGGCGAGTGCTCGTGGCTGCGCGCCACCAGCGACCAGATGTTGTGCTTGCCCACCACCTGCGCACAGCACAGCGCTCGTCTGCAAGCTGCAGGCTGGTGGCCGCCGGACACGCTGCGTGTGCCTCGTGCCGAGTGTTACCTCGTGCTGTGTGTACCTCATGCTGAGTGTTACCTCGTGCTGAGTGTTACCTCGTGCCGAGTGTACCTAGTGCTGTGTTACCCTGTGCTGCGTGTACCTCGTGCTGTGTTACCTCGTGCTGTGTTACCCCGTGCTGTGTTACCCTGTGCTGTGTGTACCTTGTGGTTGGGGATATTGTGCTGGGTGTACCTTGTGGTTGGGGATATTGTGCTGGGTGTACCTTGTGGTTGGGGATATTGTGCCGGGTGTACCTTGTGGTTGGGGATCTTGTTCCAGTTGATGGTCTTCATCTTGGCGCGCGGGGTGGGCGTGTCCTGCTGGGGCAGCAGCGAGCTGGGCGGCTCGGGCGGCTCGGGGCTGCAGGCGGGCGGGGGCGGCGCGGGGGCGGCGAGCAGGGGCGGGGGCCGCGGGGGCCCGCCCATGGCTCCCGGGGGCGGCGGCGGGGCGGGAGGGGCCGGGGGGCCGCCCAGGGGCGGAGGGGGAGGCGGCGGCGGGGCCGGAGGGGCAGGCAGCGCGGCGCCCAGGGACTGCTTGCGCGGGCCCGCCTGGTGGCACGCGCAGGGGCAGCACAGCTTGGTCTGCGAGGGGGAGCGCAGCAGGCGGCTGGCGTCCTGGCGCGACTCCAGCAGCGTGGCGCGGTGCACCAGGGTCTCCGCCGTGTCCCACACCACGTCGCTCACCGCCTCCTTGGGGTCGATGCGCAGCAGGTGCTGCAGGATGCTGAGGAAGGGGATCTCCTGCGGCGTGTCCGACACCTGCGGACATACCGGGGCCTACAGCCTCCAGCGACCAGTGTCAACCAACCCTCTCCAGTAGCGGATCCTGAGGGGGGGCTAAGGGGCTCAAGCCCCCTCCAAAAGCATCTGGGTCCACTATTGTTTTAGCGTTTGCCTTGATAAAGCCTAGCCTCAGCTGGGTCAGGCCCCTGCCAAACCGAAATCCTAGATCCGCCACTGACCCTCTCTGACGTAGCCGCCACTGTGGAGGCGCCTTTCCTCCACCTACTGGGGCCTTCAAGTTCATTACTTTTGCAACTAAACAATTACGTGACCTGCTATTTTATATATTCTATTTATCGTCTTTATTGGTGGCGAAGTTAACGCGGTACGCCTTTTCATACACTTAAACCACTTTTCTGCAATTACATCAAATAGTGGAATATTAAAAATTTAAGCATGATATAAGCAGATGTTGACTAAATATTTAGAGAACAAATTAAAATTTTTGACTTAATTTTCAAATATTAATTATTACAAAAGATTACAACCATAAATAATTTAAAGTAATTAAAAATTATGCATGGACATTGATAAAAAGGAATCGGTATCGTCTTTAATTATAGTACTTTAAAATATTTTTTATTTATTTATATTATTTATATTTCTATATATATTATATCTATATATAGGCCTATATATTATATTTCTAAATCCTGGACCCCAAAGATCTAAATAGTACGAGGAATAATATTAAAGTAAGCTCCGTTTGGTCATAAAAAAAATCTCGTGAGAAAAAGATTTTATTGACAGTTTTTAGTTTACTACATACCTACTTCACAATTTCGCATAATCGCCATTCAGTTCCGAACATTTTACGTAATGCTGCTGGTTCGCCGCCTGGGAAGACCGTGATTTTGGTTGATTTAACAAAGTGTGGGTCGACAAACATAGAAAAATTATAAAAATACTATCGTCAACTGGTTTAATTTCCAGGCGGCGAACTTCCTTGCAGAGGGGTTACAGAAACTGTTGCACCGTTGCGAAAAGTGCTTGGAACTGAATAACGATTATGTAAAAATGTGAAGTAGGTCTGTAGTAAACTAAAACTGTCTATAAATACTTTTTTTTAACGAGTTTATTTTTTGTTATGGTCAAACGGAGATTACTTTACGAGTATCCCTCGTATGACCAAGACTGATTTTTCTTTTAATAACAGCATAAGCAGTAAGCTACTAGTGCATTTTAGATGGGAGTGAAAGGAACCGTTACATGAATTTAATGTTCATTAATTTTACTGATGGCATTTTTTATATTACATTTTACTGATAACTGCGGATTTGCGGAAATTTCTAGACTGATTCAGTTGCTGCCTAAAATCGCAGTAGAGCCGTGACCTAAATCCAGGAGCTAAGAAATACATTGGGCTTTGGTACTTAATTAATGTATTCTAAGAGCAATCTTCAAGTACTTTATGGTGTTCTAATAGTTTCTTCTGGTAACATCATAATTGTGTTCCTGTATCGACTCTACGAACAACCAGATCGCCCGCCAAGGGGGAAAAGGAACGCAGCCTCACCTGTCTGAGGATGGCGTAGAAGACGTCGAGGTGGGAGCTGAGGTCCACCCCGTGCGGGCCTTGAAGGATCTGCGCCTCGTCGCTCTCTCGCTGCTCGTCGAACACGTCCAACTGCACTGCGAGGTCCGGCGCGCCCGCCGCGCTCCTCCTGCCAGGCATAGAGTAGCACAGTGCTAGAGCCCCGCCATAGAGTGTGCGTGTGGTAGAGCCCCGCCATAGAGTGTGGGTGTGGTAGAGCCCCGCCATAGAGTGTGACAGTGGTAGAGCCACGCCATAGAGTGTGAGTGTGGTAGAGCCCCGCCATAGAGTGTGAGTGTGGAAGAGCCCTGTCATAGAGTGTGAGTGTGGTAGAACCCCGCCATAGAGTGTGAGCGTGGTTAGCCCCGCCATAGAGTGTGGGTGTGGTAGAGCCCCGCCATAGAGTGTGAGTGTGGTATAGCCCTGCCATAGAGTGTGAGTGAGGTAGAGCCCCGCCATAGAGTGTGGGTGTGGTAGAGCCCCGCCATAGAGTGTGAGTGTGGTAGAGCCCTGCCATAGAGTGTGTGGTAGAACCCCGCCATAGAGTGTGAGTGTGGTAGAACCCCGCCATAGAGTGTGAGCGTGGTTAGCCCTGCCATAGAGTGTGGGTGTGGTAGAGCCCCGCCAGAGAGTGTGTTAGTGGTAGAGCCCCGCCATAGAGTGTGAGTGTGGTAGAGCCCCGCCATAGAGTGTGAGTGTGGTAGAGCCCTGCCATAGAGTGTGAGTGTGGTAGAACCCCGCCATAGAGTGTGAGTGTGGTAGAGCCCCGCCATAGAGTGTGAGTGTGGAAGAGCCCTGTCATAGAGTGTGAGTGTGGTAGAACCCCGCCATAGAGTGTGAGCGTGGTTAGCCCCGCCATAGAGTGTGGGTGTGGTAGAGCCCCGCCATAGAGTGTGAGTGTGGTATAGCCCTGCCATAGAGTGTGAGTGAGGTAGAATCCCGCCATAGTGTGTGAGTGTGGTAGAACCCCGCCATAGAGTGTGAGTGTGGTAGAGTCCCGCCATAGAGTGTGGGTGTGGTAGATCCCCGCCATAGAGTGTGAGTGTGGTAGAGCCCTGCCATAGAGTGTGAGTGTGGTAGAACCCCGCCATAGAGTGTGAGTGTGATAGAGCCCCGCCATAGAGTGTGAGTGTGGAAGAGCCCTGTCATAGAGTGTGAGTGTGGTAGAACCCCGCCATAGAGTGTGAGCGTGGTTAGCCCCGCCATAGAGTGTGGGTGTGGTAGAGCTCGCCATAGAGTGTGAGTGTGGTATAGCCCTGCCATAGAGTGTGAGTGTGGTAGAATCCCGCCATAGTGTGTGAGTGTGGTAGAACCCCGCCATAGAGTGTGAGTGTGGTAGAGTCCCGCCATAGAGTGTGGGTGTGGTAGAGCCCCGCCATAGAGTGTGGGTGTGGTAGAACCCTGCCATAGAGTGTGAGTGTGGTAGAGCCCTGCCATAGAGTTTGACATTGGTAGAGCCCCACCATAGAGTGTGGGTGTGGTAGAGCCCTGCCATAAAGTGTGACAGTGGTAGAGCCCCGCCATAGAGTGTGGGTGTGGTAGAGGACACAAATCATAGAGTGTATGCTGAGAAGAGTGCATGTGTGGTAGATTACACAGCCATAGAGTGCGAGTATGGTAGAAACAGATCGATTTTTTAAACTATTAGAAACGGCTTGGATAAAAGCGAGAAAGGTTTGAAAAATCCCTAACCCCCGACTTTGTACCAGTTTTTCGACAAGAAATAAAGATCAACAAGAGCGCGCTCTACCGCAGTGCTACCGAGCCCGCTGACACATTGCAAGGAGTATGTGTATTATACTCATTGTATGCCAATTTTCTCTGATCTTTTAAAACTGGAGATTTCTTTTTACTGTCACTATTTTAGTTTACCATATATAATCCGGGGTAGTTTTGTTACGTATGTAAAGTACGGTTTAAAGTTTTTATGTAAGCGACTTAAGTGTGCGTCGAGTATTCCCCCTGGAGGCAGGCTAGCCGTAATATTAAGTATTAATTTGTGTTCACAGAAAGTCAATCGTTCATGAGCACGACTGTACTACGAGACCCAAGTGTATGGACTACAACAGTCTAGTGTTGAACATCCCCGGGGTACAGCACCGGGCAAGAGTTCCTCTTTGTCATAAAGTTTCTCCTTGGCACACCGACACGTTTGGCATGTAACCTATATGTATACGAAAGTTACCATGCACGGCATTACGTTGCAACACACGGGGTCCGCCATCTTTGTGTCGCATTTCCGTTCACCGACTTCAGGTTCCATTCACAACGAAATTACTTCTACCAAATGCCGTAAATCGAGGGGCTAAGGTGTTTACACGTCAACAGGAGGGCTACATATAAAGATTATTTGGTGCTTGTTTAACTTTTCAAACAAACACAGGAAGATGTGGTAATAAAGAGTGGTGGGGGGGGGGGGTCGCATCCTGTTGCAATGCGGGCGCACGTGTGCCGTGTCTGCAGGAGGAAAGGAGGGGCGGCGAAGAAGAGGGGGAACGACAGAAGGGAGGGGAGAAGTGTGAATCACCGACGGCGGGCGAGAGGTAATTACGGAAAGCGCCTTCACCCCGCAGCACGCATCAGCCCCTGCCCCTAACCATTCAGGGGCTCAGGTTCACGGCCGCCAGCGCGAGTCTTGTCACAAGCACCGCGGTGTTGCCAGACGGGTCGTTACCACAACGCCGAAATACCATAACGCCGAATGTCAAAATTGACCACAACGCCGACAGCTAGAAAACTGCTGTATACCACAACGCCGAAATAACAAATGAATGAATTTGTGTGTGTTTCTTAAATGTACCTTAACGCCGAAATACCACAATCAAACCTAACCTTACCTTACCTAACCTAACCTAGCCTAACCTAGCCTAACCTAGTCTAACCTAACCTAACCTTTGTGGCAGTCCTGCAATGACATTTTTCGGCGTTAATGTATTTCGGCGTTGTGGTACACAGCAGTTTTCTAGCTGTCGGCGTTGTGGTCAATTTGGCATTTCGGCGTTGTGGTATTTCGGCGTTGTGGTCAATTTGGGAATTTCGGCGTTGTGGTGCGTCCCCTTGCCAGACGTACCCGAATTCGGGGAACACGTGCCCAAATTACTACATCCGTACCCGGTGCCCGAGAAGGGCCGCTCGGGTACCTGAATTAAGGGGGGGGGGGGGGAAAATTAGTAGTAAAAAAAAGGGGGGGTTGTCTGTAAAGTCGGTTTACGGACGATAATTTTACGCGATAACGTGAGTGGAAGAGAGAAAGGTGCGTCACAAGCCGAACGCTTAGGCCGATCGTGCCTCTCTATCGCTTGTTCCGCGCTCTCGCTTGCACGCTCGGCTCAGGCGGAACGTGACAATGAGTAATGCTTTTTTCGTGCGTGCAGCCGGCGTTCATCGATTTATAAGACTTTATCACGTTAAAAATATTTAACTATATAATTCACTTGTAACGGAAAACCAATTAGGGCACTCTTGGCCCCTGCCATGACGTAATGACATTAAACATCCCTGCCTTCTTAAAAACAGCCTCGGCTACGCTATATTCTTAAGGATCTCTGAAGAACCACAGGATCAAGTTGCAGCTAGTATCAAGTAAACATTAAGGCGGCGACAACAGAATAAGGGATATCTTTCTCAATCTCTCAATCTCTCAATCTCTCAATCTCACTCTCTCTTTCTCTCTCTCTCTCTCTCTCTCTGAAAACAGTCTCAACTACACTGTTAAAGCAAAACACAAATTTACGTAAGCCACATTTACAGGTAATTTTACACTAACCTTCAACCTGAAGTTACCATTTTTCACATGAGGCTGGAAAAGTAGTATTCAACGTTTACATTATCAAACCCCTCCCTCCCCCCCCCCCTCTCACCACTTCACCCAAACCCCTAATAACGAAATTAAAAATCCTACGCACGGGCCTTGGCAGTTCAGCCAAAATGTCATTTAAACTACAATAATTTTATGCTGTCACGCTATTATGAAATTTAACAGAACAGTGTACATAATATCTGTAATAAAAACGACAGAAACAATTTGTTTTCTTACTTTTCTTGTATGTGTACCAGAATGACACCCGAACTGAGAAATTGTTGTACCGGAAAACACCCGAACGTAGAGGTGAGCATACCCAGTGTGTTCGCAGTAGAACTGGGTTCGGATTCTTACCCGGGCATTTGTGCTTTGTGTTGTCCTAGTATCTCCAATAGTTATAATTACAATTCCCTGAATAGATTTTTCAGTTTAACTGCGTATATTAATTTATTACTTAATTTTATCTGCGCACATTAATTTTTGGCAGTTTTAAAATTTTATGCTTGAATGAAACATCAATTTAAATATATTTTCGTAAGACATACTCAGTATTATCTCGAGGGAAAAAAAACGTTTTTCATGTGTGCAAAAATATCCATAGCCATATGTTGTACGAAAGTTACGGCTGGCAACACTGCTCACACCGCCCCATGGACGGTAATCCTTCATTTCACAGACGAGAGAGCCACACCCGAAGTTCCCCGAAGTTCATGCTCGCTTTTTTTTCCCCGTTCTATCTCGTTGTATAAACCGGTGTGGCATTAAATTTTGCGGTCGATTAGGGTAGGTTAGCTACATTATAAATACTTTAAAAACATTGTGGGTGGTTGGTTATATTAGGTAATTATAGCTACATTACAAATACTGTAAAATCATTTTATGGTTGATTAGCAAATAACTTTTTAATATGTAGCTATCCAGGGCTAGGGAAATCGTTTACATGATTTCACAGTATCTTCAATGTAGCTGTCCTAACCAAATCAACCGTCCACAATGTTTTAAAGTGTTTATAATGTAGCTAACCTAACCTAATTGACCATTAGTTATCAGGAGTTACAATGAACCAAAAAAAAAAAAAAAAAAAACCGGAGATGCACGATCGGGAGTTTGGCTCTCTAGTCTGTGAAAAGAAGGCTTCCCACAACCACTGGCCCGTGGCACATCCTGGCGCCGTGCCAACTTGACGGACAGGAATTCCTCCCGCGTGCAGACGCCGCGCCGCGCTGTTATTTCCGCCCTCTCCGCGACCAGGCAGCAGCCAGAGGAGTGGGGGGAGGGGGGGAAATAAAACAGCGCAGAGGAACAGAGGAAGAGCCCTTTTTGTCTGCGCCGGGCTGGGAGAGTTCCAGCGACCGTAGGGCGCGGCAGAGCCGGACACGTGTCATGACACGTGGTCATTCCGGGCGTGGGGCGAGCAATAAGCCCTTCAGTGCTGCGCTGTTGCACGTGGATAACATTCATCACAACATTCAAAACACAGACACCCACAGAGAACAAGCCTAAATCACTGATGTATCGGAGCAGATGGAACCCAACGAATGAAACCAAACGGGTATCATGTACAACAACAACAACAACAACAACAACAACAACAACAGCACAGACGAACACATTCAAAGCTCAAGAGTTCCGTCGGAGGAAAGTTGGTCATGAAAAATTTCCCAGCACGGACGAACACGTTGGGCTAACAACGACAGTGAATGCAGACAGACAACGTACCGGGATAACATGCAAACTACAGCGATGAAAATGAACAGGTATAATGGACAACACAAGGAACACAGCGCCGAATAACACAGTAGGTTTCCCAATGGAAAAAAAAAAAAAAAAGTTGCCAGCTCGTACGAATCAAAGAATAATTTGACCGAGACAATATTAATTACGCGCAGTAAAACTCGTCTAATGTGCAATGTGCAATGTGAGGAAGCCAACGAACGAGTGAATATCCCAACTATTCAAATTTTGTTTACGATCGTGTTAGATGTCCTGTTTTTACAGCAACAGTAGACAACGGTTTGGTATCTTATCACAGTCAGCTAGACTGGAGATTTAAACTATCTTAAGTAGCACGAAAAGGTTAACCAAAATGAATGAATTCATTCATATGTGTTCACTTTTTTTTTTAAAGGAAGGATACCCAAGTAGATTACTGTTAGTAAAAACGTACACATTTATTAATAATAATTGAGAATGCTGTCCATGTGGAGTTCTCGCAGTTGTCCGGTAACCCTGTCTGCAAAAGCGCAGAAAGGTTTGGTCGATGTGTGAAGCGATGGTGCCGCTGTACAAACAAACCACTGCCAGAAAAATCCTGAAGGGCTGCCCTTCCAAGGGGCAGCATTTCAGTCGACCCGGTCTTACGAGCACGGCTCGATAGAGCCTCCGTCGAACCTCGCATAGCGCCGCCGCCCGCGAGCTGTGATAGCGCCACGTCTAGGCCCCATTCCTTTCGACCGCTTGCTTTACGAGCGTCGCGCTATTTCTGGCAGCCGCGGTTATTTTCTGTGTACGGTTGGCAGTAGTGATTCATCGCGGAAGTGTTCCGTGCTACACTTGTATTTCCTCGTGTCGAACCACGCGATGCCCCGGCCAATGTCCTTCTCGAAACAAGAGTATTTTTTAGGCATGGGTTTTTGATGTGACAACGTCTAATAAATCGATGAACGCCGGCTGCACGCACGAAAAAGTGTCCCGTTACGCACATTGTTCCGTTGCGCTGTGTCCCGTTACGCACATTGTACGCTTGCGCCGCATCTATCTCTCTCCCACTCGACTGTTTATAAAGTGAAGTGAAAAGTTAATGTGGTTTTCATTGCTTATTACAACAAAAATTTCGGCCATAAAGGTTAATTATTCTTGCATTTTAAAAATCTGATTACTAGTATAATTTCAAGTATTTATTCTTTTATTATTAAAATAAAAATGATTCAATTTTATTCATACAGTATGCAATCATTTCATCAATGTTTTGTTATGACGCTGTCACGTTAAACTATCGTCCGTAAACCGACTTTACAGACAACCATTTTTTTTTTAATTGGACAGATTGAAATCTTGTCATTAAAGGTGTGCATTTGCGCAACTATCATCTACTGAACGTTTTCAATCCAGACCCTATCTTTAACAATCCACCATCTTTTTCAATGTTAATATTCGAATTAATTGTTAACAAATGTAAATTTAAAAAAAAAACAACAACGTACAATATCACGCATTATTAAAATAAATAGTTTAAAATTATCAAATAGGGGTTTAACATCTGAAACAACGCATTAACTATTCCGATTTCATCTCATGATAATTAATTCATTTCAACGATATATAGTTTGAATGAGAACACACAACTGAGCAGTTGGCTGACTTGAAGAGGCAGAGTCCAGCTCCCCGTGCGGCCAGACGGAGAACTTGCTCATTCCACTGCCGCAGCTTTCCCGCGGGAAGCCTTCTTTTCACAGACGACAGAGCCGAACTCCCGATCGTGCATCTTCGGTTTTTTTTGTTCATTGTAACTCATGATAACTAATGATCAATTAGGTTAGGTTAGCTACATTATAAATACTTTAAAACATTGCGGACGGTTGATTTGGTTAGGATAGCTACATTAAAGATACTGTGAAATCATGCAAACGGTTTCCTAGCGCTGGATAGCTACATATTAAAAAGTTATTTGCTAAGCAACCATAAAATGATTTTACAGTATTTTTAATGTAGCCATACTTACCTAATATAACCAACCATCCGCAATGTTTTAGGGTATTTATAATGTAGCTAACCTATCCTAATCGACCGCAAAATTTAATGCCACACCGGTTTATACAATGAGATAGAACCGGGGGGGGGGGGGGGGGGGGGAAGCGAGCATGAACTTCGGGGAACTTCGGGTGTGGCTCTCTCGTCTGTGAAGTGAAGGCTTCCCTTTCCCACGCACCCCCACCCCTTCCCCCACTCCCCTCTCGGAGAAGAAGAAGAAGAAGTGCTTGTCACATTCACGATCGGTATCGCCAGAATGTCGCCGGCGCTACACTGCTACGTATATACAGCATGAGTCTGTTGACGGGCACTTGCGCCGCTATTCCAAGAATCTCAAAATCTGAAGTAAACAGTAAGAATTAGAAATAGAGAGAGAGCGAGAGAGAGAGAGAGAACAGGGCTATACACACATAAAAGAATCACTCTCCTGCTGTACAAGAGCTGGTGTTGTTCACTCAGGCACCTTGTTCTACAAACCAGATCACCTACTTGGTCAGAGGTCGGATTTAAATAACTATTTTGGACGTACAAAATTGTTAATTTTCATTGTTGTGTCACAGAGAGAACAAAGGAACATGAATACGCAAACACACAGAAAACTAAGCCAAAATCAATCGATGCCATATGTTAAATGCTCAGAGAATTCGGTAGAAGGAATTATACGGAACAATATCGCATCAGAAACGAACACCGTGGGCCGAGAACGACGAGGGAGTTGCAACAAAAACAGTTAACACAGACGAATAACAACAACAGCGACGGACAGAGAAAACCAACGATGACAACTGAACAGATAATGTAGAAAACACTACATACAAGACAGCGACGCACATGCGAACGCGGCAATGAAATTAAATAACAGGTGAGATTGACGAGACAGAAACAGTTGTGGCTGGAAATCAGGGAATTAATTCTCTACGTTGCTTACACATTTCACATTTAGCATCGGCCGTTTTTTGGCTTGTTTGCTTTGTGTTTGTGCCTTTATCTTTCTTTGTCTTCTCTTCGGGCAAAACTGGTAATAACTTATGTCCAAAATAATTATTCAAATCAATCTTTCCAAATTGAAAAAAAAAAAAAAAATGTAATTCAAAGAACGTTTTGCTAAGAAGTCACCAGCTTAGTAAGAGGTTATGACTCGAGTCAGGAAAAATATATTATCAATTAATTTTCGTCTTTCCCCTTCTCAAGCCTTGACTTCTTTGCCCCAAAAATAATAGACGCCATATGGGTGCTGTCATAACTTAGAAACATACAACTTAGAAACACACAATATAGGATTTTCCATGTTATGACAGTTCTAAGTTATGACAGTGATAAGTTATGACAGTTATAAGTTATTACAGTTCTAAGTTATGGTGTTTCTAAGTTATGATGTTTCTAAGTTAACGACGTTTCTAAGTTAACTGTGTTTCTAAGTTGTTTATTTCTAAGTACGTGTTTCTAAGCTATGATGTTTCTAAGTTGTTTATTTCTAAGTACGTGTTTCTAAGTTATGTCATTTCTAAGCTATGATGTTTCTAAGTTGTTTATTTCTAGGTATGTGTTTTAAAATTATGATAGGTCTAAGTTGTAAGTTTCTAAGTTGAGATTTCTAAGTTGTGTGTTTATAAGTCATTCCAGTTCTAAGTTGTGTTCCTAAGTTATGACTGTTCTAAGTGAAGTGGGGTTCCCGGCGCCAGAGAGCTGCACCTCGACTCGGAACAGACAACGACGCCGTGACCAGCTGGTTGCAACACGCTCTCCTCGGCACGAAGCAATGAAGATAGAGTCGCAACACCGTGCTTTAACACTCTTTATTTTCTTTGGAAATCAACCAACTGTGGGGGTATTTATGGGCAAAACAACAACCTGAAAGTCGTTAACGTTTCGAAAGTAAATGTTGGCAACCTTGATTTTATTTTAGTGGTCGTCCGTTGCTGGGAATATTCTCTACAAATGTTTAAAATTAATTATTTTGCAATATGGAACAGTCAAAACACTATGTTAAAACGCTTTATATTTTGTTTAAAAAATTTAAAAAAAACTGCATAACCGCAAAGTATGAGTGTATGAAAATCATTAACTTCAGTTTCAACTGCAAAAAAAAAAATTGGTTGTCTGTAAAGTCGGTTTACGGACGATAGCTTAACGTGACAACGTCAAAACAAAACATTGATGAAATGATTGCATACTTCATGAATAAAATTGAATCATTTTTATTTTAATAATAAAAGAATAAATACTTGAAATTATACTAGTAATCAGATTTTTAAAATGCAAGAATAATTAACATTTATTGCCGAAATTGTTGTTGTAATAAGCAGTGAAAACCATATTAACTTTTCACTTCACTTTATAAACAGTCGAGTGGAAGAGAGATGGATGCGGCCCAAGCGTACAATGAGCGTAACGGGACACAGCGTAACGAAACAATGTGCGTAACGGAACAATGTGCGTAACGGTACACAGCGTAACGGAACAATGTACGTAACGGGACACTTTTTCGTGCGTGCAGCCGGCGTTCATCGATTTATTAGACGTCACGTCAAAATATCTTTATTTCCTTCCGAATACGTGTTACCTCGTTCAGAACGAAACAGGCAACTCCTGAGTTGGAACCCGGCGTAGTTTCTGCCCGAGATCACGAGGAACTCTTCATTTCTTTGAGGTTAACTCTTCGTTCACAAGTCCGTGCAATTACTGGAACTTCGAACGTAATGGTGATGCCCATGCGACCACTCACAAAAGAAGAAGACCCTATTGTACCGGTGCCGGCAGCAGTGGTGTCCTATCGAGGGCGGCCGTGTTACCTGCGGCGGAGGCCGTGTTACCTGCGGCGGCGGCTGCCTCCAGCTCGGCTGCTCGCCGGGGACTGTTATAGCCGCGGCTCCAGCTAGAAGCCTGGCCCTCGAGGGCGGCCGTGTTACCTGCGGCGGCGGCTGCCTCCAGCTCGGCTGCTCGCCGGGGACTGTTATAGCCGCGGCTCCAGCTAGAAGCCTGGCCCTCAAGGGCGGCCGTGTTACCTGCGGCGGCGGCTGCCTCCAGCTCGGCTGCTCGCCGGGGACTGTTATAGCCGCGGCTCCAGCTAGAAGCCTGGCCCTCGATGCAGGGAGGGGAGAACCCCTGCCTCGCGCGCGGAAAGAGTTAATTCTGTCTGCGCCCGCCGACCGACCCGGAAGCAGATAGGCTGACAGTCACTTAGGCCCTAGGGGCGTGGCCTGCGGGGACTACTGCTGTGTGTGGTTCTAGAGGGACCATGTACTCTCGGGCCGGTGAAGAGACAGGAATACGGGTTTACGTACACCTGTACTCTAACCGTGTCCCTAGTGCACGATAGGACACGGCTAGTCCCTTATGTATTTTTAAGGAACGGATTTTGGTGTCCTATCCGTTGTCGATCTGTATCCAAAAATTCCGCGCATGCGCTGAGCTCATTTTTTTCGTTGATTTCGTCCAGATGGCAGAACCCGCGTCCGGCGCCATTAACTCGTATATATGGTCACTTCCACACAGTACATTGTGCCCTTCTCAGCGGTGAAGTTACCGGGATATTCCAAGTTGTTAAAAAGGGTATGATTAAGTCGATGACGGTTCAAGTGATACTTGGTGTGGCGGTAACGGACGTGTGCGACCTCTGTGCCGACCAATGGCAGAGTGAGTGATGGATGGGGAAGGAGCGCAAGGCGGTACATTGACCCCAGCGGCCAAAAAGCGCGAGGGTTTTTGAAGTCACGTGATCATTTACGCGCGCATCCCATATATCCGTCGGCAACTACCGCCTCGCAGAGTAGATGGTCGAGTTCATCGCAACGAATAACCATACTGACGTGACGTCTAATAAATCGATGGAACGCAGGCTGCACGCACGAAAAAGTGTCCCGTTACGCTCATTGTACGCTTGCGCCGCATCTATCTCTCTTCCACTCGATTGGAACAACCATCGATTTGACCTTTTTCGAGGCACATTCAACTTGAAACACTCCCATTCGTTTCCTACTTTTCCTGTCATCGTCCTATCCTTAACAGAATAACACAGATTGGAAGAAGTTAAATAGCAAACATGTATAAAAGTTATAGTTAAAATAATCTCTTCGTTAAAGTAATAAACATATTTGAATTAATGAGTGCAAATAAAAAGTAAATTTATCAATTAAATTGTAGATTTCATTTCACTCCTTCTTTGTATCCATACAAATTAGTGATAATTTAATAAAAATGATTCAATTTTATTCATAAAAGTATGAAATCATTTCATCAATGTTTTGTTATGACGTTGTCACGTTAAACTATCGTCCGTAAACCGACTTTACAGACAACCAAATTTTTTTTCTAAAGTTATTTTAATAAACACTACAGGTGTTATTTTATTAAATTCGAGGTCAATGATTTTATATTTACAGTAATCACAGATCAACTTATAGACTTTTTAATTGATTTAATCTTTACGTAATGAAAAAAATATATATTTACATCGCATACTTTTTTTTTACCTTAACTAGCTTCCAAAGTTATATTTTTCAATGTTTTCGGGTAGTGCAAATAAGGAGCAGGCGGTGTTGCCAGACGTGGCCACGGCAACACCGCCAGACTCACCTGAGCTCCCCCAGCACCGGCAGCAGCTTGAGACCTGCGGAACAAAACACCATCGCCGAGTGGGCGTCATCGCCGCCACACTTCCTCGGGGGAAGCCTACAACTCACGTAGTTTCGGTTCCCTGCAAGAATTTCCGAAGATCTCCCGAAGTTTTGCGTTTCGGTATTAACGCCACTTCAGCCGCTAAATCAGAAGTTTCCCAATGAAAACAAGCATGTTGTGACTGACCTAACCTAACCTAACCCTTCGATTTTTTTTTTTAATTAAATTTTTTAAGAGAAATCCGAAGTTGCACGAACGTGGTAGGGAACCGAAACTACGTGATTTGTAGGCTTCCCCTTCCTCGACTGCAGTCATCCTGCTCTCGTCTACAACAAGCTGACTATACAGTGAACTCCCTATTATCCGCGCATGCCACGAAAAAAATACAGCACATATGTAAATCTGTATTTTATTTCCAAGTGAGCAAATTTGAACTCTACTGACGAGTGTATTGTGTGCAGTATACAGTTAAAACACCACTGGCCTTGTCGGAACTCACACAGTAGGCTGGCATGCGTAATTATCCAGTAAAACACTAAAATTTTGGCATCATTTAAATTTTTTTTACCGTTAATTGTAACGTTTACTCTACATACATTTTTAGATTTTTAAGTTGAAATTAATGTTTCCTTTTTTTGTTTCCCATTTTCGGCTGTTTGCGGATTATCCGCGATTTTCACTATCCGCGGTGGCCCTGCCACTTAATTTCGCGGATAATCGGGAGTGTACTGTACTTCACAGCTGCATCCAAGGGCGGATACGGAATGAGGCTCAGGGAGGGGGCCAAATTATTTTTTTTCTAATAATTGTTAGTATATTTAAGTATTGAAATACCGAACAGTAAGTTTAGTATGGTCTAAATTAGCTTGCTGCTCTATTTAACAGTGGGGGTTGGAAGCTGATATTAATAATTTTGTAGTTCTCATTTAGTCGTGTGCATATGATTTCTAGTTGAAAAAAAAAACGCGCTATTATTTTTAGCACTGCAGTTAAATATAAACTTTAGTAAATTTTGGAAAACTATGATTAGAAAAATCAGAAATTATTCAGGGTTCACGAATACGGTACATGCCACTATGCCCCCCCCCCCCCCCCACCCCCAAATTTTATCCGCCATTAGCTGCAACTGATAGGATCTGCACATCTGACTGTTATCAACCTCAGTTTCCTTGTTATATTATGTTTTATCAAATATCAAAATTGAATTAAATCAAGGAGAAAAGGGATGGGGTTGCTGACTGGCATGTAAAGAGGACTTAACAAGGGAGTAACTTTCCAGCTAGATTTAAAAAAAAATAATAAATTAAATTTAACAAAATAATTGTCATAATCAGCCAAGTAAACAATCAATTAAAACTGCGCTTGTTCACAAATAATACTCGAGACATACGCTTTCGTTCAAATTATTAAACGTTTAGTTGTATTTTTTTTAAGCACAAGGCTTATATATTATCAATAGCACTCCAGGTAACCTGAGAATTTTGTGAAAACATCCTCTTGCTACCTTCCCTATCAACAACTGCACTACATTCTCCTTAGACCTCGCCATCTTACTATTTCAAAAATATTTTCATGCAGCTACTTCCGTGGCATAGGACATAGCATTGGCTACTTGTTGATGTAAACACTTGTGAACCGATGTGATTATCAAGTCAGTTGTGGTCGCCCGCGTGAAGTAATACGTTCCCCCCCCCCCCCCCCCCCTCATAGCGCTTACATATTAGAGACTGTTAGTAAATATGTGGTTGCAACAAGGTAAAAAAAGGTTCTGAGAGATATGATTTATGCCTTTACATGCCAAAAATTGGGATAAACAGTTAAACAAATAGTATTATAGCAAATATGTGTAGAAATCCAAAGTGGCGGAGCCTTGAATACAGCCTGTCTTAAACAGTATTAGATTAATTTGTGACGTATTGTAACACAAACATAACAGTATTTTTGCTTATTAATATTTTTTACCGATAAAATATGTTTTTTTTTTTAACTTAATAGACTGTAACAATTGCAACATTTTTTTTACGTCGATATTTTAGTGTGTATGTTTTATCACCGCAAACGGTTATTTTTTTTTAATAACGGGAGCACATACGCGTGTTATGACAGACTGACTACAGCTCCTAGCCCCTGCAGAGGCGGCAATCTGCCTGGCAGTGCTGCAGCGCGGTTTGCCTGCGTGCAAGGCGACAGTAACTCCAGGGGTTTTTTGATTACCTGCAGGCGAGATTTCATATGTATATCTGTTTACGACGTACTTTAAGTGAGTTCCGACCGACTACCAAACAACTCGGCGCTATCAAAGCTGAGGTTTACTTTAAGCCCCCCCTCCTCCCTCGGCACGTTAAACTATCCGTGAATTAAAACTATATTAATACACCGTCTTTTTGCTCACTCATTTCTGATAAATAAAAACAAATGGCTTTTTTTTTCCAATTATCATTACACCCTAACAGCTGTCGTTTACTACACTGATTTACAAAAAAAAAAAGCGGTCATCGGTAAAAAAAGACAAAAGCACTTAATTGAAATGATGAAAATAAAAAATATAATAAAATAATTTTATAGTTGTTCATTATATATTATCCTAGATGCGCTCCTGAAATTTCGGAGGTTGTAACTGACCGTAGTGGCATGAGCAGCTGAGCGAACACCGAGTCTCTGCCGCGTGGTTCGGAGACCACTTATGATTCAGGAGATTCCGCCAGCTTCTGTGCGCAGCCTAGCACGCAAACCGTGACTTCGCGTTTCACGAGTGTCGCAAAAACAAAACAAACAAAAAAAAAGTTGTGTGTGACCGAGCAAAAAAACCCGCATCTTTCAATCAGCCCCGCGAAAAAAACGATAGCATCACGAGCTTTTTATTTGTGCTTCGGTGGCTAAGTCGAGAAAACGTTGGCTGATCATTGGCAACTTTGCCTGGATCACGGGAGTATCTCACAGGCGTTTGTATGCAAGCTATGCGTCTAACAAATTAAGAACTTCATTTTGAACTCACAACATACGTTTACACGGCACAGGTAAACGTTACATCATTTAACCAGTGGGTATCGATCCGAAAATTATTTCACTCTATATTAACATGAAGCTTGTGAGTGGTAAAGGCTAGCAGAGTCGAGCCACGAGGCTGGTGAGCGAGGTGTGAAGAGTGAAGAGTGGAGGGCTCTCGCCGATGAACTCTATGTTAAAATGAAGCTCGTGAGTGGTGAAGGCTAGCAGAGTGGAGAGTGGAGAGTGAAGAGTGGCTCTCACCGATGAACTCTATATTGAAATGAAGCTTGTGAGTGGTAAAGGCGAGGCTGGTGAGCGAGGCGTGAAGAGTGAAGAGTGGAGGGCTCTCGCCGATGAACTCTATGTTAAAATGAAGCTCGTGAGTGGTGAAGGCTAGCAGAGTGGAGAGTGGAGAGTGAAGAGTGGCTCTCACCGATGAACTCTATATTGAAATGAAGCTTGTGAGTGGTAAAGGCGAGGCTGGTGAGCGAGGCGTGAAGAGTGAAGAGTGGAGGGCTCTCGCCGATGAACTCTATGTTAAAATGAAGCTCGTGAGTGGTGAAGGCTAGCAGAGTGGAGAGTGGAGAGTGAAGAGTGGCTCTCACCGATGAACTCTATATTGAAATGAAGCTTGTGAGTGGTAAAGGCGAGGCTGGTGAGCGAGGCGTGAAGAGTGAAGAGTGGAGGGCTCTCGCCGATGAACTCTATGTTAAAATGAAGCTCGTGAGTGGTGAAGGCTAGCAGAGTGGAGAGTGAAGAGTGAAGAGTGGCCCTCACCGATGAACTCATTGCGGATGCGGATGCGGTCCTTGAGCTGCGGCGTGGAGATGATGAGGCAGTTGACGAAGGCGACCAGCGCCGTCTGGTAGTCCACCGCCGAGGCTGCCCGCAGCTCGGACACCACCACGAGCAGGCGGTAGCGCGCGCCCTTCAGCTCCTGCGACACCAGCCTCGTCTTATCTTTCAACGATAACTGCAATGGGAGTGCATGACTTGATGTAAGCTTTTGGACATACGCGCCACTGCTAAGCTGCAATGGCGTATGTCCAAAAGCTTACATCAAGTAACCCTCGTGTGCACAGCCAACACACCGACACAGCCAATCCACAAGAACAACCAAAACATGAACACAACCAACACGTGGACACAGCCGACACATGGGCACAGCCTACACACGGACACAGCCAACACACAGGTCGCCCAGCATGTGTCTCGACGAGTCTCTCATTAAGGCCCCTGTCCACCCTGGCACACACACACACACACACACACACACACACGGTGCGGACAGCTGCAGGACAAACCACGCCATTTGACAACTGCCCCGCTTCCAGAGTTGGTTTTTTTTTTTACGAAAAGCTGTTAAGGATACACTTGAGGGTGGATGAGTAGATTTGTTTTTCCCCGGTCTTCAGTTTTTTTTAAATGTAATTTAAAATATTGATATCGGCTAAATAGCGTGCTTTCAGAGTAATATTTAGGCGTGAAAACCCCCCGGTAGAGATTAAAACACTCAAGGGACTTGCATTGTATCTTCATCTGTCTTCATTTCTATGCCATATACTGTCATTGGTCACCGCTCAAATCTCATATTTTTGTCCCATGCACGACGAGAAGACTGCGCGCCAGTCCAGAGGAGACACCGCGCTAGAAGCACCAGCCAGTCCCGCCTCGCCGACACACGTACACCCCTGACTGGGGCGGACCCCTCAAGCCCAAATAATGAACACTACGTTGGTTCCTCGTGGTGAAAGTGTACCAACCCTCACAGGATGTGCCATACTTGGGACCACTCCTCGCGTCCACATACCGACGTCCAACTACGGAAGGAGACAGGCCCGACGTGTCCGCGATGCATCATCTGGTCGCGAAGTGATTTTGGCGGGGGGTCACAGGCGAGTCTTAGGTTGCTCTCGACTGCAGCTGTGAACATCTGCGTGCTACACATACTGTACATAAATGCTGTACCTACACACACAAAAAAAATTGGTTGTCTGTAAAGTCGGTTCACGGACGATAGTTTAACGTGACAACGTCATAACAAAACATTGATGAAATGATTGCATACTTTTATGAATAAAATTGAATCATTTTTATTGAATGATAACTATTTTGTATGGATACAAAGAAGGAGTGAAATGAAATCTACAATTAAATTGATAAATTTACTTTTATTTGCACTCATTGATTCAAATATGTTTATTACTTTAAATAAGAGATTATTTTAACTATAACTTTTATACATGTTTGCTATTTAACTTCTTCCAATCTGTGTTATTCGGTTAAGGATAGGACGATGATAGGAAAAGTAGGAAACGAATGGGAGTGTTTCAAGTTGAATGTGCCACGAAAAAGTCAAATCTATGGTTGTTCCAATCGAGTGGAAGAGAGATAGATGCGGCGCAAGCGTACAATGAGTTTAACGGGACACAGCGTAACGGGACAATGTGCGTAACGGGACACTTTTTCTTGCGTGCAGCCGGCGTTCATCGATTTATTAGACGTTGTCGCGTCAAAAAAAAATTCTGTACTTTTACAAAAAAATTCCTTTGGAAACCAGTTGCCAAGAATTAGTTTGTAATACCACAGGAAATATAGTGTAAACTTGTACATCACACGACTAGGATTGTTTTTGCATCTATTAAATACGTTTTTTTAGTGATAATATTGAGTATTTCTTACGAAAATTGGCGCATAATTTTATATTTTAATTGATGTTTCATTAAAGCATTCTTTTTTTTAAGCCACAGAAAAGATATTCGAATATTCAACAATAGGACTTTGTTTTGTTTTATTGTGCTTATTAATGTGCGCAGTCAATGATGGAAAGCTATTGAGGAAACAGTTTACGTATAGCTTTAACTCTTGGAGGAACTGGGACAACACAAAGCATAAATGCTCGGGTAAGAAACCGAACCCTGTATTACTGAAAACACTATTTTGTAGTGCTAAAAAAAATTTTTCATGTAAATGTACAAATATTTAAAATTTTACATGAATATTTGTTCCATTTACAAATATATATAATTTAGCTAGAAATCTTTACCCGCACACTGAGGGCTACATCGTGCTAAAGAACCTTCAAAATGATGCTTGAAGTGATCCATCAGATGGTTGGTCGCGACATTTTTACTTAACAGTTTTTTTTTCCTCGGTTTAATGAACCAACATTGTTATTACTAATAATGTTCGCAGCGCTTTCACGGCCATTGTCTGAAGTATCTTGGCTTCTGGGGTTGTAGCCGTGTCCATAGCAAATTAATTCACCGAACGTTTCGGTCGACATTGCAGTCGCCATCATCAGGAGAGCAGTTACCTACTGACTGGTAACTGCTCCCTGATGATGGCGACTGCAATGTCGACCGAAACGTCGGTTGAATTATTCGCCAAGGACACGGCTACAACCCAGAAGCCAAGCTACTTCATTGCTGTTACCAAACCACAGACGGATGCTACACACTCCTCAAGTAACAAGAGCTCGATGACCAAGAACCACCGGAATGTGGGTTACGTGTAAGAACGCCCGGCAGAGCTGACAGCTTGCAGATGTCCTCGCTCCACTGGGTCCCGCCCTACAGCTGGTCTCCCTAGGGAGAAGCGCGCTGCTGGCCCACATAGCTTCCCCCTCCCCACTCTTACCCTGCTCGTGACGTGCCCGCAGCAATGCTCGCTCCAGGGCTCCCAGGCCTGGGGGAAGCCGTCTTTTCACCGACGAGAGAGCCAAACGAACGATCGTGCATCTTCGGGGTTTTTTTTTTTTGTTCGTTGTAAATAAATATGGCGGTGTTGATAAAATGATACTAATGTTCAATCAGGTTAGGATAGCTACATTATAAATACTTTAAAACATTGTGGACGGTTGATTTGGGGTTTGGTTAGGATAGCTACATTAAAGATACTGAAAAAAAGCATGTACTTCGGGGAACTTCGGGTTTTTGGCTCTCTCATCTGTGAAAAGAAGGCTCCCCCCCCCCCTTCCAGTCCTGCAGCTACCACACTCTGTCGCCGCCCTCCATGTCTCGTCAGGGTCGCTGGTGCTTCTAGCATAGTGTCTCCTCTGGGCTTGTGCGCGGTCTTCTCGTCGTGCACAGGACAACTGTTATATCTGGGCGGTGACCGAAACACTAGACGGCGAAGAAATGGAGACAAAGGTGCAGGGCCTCCAAATTCGACCACGGGGCCTGGACCCAGGATCGGAGACTTACCCCCCCCCCCCCCGCAACCCACAATATAACAGTCACGTGCTGCATTATAATCGCATTTTTATTTCTAACCAACACTCTTTCTGTAATGTTATTTAACCTGAAAATACAGGGTAAAATTATGGGTACTATTTTATAAGTCCAAACTAGGCTTTATTTATAAAATTATTTTACTTTGAAACAACCACAGCGAGTATGTATATTTATTTCACACACTGAGATAAGTCCCGGGTCCTGGACCCAGGGGTCCACCCAGCCCCGCCCTTGTGGGGGCCATGCAAAGGTGTAATGCAAGGCGTTGGGGGTACTTTAAAAAATAAAACTTTACCGAGTGTTTTTCGTGCCCGGAAATTACTCTGAAAACACGCGTTTCAGCCATCGTCGACTTTTATATATATATATATATATATATATATATATATATATATAAAACAGTGTAAAAATTAAATCCGGAAACAACTACTCATCAGCGCATTCTTTAATGCTTTTCGTAAAAAAAAAAAATACCACACGGATATCTTCAGCTCTTTCCAATTTGCGTGGTTTTTATCCGAGGTTCTGCACACACATCCACACACATTCATTCGTAGTTTTTTTTTTTTTGTTCTTCGCTAGTTGCAGATTTTTATCAAAGAAATTGGTTGAAACTTATATTACAGGAGCAATTAAATATGAAAAGTAAAATCAAAAAAGGAATTTCTAGGGAGTGAACCATGACGCAATTAGTTAACTAAAATTGCAAATAACAAATATCATTAAGTCTATCGGCAGAATTCGATGCAGAGCCCAAAAATGCAATGTGTTTACATAATGGAAATATTTGAAGAATTTGTCCCAAGTAAAAGGACTTACGGCATGAAAAATGAGGTAACATACTGTTTGGGTGACTACGGTCCTTAAGGAGGAAAAAAAAGGGGGGGGAGGTTAGGGACAACCCTTGCCCACGATAATTTCCCTGATATTTAGCAATAACTCAAATAGCAAGATGCACGTAGTAGATCATAGATACGGTTTTTTTTTGGGGTGTTTGGCGGGGGGGGGGGGGGGGGGAAGGGAGGAGGAATGTCTGAAAAAAGCTGCAGCAGCAGTTGATGTTCAGCTACCGATTGTTTCCGAGCGAAACACGTGTGGCGCTGTTTGTATAAGGGGAAGCCTAAGATGTCCATCAAGTTCTGTCCCTGCCCGAACACGCCCGAATATTCACCTCTTCGGCCAACCTCGGGTTTATTTATACATATATATTTATATTTCTCTGTTTATTTTAATGTAGCCATACTAACCTAACTAACCGTCCATAGTGTTTTGAAGTGTTTTAATGTAGCTAACCTAACCGACCACTTTTAATATTTGAATTCATTTTCCTGCGCAAAAATAAAACAAATCCCGAAGTTGGCCGAAGGTGAATTGTCCGGGTGTAATATCGGGAATGGCAGAACTTTATGTGCATCTTAGGTCTCCCGTTTGTAACCTGCGCAGGCGGTGTCTGGCCTGGGACCCCCCCCCCCCCCCCCCTCACGCGGTGAACAGGGCACCCAGCCCCCAGGCAGTGTTTGCTGTTCCTCGGCGGCATCGCCTCTGGCCGACGACAGCTGTCCGCCGCTCGGCGCCTGGGGCGTGCTTCGGAGCGCCTCCTGCTCCACCAACTCCACCAACTTCACCAACTCCACCAACTCCACCAACTCCACCAACTCCACCAACTCCACCAACTCCACCAACTCCACCAACTCCACGAACTCCACGAACTCCACGAACTCCACGAACTCCACGAACTCCACGAACTCCACGAACTCCACGAACTCCACGAACTCAAGGAAATCAAGGAACTCCAGGAACTCCAAGGAAATAAACCATGGGGAAACTTTGTCCACAGCTGAATCCTTGAACAGTGGCAGTGCTGCCAAACTGTCACGCACACCCATCAGCAATCATCGCATTCGTGCAATTAAAAAAAAAAAGAACGCGATTAATACTACTACTACTATTACCCTAAAAAAACAGTTACCTAGTACTCACTCGTTTCTGTATATAGCCCATCCCAAACATTAAATAATCAAAAATAATAATTCAATTTTGCGAACCACTTGATATTAAAAAAAAGCTAAAAATAAGTTTAAAGATTTATATTTTTGTTAAGTAGGCTACTTTCAAAACGTTTCCCTTCTAGTTACATGAAAACGGTGGTGCACACTATGTTTCAGAAGTGTCGTTAAGTTTTTTTTTTATTTTCTGTTTCCATAATTTCGTAACGGGACGACTAAATCAGTAATAACAAGGTAAAAACATTGGCAGCACTGCAGTTGTAGAGCACATACACCGTGCTCAACAACATGCCGAGTGCATAGGGCCGGAAGGCCTTGGGCGTGTCGCCGAAAGCGCGGAGTTAAGTCCAGTTGGTTAGCACTGAAACCGGCGGATACTGTACACCGCCAGTACTGTACATTCTACCTACAGCGCTCGGGCCACTGCAGTGGTCCAACTAGGGGAAGCCTTCTTTTCACATACGAGAGAGCCAAACCCCCGATCGTGCATCTTCGGTTTTTTTTATTTTTATTTTGGACAACTAATGATAACTAATGGTCAATTAGGTTAGGTTAGCTACATTATAAGTACTTTAAAACATTGTAGACGGTTGATTTGGTTAGGATAGCTACATTAAAGCTACTCTGAAATCATTTAAACTGTTTCCTAGCCCTGGATAGCTACATATTAAAACATTATTTGCTAAGCAACCTTCGGGAAACTTCGGGTGTGGCTCTCTCGTCTGTGAAATGAAGGCTTCCTTCCAACTAGCCATGGTAGCGTACAAACATGCTGTCTTCAAGGTTGAAGAATAAGGGAAAACACAACTTTTTTTTTGTTTGGGCCCTTGAGTTTCATATAAAAAAAAGTACTTATGGTTCAATAACTGAATAACAGTTGTATTTAACTTTTTATTAATAAACTTCAGGATATTTTCATAAATGTGTGTACAATATATGTAGTTTCTAGATTATTTTAGTGGGCCTACCGAAAGTCTTCGACAACCACCGTTTTGATGGAAAAGCACTTTAAGACGCTGTTATCTACGACTTAACTGCAAGTTTTCGGCGGTATGCACAAGGTAAACAGCGGTAAACGTTTGTTACGCTATTAAGCATGGCCTACTCTACCATTGTACAAAAATTCAGCTTTGGACAATATTTTATAGGGTTGTGCCTTTTTAAGTCTTTCGTTCCGTGGACTATCATAGGTCGTGTGTTCTTCGGACACGCGATGCCAACGTCTGGCGGCTGCCAGTGCGAGGGTCGAGACCACTGGCTCAGAGCATACCTGCTTACTACTTATACTTACTACTTACTGCTTTATACTTACTACTTATTATATAACCATTGACTTTCTTTTGAAAAGTTTTTTTGTAAAGTGACCCTTTATTCCTATAATGCTATTATTTTGTCCACTTGTAAAATTTTAGTAGGTAATTAAAATAAATGTCAAAAATGATTCAATAGAATTAAAAATTCTGCAACCCTGGAATGTAATTTTATTTTTTTATCATCATTGAATATGTTACCTAAAATTTTGAATTATTTTTGTATATCCGTTATTCTAAATAATTTAATCAACGTAAAGTTTGAGTGGAAATGGTTTAGATGAATAAATAATTAAATTCACAATTTTCCTACTTTATTTAATACTTACTTCTTAATACTTACTACTTATACTTAACTGTAATGTTCTCATGCCACGCTGAGAACAATGCGCATTGCAAAGCACAAACTGGGCAGTTTTGGACTATCGTCACACATCTTCGCCAGCATCTTAAATGGCATTATGTTTCGGACAGTTGATTTCATATGATGGTTTTGTTTATAGTTATTCCGCGTACCTACTAGCGTGTGTATGCATTTTCTGAGTATGTAGAAAGGAACTGCTACTGCAGGGTTTTGTTGTTGAAATATTTGACGAATTTTCTACACTGCAATTTTTAGACACTGATTTTTTGAAAATTTCGTCAATGACCATTCAGTACTGCATTTGTTTGCACTTCAAGGAGTTAGGGAAATTCGCCGTCCAAAAATACAAATTAAAAGATGAAACCATTAAAAGTTAACTACCATAGAATGTGTGAAATTTTTTTAAAATGTTATCGGTAAAAAAAACAATCTTAGTCAATCTAAAACGGTTTGTAAATGGCACGAAAACGTATAAATTGGTAGGTCAGCTAGGTAGTGAAATTTAGTTGCGCTTTCTTTTTCAAGCACAGTTAGGGTGGATAGTTTGTAATTAACCAATAATTTTACAAGTTTGAACCGTTGGTAAGGAAAGTAAGGTTTTAGGGAGGTACACGGAGGTTTGTACTTTGCTGCCCGGCTCTATACAGCCAGGAATACTGTCGTGAAATTGAAATTATTTTATATATATATATATATATATATATATAGATTTTTCTCTTGTAATTTTGATGTAAAGCTTATTGGTATTTTGATTATTATTGCTGCTGTAACTAAAAGTGCTCAAATTCCTTTTTCTCCTTGACTTATAATAATAATTTATTTCCCATTTTTTTACACTTTGTTAACAATATTCACTTAATTAACCAGGAAATGTAGCACTCACGGAAGCAAGCTTGTATGTGAGTGCATCTAGTCACTTCAAATTACATGCGGTATTTTGACGATTATAAACATTTGTAAAAGTATAATAACTGATAAATAAATATATAAAATATAACCTAAGAAACTTGACATTAGTTATATAAAGATGAAAGTTAAAAAGAGCAAATTATTAAATTTCAATATAATGTATAAACAAAAAAAGTATAAATTATATCATTGTTACGTGAATAAATGCCGCAATAGCAACCCCTACTCCTGTATCTCCTGTATCATCCTCAACTTTGGTTACTGCTGGTGTTTACTCATTAATTCGCCAGCCGGATCAGGCCTCAGAGTCAAGGAGCGTGTAGACGTACCTTGTAGTGCTCGAGGGTCTCCAGAGCTCTGGCGTGGCCGTCCGCGTTGTAGACGCATAGCGCCGACAGCAGCTCCAGGACCTGCTTCTTCACCGTCACATTGCTGGTGTCGAGGGCTGCAACACACACCACACTGTGTCAGCACCTAGCGGCGACCACACTGTGTCAGCGCGGCGCGGCGACCACACTGTGTCAGCACCTAGCGGTGACCACACTGTGTCAGCGCGGCGCGGCGACCACACTGTGTCAGCACCTAGCGGCGACCACACTGTGCCAGCGCGGCGCGGCGACCACACTGTGTCAGCACCTAGCGGTGACCACACTGTGTCAGCGCGGCGCGGCGACCACACTGTGTCAGCACCTAGCGGCGACCACACTGTGCCAGCGCGGCGCAGCGGTCACACTGTGCCAGCACCTAGCGGTGACCACACTGTGTCAGCGCGGCGCGGCGACCACACTGTGCCAGCACCTAGCGGTGACCACACTGTGTCAGCGCGGCGCGGCGACCACACTGTGTCAGCACCTAGCGGCGACCACACTGTGTCAGCGCGGCGCGGCGACCACACTGTGCCAGCACCTAGCGGCGACCACACTGTGTCAGCGCGGCGCGGCGACCACACTGTGCCAGCACGGAGCAGCGACCACACTGTGCCAGCACCTAGCGGCGACCACACTGTGTCAGCACCTAGCGGCGACCACACTGTGTCAGCACCTAGCGGTGACCACACTGTGTCAGCGCGGAGCAGCGACCACACTGTGCCAGCACCTAGCGGCGACCACACTGTGTCAGCGCGGCGCGGCGACCACACTGTGCCAGCACGGAGCAGCGACCACACTGTGCCAGCACGGAGCAGCGACCACACTGTGTCAGCACCTAGCGGCGACCACACTGTGTCAGCGCGGCGCGGCGACCACACTGTGCCAGCACCTAGCGGTGACCACACTGTGTCAGCGCGGCGCGGCGACCACACTGTGTCAGCACCTAGCGGCGACCACACTGTGCCAGCGCGGAGCAGCGACCACACTGTGTCAGCACCTAGCGGCGACCACACTGTGTCAGCGCGGCGCGGCGACCACACTGTGCCAGCACGGAGCAGCGACCACACTGTGCCAGCACCTAGCGGCGACCACACTGTGCCAGCACCTAGCGGCGACCACACTGTGTCAGCGCGGCGCGGCGACCACACTGTGTCAGCACCTAGCGGCGACCACACTGTGTCAGCACCTAGCGGCGACCACACTGTGTCAGCACCTAGCGGTGACCACACTATGTCAGCACGGAGCAGCGACCACACTGTGCCAGCACGGAGCAGCGACCACACTGTGCCAGCACCTAGCGGCGACCACACTGTGCCAGCACGGAGCAGCGACCACACTGTGCCAGCACCTAGCGGTGACCACACTGTGTCAGCGCGGAGCAGCGACCACACTGTGCCAGCACCTAGCGGCGACCACACTGTGTCAGCACCTAGCGGCGACCACACTGTGTCAGCACCTAGCGGTGACCACACTGTGTCAGCGCGGAGCAGCGACCACACTGTGCCAGCACCTAGCGGCGACCACACTGTGTCAGCGCGGCGCGGCGACCACACTGTGTCAGCACCTAGCGGTGACCACACTGTGTCAGCACCTAGCGGCGACCACACTGTGTCAGCGCGGCGCGGCGACCACACTGTGCCAGCACCTAGCGGTGACCACACTGTGTCAGCACCTAGCGGCGACCACACTGTGTCAGCGCGGAGCAGCGACCACACTGTGTCAGCACCTAGCGGCGACCACACTGTGCCAGCGCGGAGCAGCGACCACACTGTGTCAGCACCTAGCGGCGACCACACTGTGTCAGCGCGGCGCGGCGACCACACTGTGCCAGCACCTAGCGGTGACCACACTGTGTCAGCGCGGCGCGGCGACCACACTGTGTCAGCACCTAGCGGCGACCACACTGTGCCAGCGCGGAGCAGCGACCACACTGTGTCAGCACCTAGCGGCGACCACACTGTGTCAGCGCGGAGCAGCGACCACACTGTGCCAGCACCTAGCGGTGACCACACTGTGTCAGCGCGGCGCGGCGACCACACTGTGTCAGCACCTAGCGGCGACCACACTGTGCCAGCGCGGAGCAGCGACCACACTGTGTCAGCACCTAGCGGCGACCACACTGTGTCAGCGCGGCGCGGCGACCACACTGTGCCAGCACCTAGCGGTGACCACACTGTGTCAGCACGGAGCAGCGACCACACTGTGCCAGCACGGAGCAGCGACCACACTGTGCCAGCACCTAGCGGCGACCACACTGTGTCAGCGCGGAGCAGCGACCACACTGTGCCAGCACCTAGCGGTGACCACACTGTGTCAGCGCGGCGCGGCGACCACACTGTGTCAGCGCGGCGCGGCGACCACACTGTGCCAGCACCTAGCGGTGACCACACTGTGTCAGCACGGCGCGGCGACCACACTGTGTCAGCGCGGAGCAGCGACCACACTGTGCCAGCACCTAGCGGTGACCACACTGTGTCAGCGCGGCGCGGCGACCACACTGTGCCAGCACCTAGCGGTGACCACACTGTGTCAGCGCGGCGCGGCGACCACACTGTGCCAGCACCTAGCGGCGACCACACTGTGTCAGCACCTAGCGGCGACCACACTGTGTCAGCGCGGCGCGGCGACCACACTGTGCCAGCACCTAGCGGCGACCACACTGTGTCAGCGCGGCGCAGCGACCACACTGTGCCAGCACCTAGCGGTGACCACACTGTGTCAGCACCTAGCGGCGACCACACTGTGTCAGCGCGGCGCAGCGACCACACTGTGCCAGCACCTAGCGGTGACCACACTGTGTCAGCGCGGCGCGGCGACCACACTGTGTCAGCACCTAGCGGCGACCACACTGTGTCAGCGCGGCGCAGCGACCACACTGTGCCAGCACCTAGCGGTGACCACACTGTGTCAGCACGGCGCGGCGACCACACTGTGCCAGCACCTAGCGGCGACCACACTGTGTCAGCACCTAGCGGCGACCACACTGTGTCAGCGCGGCGCGGCGACCACACTGTGCCAGCACCTAGCGGCGACCACACTGTGTCAGCGCGGCGCGGCGACCACACTGTGTCAGCACGGAGCAGCGACCACACTGTGTCAGCGCGGCGCGGCGACCACACTGTGCCAGCACGGAGCAGCGACCACACTGTGCCAGCACCTAGCGGCGACCACACTGTGTCAGCGCGGCGCGGCGACCACACTGTGTCAGCACCTAGCGGCGACCACACTGTGTCAGCGCGGAGCAGCGACCACACTGTGCCAGCACCTAGCGGCGACCACACTGTGTCAGCGCGGCGCGGCGACCACACTGTGTCAGCACCTAGCGGCGACCACACTGTGCCAGCACGGAGCAGCGACCACACTGTGCCAGCACCTAGCGGCGACCACACTGTGTCAGCGCGGCGCAGCGACCACACTGTGCCAGCACCTAGCGGCGACCACACTGTGTCAGCGCGGCGCGGCGACCACACTGTGTCAGCACCTAGCGGCGACCACACTGTGTCAGCGCGGAGCAGCGACCACACTGTGCCAGCACCTAGCGGTGACCACACTGTGTCAGCGCGGCGCGGCGACCACACTGTGTCAGCACCTAGCGGCGACCACACTGTGCCAGCACGGAGCAGCGACCACACTGTGTCAGCACCTAGCGGCGGTCACACTGTGCCAGCGCGGAGCAGCGACCACACTGTGTCAGCACCTAGCGGCGACCACACTGTGCCAGCACCTAGCGGTGACCACACTGTGTCAGCGCGGCGCGGCGACCACACTGTGTCAGCACCTAGCGGCGGTCACACTGTGCCAGCACGGAGCAGCGACCACACTGTGCCAGCACCTAGCGGCGACCACACTGTGTCAGCGCGGCGCGGCGACCACACTGTGTCAGCGCGGAGCAGCGACCACACTGTGCCAGCACCTAGCGGTGACCACACTGTGTCAGCGCGGCGCGGCGACCACACTGTGTCAGCACCTAGCGGCGGTCACACTGTGCCAGCACGGAGCAGCGACCACACTGTGCCAGCACCTAGCGGCGACCACACTGTGTCAGCGCGGCGCGGCGACCACACTGTGTCAGCGCGGAGCAGCGACCACACTGTGCCAGCACCTAGCGGTGACCACACTGTGTCAGCGCGGCGCGGCGACCACACTGTGTCAGCACCTAGCGGCGGTCACACTGTGCCAGCACGGAGCAGCGACCACACTGTGCCAGCACCTAGCGGCGACCACACTGTGTCAGCGCGGCGCGGCGACCACACTGTGTCAGCACCTAGCGGCGACCACACTGTGCCAGCACGGAGCAGCGACCACACTGTGCCAGCACCTAGCGGCGACCACACTGTGTCAGCACGGAGCGGCGACCACACTGTGCCAGCACCTAGCGGTGACCACACTGTGTCAGCGCGGCGCGGCGACCACACTGTGTCAGCACCTAGCGGCGGTCACACTGTGCCAGCGCGGCGCAGCGGTCACACTGTGCCAGCACGGAGCAGCGACCACACTGTGTCAGCACCTAGCGGCGACCACACTGTGCCAGCACGGAGCAGCGACCACACTGTGCCAGCACCTAGCGGCGACCACACTGTGTCAGCGCGGCGCGGCGACCACACTGTGTCAGCACCTAGCGGCGACCACACTGTGCCAGCACGGAGCAGCGACCACACTGTGCCAGCACCTAGCGGCGACCACACTGTGTCAGCACGGAGCGGCGACCACACTGTGCCAGCACCTAGCGGTGACCACACTGTGTCAGCGCGGCGCGGCGACCACACTGTGTCAGCACCTAGCGGCGGTCACACTGTGCCAGCGCGGCGCAGCGGTCACACTGTGTCAGCACGGAGCAGCGACCACACTGTGTCAGCACGGCGCAGCGACCACACTGTGTCAGCACGGAGCAGCGACCACACTGTGTCAGCACGGAGCAGCGACCACACTGTGTCAGCACGGCGCAGCGACCACACTGTGTCAGCACGGCGCAGCGACCACACTGTGTCAGCACGGCGCAGCGACCACACTGTGTCAGCACGGCGCAGCGACCACACTGTGTCAGCACGGCGCAGCGACCACACTGTGTCAGCACGGAGCGGCGACCACACTGTGTCAGCACGGAGCGGCGACCACACTGTGTCAGCGCGGAGCGGCGACCACACTGTGTCAGCACGGAGCGGCGACCACACTGTGTCAGCACGGAGCAGCGACCACACTGTGCCTGCAGGGCGCAGCGACCACACTGTGTCATCACGGAGCAGCGACCACACTGTGCCAGCACCTAGCGGCGGTCACACTGTGCCAGCACGGAGCAGCGACCACACTTGTCATCACGGAGCAGCGACCACACTTTGTCAGCGCGGATTACATGGTAATTACATGATAAGTCTGTGAAGATTTTTTTCCACAGCTAATTGTAGCGCCATGTTGGTTAGAAGTGGCTGAAGTTTACGAACACGAGTTCGGCGCAATTTCATTGTGGAAACTGATTAAAATTATATATTTTTTTATACACGTGACTGTTTTTAACGACGGAAAATCGTATTCATACTTACTAACCATAATGTGACGTATTCAAACATCATTTTTGCAATGTTTTGGGTGGAACAATATGACGGTGGTGAGGTTGAAAAGTGAATTCAACTATGTTACGGCATGCCGTTTACTGGCAATTCCTAACTCAGTGCCTTCAAACAACAAAATTTAAAAAAAAATTGTTATTGTCTTAGTTGTGAATGTAAAATATTCTCTATATTAATTAAAATTATTTAACCGACAATTCATGTAATTGTGCCATCTAGCGGCTAAACATTCAAACCACTGCCACAACTTCGAGCTCAATTTCCTCAGTTATAAATTTTTGTAGGTTATTCCATTTTCACGTAACATCATCGAAATTTTCAAATGATGGTTTAGCCCTGTATTTAAGTGTTTCGGTGCAACATTTGCAAGAATGCAAAATCAATAATTGCAAGTTGAAAAAGGAGAGCGCCTGCATGGGTCCGTACACCCGCGCCGCGCCTGAGATGCGCGGAAAGCATAACGCACAGGCGCTCCGTCTGCTCTGCAGGACTGCAGGGACAGTCTGCGAGCAACAAGTGACCTCGTCCGGCCTCTGGCACGTACCGTTCTCTCATCCGGCACCAACCGAGACAATAGGGAAGAAGCTATGATGAATTAAAGCATGAAGATGAAGAAACGCAAACCAAATACCTACGGAAATAAGGCAGAAGAGCACAAGAAGGTAGACAAAAGAAATAAATAAGGCAAACTAGATAAATATGAAGACGACTCTGATATCGACCCGGACATGATTGTAATGTGTTAAATATATTTAATTTTATGAATCACAATTATAAAAAAGATATTTCAATTCAAACTTTGTGTGAAAAGTTAGAGACAAGAAGTATAAAATATGGAGTCAAGAGGTCCATAGAAAAGCTAAAATAAAGAAGACGCAAGAGAACATTAAAGCTAATGGGAAAACTTAACCCCTAGTATACTCCAATAGGGTTCGGAATAATCTGTCGGTTTTTTTTTTTCATTAGTACAGTGTTAGCTATTTTTCCAGCGGGTTACAGTTCACATTTGAATTTCCCGTTAAAACCATGTTGACATTCGATAATCCGGCCGTGGCGCCGAGGTTGCCGAACGACAGACCTCCCGTTGCAGTGTGTCCCACGCATCTGACACACGTGCCGCTGAGCTTCCGTGGCGACCAGCGTTCAGCTCAGGCCCTGCCGCACTGGCATACACCTTCCAACATGTGTCAAAGTTTGAGGGTTGTGACGCCAGCGATACGCATCACCAGAGCAGCCATGTTTGTTTGACAAGTTGGACGACTTGATTTTTCCATAAAATATTTGACAATTACAGGAACAGTTCTAAAAATATGTTGGATGCAATCAGCCAATCAAAATCGAGCCTAACGAAAAAACAAAAAGAAAAAACTTTGTTTCCGTCAAGACGAGTCTTTAAAATGATGAACACATGGGTGGTCAAAGAGGTCATAAAGGTTAAATCACATAAATTCAATTTTTTTTTTATAATTTTAGACGAATAATTTCCTGTTTAAACACAAAATTATTTCACACACGACATGCACATTAGTATGCATGCCGTGTGTGAAATAATTTATGTTTGAATATGAAATTATTCATCTAAAATTAAAAAAAAACACTCAACATTTATTTTATTAAGTAACAGTGGGTTGGATTTACATATGTTTTAAAACTTTTTAAAATGCAAAAAAAAAAAGTTCAAAACTTCCGTCAGCACTGTGATGAATTATTTAATTTAAAAGTAAGATAAATTTTTAAAATTTTGAGACAGCTCAAACCAAAAATAAAATTTGATGGTGTGACATGATTCAAAAAATATTTGAGGTGATCTGTCAATATTTATTTGATGGAATATATTGTAAGCCATATCCTGTCCAATACTCCCCCATCAACCCTATTGTCAGATACAGGTGGAGACATGTTTTACAGTGTAACCGGGCCTTCAGCTGATTCCAGATCGCAGCCTCCCAGGCCGGAGTCACCTGCTGCCTGGCTTCTGGGGTGATGCCTAGGGACCGGAAAAATTCGCAGATTCAATGACCTCTAGGATAGTCTCCATTATCCTCTGCATTTCTCAAGTAAACACGCGTGTTCATTGGGTTCTAAATTGTGAGGTGTTTCCACTGGGTAGCTTGTGATTCGACGCTTCTTTGGTTGACAGTCTCTCATTGGCCCAGAGATCTCCAATTAAACTGCGAGCCAATACGAGAACCAGCAGAATTATTGTACACATGTTTGAATTTCAGCCTATCACGAAATTAATACGCGAATTTTTCCGGTCTCTACGTGATGCCACGTCCTCGTGGTTGATGGTGAAGCCGACGTTTCCGCACGCCTTACTGCAGCCATCATCAAGGGCCATTGCGCAACCAAAACCTTCCTGAGTGAGCATTTGAGAAATACTCTTAGCACAGCAGCATTTCCTGGCACCACACAGCACCACCTTGCGCCACTTGGTGTCTCCCGGCACCACCTGACACCCTTGTCTTTCACTCCCAGCGAAGCCGTTAGATTGCTTAACAATTGCACTTAAACACAGAGTGAAGAACCCAGCAGTTTTATAGTATTATTAAATTAATATTGGCCCGTATATATTCATCATTGTTACCTGCATTGCCTCGCGATCCTCAAATACGACTGCTACATTCATGCGACTACTGCGGACAGTGCGTGTACGTCGTTCTTTCCAACATCATATGTGAAGTTGTATTTGGGATGCAGTTGTATGTGGATGTAGTTGTATTCGGGATGTGGTTGCGTGCGGATGCTGCAGAGAGCGGCGAGTGGCGAGCGTGTCCACGGCTCTGATCGGAGACACCACACACTCGACCCACGCCTGGCAGATGAGCGCGTGATGGCATTGAGGCGGGGAGCCGCGCGGCGCAGGACGAGAGCCGCCCAAGCGCCCTGCCGCGGCGGGGAGCGGAGACGTGTCTCTTCTCCAGCCTCGCGCGAGACACACGCGGTTGTGTCGCCACTGCACATGCCACAGCTAGTACCTGTGTTCACCCGGGTCACCTCGGCACTATCCGAGACTGCCCGGTAAAGTCCGAATAACAACTGAAATAAATTTGAATTCGGTGTTTACCCGTGTACACCGAGGTCTACCCCACACTGACTGGATAATGTAAAAAAAATGAAAACCTTAGTTCATTTATACCTTAACTAACTAACCTAACCAAACTAACCAGACCTAACGTGGTCTAAAATTAAGCAACATTGCCCTGCCAGCGATGGGTAGATTTAGGTGTACACGGGTACACGCCAAATTCAAGTTTTATAGCACCTTTATTTTTAAAAAAAAATCGTGAAATGGTTTCCTCAACACTGATATGTAGAGACCGGAAAAATTCGCGGGTTCATTTCGCGATAGGCTAAAATTCAAATATATAAACCTTTAAGCTGCTTTTGTTATTGGTTCACTGTTCATCCAGACGACTCTGGGCCGATGGGAAACACTCAATTAAAGAAGTATCGTATCACAGGCAAACCATTTGAGACGACTCACAAGTCAGCAGCCAATGAACAGCCGTTATTTTCCCGAGTATACTGAGGACTCTGCAGTCTATCCTGGAGGTCATCAAAAACGCGAATTTTTCCAATCCCTACTGATATGTTATTCGAGTCAAAATAATCATTGTAAGAAGATAAATTTTCAGTTTGTCCACAAGTCACATTGAAGTAGCTTGGCTTCTGGGTTGTAGCCCGTAGGTAACTGCTCCCTGATGATGGCGACTGCAATGTCGACCGAAACGTCGGGTGAATTATTCGCCAAGGACACGGCTACAACCCAGAATGCCAAGCTACTTCAGACAATGGCCGTGAAAGCCTGCGAACATTATCACAAGTCACATTATTAAAGAATATTTATAAATTATAAATATGAATTATAAATTATAATTCATAGAGACCTGAAAAATCCGCGGATTCATTTCGTGATAGTCTAGAATCCAATAACGTTTGCCTTTTTACTGCATCAGTGTTTGGGTCACAGTTTATCTGAAAGATACTCGGCCAATGAAAAACCTTAAACAAAAGAAGTATCGAATCACTAGCGTCCCAGTTAACGGGTGTCACGAGTCAATAGCCAATGAGCAGATGTAATTTTCCCGAGTGCATAAGGAATCATGGAGTATATCCTACAGGTCATTGAAATCGCGAATTTTTCCGGTCTCTAATAATTCAGCTCTGAATGTGAATGACGTTCTGATGTGGGCGGAGACGACAGGCGCATCGCAGACCCTGTCTAGCGACAACCCCCTGGTACGGGAAGCCAGCGTGCACAGCTGAGAAGTTGAGAGCGACCTTTGAATATATATACTGTATAGAAGTCGCGAGTGGATAGGATTTACTCTACGATTTTCAGAAGCGTATGATGAGGAGCTTGGGAACTTCACCGCTGCAGTGCGCTGCCGTAACGCCCTGTATCGTCTTAGTTGTTATTTACACGTTAGAGCGCAGCGCTGTCGCCCGCTGTCATTCCCCGCACCCCCCTTCCATCATTCACTGCAGCTCAATGTCGTTCAACGGGAGGGGGAAGGGGTGTGTGAAGAGTTCGACACTTGTCCGCTAGGGACCACCACAAGTCGATGCTCTAGAGATGGTGGCGATTGCGGCGGTGAATTAACCAACTACCTCAAAACCGTATTAGAAATTTTAACCTGGGCTGGCGACTTCTATACAGTATATATATTCAAAGGAGCGACGGAGCTGTGAGACCACGTGGGCTCAGACCAGCTGGGGGCCGACCCAGCGCGCAGATGTCTGAGTCACGCCAAGTGAGTCTGGCTCGAGCTATCCACCCACGCCGCGACGACATGCGTGGGCGAGTTCACTAGCTACTCGGCCACGGAAAAAAAAAGGGGGGGGGGGTTGTCTGTAAAGTCGGTTTACGGACGATAATTTTACGTGATAACGTCATAAGAAAACATTGATGAAAAATTGCATACTTTTTTTTTAATTTTCAAATAATATTTACAGTTTTTATGCAAATTGAATTTAAATTACTTGTTTAAATATAATCACGAACAATTAGTTAAAAAAGCCCCGCCTTAATCTGTTTGATATTATAGAAGATTTTCTCGCACGGTGGTTGGCCGGTTTATTGCACGCTCGGCTCAGGCGGAACGTGACAATTTTTCGTGCGTGCAGCCGGCGTTCTAAAAGACGTTATCACGTCTAAAAAAATCAATATTTTATCAGTTACACACTTAAAAAAAGTTCCTAAATTACAATTATTTTAAAACACTCGCTTTTGTCGGTAACGGACTAGAATGTAAGAGGTTTACTAACAGCCATTGAAGAGTTCCAAACCATCCACATCCTGGCTCCATCAACTGATCATTTCGATGGCACAAAAGTATTGTATTGTATTGTCAACTGAATTACATACATACATACATACATACATACATACATACATACATACATACATACATACATACATACATACATACATACATACATACATACACACACTTGTAAAGTTTAAAATCGAAACGATTAGAAGTAGGTTGGAATCTAATCCCAAGATTTGTTTACATAGTTCGTTAGTTACAAGCGAAGGTAATAAAAGCGTGTTAAAAAAAAATAAACTAGTGCACTTTCGGGAGTGTTGTCACTAGCTTGATTATACAGGAAGATTGCAACTAGTTTACTTGCTCTCAAGAAATTTTCCCAGCGTTTGTATTTTTACTTTCACTGAATGAATCTTGGCACGGGGAAGAAGACCTGATATCCATCAGTCTAATCTGAACAAGAACTGGCGTTTGTCCATTAAAAAAATGTCTTTTTACTCTTGTTTTTTTTGTTTTTATTTATTTTTAATATAATGAAATGAAACAAAAAGAGTGTTAATTTTCAAACGGCTCATGGAAACACGGCGGTGGCAAGCAAAGCAGCTAGTAAACTCGCTCTAGCGACGACGCCGCCGAGGATCGTGACGAAGTCGGCGCGGTGTACCAACAGCACGTGGCGAAGTCGGCGCGGTGTACACGCCGCGCGGCAGTAAAGCAGGCGATAGCGCAGTCAGACGAGTCTAGGAGGGGGAGGCTCTCAGCCAACAGTCATATACGAGGGTGGGGTCCCTTTTTTTTTCCTTCTTCTCCTCCACGGTGGATTATAAACCCCTGCTTGTGCCGCTGAATGGTCTCTTTGATGGCCGGCAGACCCTAGCTCGCCGAGCTGAGCTGGGCTGAGCTGGGCTGGCCAGCGACGAGGCGAGACCCGCCGGCCGGCCAATACGAGCTCTCCCCAGCTCTCGCCAGCCAATCAGCGCTACTGGCAGAGTTCTGACCACAAGGGCGTGCGTACGACGACATACAACGCACAGAAAATGCAGACAGACGGACAAAAAAATTCTGGACAAAGCAAAAAATACACGAACACAACGATGAAGATGAACAGGTGTTACGGTGCCAGTGAGACGGGATGATAAGCGCGACGCTCGCTGGTGTACCTAACGCGGTATCGCCTCTAAGCGCAAGTCTGTGGACTGGCGCGCAGTCTTCTCGTCGTGCACAGTTTAACTATGAAATTTGAGCGGTGACCGTTACTTTATGTGGCAGTAGTACCCTTAAGTACTTTCAAGAACCTGTGCCGGTTTTTTTATACCCAAACATTACTCTGGAAACACGCATTTATAGCCATTTTCACTCTTATAAAAAGAGTTTTAAAACATAATTCGGAAACGAAACTACTTGTCGGCCCTCAGCGAGTTCTTAATTTTTTTTTTTCCGTAGACAGAACCTTATCGGATATGTTGAGTAGTTTTTGAAATCGCGTTGTTTTTTTTTTCCTGAAGCTCTGCGCACCGTGTGTGTGTGTGTGTGTGTGTGTGAGGGCAGGCGGGGGTTCCTTCACCTCGCAGGAGCCCGGCACACCAGTTCCACGACAGAGCGGCAATCCAACACGTGCGGGAAACATCGAGTTGCCGGGGTCCAAATGGCGGGAGTCTGTCTTGTCGCCCGGCTGTCGTCAGAGTTAGGTAACCCTCCTGGACGTGTAGCCTTCTTTTCACAGACGAGACAGCCAAACGTCCGATCGTGCATCTTCGGTTTTTTTTTTTTTTTTTGTTCATTGTAAATAAATATGGCTGTGTTGATACAAGGAAAGACCATAAACAAGGCAACGGTATTCATTTGTAATTGTTTTTAGAGGAAACTACCTCATTGAAGAAACGTACTTCGTGGCTTGATGTAAGTTTTTGGACATACGCCATTGCTAAAAACTTTTTCTGTTGAAGAAAAAATAAAAAATAAAAATAAAGAAATATATAAATAAAACCCAAAAAAAAAAAAAATTAAGCAAAAAATTGCTGTTGTCAACAAGGATATAAACACCACAAAATATTCCGTGACAGGAATATGGTCAAAAAAACAAAGAAAAACAAAGAAAAATGTACTAAGAGAACGAAAAAAAAAACCACAAATGATGACGACACAGAAATATTGAACCCGAAAAATTCAGCACAACGGTTGAAACGAAACAAAACACGACAAAACGAAAAGACGAAACAAACACAATAGTTTTCCAAAACAGAATAGAATGATAAAAAAAACCACAAATTATGACAGCACAAAAATATAGAACCCAAAAGAATTCAGCACAACAGTTGAGACGAGACAATAAACACGACAAAACGAAAAAGACGAAACGAACATAATAGTTTTACCAAATCGTTTCGTCTTTTTCGTTTTGTCGTGTTTTTTGTCTCGTCTCAACTGTTGTGCTGAATTCTTTTGGGTTCTATAGTTTTGTGCTGTCATATTTTGTGGGGGTTTTTATCGTTCTATTCTGTTTTGGAAAACTATTGTGTTTGTTTCGTCTTTTCGTTTTGTCGTGTTTTGTTTCGTTTCAACCGTTGTGCTGAATTTTTCGGGTTCAATATTTCTGTGTCATCATTTGTGGGTTTTTTTCGTTCTCTTAGTACATTTTTCTTTGTTTGTCTTTGTTTTTTTGACCATATTCCTGTCACGGAATATTTTGTGGTGTTTATATCCTTGTTGACAACAGGAATTTTTTTGCTTAATTTTGCGTTTTTTGTCTTTTTTTGGGTTTTATTTATATATTTCTTTATTTTTATTTTTTATTTTTTCTTCAACAGAAAAAGTTTTTAGCAATGGCGTATGTCCAAAAACTTACATCAAGTCATGCACTCCCATTGCACAAATCTTTCAAAGATAGTACTTCGTGGATTTGTATATTTTTCATACCGTATAAAATCTAGGAAGTCTTTGTCTCCCACAAATATTCTCGGGACGCCCCATATTCCGTGAATGTTTATTTTGGACAACTCATGATAACTAATGGTCAATTAGGTTAGGTTAGCTACATTATAAATACTTTAAATCATTGCGGACGGTTGATTTGGTTAGGATAGCTACATTAAAGATACCGTGAAATCATGTAAACGGTTTCCTAGCGCTGGATAGCTACATATTAAAAAAGTTATTCGCTAAGCGACCATAAAATGATTTTACAGTATTTTTTTAATGCAGCCATACTTACCTTAATATAACCAACCATCCACAATGTTTTAAAGTATTTATAATGTAGCTGAGCTATCCCAATCGACCGCAAAATTTAATGCCGCACCGGTTTATACAATGAGATAGAACGGGGAAGGGAAAAAAGCGGGCATGAACTTCGGGGAACTTCGGGTGCGGCTCTCTCGTCTGTGAAGTGAAGGCTTCCACGGGACGAGGGGAAAGGAGGATCAGCGGTGCCAACCCTCGCTTGCACAACCCCGGGCAGGAGGGTCAGCCTCGCCTACACTGGCCGGGCGGCGCGCATCCATCACCGGCTGGAATGCCGACCGCGCGCTATCGGTCCCGGCCAGGTGAGGCGCGGGGGGTGGAAGCCGGCTCCGCGCTTCCTGTTGCGACCACTCACTGCTTCCTGTCCTCGCCTTGCGTCGGGTGCTTCGGTGTTTCTGCGTGTTTCTTCAGTTAGTTGAGAATCATGCGCAAAGTTAAGATAGTGTATATATGTATAGACAGGGCCGCAACTAGGGGGGAGCAAGCGGGGCATACGCCCCGGGCGCAAAGCTGTGGGGGGCGCCGAAATCGCTTGCATTGTAATTCCTAATACAACTGGTAACTGGTAAAAAGTTTTTTTAACTTGCATGCCAGGAATGTCTAATCTGATTTACAATATAACGTCTCAACATATATTTAATGAACAAGTCTAGTGATTATACGGACTACTTTATGGACATAGTGGGTTCATGCATGGAAGGTACAGTAGCACAGAAACTGTTACACGTATGTATGGAAGATGCTTAAATAGCACCATTTTTCCGTGGGAGGGCCCCCGGACCCCCAGCTTTATTGGTGTGGTATGTGCAAAAAAAGAGGGGGGGGGGGGCGCATGAATCCATTCATGCCCCGGGTGCCAGAGACTCTAGTTGCGGCCCTGTGTATAGATGTGTTTTTATTTATTTATTTATCGTCTTTATCGGTGGCGAAGTTAAGGCGGTACGCCTTTTCTAACACTTAACCACTTTTTCTGCAATTACATCAAATAGTGGAATATTAAAAATTAAGCATGATGTAAGCAGATGTTGACTAAATATTAAGAGAACAAATTAAAATTTTAACTTAATGTTCAAATATTAACTATTACAAAAGATTCAACCATAACTAATTTTAAGTATGTGTGTATATACTATATATAATATATATTATACATGTGAGATGGTAAGCATAAGTTGTTTATAGACATTTACATACGTAATTATTAAACTTGGTTTTAATGGTGTTCCTGTTGACAACTTTTAAAACATAAATTCATTGCAATTTTATGGAACCATGTGAAAAAAAACATCCTTAAAAAGAGAAAAGTGATTAAAATATTGTTATGTTTTATAAAGTGGTGAGAACTGGGATCGGGATAGCCTAATTATTTTTTTTAAAATACAGTTTTGTTGAATACTAATATTTACATAAATAATAAAATAATTGTACTTAAAAAATGTACCATCAAATATCACAGGCACTTAAAAATTTGTTTGTCCGCAAGTCGCTCAGCGTCTGTCAGGTTCTTACAGTCCGCACTCCTCGCTGGGCCGCACTCGTAGCGAGGCCGGCGGCGCTGCTCCAGTAGTCTGCGGCGTCCTTCTCCAGCTGACCAGTCGCGTCATCCCGGGCCGACCCGACGCCCGAAACATCGAGAATTAGCGTCGCTCGCTCACGCCACTCCGCGCGGCGGCCCGCGCGGAATTCCCAAGGCCGCTCAGCGACGGATTAACGGCGCCGAGGCTGGACGACGCGCGGGGGAGCGGAGGGGGGGGGGGAAGGGGGTAGCGACGACCCTTGTGCATGACGTCAGTGACACGGCGCGTGACGTCAGTGGCCGTGCAGGGCCGCCAGCCAGCTCCGAACATGCATCGCGGTCTGGTCTCTCGGGTCAGTAACAATATATTATCATACTTGCTCTAATTTACATCAAACACACTAAATTTAACGTATGTAGAATTCTTTAAAAATAACGTAGAGCTTGATAAGTATTCGCAAATTGTGTTTTCAATTAATTTATTAACGCGAATCAGCACGCAGTTTCCGTGTCCACCGCTAGAATTCACTGCCGGGGCAGCTAGGTAAACTATCGAATGATTTGATTAGCAGAGAGGAATTTTAAATTATACATTGAAACGTCTCCGATAAAAGAAAAATAATAATAATAACTACAAAAATTACTAAACCAGGCACTGGACCTGATTTTCGACAAGGAATCTTATTAAAAACCTGCCCATTTTTGTTAAAATTAACTGAACCACCAATACTATAAAGTGTCCCTTAGTCTTTGTGAACTTTGCTTCGCGCTATCCGCCACAAATGGCAGCACCGTGGTCGTTACTCATTTCCGATCCTTGACTTCCGCCGCGTTCACATCACTCCCACCCAATACCGTAAACCGAGAGCTAAGACGTCGCACGTAAAAATTAAAACTCGTGCACGTGTATTAAAAAAAATTGGTTGTCTGTAAAGTCGGTTTACGGACGATAGTTTAACGTGACAACGTCATAACAAAACATTGATGGAATTATTGAATACTTTTATGAATAAAATTGAATCATTTTTATTGAATTATCACTATTTTGTATGGATACAAAGAAGGAGTGAAATGAAATCTACAATTTAATTGATACATTTACTTTTATTTGCACTCATTAATTCAAATATGTCTATTACTTTAACAATAACTTTTATACATGTTTGCTATTTAACTTCTTCCAATCTGTGTTATTCTGTTAAGGATAGGACGATGATAGGAAAAGTAGGAAACGAATGGGAGTGTTTCAAGTTTAATGTGCCTCGAAAAAGTCAAATCGATGGTTGTTCCAATCGAGTGGAAGAGAGATAGATGCGGCGCAAGCGTACAATGAGCGCAACGGGACAAAGCGCAACGGGACAATGTGCGTAACTGGACAATGAGTCATCATTTTTCGTGCGTGCAGCCGGTGTTCATCGATTTATTAGACGTTGTCACGTAAAAAATAAATAAAAATAAAAACTTCCATTACCACTGACACTAACACACTTGGCACATGGGCCAACAAAAGTATCCGCAGACCTACGTGACTTCTCACGGAGTATCATACTGTCGGCAATGACATTTTGGCAATAAAAATTTTGACATAACTTCGGACATAACACCACCAACCATGCGTCCACCACTGGTTTACAATTAATTATATACTAGCAACAGACTTGCAATTGGCATTTATCAGTAGGGACTGGAAAAATTCGCGTTTTCGATGACCTTCAGGATAGACTACACGTGCCTCAGTATACTCGGGGAAAATAACGCCTTTTTCATTGGCTGCTGACTTGCGAGTCGTCTCAACTGGTTTGCCTGTGGATACGATACTTCTTTAATTGAGTGTTTCCCATCGGCGCAGATTCGTCCGGATGAACAGTGAACCAATAACAAAAGCAGCTTAAAGGTATATGTATTTGAATTTTAGCGTATCGCGAAATGAATTCGCGAATTTTTCTGGTCTCTATCTATCGGGGTAAACACAAGCATTGGGGGGGGGGGGGAAGTAACTTGAAACTCAGCAGGGGTGTCCATTGTGCCCCCCCCCCCTGGTCCATGACTGAGCCTCACGTCTGTGCATGTGATGCACGCTATCCTTGCAGCATGACGCGGCCTGGCAGGGCATGCCGGGGGAAACCTTTTCACAGACGAGAGAGCCAAACGCCCGATCGTGCATGTTCGGTTTTTTTTTTGTTCATTGTAAATAAATATGGCGGTGTTGATAAAAGGATACTAATGGTCAAATAGGTTAGGTTAGCTACATTATAAATACTTTAAAACATTGTGGACGGTTGATTTGGTTAGGATAGCTACGTTAAAGATACCGAAAAAAAAAAAACGTATGAACTTCGGGGAACTTTCGGGTTTAGGCTCTCTCGTCTGTGAAAAGAAGGCATCCTACATGCCGGGACTATCTCCTCGGACGGCGGGCTACCCAGGATGCACCGCGCAGCGCCTCGCGGGCCTATGGGACACGGCGCCCGGGCTTGTTCCCACACGCCCTCGTGCCAGACTGGAGGAGGGGGGGGCAGACTGGACACACGATACACCAAGGGGCCCCCTCCCCCGGCGCACCCCTTCCACCGAGCACAGTCGCACCACGCCCTGTCGCAGAGCCCAGTGCGGTGTCGTCATTACGGGCTGACAAACCTGACAGAAATAACAAACACATTTGGGCTCACTAGGTATTTTTTATTATTGTGATATCGCTTTTAAAAAAAATTGCGTCTTTGACAAATACTAGATAATGATCTTCATTTAGAATCTCAGAGAGTTTAATGTTGTGCATAAATCTGATCTTAGCCTACGGCCACACAGAGCGCTATGCTCGCTATGGTCGCGATGTTCGCTACGCGATCACAATATAGCCAGCTGCATTTCAGGTGCCATTGGCCACACAAAACTGTGTTCACTATGTTCGCTATGTGCGCTATGTTGGCGACGTTGCCAGGTGTTTGGTTCTTGGCTATATTTCTAAAACGTCGCTGACTTTGCGCATGCGCAGATAAACAAAAACATTTGTTTTCGCGCGGAATTGTGCTGTAGGTACCCACTTCAGTGTTTACATTATTATAGAGGTGTAAAAGTAACGAAAAAAAGCGTACCCGTATGTATTCGTTACTATAACAATTAGTACTCGTTACTATCGTATCGTTACGTTACTCGTTACTTCTGATACCGCATAACATGCTATGTTATGTTGCAGCAACGAATCGAGTCGTATTGCGTACGCGTACAGTATGACGTCGCGTAAATAATAATAAATATAATATAAACAATTAACAATATTTGATAATTAACAGTTTTTGTTAACCAAGAAACAATTAAATCTCATTAGAGCGGCTTTATTATATTATCTCTTTTAAGATAAGAACAAACAGTCGTGAAAATACGCGATAATAAAAAACAAAAACATACACATTTCTAATTTGTAAAAAATACTTTCTTACGTTGTTTCTGTTCCAATCTCAAACTTTGTCTACGCACACAATACCTTTAATAAACAGGAAAAACACTTGGACGACGAATTTCCAAATTATACTTTACTTAAAATAAACAAAATCGTTCTTGGTAACGTAAATTCATCGAATAAGCGCGCGCATGCTTAAAACATACGAAAAATGCGAGTAACGAAATGCATTCGTGTGTAACGTTTCGTTACTCGGTACCGAATACATACGTTTTGCTACAGCTCTACATTATTAGTATGTATAATGTCAACGGAAAATTTTATTGAAGAAGTAAGAAAATATCCATGTTTATGGAACAAATCAATAGAAGATTATAGAAAGCAGGACATGCGTGGTAATGCCTGGGATTTGATTTCCAAAGAGGTTAATAAACCAGGTTAGGTGTAATTGCAATTTATTAGTTATTCAGTTAATGATCAAATTAAATTTCTGCTCCAATGCTTTTCCTGTAATTTAAATTCTTCTTCTCAATTTTATTCTTGATTAGCATTAATATGCTATCAAACTGAGTTGTATTTATTCTAAAGTATTCAATAAATTTGGCCTCGTCCGCACGCAACTGCTTCATTAAATGATGAAATTCACCAAATTCATTTCTTTTGAGATTCACTTCATGAACCCATTTCTTTTTTCGTTTGCATACTGTGAGAGCCAACAGAATATCATCCTCGTCGGAATCATCACTCGAATCCCACGGCATGCGCCTCGCCGACATCGCAAACTGCACTATTCTGTGTGGCCCCCTCGCGCAGCAAAAATAGCAGACATAGCGAACATCGCGAACATAGCGAACATAGCGTAGCTTTCTGTGTGGCCGAAGCTTTAGGATTCTCGTTAACATAATGTGGCTCAGTATCATCGTTTGAGAGAACATTTTTTATTAAACTCAAATTTTTCAAACAACTATTTTGACGCAAAAAAAAAAAACTTTTGTTAAAATCATTGTACAGATTTATGGGGGAAAATAAACCTCCAGTGCTTCAAATTCCTTAATTAACAAAACGTTTATCATGTTTGACACAAGATTTATCTTTATAATTGTTTTTTTGTCACACCTCTTGCCACTAGGTTATTTCTCTCTCTCTCTCTCTCTCTCATTTTCTCTCTCTCCTCTGTTTGTAGTAGGTATAGCTGCCCGGTTTAGTCTCTAGTGAGTTTGATCTAAATAGTGCTTTTTTTTTGTGTCAGAGTGGTATCAGGAGATTATAAAATTACGAGAGGCGGTATTCTTTGACAGCCGAAATATGTGTTTCACTAGGTTTTTTTTTTTTTTTCGCGGTGGGACAGCACTAAATGAATTTCTAAGAAACATTATTTGTTGATAAAAACTTTCGCTTTCTTAATCACTATACATTATTTAATTACGAAGTTCAATCACATAAATGACGATTGGGAGGGGGGGAGGGGAGGAAAGTGAGCTTATGATGTGTAAACATCTTGGTAACAAGCAAATTCATGTGTTCTCATGTTGCAAATAAACTCATAATTAGAAATTAGGACACTGAAATTAATGTAGAATTCTTAAAAATAACGTCGAGCGTAATAAATATACGAAACGTAATGCTAATTCCACAGTTTCCCATATTGTCGTGTTACGATATTTAATTTTAGTACGTACCAGAATTGCAACGTAATAAGTGCGCATTACACAACGGAAATTTGACAGATTGAAAGTCCAATGCGCATGCATGCAGTAGCTGCTATATCCAAGAGCCAAAGTCGTCAATATGGCGGACCCACGTGTGACAACATGCATCCATGCCCAATATGGCGGACCCATGTGTGACAACATGCATCCATGCCCAATATGGCGGACCCACGTGTGACAACATGCATCCATGCCCAATATGGCGGACTCACGTGTGACAACATGCATCAATGCCCAATATGGCGGACCCACGTGTGACAACATGCATCCATGACTGTATCGTGGACATCGGGGGACGTACTCAGCGGATTGGTGTGCCAAAGTAAACGGTATGGTAATGAAACCATCCTCGTACATTTTGTAAACTTGAATAGTCATTAGAAAATATAATAGCAACTTTAACAAGCACCTGCAATAAATTTATTAGCCAGGAAAAATTGTGTTGGGACGAACGTGGCGTCAATGATATTTAACATTTTGTTAACTCTCTACAGTATTACGAACGTAATGCTATCGTACAGTATTTTTTCAAACTAAAAGTTTAAGTAGGCTAGATCCTGGCTTTGGATTTTATTTTAGACTAGGAATTTTATTAAAATACTGTCCATCTTTTTCAAATTCGTTAAATAGTTAATACAATAAAGTTTCACGCGCGTTAGACGTTATAATTATGTGGCATTCCTAAAATGTTAACCTGAAACATTTTAAAACACATATTATAACACTAAGTATATGTTTGTAAAATTGTTTTTTCCCCCCTTTAACTACTGAAATCATGACTGTATATACTTCCTACAAACAAACTTATTGGACTGATTCAAGATGAATTTTATATAATATTTTTATATTGTGACGTTATTAGAAAGGTTTTATAAATTCCCCCCGTGGCGCAATTTTAACAACATTCCTTCAGGTTAACAAGCGCGCGTTCTACCACTAAATTCTACCACTAATCTTTTTTTTTTTTTAAATGGGTGAAACACTGGCAAGTTTTGACAAGTCACCAGCGTGCAAATCATATCACCCTTCCCCCCTTAATGTCACCCCGAGTAGTAGTTGTGGTCGTTGGTGTATTAAGACAGCACAAATGACATCCATGTCTTACCCGGGATTCGAACCCGGAACCCCCCGCACCTTAGCCCGGCGCTGTTGCCGACTATACGCCACGGAGGCCGACAAGCTAACGGGAGACAAACTTGAGTTTAGGAAAGAGACTGTGTAATGCCATTTTTGTAGCGTATTTTAAAACAACTTATGGGATTACTTTCCACTACGACTATTTTAGTTTGCTAAACATGTTCCAGGGTGGTTTTCGACGGGGGACGAGGACGGCAGACGGCCCAGGGTCGCCAACAGCTCTCTGCACGAGTGTCACTGCCGCCACTCCACCAGCCTCGCACTCGGCCTTGGAGAGGTCCCCCCCCCCTCTGCCCGCATCCCCCCCCCCACCTTTACCCTCACGCACTTCGTAAGGCTGGGTTCACATTTGAAAAAATAACAGTAACAGTAACAGTATGTCGTGTGCATAGGATATGAACGCCATGTTTCCTAACCTAACGATTCACAACAGCAGAAAGTTGGTCGTGCGCATGGGAGCGAGGTCGTGCGCACGGGAGTGAAATGAATATATTTTATTTCGGTCGCGTACGCATGGCAAAACAGCCAATGAGAGAAGAGCATGGTGCTTTTTTGGCGGGACTAGAAATATGTTTATATTTATTAACCATATTGTGGTAAGACAATATCGAGATAATAATTGTATTATTATTTTGAAAGTTAATATGTTTATTTACTAACACTGCTAACAGATGTCGCATAGTTCGCGAAATTTCATTGGCTGAAATTAACAGTAAGAATTCAATTGTGAACCGATTTCGCCGTTCGCACAGGTCGTGCGCACAGGTCGTGTGCATGGCTTGCTATGCACTCGCTTAATTTTTTTAATTGTGAACCCAGCCTAACACTCATTACGAGCGAGCTCCGAACCAACAAACCAAACTGGGCAGTACCTACCGAAGGAACTCGGAGACAGTTGGATTGTCATTTGGGGGCGGACTGACAACATCCTTCACGTTGTCATTGGTAGGGACTGGAAAAAAAATTCGCGTTTTCTATGACCTTCAGGATAGACTACACAGTCCTCAGTACATACTCGGGCAAAATTACGCCTGTTCGTTGGCTGCTGACTTGTGTGAGTCGTCTCAACTGGTCTGCCTGTGATACGATACTTCTTTGGTCGAGTGTTTCCCCATCGGCCCAGAGTCGTCCGGATGAACAGTGAACCAATAACGAAAGCAGCTTAAAAGGTATATGTATTTGAATTTTAGCGTGTCGCGAAATGAGTCCGCGAATTTTTCCGGTCTCTAGTCATTGGTGAAGTGGGATTTGTACGAACGCATTATCCGCGATTCGAAAAGTTTTGAAAACGCGTCTGCGGGGAGTCATTGTGCATAGTTTGACGATGCGATGGCGCGAACTGGAGAAAGTTACCAGAAACCAAAGCCGCGGGAGGGAGTACTATAGTCCGTCGCCTGGGCGCGCCACAAGGCTCGCTAGGTGCGCCCGGACTGAGTTGCGCCTCTCTTCCTTCGTGGCAAGTGCTGTCCGGCTGCACAAGAGATTCCTCGCGACATCTTGAAGTTTCAAATGTTTTGGTTTTACATGGCATAGGACCTAGCTTTGGCTGCTTGTTAAAGACAACACTAGTGAACTGGTGTAATCATCACGATAGTTGTCGCCCGCATGAAGTAATAAGTTATTTACAGCCTACGGGGCTGTTAGTAAACATGTGGTGTCTACAAGGTATTGTCTACAAGGTATAGAAGGCTTGGGAGATGTGATTTATACTTGAACATGCCACACAAAAAAAAAATGGGGCAAATAGTTCAAATTAGAAAAAAATTGCAAAAATATGAGGGGGGGGGGGGAATTGGTTGTCTGTAAAGTCGGTTTACGGACGATATTTTAACGTGACAACGTCATAACAAAACATTGATGAAATGATTGCATACTTTTATGAATAAAATTTAATCATTTTTATTGAATTATCACTATTTTGTATGGATACAAAGAAGGAGTGAAATGAAATCTACAATTTAACTGATCAATTTACTTTTATTTGCACTCATTAATTCAAATTTGTTCATTACTTTAACGAAGAGATTATTTTAACTATAACTTTTATACATGTTTGCTATTTAACTTCTTCCAATCTGTGTAATTCCGTTAAGGATAGGACGATGATAGGAAAAGTAGGAAACGAATGGGAGTGTCTCAAGTTTAATGTGCCTCGAAAAAGTCAAATCGATGGTTGTTCCAATCGAGTGGAATAGAGATAGATGCGGCGCAAGCGTACAATGAGCTTAACGGGATACAGCGTAACGGGACAATGTGCGTAACGGGACACTTTTTCGTGCGTGCAGCCGGCGTTTCATCGATTTATTAGACGTTGTCACGTCAAAAATCTTGAGATGGCGGGGCGTAGTCCCTCCTAACAGCAGGTTCATACCGGCAGCGAGATGTACAGCGGTTTACAGCATGGGAGAACGGGAAGCTCGTGACTTCGCCGCGAATGAAACGCCCAGTTTGTGGAGTCCAGCTGCAGCGACCTCGATGGCGGAGGACTTGCGCACATCCTGACCTTTGCACCGCTGCGACACGGGGAAAGAGGGAACCTTCACCGCCGGGTGGAGGGGGGAGGGGCGTGGCCCAGCAGGGACCAGCCCTCTCTCTCTCTCTCTCTCTCTCGCCGCGAGAGACCGTTCCGAGCTGCGCCGAGAGAGCAATGAAATGGTCTCAATCAGGCAAAGCCGCGCCGACGCGAGTTCTGCTGACCTGCGGCTAACCGCAGACGGTGGAAGTCGCTCTGTGACTCTAGTATCTGCTCCCGCGTGTCTACAGCCCATTCAAGCCGACGTTAGGGAGAATTAGGCCCGGCTTCTTGGATTTTTCAATTACTACCACCACAGCTCGGAGCACATCTTCCGTACCACGTCTTGCCTCGACATGGAATTTCACCCACACACGATCAGTTCGGACTGCTCTGCCCGAACTGACAGTTTGGATTGAACACACAGTCAGTCAGAACTAACAGTTTTGGACTGCACTGAAGCCTTCCCTACACACAGCCAGTCTTATAGTTGCTGTTTGCTGTTGGATGGACCGTTTCATCGTTAGCACATGGAAGAAACTTTGGATGTCGCAGGTGCATTTTAAGTTAGAAAAAAAGGGGGGGGGGGGGAAATAGTAAAGCAACGAAAGAGTATAAACATTCAGCTGAAGAAACTTATGGACTGGTTGTTTGGACTGTCAGTTTGGACTGACGAGACGTTGTTCCCACACGGCAGTTCCAACTGTTCAGTTCCAACTGGTAAGTCCGAGCTGTCAGTATTAATGACATGAATACTTATCATTGTACGGAAAAAATTGTCAAAATATAATGAATGGGTTTTAGAAACAAATTATAATTATAATTTTTTTTAAGAAAATGTTTAATTTGCTCACATTAAAAAAGAGTAAACAATGTTTGGCAAAACAATTTGATTTTGTGTATTTTAAATAACGGGGCTCACCGAATTGGCTGTGTGAGAAGAGGCATGTAGGAATGCGTTTCAACGTCCTAAAATATAGCTCCTAAAATTATTTAGCTCGCGTGGACTGTGGTAGTTGTCGCAGTCTGCCGCGAGTGAGTTGTCTGTTACCAGCTGTTGGCAGCTACGGACTGGAACTTGTAAGTGAATATCAGATTGTAACAAGGTATAATAGTTCGAGAAGATATAATATACGCCCTGCCACGCCAAAATTGGAATGAATAATTCAAAAATGGGAATTGTAGCAAATAAAACTCAGTGCTGGCGGGGCAGGGGCATTAGCCGACAGATGCCACCAATAACAACTGTCCACAGCCTCACACACACTAGCTGCTTCGCCACGCAGCAGTTACAACTAGATAGATCCTACTGACGATAGCTTTTTGTGCCCGTGTTCTGCCGCGTTACAATAATTTATATCATATCTTAATACCTCCGAACTTTCAAAACATAAACTACTAGCTGAAGAACCCGGCGTTGCCCAGAATAAACACTTCGTAATACAAAGAACATTACTACCGAGTTCTAAATCTGCAGGACATACGCTTGCAAAACGGGGAAATGTTGATTTTTAAGTCGCACTGATGGCATAGTCTCGATGCATCAGCAAAACAGAGACCCAGACCTTACTATATGACCGTGTGGCGGACAAAGAGAAATGACACAAACTCACTGTTTGTGTGTCTATGATCTACCTCTGAGTTTCGATTATACAACTGAATTTACTCCTTTTTTCACTCCCTTGGGGGTGGAATTTCATAACTATATGTAGTCTATGCCACTCTCCGGCCCATAAACTATCTCTATGCAAAAAAAAATCATGTCGATCTGTTGCTCCGTTGCTGCATGACAAACACACTTTCGCATTTTCAATATTAGTAGGGATAAGCTCCGACGGTTTATTTCTACGGGAATCCTAATTAACTATTGTAGGATATGATGCCTTGTATATAATTAATTTCTGTGATGCGAAGGATATTTTAAAAGCTTCTCTTAGACCATAATTAATTTTACCCGCAAATACAACCCAAAACAGCAACTACCATATTTCGTTATCCGACGAAGCTGATGAGATAAACGTCAGATCTGAAGTGTGTGAGATCACCGCACAGAGTGGAAAAAAGGAACAGCGCCAGTCTCGCGCCACACCTTGTCGCCACTCCCGTCTGGCGAGCTGCCTGTTAGCCCGCTCTTGTCCTCGCGGCACCCTCAAGGTCGCGTGTCGGCGCTAATCCCGGCCTGCCGTCTGCCCGTGCGGGCACATAGATCGCTCGCCGCACCATAGAGCAAGCAGCGAGGTGGAGGAGAGCGACTCTTGCAGCGGAGACCTCGTCTTGGCGCGACATGTGACGCTATCTTTTTGGTGGGCCCATAACTACTAGCAAAAAAAAAAAATCTCGGACGGGAGGTTAAAATCCAAAGTGTCAGTTTCTTGTTCGAGATAATCGTCTGTGCGCTTTACTATTGGTGGGCCTTACCAATCTCCCCTGTGTCTAGCTTATGGTGCGTGTCAACCCATGCACTTTTTTTCCATAAGTTCTTGTGATGAAATAATTTGTAGCTTAATAACAATTCAAAATTTTAATTAATAATTCCTCATTGGTGCTGCTGTTTTAAATGCATACATAAATTTATTATGCCATAAGGAAGTATCTTTTCGTCACGAGAAAAATCACTAGATCCCTATAAGCAGTGGGTGAAGAAAACCCATCGAAATTCCATTGTACCGAGAAAGAAACAAAAAACATGCAAGTGTGCTATTTCAAGATATTGATTTTTAACTATTTATTTTGTTCAAGTCTCTTTTTCTTAGACGTGTACCCGTTGACCACATTAAATAACACCCTTGTGCTCAGCCAAAAACTGAAAGGCGAAACAGTCACAGTGTGATATTTTTACATCCACTACATGGGTTTCCCAAGCTAATGATGATATACTTGTACTTACACAAAGATCTATCAATGATTTATGATCTTTGCCATAAAACTGTTTTTGCAATTAGCTGCTAAAAACAAGTGTGTTTGTTATAATTTGTATTCAATGTCCGGGGAATCTGTGAACCTGTTAAACTTGTAACACCCCTCGTGCCTCACAATTGAATTATTTTAAAAGGAGCCTTGGAAACTGCTGGGTAAGAAAAATAAGTTAAATAAATTGATTTACCAGAGGCGGCGCGAGGTAGGGAACAAACAAAAATTTAGGAACTTCCTGTAACAGACAAGGAGGAAGTTGGTGGATCGTTAAAATCAATAAATAAAAACTACACGATTAACTTGATCTATAGTTTCCCTGTTTTATTTGCCCTGATGAATTATCTTGTTTCCATCACATTACATACAAAAGGTTTTAACAAGTTTCAAAGATTTAAGAAAACAAAAGAAAACGAAAAGGGGCCGGCCTGCGATTATTTAAAACAATTTACATTCTTAGTTTGAAATATAGACATTTGCATTATGAGTTTCACACCCAAATTGGATGGATCCGATGATTACATTGATAATTAGTTCTATTCGTTCTACATGTTCTTGAGGAAAACACTGGTCGCTGGTGGGTTGGTCATCCGCTTAAGATAGTTCGTAGCTAGGTAAGGGGGAAATGTTGAATTTACATTACCACCCGGGGTCTTCAAACGATCACGTCGGGTAGTAGAAACGTTTCTTCTAATGTGACCCACGGAACAGGAGGGGGGGGTGGCCACGAGATGGGAGCAATCAATCTCTCCCCGTCATCGACCCTGTCTGCAACAGTCCAAATCAAAACTGATTAGAACTTGTATACAGGCAGTCTATGGGGCAGAAAATGCCCAAAAAAAATTTAAGGGAAAAAAAAGGGGGGTCGCGAATTATCACTCACCAAAACAGGGGAGTTGCCCAGCACGCTGCAGTCGTGGAGTCAGCCAGGGTCTGGAGCTCGCGAATTGCGCGGCAGGACGCGGATGATTTCTTCATGATAATATTTAAAAGAAAAAAAAATTTCGAAGGCAAATAACTAAACTATGCAGACAGACTAATCTACTAGGATTGACTTGAGGGATAGCATCCCTTATACAACGCGACTACATAGTCGTTAGCGGTCGGATGAAGTCTTGCAGAGTCTGCCGATTCGCCGATACTCGCTGGAGATCTGTCTGCGGACGCGACGCGAGTTGATCTGTGTGTCGCGGCAAACCGCGTCTCGTAATTAAAAGTGTGCGCCGGCTCTTACAGGTGGAGGGAGGTCTGAGCCGCCGAAAGATTCCGAACTTGCCCGAATGCGGGCGGACAAAAACTTTGCCAGGAGTTTTGAAGTTGGCATCACTGGGCGACACTAGAGAACTCTGTCGGGGGGGGGGGGTCTGAGTTGAAAACAATCGACTCGCCCCTGGCGTCCATATAACTCAAGGGAGAGCAGGTGCTGCTCTCTGGCGCCCTAGAGGGTAGGTTAGCGGAGAAGTTCGCGACTTGGTCGCTAGGTAGCGCTTGCAATCAGTTTTGGCGCACTCGTTTTTGCGAAGAGACCTTGGGGACGGTCACTGTGGCCCAGGGGGTTACGACCGGTCATTGGTCTTACTTGGAACTGAGAAGGGGGGGGGGAGGGTAAAATGCAACGCTGCTGGGAATCTACGCCCCGTCGTGGCTGCAGCGGAGCGAACATAACACTAATACGTGATGAAAAAGGCCAATCTCAGCTCGTCTCTGAGAACTGGTCGCCTGCAAGCTACAGGCTTGTCTATGCAGTTAGGGTCACGAAGAGAAATGATATTACAGGCTTGAGGCGTGACTGAAGGCGGGGGAAACGGTAAGCTGTCTGCCAGTCAGAGATTAGGCCAGCAAAATATCCGATACGCCGATGGGAAAGGGGCTTCAGAGCACTGAGACAAAGTTTAACTCAGAGGAGTACACCAGACTAACAAATTAAATCACACTATAGTAGAGCAAATAAAATTTCCACATAAAAATTTAAAATCATAATAAAAATTTAAAATATATCGTGTCGAAATTACTAATTAACGGCACAAACTTTAAATGGCTAGAAGAAAAGTGTTACGAAAAAGCAGGGGCGCAACAACTAAATTTACAAAGGAGGGGGGGGGGGCAATATACCTTTTTATTAGGAATCATCGATCTCCCCCGGGAAAATTTGTATTTAAAGGTGGAAAATGGTGCTATTTAAGCAGTTTCATTATCTAAAAAATTGATTACACAGCCCCGTTTGCCCCCACTTCAAGGTTACAGAAGGGGGGGGGGGCAAAATACCCTTGCCCCCCCCCCTTGTTGTTTCGCCCCTGCGAAAAAGGGGAAATATTTGAGGGAGATATAGAAATTAAAACTGTTATTAAACATCACATTGTGGAAGTAATAAAAGATGCACGAGGCAGTATAAGAGGCGGTGGACGAGAGATGCGCGAGGCAGTACAGTAGGAAATGCCCGAACAAGGGTGAGAGGGGCGGAACAGGTGTGGCGCGGGTATCGATACTGCCGGCGACGTCTAGCCTTCTAGTGTTACACTCCCCCCGGGACACTCGCCCGTGCGAGGAGCTGTATCAAGGGAGCAGGGCGGCGGGGAGAGGGGACACTGTTCCCCTAGCCGGGGTCATCGCTACCTCGACGCCTCTGGCCGGTCAAACAAGCTTGCCTGATTCCTGACTGGGCCGATGACGACGCAGCTGTTGCTTTACAGGTCCTCCGTAATTCGTCTGAAAATAACTACTTCACATTAAAAATATATATATATATTTAATTTTAAAAAAACCACGAAGTAGTTACAGTGTTTAGCAACTATCCTGTCCCAAGATGATTTTCGAGATAGATCAACGTCTCTAACGATGGGTCAATTTCGGCAACTAACACAATCTTTCTCATTGCTATCCAGTGTTATGCGGGTTGATTGTTACCCAAATCATATAATTCTACATGCTTAAGATCAACTTTACTAGTTATTCTTAAGGAATGGACAAATTGTTGCTACAATTTCCTCCAGGCAAGAGCCACAGTCAAAGGGGTAGAGGGGACATAATGATCTGCATTGGGGGGGGAGGGTGTGGTTGTCTCCCACAGTACCTCTCTAACCCCCTCCCCCCTCCCCCGCCAACTACTATATGCGACTGCTAGTGCACCTTTTTATCATATATACCTCACCCACACCGCACCTTCACAGAGTTGGCCAGCTGCTGACCTGCACCTAAATCACTACTAAAAAATGTATTTAAAACATGTATGTTGAATTATGTTAATCTACAATGCAATCCATGCGGACTGTTTGTGCTCTATATTTGGAATAGGTGGGTTTCTCTAACACGGTGAAACATGATTGCGAATGGGATAAATTGTCAGGTTTAACTATTCAGTAGATGCTTTCCATTTGATTGACACGATGGCTCTGAAGTACCACGGACAATAACGGAACACAGCGTGCTGGTTCGTGATCATCTTCAGCGATACGTGTCACGGCGGTCAGTCCTCAGGAAGCGCCCAGATGTTGTGGCAAGAACCACGGGAGAAGAGGAAGCAACGGGCAATTGCCTAACAGTTGAAGCAAGAAGAAGAATAGGTGCGCTCCTGTCTGTAAATGACGTAGCTATTATTTTATGCTGTTTCGCAATGAATGAACGACCTGCGGCGTGGTAGCACTACCCTGGTCAGTACTTGACGGCCAGAGTGAGGCCTCGTCCGAGTGCGCGGGGCGTCTGACAGAACAGCGAGCTTCGCTCCGCTGAAGCAACTCCCCGCTCTTTCAACCTCTTCTCGAGCATTTCCCAACGACGCCGGGTTCCGCGCGTTATTTGTCAACACCGCGGGAGCCGAGGTCTGTCTCCTACCCCCCACCCCTTCCCACGCCGCGAGGAACGTCCGTCTGTGATCCGGGGGACGAGGAATATAAAGACACTATACAGCGGGTCGCTCGTAAATGTCTTTATGTCGACTCGCGCACTTAGCGTCCATCATCCCGGTGGGCTGGCTTCTGTTTTGCAACATTCGCGCCGCCGGACCGCCGGACCTAGCGACATGGGCGTGTGTGTACACTGCTGTGCGTGTAATCTGAGCCTTAAATAGCGCTGACGTCAACACAGGCTGATGTCCGAATATACCCATATAATTGTAAAGGAAAATTAAAATGTTTGAAAAAAAACCACGACAGGTGTACACGTTAAATCTAAAAAGGATTATATATATATATATATATATATATAAACACCCGACTAAAAGGAAGTAAGTAATGCAAGATAAAATTAAAAAGCATTTTGAAAAGGGCTGATTTATTTTATAAACAACTAATTATGACTTTTCTTAGTGCTTTCTACCTTTATGTACCTATTTCTTTTCTTGTAGAGATAGACGCAGCAATAATATAAAAAATAGATAATACACATATTCACCTACCTATTAATATAATGAAAAGAAGAAGAAAATCCATCGGAGCTGCTATTCTCTGTCTCAAAAAGAACTAAAAAATGCCGTTTTATAAGTTTGTGACTAAATAAAAATTTCTTTGGGTACGTAAATAAATGTAGTCTTTATTTTATATAAATTGCTGCATCTCTACAAGACACATAATAAATGTTATATACTGCTATATTTTAATTGCAATTGGAAACAGAGATGGCAACGTCACAATGTCTCAATCACGCCAAACGCTCGGTTTCCACGCCCACCAGCGTACAGGCGTGCAAGCACCCAGCTTCCCGCCTGGCAGTGTAAATGCGTGCAAGCACTCAGTTTGCGCGCCCGGCAGTGTACGAGCAGGGCGCGGCGCTGTGTCAACACCACGGCACGGGGCGACTCGACGACCGTGACGCGGGTTGAACGACCACCGATCGGGACGATGGGCTCAGTTTCCACGCCCGGCAGTGTAAATGCGTGCAAGCGCTCAGTTTGCGCGCCCGGCAGTGTACGAGCAGGGCGCGGCGCTGTGTCAACACCACGGCACGGGGCGACTCGACGACCGTGACGCGGGTTGAACGACCACCGATCGGGACGATGGGCTCAGTTTCCACGCCCGGCAGTGTAAATGCGTGCAAGCACTCAGTTTGCGCGCCCGGCAGTGTACGAGCAGGGCGCGGCGCTGTGTCAACACCACGGCACGGGGCGACTCGACGACCGTGACGCGGGTTGAACGACCACCGATCGGGACGATGGGCTCAGTTTCCACGCCCGGCAGTGTAAATGCGTGCAAGCGCTCAGTTTGCGCGCCCGGCAGTGTACGAGCAGGGCGCGGCGCTGTGTCAACACCACGGCACGGGGCGACTCGACGACCGTGACGCGGGTTGAACGACCACCGATCGGGACGATGGGCTCAGTTTCCACGCCCGGCAGTGTAAATGCGTGCAAGCGCTCAGTTTGCGCGCCCGGCAGTGTACGAGCAGGGCGCGGCGCTGTGTCAACACCACGGCACGGGGCGACTCGACGACCGTGACGCGGGTTGAACGACCACCGATCGGGACGATGGGCTCAGTTTCCACGCCCGGCAGTGTAAATGCGTGCAAGCGCTCAGTTTGCGCGCCCGGCAATGTACGAGCAGAGGCGCGGCGCTGTGTCAACACCACAGCAAGAGAACGACTGGACGACCGTGACGCGGGTTGAACGACCGCCGCGTCTGAAAGCTTCTTAAAAACTGCACTACAGGCGAGTCGACGGCTCTCTCAGAGGTCAGCCGGTCGCGTGGCCGCGGCGGCTGGGGCTTCATATCAGAGGTCACGGACACTGGGCAAGGAGACGGCCATGGTGCAACGAGACCATCTCAAACCGAGTCCTGAGAGATGCGAGTGCAACTCGGATACTGACGTCATTGTTAGGGCCATGCATATTTCGCGAAAAGATTCCGAGATCAGTTATAAGTTAAAACACTGTAGAATGGTCTGTGTTTCGTGACTGGGTGAATTTTATTTCAGGTACATGTAAAATGTTACAACACCAATCACAGTAATCTAGTGCGGGAGCAAACGCGTCCTGGGTGGCTCGGTCGAACAAGGCAACGACTTCACTCGCAGACGGCCGCCAATCACAAGGAAGAAACCGCTGCTGAGGGTATACCTTGTTGCAGTCTAATATGCGTTCAGAATTATTCGCGAAAAATGCATGCCCCTAGTCATTGTTAGAGCCACGGAATTTTCGCGCATTCATTTAGTCGCAAGCTAGAATGCAAACCTCCACACTGTCGCGCTGTGTTCATGATTGGGCCGCAGTTATCTGGACACGCCCCTCTACGACCGTGAGCCAACGATATCCAGCTAGGAGAGAAATAAGCGAATCAGGTAGTGCCAAATAACAAGGATAAAAATGTTCTCGCTAAGAAATCAACCAATGGGAAAGTAGACATGGGTCGAGCACACCTATAACTTTGAATTATATCCTGAGGCCAGAGGAATTCGCGAAATTTCAGGGACTCTAGCCATTGTTAGAGAACAGAAAAATTCGCGAATTCATTTCGCGATAGGCTAAAATACAAATCGTTATACCTAAGTGCTGCCTCTGCCATTGGCTAACAACTCCACCTGGATGACTCTGGGCCGATGAGAAACACCCAAGCAAAGCTTTATCAAATCACAGTCTGCTACGCTGGAACGTCTCACAAGACAGCAAGCAGCCAATGAGTGGGTGGCATTTGTCCGAGTGCACGTAGAACTATGCAGTACATCCTACAGTTCACTGAACCCGCGAATTTTTCCGGGACTCTAGTCATTGTTTATTAATATCCATTAGCGGCTTGTTTGTTTGTTTGATCTCGCGGGCAGCTCCAGGGAAGAGACCGCGCTTTAGGCCGGAGGGCCGACGCCGTATGGCCGGCGGCCCCCAGGGCTTAGCCGCCCCCGCGGCACGCACGGGCCTACTTCGGGCCGGAAGGGGTCGTGCCTCGTGCCTGACGGCCACGCACGTGCTCGCGTGCCGCCCGGCTGCACCGTCCCTGAGCGCCTTCTGGTGCACGTACCTTAAGAGGCCACTCCAGTGTTTCAGGTGCACTACGCAACCCGCGTTAACCTCACAAGATTCAATGCTATTTCCATTCTGCTTATAACTAATTAACGAATATAGATTTCGAAATGATGCTTGCTTGATATGTAAGACAACGATGCTCTTATCAAAGCCCCTTTCTTCAAAAAACGTGCATAAATTATGGTTCAAACCCAGACAACACACTTATGCATATTAGTAAAGATTAGAATAAAACCATAATTTATGCACGTTTTTGAAGAAAGGGCTTTGATAAGAACATCGTTGTCTTACATATCAAGCAAGCATCATTTCGAAATCTATATTAGTTAATTAGTTATAAGCAAAATGAAAATAGCATTGAATGTTATGAGGTTAACGCGGGTTGCGTAGTGCCCCTGAAACACTGGAGTGGCCTCTTAAGGCCCGTGTCTGCGCCCGGCACCCGAGAAGGTCCGCTCCTGCACGGAAATGTACCCCCACATTCAGGGGCGTAGCCAGGGGGTGGGGTTTAGGGGTTCAACCTCCCCACCCCCCTAGCACCAAATCTTTAATTAATTTCTTATTCATCACTCAAACAAATTTCATATTAAAAAATTAATACAATTTTTACCATTACAATATTTAAATTTAAGTACCGAAAATTGCTAAAATAGCACTATTTTACACCTTAAAAAATAAATTTTCCCGGGGGAGGGCCCCCCGGACATCCCACTTTAATACGGGGGGGGGGGGATGCTTCTTAACAACCCCCAATACACAAATCCTGGCTACGCCACTGCCCACATTAAGAAGAGAAATTGGTTGTCTGTAAAGTCGGTTTACGGACGATAGTTTAACGTGACAACGTCATAACAAAACATTGATGAAATGATTGCATACTTTTATGGATAAAATTGAATCTTTTATTTTAATAATAAAAGAATAAATACTTGAAATTATACTAGTAATCAGATTTTTAAAATGCAAGAATAATTAACCTTTATTTACCGAAATTTTTGTTGTAATAAGCAATGAAAACCGCATTAACTTTTCACTTCACTTTATGAACTGTCGAGTGGAAGAGATTGATGCGGCGCAACCGTACAATGAGCGTAACGGGACACAGCGTAACGGAACAATGAGCGTAACGGGGCACAGCGTAACGGTACCATGTGCGTAACGGGACACTTTTTCGTGCGTGCAGCTGGCGTTCATCGATTTATTGGACGTTGTCACGTCAAAAATTTAAACAATAAAACGCGTGTGTTCAGTATAAGTGTTATGCATGAAACGCCCGGTATGGATACACCTGTACCTTTAACTTCATTTCTCCGCCATGCAATGATATGTTCACCGCTCACCTTATGACGGCACGGTAGTCATTTTGGTGTTCAAACATCCTAAAAATTCCTCAAAAAATGACTCACAATTCCTCAAAATTCTTAATAATTTCTCTATTTCGAGGGGAAAAATTCCCGTTTTGAGGGAAAATTTCCCCGTTTATTTGCCAAAACTGTCAGAGGCTTGGATTGTCCCCATTGAGACTGCAATTACACATTTACAATCTTCCAGGGGGAGCTTTGACCATTATATCTTGAATGACGTCAGGTCCACCATTTTGAAAAAAAAAATTTAAAATAGGACAACATGAATTTTTTTTTAATTTATAAAAAATATTAATATTAAAAAAACACGATACTACATTATTTAAAATTGTATCACCGTTTCACTATTCGCTAGGGTCCGCCATTTTTAATATCAGTAATTTTAAGCTAGAAAATCGGGAAAAATTAAATAAATATTAAAAAAATTGTTTAATAAATTTTGGTGATAAAATTTATAAAAAAAGGTACTTGAGACGGCTGTGTGCCAGTTCGGAGTTTGGAGGCGATACCGCGCTATAAGCACCAGCACTGACGCAAACACACCTAGGCTCAAGGGCGGATCCAGAATGAAGTTCAGGGGAGGGCCAAATTAAATTTTCTAATACAATATTCGCACATTTAGAATTTAAAAATATTTAGTTTATTTTATTTGTAGTTCAAAAACGTCCTGTTATCTATAGCACTGCAGTAAAATAACACTTATGTAAGTTTGGAGAAACTATGGTAAGGAATTAGGAGAAAACTATATGTATATTCCTGGTTCAGGGGAGGGCCATGCCACTATGCCCCCCCCCCCCTCTGGATCCGCCAATGCCTAGGCTAGGCGGGCCCCTTGAACACCAGTGATCTCCCTCCCACACACCACTGCGCCTGCGCTGTGCTCGAAGAGTGACGCCAGTCTGAAGTCTTGGGACGAGGTACTGCGCTGTTTTCTCGGCCCCTTGACGGCTACAACACAGTGCCCGAGTTCCCCCATTGGAGGAGAGAAGTGCGGAGCGAGTTATTTTCAGTGTTCCACACAGATAAAAACGTTTGTTTGAATCAAAAAAAAAAATATTTGTTTATGTATGGCGAAACAAATATTTACTTGGTGGAACAAAATATTTCGTTAGTTTAACCGAACTCGGTAAGTAACAAAAAATAATTTGTTACACCTAACCAAATATACATTCAAGTTGACAAAATAATTTTTTGTTTTGGGTCAACAGAATCTTTCCCTACTACAAAATATTTGTTTGAATTAATGAAAAATATTTATTTCGCCATATATAAACAAATATTTTGTTGAGGCAAACAAACCTTTCTCTTAGTGCAAGGCGTGTGTTCCTGACACGAAAACAAGTGCATTGAAGACTGACGGTCAAATACTCCCCTTGATAATCATATCCTTCCAACAAAAGCAAATTAATCATTTAAGGTGAGAACGCCTCCTGATGACTAAACCTGAACTACAGATTGCTTTGAGGGTATGTACGGTTGTAAAGAACAAGATTGGGTAGATACGAAAAGAACAGCCGACAGAACTTAAACGGTGTTGGTAAGACACTAAACCCACGCGGAATGGCGGTAGGGAGACAGGCCCGATAAGACCCGACTCGGTAGGCACAGTCGAGGGCCTGAGACGGCAGGCTTCGTGCTTACTGTTGCGTCGAGCTCACCTGCCGTCATATGTTCCCTCGGGACATGGCGACGGCTATGGATAGCAGTGCTGCTGTCGAGAAGTGGCGGTGAGTTGGAATATACATATCTGCACATGCTAACACATAACTACTGCGTTAGCGACGAGAAAAACTTTTTTTTTTTTTAATATTTACAAGCAAACGAGTGTTAAATTTACTAAACATTCCTGTACGAACGATAAATGCGGTGTAAAATATGCAGTACTGTAAATAACAAAGTTCTAAAAAAATATATACTTATATATTTTAACGAATTATGCTTTTAAAGAGTAGTTGGGAAAATCAACTTTTTATGTGCAAATCGAATTTAAGATTTCATTTTTTTTTAAAAGGGGGGTTGTCTGTAAAGTCGGTTTACGGACGATAATTTTACGTGATAACGTCATAAGAAAACATTGATGAAAAATTGCATACTTCGTTAATTTTCAAATATTATTTACAGTTTTTGCAAATTTAAATTAAATAATTTGTTTAAATATAATCACGAACAATTAGTTTAAAAAGCCCCGCCTTAACCTGTTTGATGTTACAGAAGATTTTCTTGCACGGTGGTTGGCCGGTTCTCGCACGCTCGGCTCAGGCGGAACGTGACCATGAGCCATGCTTTTTCGTGCGTGCAGCCGGACGTTCATCGATTTATAAGACGTTATCACGTCAAAAAAAAACACATCCAAAAGCTTTCAGCTCATAGTGATGACTACGATCCGTGGTTCACGACAGCTAACTGCTAGGTGCGGTATAACATGGATAGGGACTGGAAAAATTCGCGTTTTCGATGACCTTCAGGATAGACTACACGTGCCTCAGTATACTCGGGGAAATAACGCCTTTTCATTGGCTGCTGACTTGTGAGGTGTCTCAACTGGTTTGCCTGTGGATACGATACTTGTTTAATTGAGTGTTTCCCATTGGCCCAGAGTCGTCCGAGATGAACAGTGAACCAATAACAAAAGCAGCTTAAAGGTATATGTATTTGAATTTTAGCGTAATGCGAAATGAATCCGCAAACTTTTACTGTCTCTAAACATAGATAATTCCTAGAGACCGGAAAAATTCGCGAATTCATTTCGCGATAGGCTAAACTACAAATAGTTATACCTCAGTGCTGCCTCTATTATTGGCTCACAACTCACCTGGATGACTCTGGGCCAATGAGAAACACCCGACCAAAGCTTTATCGAATCACAGGCTGCTATGCTGGAAAGTCTCACAAGACAGCAGCCAATGAGTTGGTGACATTTAACCGAGTGTACGTAGAACTAAGGAGTTCATCCTACAGGGCATTGAAACCCGCGAATTTTTCCGGTCCCTACTAATTCCACAGACTATCACCATCACCCGCGCAGACACAGGCACAGACACAGGCACAGACACAGACACAGACACAGACACAGACACAGACACAGACACAGACCCAGGCGAGTGCCAGCTGTCGACACGGGCCCGGAACACCCGCCGGCGGGGAAGACCACACGGCAAACATTGCAGCACAGCTACAGCTGCATTGCGACACAGATGTTCGAGAGCTAAGCTGTGTTCGCGTCGCACGTCCGAGCTTTCTCCGCCGAACCCGGGGCGGCTGGCGTCTCCGCTGCGAGAGGGACCCCGCGCCGGTAACTCACGAGAACAGGTCTCGGCTGTCGGCTGTTGCACAACCCCCTACCCCCCTCTCTCTCTCACACACTCACTCGCCCAGCGCTGCTGCACTCTGCTGTCTGCTCATCACTAGTAGGGACTAGAAAAATTCACGTTTTCAATGACCTGCAGGATAGACTCCATGATCCTCTATGTAAGTACTTGTGCAGATTACACCTGCTGATTGGCTACTGACTCGCGACACCTGTTAACGGGGGAAGCTTGTGATTCGATACTTCTTTTGTCGAACGTTTTTCATTGGCCCAGAGTCCTTCAGATGAACTGTTGCCCAATCACTGAAGCAGCAATAACGGCAAATGTATTTGGATTCCAGCCTATCGAGAAATGAACCCGCGAATTTTTCAGGTCTCTACAGTCATCATCGGCAGTTGGCCTGACAATCACCCTCATTCACTACGCTTGACGAAGCACTCGCTGCTACCATCCAAACAAAAGTTCAAAAAGCCACAAAAAAAAAACTTTTTTTTTGACGTGATAACGTCTTATAAATCGATGAACGCCGGCTGCACGCACGAAAAATTTGTCACGTTCCGCCTGAGCCGAGCGTGTAAGAACCGGCCAACCACCGTGCGAGAAAATCTTCTATAAAATAAAACAGGTTAAGGCGGGCTTTTTAAACTAATTGTTCGTGATTATATTTAAACCAATTATTTAATTTAAATATGCAAAAACTATAAATAATATTTTAAAATTAAAAAGCATTCAATTTTCCATCAATGTTTTCTTACGACGTTATCACGTAAAATTATTGTCCGTAAACCGGCTTTACAGACAAATCCCCCTTTTTCTTTCAAACGTTTGTCAGCCACCCGAAAATGGAATCACATATAAAATTACACTGAAGGGGAATCATGTCTGTACGTAGAAAAGAGGCAATTTCAAAAAGAAAGTAGTGTGTCTCGTTTATAATAAATGATACAAAGGCAAAAATAACAATTTTTTTTTGCTGAAATGTTTGTTTGTCAGGCACGAAACTACAATATGTTGTTAAGTACAGTAGGGGTGATGATGCACGTTGTTTCGCCGGAAGCGCGCCTTTATCTTCGAACGCTCTCTGGAGCTGTTTCTCGCCAAGTCGCTGGCTCAAGTAGGATGTAATATATATAGACAATTAGAAAAAAAATCTGTGTATAAAATCAGCAAATTCGGAATGTAGTTAACATAATAAAATTAATTTGTTGAGCCTGAATTTGCACGATGATTTTTTGCAAAAGAACCCCTTTTGCCCTCGTCAAAAATAGACCCACTCCCCTTCATTTTACAACCACATGAAAAACAATCAAATAAATAGCGCGTCCGTACCTTCTCGTTGCCAAAGTTACTTCACAGAACAACTACAGTGGGAAAAAAAATTTTGTACGTTTACGAGGAAAGCTTTTGGAAACTCAGCTGCCAACGATATCACTTGTAAACCTACAAGGCAGGGCCGTGTACCATTTTGAATTTTATAAAGGTCTGCCTTGCAGTTTGACAAGTGGTATCGTTCGGCAACTGAGTTCACAAGGATGCAACAGGTACAAAAAAAAACTAAGCAGGCGGTGGTTGCAATGGGTAGGGACTGGACAAATTCGCGTTTTCGATTACGTTCAGGATTGACTACACAGTCCTCAGTATACTCGAGAAAATAACGCCTTTTCATTGGCTGCTGACCTGTGAGTCGTCTCAACAGGTCTGCCTGTGATACGATACTTCTTTAATTGAGTGTTTCCCATCGGCCCAGAGTCTTCCGGATGAACAGTGAACCAATAACAAAAGCAGCTTAAAGGTATATGTATTTGAATTTTAGCGTATCGCGAAATGAATCCGCGAATTTTTCCGGTCTCTAGGAATGGGCAGAGACCTGAAAATTTTGCGGATTCATTTCGTGATAGTCTAGAATCCAAAAACGTTTGCCTTTTTGCTGCATCAGTGATTGGGCCACAGTTTATCTGAATGATACTCGGCCAATGAAAAACCTTAAACAAAAGAAGTATCGAATCACTAGCGTCCCAGTTAACAGGTGTCACGAGTCAGTAGCCAATGAGCAGATGTAATTTTCCCGGAGTGCATAGAGGATCATGGAGTATATCCTACAGGTCATTGAAATCGCGAATTTTTCCGGCCTCTAGGAATGAGTTGAAGCGAGCAGGTAAGTGGACAGCAGCTTGCAGCACATCCTGCGGGCCACGTAAAAGGAGCGGGGCCTCGGGGGCGGAGGACGTCACGCGCCAGTCCATTGTCCCCGCCGCTCGGCACCCGCCTCACGGGCCTCGCTTCCGCCCCCCGCCGCCGCCGAGCCACCTCCCGAGTAGTACGACCACGCCGGTTCTGGTGCACTGTTATTCTTGCGGGACTGCGATTTCCTGTTGTTGGCTTCTCTCGCGGCGGCTTGCCAATCGTAGAAATTCGGTCATTTTCGGGTGTGTTCGCCTCTCGATGCATATGATCCGGGAGTTCATCGACCATTTCAGGTGACGCCACGTCCGCCATCTTGTAAAATCCGTAGTTAAGCTATAAATTCGGGGGAAAAAATTCCTAAATTCATCAAAAAATTTAATGATTGATTAACTTAAATTTTGTCCTTGGTTCGATTCTTGCTCAATCCAAAAAAGAACTTATTTTAGGCAAAAAAAAATTGTAAATATCCTAAAAGAGGCCTTAATTCCCCAGCTATCAGTCTTCAAAATATTCTATCGATTCCTGTCTTTGGTTTGATCCTTGGTAGAAGTAAAATAAAAAATTATTTTTAAAAAAACCTTATTTAATAAAAACATGATGAAAAATAATAAGAAAACTGCTTAAATTTATCATCCACCAGCCGCCAGTAAGCTGCCTGTGCCATATTGGTGGCCATCTTGGAAATTCGTAATCATTAACCTATGTAGAAATTCAGGAAAATTTCAAAAACCATAAAAAAATTATCTTGTTAAAATAAGGATTGATTCGATCTATATCCGACCTTGGTTTTAGCCTTACTCGATGTTAAAATAGATAATTTAATCAAAATCACCAACAAAAAATAGAAGTTCGAGAAATAAAAACAACAAAATTGCAAATAAAAATTTATTACTTAATTTATACTTTACTACAAGAACAAACAAAAAAAGAAATTACAAACGTTTCTCAAATTCTACAGTCTTCTTAGAAGGCGAAGTGAGTTCTTTACATGATTTGATATGTCTTTTCAGGGCATTTCTTCATGACAGTCCATTAACCAGACATGTCCAGTTGGTGGTAAGTTCTCCTTCGTTCAGCAAGGATAAAGTTCTAGCACAAGACGGATTTTTTTTTTTTGTGTTTCACTGTTCTTGATTTACGAAAACGTACGTTAGTTTTCTCCGTGTGCTCCTGATTATTTCTGCCAATAATTTGTTGGTTTTCACCGTGTGCTCCTGATTATTCCTGTCAATATTTTGATGGTTTTCTCCAAGTGTGTCTGGTCATTTCTAGCTAGACTTCTGTTGGTATTCTCCAAGTGATTCTGGTTATTCCTGAGAAAATATGCCTTGCATGTATTTTTTTTTTTGTAATGAGACAAGCAATTTTCTTCAGAATTTCGTTTAGTTAGTGAATTTCTGTTGACCAAATCATCACTTACAATATTTTTTTTATCAGGTGAACTTCAGACAAAAAATATTCATTACTCAGACTATTACTATGCCTTGAGACAGCTGAGAAACGCTATCATATAAGACGATTGCCCTTCCCCTTGAAGTCTGGCGAAGCCCACCTTCTCTTGCTACCGTGAGTGAGCATCCCGCATCCCACATAAAAAATAAATATTATTTACCTTAACAGAATATGGAGCGACATCTATTGGCAAGAATCGGGACTACTTGCAACCAGTTTATTTGTATAAGATAAATTAAATCTCGCTGCTGAATTGAGCTATTATTGTAGCCAGTTGCAGCCTTGTAGACCAGTAGCCTTGTAGCCTCGTAGCAATGTAGCGTCGAAGCCATGCAGCTTCGTAGCAATGTAGCCTCGTAGCAATGTAGCGTCGAAGCCATGCAGCTTAGTAGCAATGTAGCCTCGTAGCCATGTAGCTTCGTAGCAAATTAACCTTGTAGACTCGTAGTAATGTAGCCTCGTAGCCATGTAGCTTCGTAGCAATGTAGCCTCGAAGCCATGTAGCTTCTTAGCAAAGTAGCCTTGTAGCCTCGTAGACTGGTCATCGAATTTCCATTAGTACAGTTGGTTACCAGATCCATATTTTAAAACGTCAATTTAAAACTAAAGTTATTGCGAAAAAAAAAACACGTGTCATCTAAAATACACGTAGGCCTAAACCTTTCTCCACTTCGACCGAGACTATGGTGGATGGTGCGCCCTTCCCAGGGGCTGGTCGGCAGGTGCTCGGTCGGAAGAGGTAGATCTGCAGTCACGGCGGTGTGCGGGTCGCGATCACCGGGAGTACACCTCCCCCTCCCTCCCTCGTGCCCAAGTATAGTCTCCGCCAATCAGCGCATAACGGAGCCGCTGACCGCGCGGCGGGCAGGACGCTCGGCCGTGAAATCGACAATTGCACGCCGATGTGTGGTTGATAGGAGGGGGGAGGGAGGGGATGACTCTTCCCTCGCGAGTGATGTACCGCTCACGTCTCCGGCCCCTCCTCCTACTTCCTTTACCAGTGTTGCCAAGTTTGAAAATCAATACCAATGTCCCTCGACGATAATTCCCTACATCGAGTGTATTACAAATACTTTAAACAACACAAAATTCTCGTGTGTGAACTAGCAACTCGTTACTTAATTTTTTTTTTTTTAAATTATGTATAACATCACAGCTCTTTGAATACGGCATTTGGTAGGAGTCATTTCGTGAATGGAATAGAAATGCTTAACCACGGTGCCGCCATCTGTGCCAGATGGCGCGAACCAAACTCCACAAAGGCAAACTCATGAATTTTAACAAGATGGGCGGCATTTTAATAAAAATTCATTTTCGATAATAAGGTAAAAAGCCAGGGTTTAGTGATTTTTTGTGTCATTTTTTTTTTCTTTTATCGGAGTCGTTTTATTATATAGTTTCAAATTTCTGTCAGCGAATTCTAGCGGCGGGTGGGATAACTAAGTGTTAATTACGCCAATAAACGCAGTGGAAAACACAATTTGCGTATATTCATCACGCTCGGCATTTTTTAAAGAATTCTACGTTAAATTTCGTGTCCAAGTTTCGTATTATAAGTAGAGGCCGGAAAAAATTAGCGGATTCATATCCAGATAGGCTGGAATCCAAACTAGTTTACCTCATACTGCTTCAGTGATTGGACTACAGTTTACCTGAAGGACCCTGGGCCAATGGGACACCCTCAAAAAAAAAAAAGTAACAAATCACAGGCATCCCGGCTAACAGCTGTCACGAGTCAGTAGCCAATGAGCAGGCGTAATTTGCCCGAGTGCATGGGAGGATCGTGGAGTCCATCCTATAGGTCACTGAATACGCAAAATTTTCAAGTCCCTAATTATAAGTGCATTTGCAACACGAAAACACGTGAATTTCCTCGTTGCCGACGTTAGATATTACTAGAGACCTGAAAAATTCGCAGATTCATTTCGCGATAGTCTGAAATTCATACACATATACCTTTAAGCTGCTTTTGCTATTGGCTCACTGTTCGTCTGGGCGACTCTGAGCCAATGAGAAACCCTCAACCAAAGAAGTAACGAATCAGGGGCAATACCAGTTGAGACGACTCACAAGTCAGCAGCCAATGAACAGCCGTTATTTTCCCGAGTATACTGAGGACTGTGTAGTATATCCTGAAGGTCATCGAAAACGCGAATTTTTCCAGTCTCTCACTGAGAGAAAGGTTTGTTTCCCTCAACAAAATATTTGTTTTATAAGGCAAAATAAATATATTTTGATGATTCAAACAAATAATTTTGTATTAGGAAAGATTTTGTTGACCCAAACCAATGAATTTTTCAACTGGACTGTATATTTGGTTAGGTGTATCTAGGGCACCTGTATTTCGCGATTTCATTTCATGTCAAGGTATTTCACAAAACACTGTAGCTATTTCTAAGAGTCATGGCAAATTGTGAGGGTGCAGCAGTACGGTGACCACATTCTCATTGGCCCCGTCAAGAGCGGGACGACACCTCTCACCGACCTCAGCCAATAACCACAGGAGAAAAGATACAGTATTTTGTGAAATACCTTGACACGAAATGTATTCGCGAAATACAGGTGTCCCTAGGTGTAACAAATCAATATTGTTACTCAACAAATTTGTTTACGCTAACAAAATATGTTGTTACGGTAAGTAAATATTTGTTTTGCCATATATGTATAAACAAATATTTGTTTGATTCAAACAAAACTTTTTTCAATGTGACACATCACTGACGGGGAATGAAACCTTTGCAAACCTTTGCTTCAGCTATCGATAGAGACCTTAAAAAAAACGCGATTTCAATGACCTGCAGGATATACTCCATGATCTTCTATGCACTCGGGAAAATTACATCTGCTCATTGGCTACTGGCTCGTGACACCTGTTGACTGGGACGCTAGTGATTCGATACTTCTTTCGTTTAAGGTTTTTCATTGGCCGAGTATCATTCAGATAAACTGTGGCCCGATCACTGATGCAGTAAAAAGTCAAACGTTTTTTGGATTCTAGACTATCACGAAATGAATTCGCGAATTTTTTTATGTTTCTACATATTACACATTTATGGAGACCTGAAAAATTCGCGGGTTCATTTCGTGTTATGCTAAAATTGAAATAATTTGACCTTAGTGCTGCTTCTGTCATTGGTTCACTGTTAATCTGGAGGACTGCGGGGGCCAATTATAGAGACCCTCACTCATAGAAGTGTCGAATCACAGGCCACCCAGTCGAGACGACTCACAAGTCAGCAGCCAATGAACAGGTGGCATTTGCCCGAGTGTGTAGAGGATATCGGAGTCCATCCTGAAGGTCGTTGAACCCGCGAATGTTTCCGGTCTCTACACATTTAAAAACAAAGTTTCAAGTTTTCACTTCTGTTGACGGTCCCCATGACTTTTGCACACCTTTGCTTCAGCTATCGCTAGGGACCGGAAAAATTCGCGGGTTCAATGACCTGTAGGATGAACTCCATAGTTCTACGTACACTCAGACAAATGCCACCCGCTCATTGGCTGCTGTCTTGTGAGACGTTCCAGCGTAGCAGCCTGTGATTCGATAAAGCTTTGCTTGGGTGTTTCTCATTGGCCCAGAGTCATCTAGGTGAGTTGTGATTCAATAGCAGAGGCAGCACTGAGGTATTTTAGCCTATCGCGAAATGAATTCGCGAATTTTTCCGGTCTCTAGCTGTCGACAGTAACGCCGCTAGACTAGACACTCGGCTCGCACCGCGGCTGACCCAGTGACCCGCGCGCCAGGGCCGTGCGACACCGCCGCCCTCGCTGTTCGCGTCACGACCGGCGCCGGAGAAACCAGGCCCTCGTGTCCGCGGGTCGTGACCGCCTGCACGGCCCCTCTCCCGGGGGACACACCGGGGCGCTCGGCCCTTCATCCCGCAACACCCGGGACACCGCCCCTTGTCGCACTCACGCCCCTCCGCCGCCGAGAGCCAACGAGGCCCGGCCAGCAGGGAAGTAAGCGAATCAGTAGAGACCGGAAAAATTCGCGGATTCATTCCAACAATATGATAGAATCCAAACAACTGTTCCTTCATGTTGCTCCTCTGATCGGCTCACAGTTCATCTGAAGGACTTTGGGCCAATGAAAAAAACCCTTCAACCAAAAAAAAGTATCGAACCGCAAGCTTCCCAGTTGACAGGTGTCACGAGTCAGTAGCCAATTAGCAGGTGGCATTTGCCCGAGTGTGTAGGGGATGGTGGAGTCTATCCTAGAGGTCATCCAAACGCAAATTTTTTCCAGTCTCTGCGAATCAGGGAGTGCCAATTAAAAAAGGATAAAATTTTTCTCTCTTAAGAAATCAATCAACACTGGTTTGACATTGAATTCTACTCTGAGACCGGAGTATACGCGAAATTCCCGGGTCTCTATGTAGGGACACCTGTAGTTCGCGAATTCATTTCGTGTCAAGGTATTTAACAAAACACTGTAGCTTTTTTTTAGAGTTATAGCTAGAGACAGGAATAATTCGCGGGTTCATTTCGCGGTAGGCTAGAATCCAAGTGCGTGTAACTTATTGCCGCTTCAGTTATTGGAACACAGTTTGCCTGAAGGACTGTGAGCCAATGAATGACCTTCAACGTAAGAAGTATCGAATCATAAGCATGCCAGTTAGCAGGTGTCACGAGTCAGTAGCCAATGAGCTGGTGTAATATTCCCGCGTACATAGAGGATCGTGGAGTCCATCCTAGAGGTCATTCAAACAGCAAATTTTTCCAGTCCCTAGTTATAGCTAGGGACTGCAAAAATTCGCGTTTTCGATTACCTTCAGGATAGACTACACAGTCCTCAGTAAACTCGGGGAAAATAACGCCTGTTCATTGGCTGCTGACTTGTGAGTCGTCTCAACTGGTTTTCCTGTGATACGATACTTCTTTAATTGACTGTTTCCCATCGTCCCTGAGTCGTCCAGATGAACAGTGAACCAAATAACAAAAGCAGCTTAAAGGTATATGTATTTGAATTTTAGCGTATCGCGAAATGAATCCGCAAATTTTTCTGGTCTTTATGTTATAGGCTAGGGGCATATAGATTTCGCGAAAAGATTTTGAGACTAGATGAAAGTTAAAGCACTATAGCATCGTCTGTGTTTCGTGATTGGGTGAGTTTCATTCAGGTACATGTCTACTGTTACAACAACAATCACAGTGATTCAGTGCGGTAGCAAACGAGTCCCGAGTGGCTCGGACAAACAAGGCAACGACTTCTCTCGCAAGACAGCCGCCAGTCACAAGCAAGAAACCGCTGCTGAGGGTATACCTTGTTTCAGTCTAATAGGCGTTCGAATTTATTCGCGAAAAACGCCTGCTCCTAACTACAAGAGAAGTAACTACCTCGACGCGGAACACAGGTGTCCCTAGCGGACACCGCCGCCGCCGGGCGAGGCGCGACACCCGAGCGTGCCGGAGAAAGCCCGTGATTGGTCGCGGGCCGCGGCGCTGACCAGTGAAAGCCGCGATGACAACGATGACCCCGGCGTGGGACTGCGCGCGGCGCGGCGTCACGTCAGCAGTCCCCCGGCTGTACGAGTCCTGCTGTCCGCTCGGCAAACACCGCCTGGAGTGGCTCGGCTCCCGGGTCGCAGCCGCGTCCGAGGGAGGAAATACCACCGGCGTTTCGCTCGACTTGCGGTCGCCATCATCAGGGAGCAGTTCATCAAGCCCTCGACGCAGCTACAACCCAGAAGCCAAGCAACTCCATGCTATCTACTTATTGATAGAGACCGGAAAAATTAGCGGATTCATTCGGCGATAGGCTAAAATTCAAATACATATACGTTGTAGATGATTTTGCTATTGGCTTACTGTTAATCTGGACGAATCTCAACCAATTATAAACCCTCAACCAAAGAAGGATCGAATCACAGTCAAACCAGCTGGGACGACTCACAAGTCGGCAGCCAATGAACTTGCGTTACTTGCCCGAGTTTACAGGGGAATGCGTCGACTATCCTGAAGGCCATCGAAACTCGCGAATTTTTCCGGTCCCTACTTATTGAAAATGTCGTTTTGGATATGTTACGGGTAATGCTAGAAGAAGTAGCGTTAGAACAAAAAAAAAAAGTTGGAGGGCAGATGAAACTGAATTATTTGTAATGAAAGATACATTCATGTATATCGTCAAATATTTAAAAACTGGAATTTTTCGCTTACTATAAAACTTGCGATGTATTAAAAATGAAACAAACATTTATTTATTTATTTATCATCCAAGTTGAATCAAACAAATCTGGAACAGTGACAATATAAGGTGGCGATATGAGGTGTTGTCGGGTAAGGTTATGGTTTGGTTGGTTTGAAAAAAAGGAGAAGGGGGGGGGGGTGCCAAGATGGGTTCTTACCCCCCGGGTGGAAACTAGCCCAGTTAGTTACATCCCTGGTTGACCTTTGCATGGCGACAGCACTGCGCGCCAGTTCGGAGCACAAAGCAAAGAAGATAAAGAGGCGCAACTCAATGCTGTAACTAACGCTGTTATTTTCTTCGGAAATCAGCGAACTGTGCGGTATTTATCGGCAACAAACCCAAACGTCGTTAACTTGTCGAACGACAACGTTGTGCACTTTTTTTTCTTGTTGTCGTTCGTTGCTGGAAATATCCACCATAAATGTTTATCAATGTCAATTTTACAAAACGGAACAACCAAAACACTGTGTTAAAGTACTTTATATTTTGTTTTAAAATTCAAAAACTGCATAGCACCAATGTATGAGTATTGAAAATCATAAGTTCAGTTTCAATTGCTAAAAAAAAAAAAATACACACGAGCACACGTCTGCACAAGTGCACATAGCATCCACGCTTATTTCATTGCCACCAAACATTGTCGAAAAATTTTCCAACGTATAATAATTTGCAATTATACTCAATACGTTGGGACCGGAAAAAATCGCGGATTCAATGACCTCTAGGATAGCCTCCATTATCCTCTGCATTTCTCAAGTAAACACGCGTGTTCATTGGGTACTAAATTGTGAGGCGTCTCCACTGGGTAGCTTGTGATTCGACGCTTCTTTGGTCGACAGTCTCTCATTGGCCCAGAGATCTCCAATTAAACTGCGAGCCAATACGAGAACCAGCAGAATTATTGTACACATGTTTGAATTTCAGCCTATCACGAAATGAATCTGGGAATTTTTCCGGTCTCTATCAATACGCCACTCGGTTAATACAAGATTTCATAAATTCTGAAACAATAATGTCTGTAAAATTACTTTTTTTTTTAAATTTAAGTCATTATATTGAAGACATTGCTGTGTGTTGTAGGTAGTGCATCAGGGGCTCGGAGGCGAGCAGACGGGACGGGCGTAGCGGCAACACCGCGGCCGGCGCGCAGTCAGCTGCTGGACCTGGCTGGTTCGCCTTGCGCGCGAGCCCACGCACCGCCCCTCGCCGACCCCAAGGTCACCGCGGCCACTTCCTGGGCCTCTGCCCGCCGTGAGTTACCGCGCGGCTCCTCGCTGCTTCCCCGGCGTCTCTCACGTCTCCCCGCGTCTCCTGGCGTCTCCTGGTGTCTCCCACCGTCTCTTGGCGTTTTCCGGCGTCTCCCAACGTCTCCTAGCGTCTCCAGGCGTCTCCAAGCGTGTCCCTGAGTCTCCCCACGTCTCCCAGCATCTTTCAGCGTCTCTCAGCGTCTCTCATCGTATCCCCGAGTCTCCCGGCGTCTCCCTGAGTCTCTCAGCGTCTCCCCGCGTCTACGAGCGTCTCACCAGCGTCTCCCCGAGTCTCCCGGCGTCTCCAGGCGTCTCCAGGCACATTTCCTCGCCGCGTCCGCTGCTTCCACGGTGCGAGGAAACCCAGCAAGTGGCAGCCGATGAGATTGGATTCAAAGGTTACTAAATTATGATGATATATTATTTCCGAAATCATAGCACGCAGTACATATGCTGTTCCATGTCTCGTTCCGATGAGACAGACACCGCTGTATCACATACAGACTGGTGTGACAGACAGAGCTATACGACAGAGACAATCTTGTTACAATGAGACAGACAGCGCAGTGACACAAGCAGCCTGGAAATAAACAGTCATGTTCCACAATGCGACAGACAGCGCTGTAACGGAGACACACGGCCCGGTCGCAGCGGGACGGTGGGACAGAGATAGAGAGAGATAGAGAGAGAGAGAGAGAGAGAGAGAGAGAGAGAGAGAGAGAGAGAGAGAGAGAGAGAGAGAGAGAGAGAGAGAGCACAGGCGCAGTTACCTGAGGCGAGCTTGGCGATGTACTCCGGGTTGTCGACGATGTAGTCGAGGCCGATGCGGGAGTCCATGCTGGCTACCGGCCGCCTCTGGAACAAGCACACTCCCGTGTATACACTCCCAACACAGCTGGTCAATCATTCTGTGCACTTCACAGCGTAACATTTATAACAAGCCGATGCAACTGGCTCGCAGCAAAACAACCAGTTAAGCTTACACTGATGACTATGTCAGGTACGATTAACATACACTCGTAAATAACTGCCATAACTACCAGTGATTAAATAATGTATTATTTTGCCACATTAGCTACTAAATATTTCAACCCGAAAAATAGACTTAAAGTAGAGACCGGCAAAAATTCGCGGTTTCGATGGCCTTCAGGATGGACTGCACATACCCCTGTACACTCGGGCAAGTAACGCAAGTTCATTGGCTGCCGACTTGTGAGTCGTCTCAGCTGGTTTGTCTGTGATTCGATCCTTCTTTGGTTGAGGGTTTATAATTGGTTGAGATTCGTCCAGATGAACAGTAAGCCAATAGTAAAAATATCTAAGAGGTAGGCCTATATGTGTTTTTAAATTCTAGCCAATCACCGAACGAATCCGCGAATTTTGCAGGTCTCTACTTTTAAGTATTATGATTGCTGGTGGATGCACGTATATACATTATGCTGTCCACCTGCAAGTTGCCTTTTTCTCCATGCCCATGACAAATGTACCGCAAAGAAGGAACTAGCATGTGCTTTGGATGAATTTTGCAATGCGGAATATTTATTTAAATAATTTAATCGCGCATAACACCATTGCTGATTTGCACTGGTCCTCACGGTATGTTTGCAGAACAGTAATCACCATCCCGTAACGTGGCTTGTATTGCCCCTTGATGCTGTCGGAACACCACCCGCAACGCTCCGGCAGTGCGCCTCTCTTACGTCAGTGGTTTCGGACGCGCGAATCTTGGGCTCCGGCTACGGAAGAACAGTCTAAGACAGTGGTTCCCAAACTTTTTCAGCTGGCGACCCACCTTTCCTTATAGGAATACCTCCACGGTCCATCGGTCCATGGTGGGGTAAAAAAAAACCCTATTTTTATCGTATCCCTTCCTTATGTATGTATAATTTACCATCAAATGTTGATTTTCTTTTAAGATACCGATTGATTATTGATAAACAATGTGTGTTCTGATTTGAAAATGGTTGACAAAATATAAGCACTTTGTAACAACAAAGTTACTTATTTAACAATAGAAATGTATTTGCACACAATTTGATTAGTTTTGATTTTTTCTTATCTTCTCTGATGGTTTATTCGATGGTTTCTGATAGTTTCAGGATCGAGTCGCGACCCACCTGTAACCCTTCTGCGACCCACCGTTTGGGAACCGCTGGTCTAGGGCGTTTGACCGGGCCAAGTGGGAACTGAGCCCGTTTCAACAAGGATCTGGCCCTCGAAGTTCGTCGCGCCGAAGGGGTGTACAAACCCCGCACGCGAGCCGACAGAAGTACAACCTCAAGTCGCCGCGGTCCGCCGTCGTAGCCTACGTCACCCCCCCCCCCCCCCCCCCCCCCCGGTCCACCTTCAGTTACGACTACGAAACTTTGTCGTCAAGAATGAATAGTAAGCACAGCGATCCTCAAGTATCAATCATAAACTTTCAACAAGTCGTCCAAAGTGTTGGACATCTCGACGAGATTTTCTAAGAGGAGCGACGTGTAATACTCGCTCGACGAGTGAATATTGGCACTCGCTCAACGAGTACGTTGTTTTTTTTTTATGACGCGACGTCTAATAAATCGATAAACGCCGGCTGCATGCACGAAAAAGTGTCCCATTACGCACATTGTCCCGTTACGCTGTGTCCCGTTATGCTCATTGTACGCTTGCGCCGCATCTATCTCTCTTCCACTCGATTGGAACAACCATCGATTTGACTTTTTCGAGGCACATTAAACTTGAAACACTCCCATTCGTTTCCTACTTTTCCTATCATCGTCCTATCCTTAACAGAATAACACAGATTGGAAGAAGTTAAATAGCAAACATGTATAAAAGTTATAGTTAAAATAATCTCTTCGTTAAAGTAATAAACATATTTGAATTAATGAGTGCAAATAAAAGTAAATTTATCAATTAAATTTTAGATTTCATTTCACTCCGTCTTTGTATCCATAAAAAATAGTGATAATTCAATAAAAATTATTCAATTTTATTCATAAAAGTATGCAATCATTTCATTAATGTTTTGTTATGACGTCCGTAAACCGACTTTACAGACAACCAATTTTTTTTTTTTTTTTCACTTGAGGATAGAGCACGATGGCGAGGCAGGTGCTGTAGCAAGTAGTGACGTGTTCTTTGGTCTACACCGAATGACAGTCGCCGACGAAACCAGTTAACAACAAATGAACATCAGGCTCAAAATACCTTCAAGTAAATATAGCCTGAAGGTCACAGAAACCCGCGCCATGCCTCGTATCGCCATCTTGGTGAAGGAAGGCTGTCTGTTGTAACCAGGGGGTGGCCACTTCTACGTGATTACATAGTAACTGGATGAATGGAATTTTTTTTTTTTTTTTAGCTTATAGTTGCGCCATATTGGTTAGAAACCCAAAGCATTGTCTGAATAAGTGTAGTTTTTTTTTCATTGTGAAATCATCAAACTGTATCAAGCACAATGGTGATCGTGAGATAAAAAAAAAAAAGTGACTTGAACTATACGTAGAGACCGGAAAAAATTTCACAGTGACCTCTTGGATGGACTCCACAGTCCTCTGTACACTCGGGCAAATGTCACCTGTTCATTTATGATACTTATCAACTAGGGAGCCTGTGATTGGTTATTCTTTAGTTGAGTGTTTCTCATTGGCTAAGAGTATTCCCTATAAAATAAACTGTGAGCTAGAGACCTGAAAAATTCGCGTATTCATTTCGTGTTATGCTAAAATTCAAATAATTACACCTTAGTGCTGCTTCTGCCATTGGTTCACTGTTAATCTGGAGGACTGAGGGACAATTAGAAACCCTCACTCATAGAAGTGCCGAATCACAGGCCACCCAGTCGAGACGACTCACAAGTCAGCAGCCAATGTACAGGTGGCATTAGCCCGTGTGTGTAGAGGATATTGGAGTCTATCCTGAAGGTCATTGAACCCGCAAATTTCCCGGTCTCTACTGTGAGCTAGGGACCGGAAAAATTCGCGGTTTCGATGGCCTTCAGGATAGTCTACGCATTCCCCTGTACACTCGGGCAAGTAACGCAAGTTCATTGGCTGCCGACTTGTGAGTCGTCCCAGCTGGTTTGACTGTGATTCGATCCTTCTTTATCTTTGTTTGAGGGTTTATAATTGGTTGAGATTCGTCCAGATGAACAGTAAGCCAATATTACCTTTGAAAGATTTGTGCAATGGGAGTGCATGACTTGATGTAAGTTTTTGCACATACGCCATTGCTAAGAACTTTTTCTGTTGAAGAAAAACTAAAAAATAAAAAATAAATAAAAAAACCCAAAAAGACAAAAAAAAACACAAAATTAAGCAAAAAAATTGCTGTTGTCAACAAGGATATAAACACCACAAAATATTCCGTAACAGGAATAATGTCAACAAAACAAAGAAAAACAAAGGAAAATGTACTAAGAGAACGAAAAAAAAACACAAATGATGACACAGAAATATTGAACTCAAAAAATTCAGCACAACGGTTGAAACGAAACAAAAACACGACAAAACGAAAATACGAAACAAACACAATAGTTTTCCAAAACAGAATAGAACGATAAAAAAAACCCACAAATGATGACAGCACAAAAATATTGAACCCAAAATAATTCAGCACAACAGTTGAGACGAGACAAAAACACGACAAAACGAAAAGACGAAACGAACACAATAGTTTTACCAAAACAGAAACAAGCAATGGCGTATGTCCAAAAACTTACATCAAGAGTAAGCCAAGAGCAAAATCATCTACAAGGTACATGTATTTGAATTTTAGCCTATCGCCGAATGAATCCGCGAATTTTTCCGGTCTCTACCTATGACTAGAGACCTGCAAAATTCGCGGATCCAGTGACCTCCAGGACAGACTCTACTACACTCTACACACTCGGGCAAATGCCACCTGTTCATTGGCTGCTGACTTGTGAGTCGTCTCGACTGGGTGGGCTGTGATTCGACACTTCTATGAGTGAGGGTCTCTAATTGGCCCTCATTACTCCAGATTAACAGTGAACCAGTGGTAGAAGCAGCGCTAAGGTATAATTATTTGAATTGTGGCACATCACGAAATGAATCCGCGAATTTGGCAGGTCTCTCTCTACCTATGACGAAATATCCGCCAACCCGGCCTACTCGCGGCCAGCAGGCGCCAGGCGACCTTGTGTCGGCGCCAGTGCGGGTCGCTGCGGCAGTGTTACTGGGTCACACAACCCCCCCCCCCCCCCGGGGGTGGGGGCCCAGTGACCCCGGCAAGGATGCGCAAGACGCGAGGAGCTCCCTAGTCCTCCGGCAGACACGGGGCATAGAGGAGCGACAGACTGGAATAAGCGTGACAGCAGCGCTGCCGGCCAGCGCAGCGCCACGCCTAATACGGCAGCGAGAAGACACTAGTGTTTACGAAACAGACCGTCACGCTCCTCCCCCCCCCCCCTCCATGTCTTCCCTTCCCCCTTCAACAACCGACACTCGCCGCTCCCTCGACACAACTCTTCATTCCTTCGCGCGGCTTGAGTAGGGATGCAAAATCGCTCTTAAAAACATCGATATCACGAACATCGATGTTCAAACGAAAAAGCATCGATGTCAAAAAACATCGTTCTGAAAACCGATACATCGATGTTTTAACCGATGTTTTTAAATATCAGGAAAAACATGCCAAAATGATTTAAATTATAGTATGTAGCCACAATATCCACAACCCATTTACAGTCGTGTCTCATGCAGAACAAAAACATGCATTAAAAGCAATTTAAAAAAAAAAGAAGGAAAAAGCATGAAGTGTATGTGCAGGTTTTAAATGTAACATTAATTTTCTCGATAGAGCTAGCGAGACCGTATCGGTACCAATCAAAAGCTTGTATGTACAACAAGCTATGAAATTGTCTATAACGTCTCACTGCTTTTTCCCTATATTTATCAAAATTGAAAAGAAAATTCTTATGTAAACCAATTTTTTTAATGGTATTTATTTTTTCCAAATGATCAGGGCCGGCGCGTCCATATATGCGAACCAGGCAACCGCCTAGGGCGCCAAGTAGCTGGGGGCGGCACAGCACGACACATAACAACTGATATAATATGTTTAACGATTATTGAAACTAGATGAAAATGGATTTTTGTAACAGTTTGGAATATTTATATTGATATAAGTAATTATTTTAAGTCCACGGTGACCTGCTTATGATTTGTAATAAGTAAAAAAGTAAAAAAAAAAAACACAAGCCTGCTTACATTTGATTGTTGACAAAATCTTAGGCTTACGTGATGCATTTTGAGGCAAGGAAAAAATTTTTTTGGGGAGATTGGTGAGGGGGGGAGGGAATTAAGGTTTTTCGCCTAGGGCGCTAATTTACCTTGCACCAGCCCTGCAAATGATTTTACACATTTTAAAGTACTGTAAAAAAAATTTATACTGAAATCAACCAAATAGTTCAGTATTTACAACATTTTTGATACCTACTTAAAAATGTAGGTTTTTATAGTAAGTATAGACAGTTAAAAAAATTGTATCTTAAAAACTAAATATCGTATCGTAATGTTTTTTTATATATTCAATAAATATTCATGAAATGATAGCCAAAATATTAATAAAAACTAGGGTAATTTTAATGATGAACGATGTCGATGTTTTTGGACTTTTTCATCGATGCATCGGCGATGTATCGCTCTTAAAAACATCGATGCTAACATCGATGTTTCATGAACGATACATCGATGTTTTGAAAACATCGATGTATCGTTTGCATCCCTAGGCTTGAGCCGTGTCCAGCTAGCTTCAGTTTCCTTACCAACCACCGCAACCCCGCCAAGTATCGTAACTGGTACGAAATACGCGAGGCAAGCGATGCCAGCGAACCTGGCGGTGTGGTGTGTACCTACGTTTTTTTAACTGGTTTACAGTAGTGGAGTTAGCACGTGTGAAGAACAATGTGTTACAGCACACGGATTTCATTAGCAAAAATTACTAACAATAATTCAAGCCACACTATTATAAACTCTTTCTGCAACCCACGCCATGTCTTCATTACAGGGACTTTATGCTTTAGTGCAGTTTTTTTTGGACAAACGTATTGCACTGTTTGTCATGGGAAAAAAAATTCGAGAAACAAAATAAATTAAAAAAGAGAGGATAAAAAAAATTCACAGAAAACAAGACTGAATCAGCTGACGTCGGACAAACGGAACCAACGATGGAACTAAACAAGCATTATGGACAACACAAGGACGAAAGCACGACAACACAAGAACTCCGTTGAAGGAACTTGGTAATGGAAAAAAATAATACAACAACACAGACGAACACAGTGGCCTAGCAACGCAACGATGAGACAGTTTAAATGCAGGCGGACAACAAACTTGGACAGCGATGAAGATAAACAAGTACTGTGGACAACACCTACGGCGATAGCACTGACGAACACAGAAGGTTTCCAATGAGAACAGTATAGCGACGTTTCGGGAACTGACACGAACAGAATGATATTTGGACACCGGAAAACAAAGTTTTTAAATATGTTAGAGCTCCATTCCTTGTTCGTTGTAGCGCAGGGGCGACACAACTAAATTTCCAAAGGGGGGGGAATATACCTTTTTATAAAGAATCCATCCCCCCTTATTGAAGGGGGGGTCCGGGGGTCCTCCCCCGGGAAAAATTTGTATTTCAAGGTGGAAAATGGTGCTGTTTAAACAGTGTTATTATCTAAAAATTGTTTACACAGCACTTTCTTTGCCCCCGTTTGCCCCCACTTCAAGGTTTCAGAGTGGGGGCAATATACCCTTACCCCCCCCCCCCCTTCCTGTTGTTGCGCCACTGGTTGTAGGAGCACGTCACGTGAGTGAGAAAGGGCGAGGTTGGCGCCGGCGTGGAGGGATGTACGGAGTGGAGTCTGGAGTCTGGAGTCTGGAGTCTGGAGTCTCGGCGGTGCCAGCGGCGCGCCTGCTGGTGCAACACTCTGGCAGCGGCCGGCCCGCAAACCTGCTGCCTCCATTCCGCCCATGTAGGGAGCACACGGTCGCTCAGCCCGCGGCCCGGCCGAGCGAGGGAGGGAGGGAGGGGGGACACACGCCTCCCGCCTCGCTGGCACACGCCGCGTCCTGCCTGCTCTTCGATCCGCGACCCAATGCTCTATGGATAGGTAGAGACCGGAAAAATTCGCGTATTCATTTCGTGATAGTCTAGAATCCAAAAACGTTTGCCCTTTTTACTGCATCAGTGATTGGGCCACAGTTTATCCGAATGATACTCGGCCAATGAAAAACCTTAAACAAAAGAAGTATCGAATCACTAGCGTCCCAGTTAACAGGTGTCACGAGTCAGTAGCCAATGAGCAGATGTAATTTTCCCGAGTGCATAGAGGATCATGGAGTATATCCTACAGGTCATTGAAATCGCGAATGTTTCCGGTCTCTATCAATGCTCTATGGATAGGGACTAGAAAAAAATCCCTTTTCTATGACCTTCAGGATAGACTACACAGTCCTCAGTATACTCGGGAAAACAACGCCTTTTCATTGGCTGCTGACTTGTGAGTCGTCTCAACTGGTTAGCCCGTGATCACGATACTTCTTTGGTTGAGTATTTCCCATCGGCCCAAAGTCGTCCAGATGAACAGTGAACCAATAAAAAAAAAAAGCAGCTTAAAGGTATATGTATTTGAATTTTGGCGTATCGCGAAATGAATCCGCGAATTTTTTCGGTCTCTACCTATGGATCATTCCGCTAACACACCCGGAGTGGTGGGGGGGAACTCTTACTTGCCGAAACCGAGACCTAGTTTCTTGAAGTAGTTTTGGGGCCACCTGCTGGTTAGTATATTACATAATATATTGATTACTAACATACCTGCATGTATATGAATTACGACAAGTAATGCACAGTTATTTTCAGGCAAACAAACCATTTAAAATAAATTCTGCTTTTTTTTTTGTGGTGTGGCATAACATAAAATTTTCATCTCCTACTAATTTATATATAACATGTTTTTTTTATTACAAAACAGCATTAAGTGTTTCTCGCACAGTTAAATCTCTATTACTAAGCAATTATTCGCCAAGTAGTATTGAATTGTTATTTTTGTCATAATTAGTACAATTATTGTAACAATACAGTCAATATGTAGACATTAAATTATAGTCTATATAAAAATAAAATAAAAATGTTGAGTTAAAACTATAAATTAAAACTTATTATAATCAAAGGTGTATACAAATTGATATTTTTAATGTTAGAAAGCCGAGCGGTATCAACCTGGCAACAGTGGTCACCATTAACTCTGTACTTAAATCTAAGCGTCAGACATAGACTATACGAGGCGACATTCCTGAGTCTGGATAACACCTGTCCCACCGCTGCGGGAATGATTATATTGTGGCTTCCCATTGCCTTCCGCCGTGCCCCGTCCAGATCCCTGGGGGGGGGGGAGGGGGGAATTAAAATTTAAAAAAGAAATGGCCGAAACGCCCGGTAACGCGCGGCCTTGGATTCGCCAGTGCAGCCAACTGGTGACGTGATTCGCGTGACGTCATACTCCGGTAGAACGACAAATTCCGCAGACCTGCCGGTAGCCTCCGTGTTCCAGGAATAGTGTGTTTCATCCCACACGCTGCTGCTCTCATGCTCTCGGAAACGACGTTAGTCAGTTTCGCCAACCCTGATTTACGAACATTCCTTCAGAGCGTTCCCCAGAAGAGCGCGCCTGGCGGCGCACGAGCGAACCAGGGTTGACAGCTTTGATGCGAGTGTCAGCAGTATGTCCGTGTAGAGTGCGGGAAGCCTACAACTCACGTAGTTTCGGTTCCCTACCACGTTCGTGCAACTTCGGATTTCTCTCAAAAATTGAAATTAAAAAAAAATCGAAGGGTTAGGTTAGGTTAGGTCAGTCACGACATGATTGTTTTCATTGGAAACTTCTGATTTAGCGGCTGAAGTGGCGTTAATACCAAAACGCAAAACTTCGGAAATCTTCGGAAATTCTTGCAGGGGACCGAAACTACGTGAGTTGTAGGCTTCCCGTAGAGTGCACCTGCGAGTCTAATGAACATGCTTGGCTCTTAGTAGGGACCGGAAAAATTCGCGGACTCATTTCACGATATGATAGAATCCAAACAACTGCACCTTTATATTGCTTCTCTGATTGTCTCACAGTTTATCTGAAGGACTTTAAGCCAATGAAAATCCTTCAACCAAAAAAGTATCGAATCGCAAGCGTCCCAGTTGACAGGTGTCACGAGTCAGTAGCCAATGAGCAGGTGGTATTTGCATTGTGGAGTCTATCCTAGATGTTTGTTTGTTTGTTTGTTTATCGTCTTTATTGGTGGCGAAGTTAAGGCGGTACGCCTTCTCTTACACTTAACCACTTTTCTGCAATTACATCAAAGATTTGAATATTAAAAACTAAGCATGATATAGACTAAACATTAAGAGAACAAATTAAAATTTTAACTTAATGTTCAAATATTAACTATTACAAAAGATTCAACCATAACTAATTATAAAGTAATTAAAAACTAAGCATAGACATACATAAAAAGGAAAGTAATTAAACATACAGCAAAAAGTATCAAAACCGAAAAAAAAAAAGGAAAAAAAACATTAGGTGCTACTACATTAAAACCAGTCACTCGCACATTCACACACAGAATCAAGCAGTAGGGTAGCAGTGAAGTGGTCATGGTAAGCAGTTGTTACAAAGATGTTTTTTCAGCCTGTGCTTAAAGGATGCTAGATTTTTTGTTTGCCTTGTCGCTTGGTCTAATTTATTCCAGAGCCTGCTACTCACGGTTGCAAAAGATCCCGACAGACATTTGGATGAGTGCACTGGGATAGATAGCATTGGGTTGCGTGTGGATCGCGTGTCATGGCTATGGTAACTATGTAGGTAATTAATACCGGCTGACATATAATGAGGTGATACCTGCTGCAGCACCTTATAAGCAAGGATAAGTATGTGCATTTTGCGTCTTTGTGCGAGAGTGAGCCATTTTAACTGCTGGTAGTATTGGGTTAGATGATCACGTAATTTAAGGTTAAAAATGTATCTTACGCAGCAGTTTTGGAGCTTCTGTAGTCGCTTAGCTAGTTTATCTGTTAGATCAGGAAAGAGGACATCGCAGTAATCAAAGTGGGGCATAATTAATGTTTGAACAAGCATGGTTTTAATACTAAGTGGAAGCAAATTTTTTAACCGTCGTAAGCAGTGAAGGGAAAAATGTACCTTCTTACAAATTTGCATTATCTGCTCCCTCCAGGTTAAGGTTGTGTTTATCAGGACTCCCAGATTTCTTACGACGTTAGAGAACTGAATATCAACTCCTTGGAGCGTTAAGTTACAGTATTTGTTAGGAATTAATTCAGTGAGCTTTTGAGGAGAACCAATTAATATTGCTTGGGTTTTATTTGCATTCAGCCTGAGTTTATTAACTTTTGCCCACTTAGAGACAGAATCGAGATCATCATTGACAGAACAAATTGACTGATTGATATTGGTTGCTTTTGCGTGAATATATATTTGCACATCATCGGCATACATGTGGTATTGGCAATGTTTTAAGCATTTAGGTAGATCATTTATGAATATAGTAAATAAAAGTGGCCCAAGAATTGAACCCTGAGGGACACCTGCTACTATTGGGAGCCACGTGGATACTTCGGTATTGAGAACGACACGTTGGTAACGACCACCTAGGTAGGAATTGAACCATGTACAAACACTATGAGAAAAATTATATTGAATTGACATTTTTCGTACAATAAGATTGTGATCTACTGAATCAAATGCTTTACTAAAGTCAAGCAACGTTAGGATCGTTATTTCACGCCTATCAATAGCATGACGTATGCTATCAGTAACATTAATGAGGGCAGTAGTGGTACTGTGGCCGGGTCTAAATCCTGATTGGAAGGTATCTAAAAAATTTCTCTGTAACAGGTAAGCATAGGTTTGTTTGTGCACCAGATGTTCAAAGGCTTTGGAGACAGTTGGCAAGATGCTTATAGGGCGAAAATCTTTAGCTGTCTCAGGAGACTTAATTTTTGGTATGGGCTTTATGTGTGAATACTTCCACTCTGTCGGGTATTTACCTATTGTAAGGGATACGTTAAAAATATGTTCTAATGCAGGGACTACAAAAGGTAAAATAATTTCCAGCATTTTAATTGATATTTGGTCGTTACCAACTGCATTACTTTTGATGCGACGCAAGGCTTTCGCGACATCTAGACATGACACAGGAGAGAAGAAAAACTTATCTTCAGAATACTCAGAGTTGTTAGGTACGAATGTGTCAGACGATTTGGTTGTGGACGGGATTGACGTATCTGTATGAATTTTTCCAGTCTCTAGCTGTTAGGTTTGGATACTAACAACAGGCTACTTACTGTTGAACAATATTCCCATTCTTGAAAATCATTTGGCAGAAGAGTCTGGTAAAGAGTGCCATTAAACAGTTAATGACTGCTATCGAGACCCCACAATCACTGTACGTGTCTTGTGATGTTGATCTGACGCGCAAGAGACTCAGTGGTAAAGACCTGAAAAATTCGCGGGTTCATTTCTCGATAGGCAAGAATCCAAATACATTTGCCTTTTTTGCTGCTTCAGTGATTGGGCAACAGTTTATCTGAAGGACTCTGGACCAATGAAAAAACGTTCGACAAAAGAAGAAGTATCGAATCGCAAGCTTCCCAGTTAACACGTGTCACGAGTCAGTAGCCAATCAGCAGGTGTAATCTGCACAAGTACATAGAGGATCGTGGAGTCTATCCTGGAGGTTATTGAAAACGCGAATTTTTTTCCGGTCCCTATCGATGGAGTCGATGGAGTCGAGGAGTCGAGGAGTCGCGGAGTCGCGGCGCTGGCGCCGGGCCAGAGGCGCCCCAAGGCCGGGCAGGTTCCGGGACGAGCCGGCCGCTCGCCGTACAAGGCTCGAACCCATAACCCCCGCCGCGAGGGGCGCCGGAAATACTCGTCCAGCCGCGAGCCGCGCGCAGGTCTGCCTCGCAGCACGGAGCTCAGCTCGTCGCGTTCACACCAGGGTGTGTCCACAGTTAGCACTTTCCTGCTAGATCTGGTACTTCAGTTTACGCTCGGATCCAATACTTTGTCTTTAATATAATAATATTACAGTGACTCCAATATGTTTTATTATTAAAGACCTGAAAAATTCACGGATTCATTTCGTGATAGTCTAGAATCCAAAAACGTTTTACTTTTTACTGCATCAGTGATTGGGCCAAAGTTTATCTGAATGACACTCGGACAATGAAAAACCTTTAAAAAAAAAAAAGAATTATCGAATCTCCAGCGTCCCTGTTAACAGGTGTCACGAGTCAGTAGCCAATGAGCAGATGTAATTTTCCCGAGTGCATAGAGGATCATGGAGTATATCCTAAAGGTCATTGAAATCGCGAATTTTTCCGGTCTCTATTTATTATTAAGCGTAATTATTTTTAAAAACTATGGAATGTATATGTGTGTGCGGTGTAATATTTAAGTTCGAGCATTGAAATGTCATAATAACTTCCTAAATTGTTAAAACCATAACAAATTATAATTTAGTACTTTTATTTTTCTAAACTAGTACTTTTTTCTCGCCTAAGTTGGTACGAAATACTTTTTTCCTTGTGGACACCCTGATTCACACTGCCTCGCTGGCTAACATCAGTCTTAAGTAGCTTGACTTCTGGGTTGTAGCCGTGTCCTTGGCAAAATAATTCGCCGACGTTTCGGTCGACATTTCAGTCGCCATCATCAGGGAGCAGTTAGGGACCTACTGGTACAGGTAAGTGCTCCCTGATGATGTGCGACTGCAATGTCGACCGAAACGTCGGTGAATTATTCGCCAAGGACACAGCTACAACCCAGAAGCCAAGCTACTTCAGTCAATGGCCGCGAAAAGCCTGCGAACATTATTAACACAAGTCTTATTTTGTATTGCCACCTTCCATCGTTTCAGAGTTTCATTATAATTTTGTTTGACATGAATTTCCGACAGGAATATGAATGTCTTTAATCTCGGGTTGGGCGTCACTTCGGCTGAGGATTCAAACTCGTATACTATGAAAGCTTTCAGAGTTGAAGTAAACATATATTTGGTAGAGCAGACTTTGCTCGTGGTCGTTACGCATGACACTCATCTGGTTAACATTTGCAGTTATGACTAGGGGCATGCAGATTTCGCGAAAAGATTTCGAGACTAGCTGAAAGTTAAAACACTGTAGTATCGTCTGTGTTTCGTGATTGGGAGAGTTTCCCCCAGCTACATATCGATTTTAACAACACCAATCACAGTAAGTCAGTGCGGAAGCAAACGCGTCCTGAGTGGCTCGGTCAAACAAGGGAACAACTTCTCTCTGCAGACGGCCGCCAATCACAAGGAAGAAACCACAGGTGTGGGTACACCTTGTTGCAGTCTAATAGGCGTTCAGATCTTTTCGCGAAAAATGCCTGCCCCTACTTATATTTTAAGTGTAATATTTATTAATGATATTCAATAATTAGGCTATAACTTATACGTATACATTTTTTACTTCTTACGCGTGAGAAGTGATTATTGTCTGTTCTACTACTGAATACAAAGTCGGCCCTATGGTGAACCAAACTTTCACCTTGTTCTCGCTGCAAACAGCTGCGAGTAATGGCGACTGGTCAGCGCTGTTGGTGTTCTTCAGGCCGACATAATGGTGCCTCCAGCCAATGGCTTATTGATTTGACCACCGAGCATATACATGAGGTGGAAGGATGCGCGCATAAAGGCTGAAACTGACCTCTGTCCTCACGTAAACAGGCCCATGCTGACACTCGACAGTTTACGTGCGGGTTCGGACTTGATCTCTGTGCCACTTGCGTTGTGAAATGTTACCTTGACATGTTTAGCGGGAGGCAACTCGCTATCACCGCGGCTACCACATGTGCAACAACTGCTCCGAAACTTGCGATTTCCGGCTCACGTATGGGTGTCATCGCCGGGGAAGATGCCCACACGCAGAGAACGCAGGGGAAAGAGTCGCAGACTGGGGACACGACCCCAAACCCTCACCCGGGGCTTCGCCCACACACACACGTCATCAGTGGCGGGCATGTACACTGCGGGTGTGCTCGCGGACCAGTGTAGCTCGGCGAACATAGCTGCACAGTGTCCGGCCTCTGTCCGGCCTCTGTCCGACCCAGCATGCCCGGCTCGCTGTCGGACGGCAGTGCCCTGCGAGCCGAGCTCCTGACCGAGCATATCCGCCTCTGTCCGGCCTCTGTCTGGCATTTGTCCGACATTTGTCCGAGCTCTGACCGGCCTCTGTCGGGGCTCTGTCCGGCCTTTGTCGGGGCTCAGTCCGGCCTCTGTCCGACCTCTGTCCGGCCTCTGTCCGACATTTGTCCGAGCTCTGACCGGCCTCTGTCCGGCCTCTGTCCGGCCTCTGTCAGGGCTTAGTCCGGCCTCTGTCCGATATTTGTCCGAGCTCTGTTCGGCCTCTGTCCGACCTCTGTCCGGCCTCTGTCCGACATTTGTCCGAGCTCTGACCGGCCTCTGTCCGGCCTCTGTCCGGCCTCTGTCAGGGCTTAGTCCGGCCTCTGTCCGATATTTGTCCGAGCTCTGTCCGGCCTCTGTCCGACCTCTGTCCGGCCTCTGTCCGACATTTGTCCGAGCTCTGACCGGCCTCTGTCCGGCCTCTGTCCGGCCTCTGTCAGGGCTTAGTCCGGCCTCTGTCCGATATTTGTCGGGGCTCAGTCCGGCCTCTGTCCGACCTTTGTCAGGGCTCTGTCCGGCCTCTGCCAGGGCTCTGTCCGACCTCTGTCCGACCCAGCACGGACGGCAGTGCCCTGCGAGCCGAGAGGCAGGGAACGGTGGCTGACAGGCGCCCCGGAGGAGCGCGGCGAAAGGCAGAGACGCCGCCGTACTTGACCCGCCTCCAGACCCCGGCATCACGCTTCCCTCCCACGCTGCCCCCTGGCTCTCCGGATATGGCCGGCGAGTTGCCACCCCGCAGGCCCAGCCGGCGCCCGCGCGGCTGTCCACGGCGAGGCGAGGTGTCAGCCGTCACGTGTCGCGTGCTGCTGTCCGCCATAGGGGAGGAAAAGTTAAATCCGAACCGTCTTTGTTATCGCCGTGCGCATGTCGGATTGAATCGAATTGAATTCTTGTACTTGAAAGAAAAAATATAAGTTGTATTAAACAAGCAATATAAACCAGATCTCTCTAAAAAAAGGAATAAAATGATGACGGAAAGCTATACCCTGGAAACTTGATTAAGTCAGATAAAAGGAACCGATTTATTTATTATATAATATAAACTGTATCATATTATATAATATATATAATCTTATGTGTGTCTATTATGATTTGTGTACTACAATTAAAATATACTACTCTTGAAAACCTTGAAAAAGGATTATATCCAGAGTAGTTTTAAGTAATATATATATAACCCATAATAAATTTCTTTATATAAGCTATAAGATAATCTGTGCGCATGGTCTGCCTTCCCCTTTACCCACCCCTTAGCGCAACGACAGTGTCTGGAGGTTAAGGCGTGGCGACCCCTCCAAATCAAGGCGATGGAGTGTCAGCCCGTCTTACACGAACGCCACACAAGGGTCATAAACGCATGAACTGCCATGATGTAATCACTACTGTAAAATACACTAACTACATCGATTAACCCATGTCCGAATCATTCAAACACATACATATTTACACAAAAATAAATCAAGTTGACAGAACATCAGCGTGCTAACAGTCACGCTATTTGTTTGCAGTCGTATACAGACGTGGAGATCCACGGGGGTCGAGTTGGCGCCGCGCCCAGGGGCATACAGGGCTTGTACCCAGGGCGCCGCATTGGGGGGGAAAGTGGGGCTTAAACTGACTGCCTAATTATTACTATTATTTTTACTTGAGTATCGTAGTGTCAGAACACAACCAAAAAAAATTGTCGGAGTGCAGTTGACCTTTTGTATTGTATTTGTATCGAAAGACACATATACATGTATATTGTCAATTAGGTAATCAAAATTTTGTATTTTTTTTCTCGTACTATCCAACTTGAGATGTATTAAAAAATTATGAAATCACTGCGAATTATTTATCATTAAATTTGAATCAAAATATGTGGAATAATGTAATTAATATATATATATATATATGGTAGTGATATAAGGTGTTGTAGGAGGGTGAGTTTTGATTTGGTTGGTACCCAAAAAAAAAAGGCGCCAAGATCAGTTCTTGCAGCAGGTGGAAGCTAGTCTAGCTACGTCCCGGCCACCAAAGTAGGCCTCGTAAATGCATAATAACTAGGGACCGGAAAAATTCGCGTTTTCAATGACCTCTAGGACAGACTCCACGATCCTCTATGTATTTGTGCAGATTACGCCTGCTGATTAGCTACTGACTCGTGACACGTGTTAACGGGGAAGCTTGTGATTCGATACTTCTTTTGCCGAACGTTTTTCATTGGTCCAGAGTCATTCAGATAAACTGTTGCCCAATCACTGAAGCAGCAAAAAAGGCAAATGTATTTGGATTCCAGCCTAGCGAGAAATGAACCCGCGAATTTTTCAGGTATATAATAATAACATAACTACACTTGTGTCTGGACTGGGGTCAAACTCTTGGGACTGATCTCGCCTCGTGCAGGCCGACCCGAATATACCTATACCTGATCAGGCATGTTGCAAGCCGTGTGGCTGGACCGCACAACTGCGTGTAGAGACACAGGTGCTGACGCGCCGTTTATAAACACCTCAACCTTTACTAAAGGTGTCTCATTACAAGAGCCACTGCACATTTGTATGCAAGTTTCGTTCCATGGTTTCGTCTTTAACGAATATTTTCTGCACGGTGGAAAAATAAGACTCAAACGGGTGTTTTCACGGACTATTTTTTTTAAGTATGAAAAAAAATTGTGAACACAGTAGACTATTGTAAGTGTCAGGGGAGCAAATCTGTAGGTTTCACCCGGGGAGGGGGGGGGATGAGGTTGGAATTTCGCCCGAGAATTTTGCGCGGAGGGTTTAACCGACACAGGTCATCTCTGGACAGACAGGGTGCTCGCATGCCGTATATACTGCCCATGTTTTTGGCCTGCATCCGCATGCAATAAGCAGAAATCTTAAAAAATATATACCGAGAGAGTAGTCCTTAAAACATAGTTTTGACATCAAAACCCGTTTCACAGAGTCACGATTTTGAATGTGCAAGCGGGCCCTCTCAGTTCGGGGGGCTTCTTGATTTTAGAAAGAGAGGGGCAGACACCCCATTCCCCTTTAGCAGCCCAGGACAAAGACCACGATAAGTGGTGTAGGGACCTGCAGGGAGCCGTGGTCTTTAATATTCCAGCATATGACGTTAGGGTGACCGCTGGTAGCTGTGAGTCGCCGACGAGAAGACGGCGTGTGCTGCACGGGTCGTTACCACAACGCCGAAATACCACAACGCCGAAATGTCAAAATTGACCACAACGCCGACAGCTAGAAAACTGCTGTGTACCACAACGCCGACCTAACGACTGAATGAATTTGTGTGTGTTTCTTAAATGTACCTTAACGCCGAAATACCACAATCAAACCTAACCTTACCTAACCTAACCTAACCTAGCATAATATAACCTAACCTAACTTAACCTAGCCTAACCTAGTCTAACCTAGCCTAACCTAGTCTAACCTAACCTAACCTAACCTTTGTGGCAGTCCTGCAATGACATTTTTCGGTGTTAGTGTATTTCGGCGTTGTGGTAATTTGGCGTTGTGGTACACAGCAGTTTTCTAGCTGTCGGCGTTGTGGTCAATTTGGCATTTCGGCGTTGTGGTGCGTCCCGGTGCTGTGCGAGCCAGGGTCGCACTTAGCGCCTCGAGCTTCAAGGGCTGTGGAGCCGGAGAGACGAGAAGAGGTCGCAATGACGGACTGCTTGCACGCATGAGGAGGAGGAAGGGGAGGGGGCAAATAAAAGGGAAAGGCGTCCGAGGATAAATAATTATAAGTGATTAATGCGTGTCTGAGTGACGCAGAGACGGAGCAGGCTGGGTTGAAGGAAGTGTGGAGGGAGGGGGGTATGGCGCCGAGGGCAAAGAGGTCAACTAGATGTGTTATCTCGCGCGGGGGGGAGGGGGGGCTGCATCCAGCATCCCGGCGCTGGACCAGGCTGCCTCTCGGGGCAACCGGGACACGCCTCGCTGCTGCTCCGCGCGTACATAGGGGCGATGCAGTGAGTCGCGCACCAGGCAAATGTCGCCCTTAAACGCCCCCGCTCCTCGACTGAGAAACTGGCCTCACACACGACGACTTGGGAGTTTCGTTGTTTGTCGCCAGAGAAAGTAAGTACCTACATATTTTTTTTTAAAATCATAATTGAAAGTGTATAAGGTAGTCTATATCAGTAAAAAGCGTGGCTTGGAATGAGAATACAACACCCCTAACATGCCGGGTGGAACCCACCTGGCGGGGAGCAGACTGCACTAGGGGCAGGAGTCCCAGGGGGGAGCAGTCCTCGGCCCGTGAGTCGCGGCAGGGTGTCCACAAGGAAAAAATATATTTCGTACCAACTTAGGCGAGAAAAAAGTACTAGATTTGAAAAACAATAAGTACTAAATCATAATTTGTTACGGTTTTAACAGTTTAGGAAGTTATTACGACATTGCAACGCTCGAACTTAAATATCACACCACACACACGCCCATACATTCCATGTTTTTTTTTTAAATAATCACGCTTAGTAATAAAACATATTGGAGTCACTGTAATATTATTATACTAAAGGAAAAAAAAGTACTGGATCTGAGCGTAAATGTACTGGACCACTAAAAAACTTATAACAGTACTAGATCTTGTACGAAAGTACTAACTGCGGACACCCTGAGTCGGGGGTCCTTGCTGCTCCCCTCGCCATGGATCCCTGCTTCTCCCCCCTCCCCCCAGCACTGAGGCCTCTCCGACACCTGTCTGTCAACCCACCAGTAGCGGATCCAGAGGGGGGCTAAGGGGCTCAAGCCCCCTCCAAATGCAACTGGGTCCACTATTGTATTAGTGTTTGCCTTGATAAAGCCTAGCCTCAGCTGGGTCAAGCCCCTCCAAAAACAAAATCCTGGATCCGCCACTGCAGCCCACTGCTGAGTCGCAGCTGGACCACACAACATCACCAGCTGCGTTAACAACACGTAGCTGCACCCACATACATACACTGAACATAAACTCATAGCATTTTTTGCATCCAAAAAAAATTGTAGTTATTCTTTTCTGAAAAAATTAAACATAAAGAATTTATTTTCAAATAAAGAAATATAAACATTTTGGGTTGAATAATTCAACTGAAGAAATATAAGTACGGTTGTGTATACCTTAATAATTTATGTACTTCTAATTTACCTTTAAATACATATATATAATTCTTTATGTACATTTTTCTAAAAAAAAAAAAAAGCTATCCTATCTTGTTTTTTAATTAATTACTTTATTTTAACAAAGTGACTAGATGCACACACACACACACACATAAACACACACACATAAGCTTGTGAGTGCTAAATTTTCCTGTTTAATTTAGTAATGTGTAAAAAAAAAAAGAAATAAGATTTATTATTACTAAATGCTACAATTTTGTATTACAAGTATAGCAAAAATTAACTCTATGTTCAAACGAAATCACTTTAAAGATAAACTCAAAAAGTACCGACACCGTAATTTTCGCCACGCCGATAAAGCCTGTTGGTTCGCGGCTGTATTGCAGCTCCGTGGCCGGTGACAGGATAAAAACAAAGCTAGTTTGGGACGGGAAGCCTTATTTTCACAGACGGGAGCCAAACGCCCGATCGTGCATCTTCGGTTTTTTCTTTATTTTGGACAACTCATGATAACTAATGGTCAATTAGGTTAGGTTAGCTACATTATAAACACTTTCAAACATTGTGGACGGTTGATTTGGTTAGGATAGCTATATTAAAGATACTGTGAAATCATGTAAACGGTTTCCTAGCGCTGGATAGCTACATATTAAAACGTTATTTGCTAAGCAACCACAAAATGATTTTACAGTATTTTTAATGTAGCTATACTTACCTAATATAACCAACCATCCACAATGTTTTAAAGTATTTATAATGTAGCTAACCTACAGAATAATTATTTAACTTGACTTGATGTAAGTTTTTGGACATACGCCATTGCTAAGAACTTTTTCTGTTGAAGAAAAACTAATAAATAAAATAAATAAATAAAAATAAAAATAAAAATACTCAAAAAATGATACAAAAAACACACAAAATTAAGCAAACAATTGCTGTTGTCAACAAGGATATGAACAACAGCAATTGTTTGCTTAATTTTGTGTGTTTTTGTATCGTTTTTTGAGTATTTTTATTTTTATTTTTATTTATTTATTTTATTTATTAGTTTTTCTTCAACAGAAAAAGTTCTTAGCAATGGCGTATGTCCAAAAACTTACATCAAGTCATGCACTCCCATTGCACAAATCTTTTAAAGATAACATAATTATTTAAATTAGATTCTTGCTAATTTTAAGAATGACATCTTATAAGTTAAAACCCGCGCATTTGGAGAATAAATGCCAGCGATTTTTTTTTTCTTTTTCACCCAAAGAAATACACCTGTGGTGGTACGGGGGAAAAAAAGCAAAGCGAGCATGAACTTCGGGGAACCTGAGGGTGTGGCTCTCTCGTCTGTGAAACGAAGGCTTCCCGGTTCGGGCCGGTCCCGCCGCACGCAGCAGCCACGCGGCATCAACACTTGTTGCGGCCGGTGTGCCAGTGACGTAACACAAGGTGAGACGGCCCGGCCTTGACCCGCGCTGGGGGACCGGGGGGTGAGGGAGGGGAGGCGCACGTGGGGCGCGGGGCGGCGCGCGCAGGGCGCCCGGCGTCCAGGGGGCGCGTCGCGGCGCCGCCCCCGCGCGGCTCCCGCCCCCGGCTGCCCGCCGCCGGCGCCGGGACGCGCTGGCTCGCGCGGCGGGCCGGCGGCGGCCGCTGGGAGCCACAGCTGCGCGGGGGGCGGCGGGGCCCCTCGCCCCTGCCTTGTCCTCGTTGGCCGCCCGCCGCTGTTCCAGCTGTTCGCGCTGTTCGCGGCGCTGTTCACACGTGTTCCCCGCCGACCATGTGCTAGTACACACCTGCGGGTGAAGCCTGCCCCCGCCCACCCGGACACACACACACACGGTGCGCAGAGCTTTAGGAACAACAACAACGCTATTTCAAAAACCTACTCAAAGATATCCGAATTGGATGTCTGCTTACGGAAAGCATTTAAGAGTTAGTCGAAGGCCGGAAAAAAAAGTACTTTTGATCTCTGATTAAGTTTTTAAAAACTGTATTTTTAGAAGAGTTAAAAATGGCTAAAACGCATGTTTTTCGGAGTAAATTTCAGGCAGAAAAAAACAACCGGTACAGATTCTTGAAAGCACTTGAGGAACTTGCATTACACCTGTATCTTTTCATTTCTCGGCCATATGATGTTACGGTCACCGCTCATATGCACGACGAGAAGACTGCGCGCCAGTCCAGAGTAGACACCGCGCTAGAAGCACCAGCGAGGGTCGCTGACACACACACACACCCCTGACGAGGCGGGCCCCTGCTTCTTCCTGGCGACGCCGGTACTCAGTTCCTCCAGAAGCTCTGGACTGTTAGACCTGACTGCTGTGAACCGCAGCGGGCGAAGAGAGGCACTGTGCGACATGCTAGTTGCCAGGGGGGACTCCGTCACAACAACTGTGTGGCGAATAAGAGGAAGAAAAAAAATACCTTTCTTACAAGTTCAAAGCCAGCTTCTCACCACACAAGGATGGTCCTTGGAAATTGTACAAAGCTCCGAATTACAAGTTTTACAAGTGATATCGTTGGCAACTGAGTTTCAAAATGTTTTGCTTGTAAAAGTACAAAAAAAAAGGTGGTTGTATGTAAAGTCGGTTTACGGACAATAATTTTACGTGATAACGTCATAAAAAAAATCGACGGAAAATTGCATTCTTTTTAATTTTCAAATATTAATTACTGTTTCTTGCCAATTTTAATTAAATAATTTGTTCAAATATAATCACAGAACAATTAGATAAAAAAAAAGCCCGCCTTAACCTGTTTGATATTACAGAAGATTTTCTCGCACGATGATGGTTGGCCGGTTCTTGCACGCTCGGTTCATGCGGAACGTGACACTTTTTCGTGCGTGCAGCCAGCGTTCATCGATTTATAAGACGTTATCACGTCAAATATATATATATATATATATATATATATTACGGTATGGTAGCAAAATGGATTGAATTTGTTTTTTCCAGGCCGAGATCCAAAGTAGCGGTTGCGAGCTGCGGGAACAGATGGTGTGGTGTTGGCGGAACACCGCAGCACTCTCGCTTTCCGCTGGCCTCCCCCGGAGACCCGCATCTGCCCCGTCGACCCCAGCGCTGAAGCCTCCGCCATGACACTCCCACCAAGGACCACGGAGCGATAGCAAATATTCCCTGAAACCTTCCTCGCGTAGGAGCAGGCATTTTTCGCTTAAAGATCTGAACGCCTATTAGACTGCAACAAGGTACACCCCGCACCTGTGGTTTCTTCCTTGTGATTGGCGGCCGTCTGCAGAGAGAAGTCGTTCCCTTGTTTGACCGAGCCACTCAGGACGCGTTTGCTTCCGCACTGACTTAACTGTGATTGGTGTTGTTGCAATCGATATGTAGCTGGGGGAAACTCACCCAATCACAAAACACAGACGATACTACCGTGTTTTAACTTTCAGCTGGTCTCGAAATCTTTTCGCGAAATCTGCATGCCCCTACTCCTCGATAATCGGCCACAAACGACTCCTACACTACTAGCCAACCACACAGCGTGAAAACCGAAGAAATTTAGTTTCTTCCCGAACGACACGAGGATCTAGGGTCAATCACAGAAGTCGTCGGGAGCAAGATCCACTTCCACCGTTATAACTTAATACTTTTCAATAAAATGTTATTTTTTATTTTCCGCATCTTGATCAATTATAATCACACGATTTTATTAGATACTAAATTGTGTGTTCGTTGACGGTTTTTAAATGTGTCAGGTTAACTTATTCGTTTCACGATAACCGTATTTAAGTCCTTCAGCTGATATAATTATTTACATAATGTCCGTCTGATACAATACACACACGCTGACTTATTTTAAAGCGGTGGCTTAAATTTTTAGCGTCATTTAAGACTTAACTGCTTCATTCAAACACGTGGGTTTACAAAGATTAACATTAAAACTTGTATTTTAACATAAACCTTCACCGAGGCGTTACACATTATTTAATTGTTATGCATTATATTTATAATTTAAATACATTAACACACACACGTTAAAAACCCAACGATGTTTGACGAACAAGTTTCAAATAAACATAATGATGGTGTAACATTTATAGATTTGCATCTCAATTAAAACACATTTGTAAAATTCATTTTCTCAGACATTAAATCGTTCTACGAGTCAAATTAATCATATTTAGAAAGAAACACAACAGCTTGACTACCATGCACAGTATAAAAATGTTTTGCAATGTTTTGAGAGGAACACTATGGCGATGGTGAGATCAAAAAGTGACTTCAACTACTTAAATCGCAACATTTCGTCTCCTGACAATTCCTAACTACCAGAATGCAACGATCATCGCAGATTAGCAAGTAAACTCATCCACATGCTTAATATAAAGGGACTGGAAAAATTCGCGGTTTCGATGACCTTCAGGATAGACTACACAGTCCTCAGTATACTCGGGAAAATAACGCCTGTTCGTTGGCTGCTGACTAGTGAGTCGTCTCAACTAGTTTGCCTGTGATACGATACTTCTTTAATTGAGTGTTTCCCATTGACCCAGAGTCGTCCAGATGAACAGTGAACCAATAACAAGAGCTGCTTAAAGGTATATGTAATTGAATTTTAGCTTGTCGCGAAATGAATCCGCGAATTTTTCCGGTCTCTATTAATATAACATCAATATTAAGGTCATTAGAGACAAAGATATGATGAATGCTCGCAAAACCCACCTGTCCACCTGTCGGTAGTCCTGACAGTATCGCGTGTTTCGATTACAATCCAAACTACAGAAAGAAAAGGCTACAGGCCTACGAACATGCAAAAAGAAATGTGTTTGTTAAAATTTGCTGTATCCAGAAACAGATGTTGAGTCAGCTCAGGGGATTTTATCACAAGTGTAAACAGGGTTCATGTAATAGGTTTTGTGTTCAACTGCTAAAATTATTTAAGATTTCACTCGACCTTTGTGTCTAACAGAAATTCTGGTAGTTTTATAGAATTCCTTTAGATGTCTATAAAAAAAATTGGACATACATCATTGCTGGTTTACACTGTATGTCAAAGAAAAAACTTAAGAACGGACACAGAGAGAACACACACAACAAGAAAACAAGACAAAATCAGCCGACGTCAAGATTTAAATGCATAGTCAGCATAAATAATTCCGGAGAAGAAATTTGTCAGAAAAAATATAACAGCATAGACGAACAAAGTGGGTGGACAACGACGAAACAATTGCAACAAGAACAGTAAATATAAACCAAAAAAACTTGGACAACGTGGTGACAGACAGACGAAAACAACGATAATACTAAACACAATACTCTGGACGAAAACCACAACAGAGCGACGCATATGTGAACCCAGCGATGAGACTTAACAAATACTCTGCACAACACAGACGAACACAGCAGACATCCTAAAACAACGCGTTTCGGTAAATGACATATTTTCCCGTCCTTAGGCACAAACAGACAGATCAGTCCAGAAGATTTAGTTACAGGCGTGAGACTCCACTGCAGTCCAAGACTAGCACACGGTCTCTACAGAAGTGTTGCTGTGTTTACACGGACTGATTGTAACAGTGCTACAGGCAGATCATTCTGCCATGCTGGGGGGCATGAACAGACAAGAGGAGCGTGTGTCAGCAGGGAACAGCCAGCACAGACCTCAGCCTCAAGGTCACCATCAGGTGTTGCTGCTGGTGGCATCTGCGGTGTTCAGATTGGGGGTTGACATGTAGCTTCTGCGCAAACCCGCTTGACCTCTGACCTCGCCTTGCACGGAAGCAGCTGGTACCCTGATCTGGAGGCTCAGGAGGATGTCGGCGGAGGGTGTATGGGTGTCTTCGGCACCATGTGCGACCGGGCGCCAGGCGCCGTCATGTGGGCCAGGGTCGCCGATGACGTCCCCCGGTGGGGCTGGCGGCCTGAGTCACGCGCCTCTCCTCTCTCCGCCACCTGGTCGCCGCGCTGAGTCCAAGGACGGCAAGGACATTGCTTCGACAGTGGATCCGTCAGACGACGTAAACATTACCCGGTGACAACATTACAGTGGAGCAGTTTCAAACAAATTTGAAATCGAAATTTACTAATATGGACAAATGTTCTCTACTTATATCCCGTTTAGATTGCACCTGTGTATGTACTATTAGTCATACATAGAGACCGGAAAAATCCGCGGATTCATTTCACGATATGATAGAATCCAAACCACTGTACCTTTATATTGCTTCTCTGATTGGCCCACAGTTTATCTGAAGGACTTTGAGCCAATGAAAAACCTTCGACCAAATAAGTATCGTCCCAGTTGACAGGTGTCACGAGTCAGAAGCCAATGAGCAGATGGCTTTTGCCCGAGTGTGTAGGAGATTGTGGAGTCTATCCTAGATGTCATCCAAAGCGCGAATTATTCCAGTCTCTAGTCATACAGTAAACTTCCGATAATACAGTACTTTCAGGACTTTGCAGGTGCCGGATTGTAAGGCGGTATCTCCCGCGATGTAGAGGAAATATATGTTGAGATGGTGTTTGACAGAAAAAAAATTGTTTAGCAGGAACATCTATATATTAAAATTCCAACACGATTAGCTAATGTTGTTACTAAAATATGTGTAATTTAGATGTAACTTTATCAGTTTTAATCATTAAGTTATTACTTACCATAATCTCAATAACCTAGAGGAGAATCGAACTAAACACCTAATGATTATCAGTCAAGAATCTTAACCTTACGAGCATCGTGCCCAATTCAACGTAGCTTTAGTTAGGTTAGGGAAAAAAATTAGGTGTATTTGGGTGGGTTCTGGTTAGGGGAGGGACCTAGGTGCGTCTATTCGCCTAGTCAAGCTAGGATTCGCCATGCAGGGAGAGGGTCGCATGCATCGTGTGCTAGGAGGGGATTGGCCAGCCACGGCAGCGACTGATGCCGTGGCTAACTTCCTTTCACTCTATATTCCAGGTTTATACCTGTGCTTAGTTCCGAGTTGCAAATGAATCAGTTTATGTTTACCTTTTAACATTCAAACATGAAGTATATTTGTACGATGCTTTATTGTTTTCTATTTTAACATGCAATGTTAATGTAGAGAATCTTTTATAGTGGTTTAATGGTTAACTTCGCCACCAATACATACGATGGATGGATGAATAAATGGTAGGTCGGAGGTGTCGTTAGACAACCAGCCCGACACAGCCCCGAGCTGCACTGGGGACAGCTGGGGACAGCTGGGGACAGCTGGGCGGAGGGGGGAGCGGCTGCCACAGGAAGCGGAGGTGTCCCTCGTCTAGTTTACTGCCGCCCAGCTGTCACAGGCAGACAGCTGACGAGCTCGCGCCCCCCCCCCCCCCCCCCCCCCCCCCACACCAATCCTAGGCCCTTTGAGCAGGGACAGGGTCGCGACACGTGACGTTGAAGAGTGGAACTAGGGGGTTTCCGGTGAGTGCGATCTCACGTCCCGGCCAGGATGACAACAGTCCAACCAACATGCTGGACATGGTTTCAAAATTATTGGTAGAACTTCTTACGTAGTAAGTTTCCAGGATTTAAAAAAAAAAAAAATATAGGTTGTCTGTAAAGTCGGTTTACGGACGATAGTTTAACGTGACGTCATATCAAAACATTGATGAAATGATTGCATACTTTTATGAAATAAAATTGAATCATTTCTATTGAATTATCACTATTTCGTATGGATACAAAGAAGGAGTGAAATGAAATATACAATTTAATTGATAAATTTACTTTTATTTGCACTCATTAATTCAAATATGTTTATTACTTTCACGAAGAGATTATTTTAACTATAACTTTTATACATGTTTGCTATTTAACTTCTTCCAATCTGTGTTATTCTGTTAAGGATAGGACGATGATAGGAAAAGTAGGAAACGAATGGGAGTGTTTCAAGTTTAATGTGCCTCGAAAAAGCCAAATTGATGGTTGTTCCAATCGAGTGGAAGAGAGATAGATGCGGGGCAAGCGTACAATGAGCGTAACGGGACAATGTGCGTAACGGGACACTTTTTCGTGCGTGCAGCCGGCGTTCATCGATTTATTAGACGTTGTCACGTCAAAATACGGAAACAGAACCACTCATCCGCCCTGCTCTGGTTTCTTCTGCAACCCTGCACAAGGCGTGCGCTCCCAGGTAGGCGGGGCTGCGTAGAAGCCGGTGGATGATTTTTTTTTCCTAGCCTTAGTTAATCTAAGTGTGTAACGTAAGGGTCCAGGTTAGGGGAGGACCTTAGTGTGTCTCAGGCCTAAGCCTATACACTCTACCATGAGGGGTATTAACCATGCAAGAACAAGGGCGCGCGCATCGTGTGCTTATTTGGGGTTTACAGGCCAGCCATGGCTGCAGTTGTAGCCATGGCTGCCCTAGCCTAAAAGCTAACTAAAGTGACCCCAGTGTAAAAACCTGCACGGACACAGGGGGAAAACCCTGGGCCGGGTCGTGCGGGGATCAATAATTAATAGAGACCGGAAAAATTCGCGGGTTCATTTCTCGATAGGCTAGAATCCAAATACGATATCCTCTTTTGCTGCTTTAGTGATTGGGCAACAGTTTATCTGTAGGAATCTGGACCAATGAAAAACGTTCGACGAAATAAGTATCGAATCACAAGCTTCCCCGTTAACACGTGTCACGAGTCAGTAGCCAATCAGCAGGCGTAATCTGCACAAGTACATAGAGGATCATGGAGTCTATCCTAGGGGTCACTGAAAACGCAAATTTTTCCGGTCCCTAATAATTAACCACGCATCACAGCACGCAAGGAAACTACTGGATCAAGAAGGGGGGGGGGGGGGGGAAGGTCCAGGTGAGAAGAGTCGGGAACTGGAGAAGGACGAGGGAGGAGGGGTTACCCTGGAGGCAGGAGGAGGGGAGGGGTGGAAGAGCCGCGAGAGTCAATTAAGAGAGTAAACGGAGCCGGTGTCGCAACAGAAGCGTGACGGATCGCCCCATTGTTCCGGCGGCGCCGCCAGGGGGGACCAGGGGGGACCAGATGGGCCCCGGGAGTCCCGCCAAGGCCGCGGGCTGCTCGACCGCTGATAGGGGGAGGGGGGGGGGAGTTAATAACCGAGGGACTAACAGGCGCGGCGGCTCGCCAGGGGGAACGGCGGTCGGTGATAGCCGTGAGAAGAGACAAGAGACCTCTCCTCGCCGCTGAGCAGGGATGGCAAAACTCTCCCGACACAACATTCGATACATCGGTATATCGATACATCACTCGAATTATATTTAATTCAATTATTAATTAAAATTCATCCAGATTATTTTACTAATTTAAATAATTTAATAACGCTTAAAATTCCAACACGATTAGCTAATGTTGTTACTAAAATATGTGTAATTTAGATGTAACTTTATCACTTTTAATCATTAAGTTTTTACTTACCATAATCTCAATAACCTAGAGGAGAATCGAACTAAACACCTAATGATTATCAGTCAAGAATCTTAACCTTACGAGCATCGTGCCCAATTCAACGTAGTTGAATACTGAGTATCTATTTAAAAAATTTCAATTTGATTGGATTTATAATTTACCAATCGTATTTGTAATATCAGTTCAGTCTATTTATAATTGTACTTATAGATTATAATTATTTACATGCAAAATTTAAGTTAGATTTTTATTAATCCAAATAAGTATTCATTTTTGCTAGAAAGCGCTAAACTTGTATTAGGCGATTCCTTTGTATTAGCTTAGATGAATCAAGAACTCGATACAGCCTGTACTTAAATAATAATATTGAAATACGTACGTAAAGCATGAGTCAAATTTTTTATATAACAATAGGTTGATGTGTTGAAACTATCAGTTATGTATTGTTATATAAAAAATTTGACTCATGCTTTACGTACGTATTTCAATATTATTATTTAAGTACAGGTTGTATCGAGTTCTTGATTCATCTAAGCTAATACAAAGGAATCACCTAATACAAGTTTAGCGCTTTCTAGCAAAAGTGAATAATTATTTAGAGTAATAAAAATCTAACTTAAATTTTGCATGTAAATAATTAATATAAGTACAATTATAAATAGACTGAATTTATATTACAAATACGATTGGTGAATTATAAATCAAATCAAATTGAATTTTTTTTAAATAAATACTCAGTATTCAATTTTAATATAAACAAGCGTTATTAAATTATTTAATTTAGTAAAATAATCTGGATAAATTTTAAGTAATAATTAAATTAAATAACGGGAACAAAACCTCACTTAGTCTATATCACTACACTTGAAAAATTTTATAAACTCTTTTTCCATTAATAATAATCACAGTAAATATATGTTTTTAATGGTACGGGCAAGTATTCAAAATCAATCGCTAAGGTATAAGTATTTGTATGTAGCTTCTTTTTTTTTTTTTTTTATCCTGTGAAAATTTCGTTTCATGGTGCGCGCGCATCGTAAAAATTCACTTTTATATATATATTTTTTTCCATAAGGCTCCTGAAGAAGTGTAACTTCAAAAACTGGGCACCACCTTTGAATATATATACTGTATAGAAGTCGCCAGCCCAGGTTAAAATTTCTAATACGGTTTTGAGGTAGTTGGTTAATTCACCGCCGCAATCGCCACCATCTCTAGGGCATCGACTTGTGGTGGTCCCTAGCGGACAAGTGCCGAACTCTTCAAACACCCCTTCCCCCTCCCGATGAACGACCTTGAGCTGCAGTGAATGATGGCTGAGGGGTGCGGGGAATGACAGCGGGCGACAGTGCTGCATTCTAACGTGTACACAACAACTAAGACGATACAGGACGTTACGGCAGCGCACTGCCGCGGTGAAGTTCCCAAGCTGCTCATCATACGCTTCTGAAAAACGTGGAGTAAATCCTATCCACTCGCGACTTCTATACAGTAAATATATATTCAAAGGCACCACGCAGCTGCGCGCCTGGTCGCCGCTAGGGAAGAGATGTCATTGTCGGCGGGTGGCGCGACCACAGAGGTGGCTGTGAGGACGCATAGAGAGGGATGTGACACACCATCGCACCGTCCCTAGCATAACGGAACACTTTTGACAGCGGCGAGGGCGGCGTGTTGGTTAGGGGAAGCCTTCTTTCAAAAACAGACGAGAGAGCCAAAACCACCGATCGTGCATCTTCGGGGATTTTTATTTTATTTCGGACAACTCATGATAACTAATGGTCAATTAAGGTTAGGTTAGCTACATTATAAATACTTTAAAACATTGTGGAGTGTTGATTTGGTTAGGATAGCTACATTAAAGATACTGTGAAATCATTTAAACGGTTTTCCTAGCCCTGGATAGCTACATATTAAAAAAGGTTCTTTGCTGAGCAAACTTCGGGGAACTTGGGGTGTGGCTCTCTCGTCTGTGAAATGAAGGCTTCCCGATAATAAGAGGTGGTTGTTCAGTACGCCAAGCAAGTGCGAGTGCGACGCAAGTGCGCGCGCCGACACCACGTGACTGCGCGGAGTCGGGCAGGAGACTGGGCGCGCCAGGAGGGGGCAGTGACCCAGGTGGGCGGACCGCCCACGGCCCCCGAACTGAGGCCGGCTGTCCGTCCCCGGGGCTCCGTCCACCTGACACTCGCAGCCGCCTCGCCTCGCCTCCTCTCTTACAGCCCGTGTACTACAGGCGGTGCTACAACGTCAAACTGTTCATCAGGCTAGAGACATGCAAAATTCGCGGATTCATTTCGCGATAGGCTAGCATCAAAACAACTATACCTTCGTACCGCTTCTGCGATTGGCCCACATTTTATCCGGGGAACTGTGAGCCAATGGGGGAAACACTAAACCAAGAAAGTGCCGAATTACGGACAGCCTAGTTGAGACGTCTCACGCGTCAGTAGCCAGTGAACAGGTACCATTTCCGCGAGTATTTAAAGGACTGTGGAGTCTATCCTAGAGGTCAATGAATCCGCGAATTTTGCAGGTACTTCTTAACTAAAACAGAACAATATTCACTCAATGGATAGAGACCGGAAAAATTTCGCGGGTTCATTTCGCGATAGGCTAGACTCCAAACTCGTACCTACACCTTTATTCTGAGTCAGCGATTGGACCACCGTTTATCTGAAGGCCTCTGTAAGCCAATGAAAAACCTTCAACAAAAGACGTATCAAATCACAAGCATCCCAGTTGACGCGTGTCACGAGTCAGTAGCCAATGAGAGGTGCAATTTGTCCCAGTACATAGAGTATCATGGAGTCTATCCTAGAGGTCATTGAAACCGCGAATTTTTCCGGTCTCTATGAATGGATTACGTTATGCATGACGTAGAGACCGTAAAAAATTCGCGAATTCATTTCGTGATATACTAAATTCCAAACAACTACACCTTTAAATTGCTTCTGTGATTTGCTCACAGTTTATCTGAAGGACATTGAGCCAATGAAAAACCTTCAACCAAAAGTATCGAATCACAAGCATCTCAGTTGACATGTCTCACGAGTCAATAGCCAACCAGCAGGTGTAATTTGCCTGCTTATGTAGGGGATTGCGAAGTCTATCCTAGAGGTCACTGAAAGTGCGAATTTTTCCGGTCTCTATAGCATGAGGCATGTTTTGAAGTTTTTCAGGTAAACTTTTCATGACATTCCCCCTCATAATGGTATTCAGTATTATGATGAAATCTAGACAAGAAAAGTATTTTTTGTTAGAGCAATAGAAGAAAAAATAATTATTTAGGCCCGGTCTTACTCGGGTTAACTTAACGTCGTCCAAGGTCGCAGGGTGAAGTTCGAATGACAACTGAAATAAATTTGAATTTCGGCTTTCACCCGCCATGCACCCAGGTCTACCCAGCGCTGGCTGGATTACATTGTAAAAAAACCCGTTTCATCAACACCTTAACTAACGCAACTGAACTAAAGTGCTGGAAAAAAAAAATTGATGCAACACCTAACATTACCCAGCCAGAGATGGGTAGATCTAGGTGTAAAAAACGGCGTAATCGCCAGATTCAAATTTATTTCGGTGATTATTCGGACATTACCTTGCAACCTTTGTACGATAACAGTTTTCGTTCAGATTTTGTTTGTTTATTATTGTCTAATTAATTGATATATTTTAATATTTTATTATTGTAATGTCATAATAATTATATAATATTGTTGAATAAGTGTCAATAAGCTACAGCCACGGACAATAGATACTCTGATTTATAATTTCGTCAACAATAGACATTACCTCATTTACAGCACTTAATTTGCAATCTATCATGAACTTAATTTATTTGAAATTGTTTTATATTTTGGTATTTAATTGTTATTTATTATTAATTCATTCATTTTTCTCACTTACCTGTATCTTGCTGCGTACATGTGTACTAAGGCCTCCTGTTATGTTAATACCACAGCCAATCAGTAATCTGATTTTTAAAGCTAACAATAAGACTTTTGTACAACAGGGAGAAATTAGAGAATAGAAAAAAAGAAATGTCTGAGGCATCCTTCGTAAGGCTTAGCCCGATGCCGATGTGTAGAATTTTATATATTATTTAATTGATTTATTACTTGTGGTAATACATAATAGTGCATCCGATTCTACACGATGCCGGGGCGTGCCGTGAGTAAATGTGGCAGGAAATATCTACGTGGTAATTAGTTATTACCATAATTAGAAGGACGCTTAAGCCATCGACATTTTATATACGATTATATTCCTAATGCCACACAACTATTTAATAACTTTGTTTGAGATTTTGTTTGCAACACGAGCTGTGCTACGTGTCAGAATAATCGTAATTACTTCTATAATAGCACTGGCTAATTAACATTTGTTTTGAGGACATAATTTAGCTGGAATAATATACCAGTGGTCTGCGTGTCTAGGGACCATGCTCCCACTGAACTATCTAACCGCGGTATATATTTTAAGAGTACACAGTAAAGAGAGTACACACAAAGTGAACAGAGTGACACACACCACAGTACACCTTGGATAATGCAAAGTTAACCCCGATAAACATAGGTTTACTTCTTCTTCTAGGATTATTTGTAACATATGTATACATTTATGTTACCGGCAGACACTGCAGAGAAAATTTGAAAAAAAAAAAAAGTAATATATAGTTAGGTTCATGGCATGTCTTAGCTCTATTTTTTGTAAATAATACTTTAAAGACATTTTTTTTTCAATCGATACTGTTAAAAATTACTGATGCAAGGTAGCCTGTGACAACTTTATTACCTATACTGCAAGAAGAAAATTTATAAATTAGATAGTATTTGTCATTGGAATAATTAGTTAGTTTTATATGTATGAACTGACATGTGTAGAATCACAAAGGAAGGCGGTGTGTTGTTGTGGTCCTTGACTGTGCTGATTCCCCCTCCGGGCAATGAAATACCCTCTGTAGTCGGGAAGCCTTCTTTTCACAGACGAGAGAGCCAAACGCCCGATCGTGCATCTTCGGTTTTTTTTTGTTCATTGTAACTCATGATAACTAGTGGTAAATTAGGTTATGTTAGCTACATTATAAATACTTTAAAACATTGTAGACGGTTGATTTGGTTAGGATAGCTACACATTAAAAAGTTATTTGCTAAGCAACCATAAAATTATTTTACAGTATTTTTAATGTAGCTATACTTACCTAATATAACCAACCATCCACAATGTTTTAAAGTATTTATAATGTAGCTAACCTATCCTAATCGACCGCGAAATTTAATGCCACACCGGTTTATACAATGAGATAGCACGGAAAAAAAAAGCGAGCATGAACTTCGGGTGTGGCTCTCTCGTCTGTGAAATGAAGGCTTCCCTCTGTAGTCGCTGCAGCTGCGCAGATGCGCGGCAGCCAATCACGGCTCCGTGCCGTGCGACCGACAGCTGGCACTTCCGGTCGTAGAACCTCAGCCACTTCCGGCGCCGCTACACGCAGTGCCAGTCAGTCCTCAAGGAACCCCCCCCCCCCCCCCCCACAACAGAGGGAGCGGCGAGACACGTTTTACATTTGCTACACGACAGATATAACCTTGCGAAAATAAAAATAAACAACACTTCACAATATCCCGCATATTGCTTTTAGTTTTACATGAGTGATTTCACTTAACTTATTTTCAAACGAAACGCTTCAACTATTATTATTTTTTAAAATTATGAAAAACTAGTAACCGGCGCTGCCCGGGATAAACACATAATAATATAAGGAACATCACTGCAGAGTTTTCAAATCTGTAGTAAGTACACTTGAAAAACGGGGAATTTTGCATTTTAAAGACTCGGTGCATTTACACGTTAGAGCGCAGCACTGTCGCCCGCTGTCATTCCCCGCACCCCTCACCTATCATTCACTGCAGCTCGAGGACGTTCAACGGGAGGGGGAAGGGGTGTTTGAAGAGTTCGACACTTGTCCGCTAGGGACCACCACAAGTCGATGCCCTAGAGATTGTGGCGATTGCGGCGGTGAATTAACCAACTACCTCAAAACCGTATTAGAAATTTTAACCTGGGCTGGCGACTTCTATACAGTATATATATTCAAAGGTTTCGCCAAGGAGAAGTAAAGGAAGTTGCATATATATATATATATATATATATATATATATATGACCGTGTGGCGGACAGAGAAATCACACGAACTCATTTTCGTGCATCTATGATCAACCTCTTACGATTTTCTATAATAAAGTTGAATTTACTCTCCGTTATAACCTATCTATCTATCTATCTATCTATCTATATGCAAAAAAAAATCATTACGATCTGTTCTTGCGTGATTAAAAGGACAAACAGTCAAACACTCAATAATGTTCGCAGGCTTTCACGGCCATTGTCTGAAGCAGCTTGAATACTGGGTTGTACCCGTTTCCTTGGCGTAAGGCATCCAACAACATATCGTCGTACGCCGATTACTGAATTGGGAGACGGCTCTTTCGAACTTGAACACATGACTTGACTATGAAGTTAGTTATTTTCACATAAAAAAAATGTTAATATTAGGCGATATAATTTAACAGATGAAGAGATGGTTTTAGTACTTAAGTAAGTTATATATATTGTTATAACTTTGTACTTGTATTTACTTTAAATACTAATTTTTATTGAATTATATTTTCATTTATTCATGTAACAATGTTTACGTTTGTTTGTTTATACATTATCTTTTTAACTTTCATCTTTATAAAACTAATGTAAGGATTCTTAGGTTATATTTTTTAAATATTTATTATACATTTATAAATGTTTACATTTGTCAAAATACCGCGTGTAATTTGAAGTGACTAGATGCCTTCGCATAAAAGCTTGCTTTCGTGGGTGCTAAACATTTCCTGGTTGATTAAGTGACTATTGTTAACAAAGTGTAAAAAAAAGGGGGGGGGGGGGGGGTTGTCTGTAAAGTCAGTTTACGGAAGATAATTTTACGTGATTGCGTCATAAGAAAACATTGATGAAAAATTGAATACTTATAAATTTTCAAATATTATTTACAGTTTTTGCAAAATTTAATTTAAATAATTTGTTTAAATATAATCACGAACCATTAGTTAAAAAAAGCACGCCTTAATCTGTTTGATATTATAGAAGATTTTCTCGCACGGTGGTTGGCCGGTTCTTGCACGCAGCCGGCGTTCATCGATTTATAAGAAGTTATCACGTCAAAAAAAAAAAGGGTGGAAAATAAATACAATTATTATTATCATTATTTTCTTCTTCGTGCGCGCAGTCTCGCCAACTGTTGCGGACGTCACGGCGCGACAAGGATGACGTCACCAGCAGTGTCCGTGTCACACGTGCTGGTCGTGAGCTCCTGTCCTCGTGCCGTCCGGGGCCGGGGTGTCGTGACGGGAGGATATAGTCATCTGGAACTCATCCCCCCGGTGGTGGGGGGGAGTCCTTGCAGATGTCACCCCCCCCCCTCCCCCCGGGGTTACATCGGTCAGTGAGGCTGGTGCGTGGCTGCTCTTCAACTCACTTGTTCGTAGAGGTGTAAAAGTAACGAAAAAAAGTGTACCCGTATGTATTCGTTACTATAACAATTAGTACTCGTTACTTTCGTATCGTTACTCGTTACTTCTGATACCGCATAACATGCTATGTTATGTAACAGCAACGAATCGAGTCGTATTTCGTACGCGTACAGTATGACGTCGCGTAAATAATAATAAATCGAATATAAACAATTAACAATATTTGATAATTAACAGTTTTTGTTAACCAAGAAACAATTAAATCTCATTAGAGCGGCTTTATTATATTATCTCTTTTAAGATAAGAACAAAAAACGTGAAAATACGCGATAATAAAAAACAAAAACATACATATTTATAATTTGTAAAAAATACTTTCTTACTTTGTTTCTGTTCCAATCTAAAACTTTGTCTACACACACAATACCTTTAATAAACAGTAAAAAACTTGGACGACGAATTTCCAAATTATACTTTTCTAAATAAACAAACATCGTTCTTTGTAACGAATAAGCGCGCGCATGCGTAAAACATACGAAAGATGCGAGTAACGAAATGCATTCGTGTGTAACGTTTCGTTACTCGTTACTAGATGCCGCACCCGTTACTCAGTAACGAATACATACGGTTTGCTACAGCTCTACTTGTTCGGACGAGCGCCGTCCAGTGATTCAACTATCATTCGAGACCGGAAAAATTCGCGATTTCAATGACCTGTAGGATATACTCCATGATCCTCTATGCACTCGGGAAAATTACATCTGCTCATTGGCTACTGACTCGTGACACCTGTTTAACTGGGACGCTAGTGATTCGATACTTCTTTTGTTTAAGGTTTTTCATTGGCCGAGTATCGTTCAGATAAACTGTGGCCTAATCACTGATGCAGTAAAAAAGGCAAACGTTTTTGGATTCTAGACTATTACGAAATGAATCCGCGAATTTTTCAGGTCTCTAACAATCATCTATGAGTAGAAACCTGCAAAATTCGCGGTTTCGATGGCCTTCAGGACAAATAGGTAACGCAAGTTCATTGGCTGCCGACTTGTAAGTCGTCTCAGCTGGATTTGTCTGTGATTCGATCCTTCTTTGGTTGAGGGTTTATAACTGGTTGAGATTCGTCCAGATGTACAGTATGCCAATAGCAAAATTATCTAAGAGGTATATGTGTTTGAATTCTAGCCTATCACCGAATGAATCCGCGAATTTTGCAGGTCTCCATCTATGAGTAGAGACCTGAAAAATTCGCGGTTTCATTTCGTGTTACGCTAAAATTCAAATAATTATACCTTAGTGCTGCTTCTGTCATTGGTTCACTGCTAATCCGGAGGACTGAGGGCCAATTAGAGACCCTCACTCATAGAAGTGTCGAATCTCAGGCCACCCAGTCGAGACGACTCACAAGTCAGCAGCCAATGAACAGTTGGCATTTGCACGAATGTGTAGAGGATATTGGAGTCTATCCTGGAGGTCATTGAACCTGCGAATTTTTCGGGTCTCCATCTATGAGATAGCTTAGAATCGTCATTCACCACGTACAATTACACCTTCTACCATTTCAAAAAAATTTTGCACCACAGCTCATTCAAGTTTTCGGCGAATTTTTTTTTCACAATCTCTTCATCCTTATCTTGCCAATCCTGAATTCTGGCAAAACTCTCCCCAGGAAACCTGCCCAATGCATTATTACACTGCTCCTACTCCCTATGTCTCTTCACACCCCCCCCCCCCTCAACCACCCCACTTACACCTTCCTGGCCATTTTCCAACCTCCTCATTTCAAAAAAATTTCAGTCTCGTCGTACACTGCGGCACAATTGCATCGGCGGTGATATTTTCACAAAGACTTTTACATGCCTGGTTTAAAATTTAAAAGCTGGTTAACTTCGTGTGACATCGGCCGATTTTTTTTTTCTTTCTCCCCAAGTTTTGTCGGGGATGCGAGAAAAGCCAAGTGAGGGCCTGATTTAACTAAGCATCTATGAGATAGCTTACATTTTCGGTGTTGGGGAAACTGATGTGGCTCGTTATTCAACGTAACTTGCAATGTCATCCATCAGAATTTCACCCCGTCCCCCTTGCCCAACCCTCCGGAAAGCACTCTGTGCTGTGTGGACTGAAGATCGGCAGACTTGCACAGAGTATTCGCCATGTTCAGAGCACATAAATGGGGGAGTGGGGGAGAGAGAGATTATTCCGACCTTACGGCCGGCGTTCTCGCGTTCCCCTCCCACATATTCGCCCTAATAGGTAGAGACCGGAAAAATTCGCGAACTCATTTCGCGATAGGCTAAAATACAAATAGTTATACCTCAGTGCTGCCTCTGCTATTGGCTCACAACTCACCTGGATGACTCTGGGCCAATGATAAACACCCGACCAAAGCTTTATAGAATCACATGTTGCTAGGTTGGGACGTCTCACTAGACAGCAGCCAATGAGTGGATGACATTTGACCGAGTGTACGTAGAACTATGGAGTTCATCCTACAGGTCATTGAACCCGCGAATTTTTCCGGTCCTTTCTAATAGGGTAGGGTGGAAGTAACATTCCAGTTCGCTTTTATTAGACATTCCAGAGCTTTTAGTAAACAGAACTGTGAGGGATAACTCCCTGTTGTTTGATCGGGAGGGTACCAGCGGCTGGGGCCACCAACCCAGCATAGTCGCCGCCTCAGCCCCTTCACCGCACTCAGCTGACCAGAAAGTTGGCTGTGTCCTGAGCCCTGAGACTTCCTCAGGGGTCGTTACCACAAAGCCGAACGTACAATAACGCCGAATACCATAACGCCGAATACCAAATTGACCGCAACGCCGACAGCTAGAAAACTGCTGTGTACCACAACGCCGAAATACAGTAACGCCGAAAAATGTTGCTGCGGGGGGAGCAAAATGAAAAACAACTGAATGAATTTGTGTGCTAACCTTACCTAACCTAACCTTTGTGGCAGTCCTGCAATGACATTTTCCAGGGTTAATGTATTTCGGCGATGTGGTAATTCGTCGTTGTGGTACACATCAGTTTTCTAGCTGTCGGCGTTGTAGTCAATTTGTCATTCGGCGTTATGGCTATGGGGAGAGAGAGAGAGATGGAGAGACAATCAGCTTCCCACTAGGGCTGGTCCGTCACACTTAACAACGTAGCGGTATACGCCAACAGCCCCGCCCATTAAACTGTTTACTCGCCGGGCGAGCGGCGAGTGTGCCCATCGTCCGCGGCACCCACGACATGTGTGCCAACTGCCGCAACAAACACGTTATTGACAACCACTTGTTCCTCCAGTCGAGTGGACTGCGGGGCCCGCGGGGTATAGCCTCGCTTGACGACCGTCTGGTCGGCGGCAGACACGCCTCAGAGGTCGCGCACCACTTGACTGCGCGCCGCACCGAGGGGGTTGTCTGTCAAGTCGGTTTACGGACGATAGTTTAACGTGACAACGTCATAACAAAACATTGATGAAATGATTGCATACTTTTATGAATAAAAATGAATCATTTTTATTGAATTATAACTATTTTGTATGGATACAAAGAAGGAGTAAAAAAAACCTACAATTTAATAGATATATTTACTTTTATTTGCACTCATTAATTCGAATATGTTTATTACTTTAACGAAGATATTATTTTAACTATAACTTTTATATACGTGTTTGCTATTTAACTTCTTCCAATCTGTGTTATTCTGTTAAGGATAGGAAAAGTAGGAAACGAATGGGAGTGTTTCAAGTTTAATGTGCCTCGAAAAAGTCAAATCGATGGTTGTTCCAATCGAGTGGAAGAGAGTTAGATGCGGCGCAAACGTACAATGAGCGTAACGGGACACAGCGTACCGGGACAATTTTTCGTGCGTGCAGCCGGCGTTCATCGATTTATTAGACGTTGTCAGGTCAAAGAAACTTGTATTACACCAAACTTTAAAAGTACTAAAAAAAAAAAAAAAATTGTATTTTTATTTTTAACTTTCAGAAATGTGATTTTTCTTCAGGATTACCAATGTTTTAACCATTCAGCATTTAAACTGCTAACTAAATGCCCTATGAATTGTGTTTCAAATTCAAGTCCTTGATGTGATGATTGTCGTTAAGCAGAGAAAGAAAAGAACACGCACGGAACGCAGCCTCTGAACGGACTGGTGCAGATGTCAGGTTTCCCCACCACCCACCCACCACCCACCCCTACCTCCGTCCGAGAAGTAGCTTTCGCCAACACGGGAGTGGCGTCGTCCCTGCTTGCCGCCAGCTGGGAGCTTCGCCTGGGCGCCTGGGCCCCGGTGCCCTTCACTTCCCGTCCGCGCGAGAGCCGTTACCTCGGCCAGGCGCAGGACATGGCGTAGAGACCGGGCAAATTCGCGACTTCATTTAGCGATGGGCTAAAATACAAATAGTTATACCTCAGTGCTGCCTCTGCTGTTGGCTCACAACTCACCTGGATGACTCTGGGCCAGTGAGAAACACTTTTATACTGTATCTGGTCACATTCTGTTCCGCATATTTTGGTGGTTATATATATGTGTGTGTGTGTGTGTATATATATATACATATATATATATATATATATGCGTGTGTGTGTATATATATATATATATATATACTCTTTTAAACTACCGATTATACAAATTGCGTTTAAAGAAAATATATATGAGAACATTTAATTTGTTTATCGTACTGCTATACTATTATTAAATACATAGCCGAGTCCATTGGATTGATTATAATCAATTATTTCGTATTAAATTGGCCTATATCCCTTATAAATAAATTACGCTTGTTAATAAATCAATTTACATGAATTCGCATTTAACTGCATTAAAGTAGAACTATCGTTTAATTCTACATACTTTAAAATAATCACAAGCTGCTACGTTGGCAAGTCTCACAAGACAGCAGCCAATGAGTGGGTGGCATTATTTAACAGAGTGTACGTAGAACTATGGAGTTCATACTGCAGATCATCGAACCCGCGAATTTTTCCGGTCCCTAGACATGAGGAAGTGGCTGTTTATTATCTTACAAACAAAATACGTAAATGTGTCAGTGAACAAGAGTACAGTGCGCGGAAAAAAGGCAATTTTTTTTTTTACAACTTTCAATTACTATCTCTTGTTAAATAAAAAAAAAGGGGGGGGGTTTGTCTGTAAAGTCGGTTTACGGACGATAAATTTTACGTGATAACGTCATAAGAAAACACTGATGAAAAATTGCATACTTTTTAATTTTCAAATATTAGTTACAGTTTTTGCAAAATATAATTTAAATAATTTGTTTAAATATAATCACGAACAATTAGTTAAAAAGCCCGCCTTAACCTGTTTGATATTACAGAAGATTTTCTCGCACGGTGGTTGGCCGCTTCTTACACGCTCGGCTCAGGCGGAACGTGACAATTTTTTTGTGCGTGCAGACGGCGTTCGTCGATTTGTAAGACGTTATCACGTCAAAAAATATACTAATAGTTTATCTCTAAGACGTTTCACTTCTGTGGCGCGTGAATTTCGCGCACACGTGTTTAGTGGCGGGAGTAGCAGCCACCTGGGACAAAGCCGAGACAGGCGGGATGTAGGCAGCCGGCGCGGCGCTCGCGAGACGTGGGTTGCCTACACGACCAGCGCCAGGCGCACCGGGTCCGTCGCGACCCAGCACACTCCCCTGACCTATCAACTGCCGGGCAGCCTGGTGCAGGGGCAGTGCCCGCTCGTGTCAGTGTTCATCTGGAAACACCTTTGGGGGTTTTCTTGAACCCGGCAGGGTACGCACGTCGAGGCGACGACTCAACAACGCGCTGAGGCGTGGAGCGTTCCGTAGCGGAGAATGGGAGGAATATTGAGCGCCCCACTCCTCACTCTCGAGCTCAGAGAAGCGACACTACTGTGCTGCATTTTCCAGTTACCCTGGAAAGTGTACAAATCCTATAATAACTATGAAGATTTGTACAGACGTTTCCAATAGTTAGAGACAGGAAAAATTCGCGAATTCAATTCGCGATAGGCTAAAATACAAATCGTTATACCTTAGTGCTGCCTCTGCTATTGGCTCACAACTCACCTGGATGACTCTGGCGATCTAGTATTCTAGAACTCGCAGCAGACAGATTGCAAACCGCGTTAAATTCAATAGAACAGTGGTGCACAAAATGGCGAATTAAGGTAAACCCTACTAAATCAGAAGCTATAGTTTTTACGCGTAAACATCTCCCGCCACTCGAAGATAGACCACGACTAACACTTTTCAATGAGCAAATTCCTCACAAAAATGTTGTTAAATATTTAGGCGTGCACATGGATAGGAAACTACAATGGCGTGATCACATAGAGGCGAAAAGAAAAACAGCTTTCACTAGGCTCATGACCCTCTACCCCGTCATGAGCAGACGTTTAGGTAGCTCTGTTAAAAACGGAATAATAATTTATAACGCACTAATAAAACCAATAATCACGTATGCAGCGCCGGTGTGGGCAACAGCAGCGGAATCTCACTTAATAAAGCTACAGAGAATTCAGAATAAGAGTATTCGTATTGCGACATATGCGCCTGTGTATTGCCCCGTAAGGGCTATGCACAGAGAGCTCAAACTCGAACTTTTAAAACATTATTATTTCCGAACTGCGCAAAAATTCTATGATAAATGTGCCATAAGCAGAAACCCATATATTTCATCACTGGGCGAACAAGATCCAGAGTTGCATGGAAAATATAAAATGCCAAATTCAATCTTGGCTCACAGACCTCCGTAGTGTGTTGTGGCTGGCTGAGCGATCGGCCAATCAGTCTCCCGCGAGTTGAAACTTAAATTATAGACATTAATGAATAATTAGCTAATTCAAAATGGTCCGAAGCACGCAGGTGTAGGTTTGGCTCCCGGGAGTTCCACTGCCTGTGCTGTTAGGGCTGACTCCCTATGTCCGATGGGCATGGCCCGCCTGGCAGGCTTCACCTCCAGTGCCGGTTGTGTTTCTAAAAGACATGGGATTTTGAATTGCAAGCTTGCAACAAATACCGAAATGCGAATAGGTCTTGACTTAATTCACCTGTAACTTTATACACCGACAGTTCCTCTATATTTAACTAGTAGTATAGTAGTAGATATTAGAGATTTGTAAATTAGTAATAAGTCCTAGATACTAAGTAATAGTCATCAAAAATATATATATCTAAAATAATAATAAAAAAACTAAAAAACTATATTAAAAAAATATTTTTAGTTCTTATTTTAGTTTTATCTTAAGCACTGCACGTCCATACCTGAGTTGGGTGTTTGCATATTTCGTAACGAAATGCCTAGTTTGTAAGTCATTTATCTGTTTTCTGTCTTAGTTTCTTAGTTTTTTAGGTGCTGACTGGCAGCGGAGTGAGTGGTCAGTGCAACCACTCACCACCAGGGGCGCTTGCGTCCCTGGTCACTAAATCCAGTACTGGACAACTAGCAAAGCGGACCACGAGTCCAAGTGCCCAACCCCCGCATGGTAGACTCTTTTCTACTCTGTCCAACACTTCATTCAGACCATCCTCTGTCTCCTGTAAATTCCTACACGTAATGCATGCCAATTTGCATCCCGCATGAATGTGCCCAGGGTTTTCCCTGTGTCTATGCAGGTTTTACCTGGGCCCAACCTAACTCTAGTTATAGTCTAGATTTAAGAGTGAGGGGAGTTAGTCATGGCGCCAATCGCTGCCATGGCTGGCCAATCCCCTCCTAGCACATGATGCATGCGACCCTCTCCTTGCATGGCTAATCCCAGCATGACTAGGCGTATAGGCTTCGGCCTGAGACGCACCTAGATCCCTCCCTAACCCGGACCCCTCCAAAATACACTTAGTTTTAGTTAGGTTAGGAAAAAAAATACACTCTGTATGTATCTGGAATATTTGACCAGGGACGCAAGCGCCCCTGGTGGTGAGCGGTTACACTGACCACTCACTCCGCCGCCAGTCAGCACCTAAAAAACTAAGAAACTAAGACAGAAAAAAAGATAAATGACTTACAAACTAGGCATTTCATTACGAAATATGCAAACACACAAATCAGGGATAGACGTGCAGTGCTTAAGATAAAACTGAAATCATAACTATATATTTTTTTATTTTGTTTTTTTTTTTAATTTTTTATTATTATTTTAGATATATATTTTTGATGACTATTACTTAGTAGCTAGGACATATTACTAATTTGCAAATCTCTATTATCTAATACTATACTACTAGTGAAATATAGAGGAACTGTCGGTGTATAAAGTTACAGGTGAATTAAGTCAAGACCTATTAGCATTTTGGTATTTGTTGCAAGCTTGCAATTCAAAATCCCATGTTTTTTCAGAGACACAACTGGCACTGGAGGTGAAGCCTGCCAGGCGGGCCATGCCCATCGTACATAGGGAGTCAGCCCTAACACAACAGGCAGTGGACTGCCGGGAGCCAAACCTACACCTGCGTGCTTCGGACCATTTTGAATTAGCAAATTATTTCATTAATGTCTATAACTTAAGTTTCAACTCGCGGGAGACTGATTGGCCGATCGTTCAGCCAGCCACAGCACACTACGGAGGTCTGTGAGCCAAGATTGAATTTGGCATTTTATATTTTCCATGCAACTCTGGATCTTGTTCGCCCAGTGATGAAATATATGGGTTTCTGCTTATGGCACATTTATCATAGAATTTTTGCACAGTTCGGAAATGATAATGTTTTAAAAGTTCAAGTTTGAGCTCTCTGTGCATAGCCCTTACGGGGCAATACACAGGCGCATCTGTCGCAATACGAGTACTCTTATTCTGAATTCTCTGTAGCTTGATTAAGTGAGATTCCGCTGCTGTTGCCCACACCGGCGCTGCATACGTGATTATTGGTTTTATTAGTGCGTTATAAATTATTATTCCGTTTTTAACATACCTATTTTAGGCAAATCGCCTGCTACTCGAGCCGAGCAGAGACGCAGTAGAGTGTCGTGGCGAGTCGCAGAGGCGAGTCCCGACTGCCTGTCTCCCTGGGGCCCGGCCACAAGCCCCGCTGGGAACACTGCTTCTGGGAAGCAGACCCAGCCGAGCAGCTGACCGCCGCTGACCGCCGCGCCCTCGACTGGCCTGAGCGGGAACCCGCGCAACTACAGGAAGCGGCGGTTTGGCGATACCCGTTCGCAGAAACACGCCGGGCACACCACAGGAGAGAGCATTCATCACAGCTGGAGAGGGCTGGCGGTTTGCAAACGTCACAGGGATTATTTGGCTTCTCCATCAACTGCCCTGCCCCGTCAACACTTCAGGCCTGCTGGCCCTTATGCGAACGTCAGCTCATTAGTTCGTGCACGCATAAAATATTGCTCTACTGTGATGAATTACATGTACAGTATGTCCGTGAAGTAAAGGTGCAGTTACGAACGCTTGTTGTGGCTAACAGAAACGAAACGAGAGCTTGAAACTTGCGCTACATTGGATAGTATCGAATAGAGTTTCTGTGGTATGACGGGCAAAGGTGTGCGCGCGCAGGTTATCTGTCGCAACACTTAGAACGTTCCCCCAGCTGTGGATAAGCAACGCGATCTCCGGACCTTACGCCTTCAGACATTCACCTGTGGGGTCATGTGTAGCAACATGCGTACAGTGAACGTATCAGCGACATTAATCATTTAGAACGGAGGATCACAGACGGCCTTAATCGTGTGTGGCAACAAACGGAGGCCACATCGAACTTGAAGAGTTTATCTTTTATTTGGCGAAGATTTTCACATTTCTATCTTGTTTCGTTGCTTTCCTGTGACAGGTCGAAAATGCACCATGGCACTACGTACACACGGTATTACTACAAAATTTGCTATGCGTAGTTAGTTGTCAAAGTCTCTCGTTGGAGAATTTAAATCACAGAGCGGTCTGGTGTCAAAAATACTGGTCACTTAATGACAGTTATAATTTCTTCAAGAGAAGTTTGAGTTTGTTTTGATATCTAGTGACACGAGTAGTGCCCTCGTACAACCTGCTTCACAGCTGCAGTACCCCCGCGCGGTGCACTGTGGTCCCTAGTGCTCGCCCCATGACGTCATCCGCCGGGCCTCGGAGGCAGTCATGGGGAGGGGGGCAGTCCTGCTGACCCCAGACCGCAGAACAAGGAGGGAGATGTGCAAGTGCGGCTCCTACAGTGGAAACTGAAACCATGTTATGCGCGACGTTATGTTGAAAGGGCCCATAACAACTATAAAAAAAAATTCGGAGGATCAAATTCGAAGTGCTAAGTTTACTGTATTAATTTAACTACTTGACGACTAATTGCTTGGTAACAGAGAGTTCAATTTTGTGAAAGAAACACTTAATGCTGTTTCGTAATTAAAAAAACAGTCATACTCTATAAATTAGTAAAATATGCAAAATTTCTGGTATGCCACACCACAAAATATGTGGCTAACAAAATAACGTGTGTTGATATTCTCGCCTGGTAATAGGTGATCCATTACTTATCACAATCAATGTGGCTATGTTAGTAGTATATTATGAAAGCTACCATCTAGCGGTTGGGCCCAGAACTACTTCAAACAACTAGGTGTTGGTCACGGCAGTTGAAGAGTTCCTCCCCCAGGCCGAGACTGGACCGCGAGAGCTGGTCTGCGGCGGACGCCACGCGCGGGTCTGGTCTGGTCTGGTCTGGTCTGGGGGAAGCCTCCGTGGGCGAGCAGGTCCCCCACCCCCCTCTGACACACACACGCACACTCGCGCGGACAGAGGCGAGGATGGCCGAGGTGTTGCGACACTCCCTCCGAGACCCGTGCCGAGTAGCCACACACCTAGCACTGACGGCCGAGTAGCCACACACCTGGCACTGACGGCCGAGTAGCCACACACCTAGCACTGACGGCCGAGTAGCCACACACCTGGCACTGACGGCCGAGTAGCCACACACCTAGCACTGACGGCCGAGTAGCCACACACCTAGCACTGACGGCCGAGTAGCCACACACCTAGCACTGACGGCCGAGTAGCCACACACCTGGCACTGACGGCCGAGTAGCCACACACCTGGCACTGACGGCCGAGTAGCCACACACCTGGCACTGACGGCCGAGTAGCCACACACCTAGCACTGACGGCCGAGTAGCCACACACCTGGCACTGACGGCCGAGTAGCCACACACCTAGCACTGACGGCCGAGTAGCCACACACCTAGCACTGACGGCCGAGTAGCCACACACCTAGCACTGACGGCCGAGTAGCCACACACCTAGCACTGACGGCCGAGTAGCCACACACCTAGCACTGACGGCCGAGTAGCCACACACCTAGCACTGACGGCTTGTTGCCTGTGGCACAGCGATTATTCGCGGTTTCGATGGCCTTCAGGATAGACTGCACATTCCCCCGTAGACTTGGGCAAATAACGCAAGTACATTGGCTGCCGACTTGTGAGTCGTCTCGGCTGGTTTGTCTGTGATTCGATACTTCTTTGGTTGAGAGTTTTTTAATTAGTTTGAGATTCGTCCAGATTAACAGTAAGCCAATAGCAAAATCATAATAAAGGCATATGTATTTGAATTCTAGCCTATTGCCGAGTGAATATGCGAATTTTTCCGGTCTCTAGCGATTATGTCCCGGTTACAAGAATTATGTATGCTCGGTACTTGCCAACCTTGCAGCAGTTGTATTGGGACTTAACGCTCGAGAATATTTTAACTTCTCGTGGCTTTCCATAAAGCACAGTATCTGAATGGAGTCACGTAAATTTGGGAATTTCAATCCTTAATATCTCCTTCCACATTTCGTGTGATAATGTAGTGTTTCAGCTTTGCGCGTGTTTTCGCCCTTCTGCAGTCTCAATAACCACTTCACATTTAAAAGTGGGTTTGACGCCCCGTCCAGTTTCTAGGCTCTCCGGAAATGGCGCATCGACGGTGGACTCGGGAGACTCTCCAGAAAACCCACTGATGCACGGCAACGTCAGCCACGTTTCCCACTTGCAAACACCGCGGCTGCTGGTTGCCACGAACTCATGTGTCTGTTAGGGCGGTTCTCCAAGACGTTTGGGTAAGGTAGCGATACAAGCGTGACCTAACTAGCGGGCCGTATTCCAGAAAGTGGTCAAATCGAATAACATAAAAGGAAAAAGAAATCGGCAACAGTTTTTAACAAACTGTGCCTAACGCGAGGCTAAACACTGAGAAAAAAAATTAGAGATAGCAGCACATTAGCACAAAAACCGAACAGCTTTTTCTAATTTTGTTAAGTACTTTAAAAGTCGAATTATTTCTTGTTAGTACCACCAAAGTGTACAAAATGTATTCCAGGATAGTTTCGCTATCATAAAATCACATTAAACATGTCCCCCGATGTTCACAAAAGTGACTATACACGAGTTAATGGCGCCAGACGCGGGACCGCCATATGGAAGAAATCACCGAAAAATTGAGCTCTGCGCATGCGCGGAATTTGGGCAACATATCGGCTACGGATGGAACACCAAAATACGTTCCTTAAAAATAAGAAACTGGCCGTGTCCTATCGTGCACTAGGGACACGGTTTAGGACACAGGTGAAGTATGTGGTAAGACAGGCTCAGTCAACACCCATCATAAGTCATCTGCTTGGAAGACCAAAACTATGACAGCGGTAACTGTCCAGACCGCCAACCTGGCCAACACAGGCACCAGCAGTGGAGGAGCCACACAGGCACCAGCTAGAAGGGTAGAGGAGCCACATAGGCACCAGCTAGAAGAGTGGGGGAGTGGAAGAGCCACACAGGCACCAGCAGTGGAGAAGCCATACAGGCACCAGCACTGGAGGAGCCACACAGGCACCAATTAGATGGGTAGAGGAGCCACATAGGCACCAGCAGTGGAGGAGCCACACAGGCACCAGCAGTGGAGGAGCCACACAGGCACCAGCACTGGAAGAGCCACACAGCCACCAGTTAGAAGGGTAGAGGAGCCACATAGGAACCAGCTAAAAGAGTGGGGGAGTGGAAGAGCCACACAGGCACCAGCAGTGGAGGAGCCCCACAGGCACCAGCACTGGCGGAGCCACACAGCCACCAGTTAGAAGGGTAGAGGAGCCACATAGGCACCAGCTAGAAGAGTGTGGGAGTGGAAGAGCCACACAGGCACCAGCAGTGGAGAAGCCACACAGGCACCAGCACTGGAGGAGCCACACAGCCACCAGTTAGAAGGGTAGAGGAGCCACATAGGCACCAGCTAGAAGAGTGGGGGAGTGGAAGAGCCACACAGGCACCAGCAGTGGAGGAGCCACACAGGCACCAGCACTGGCGGAGCCACACAGCCACCAGTTAGAAGGGTAGAGGAGCCACATAGGCACCAGCTAGAAGAGTAGGGGAGTGGAAGAGCCACACAGGCACCAGCAGTGGAGAAGCCACACAGGCACCAGCACTGGAGGAGCCACACAGCCACCAGTTAGAAGGGTAGAGGAGCCACATAGGCACCAGCTAGAAGAGTAGGGTAGTGGAGGAGCCACACAGGCACCAATTAGATGGGTAGAGGAGCCACATAGGCACCAGCAGTGGAGGAGCCACACAGGCACCAGCACTGGAGGAGCCACACAGGCACCAGCACTGGAGGAGCCACACAGCCACCAGTTAGAAGGGTAGAGGAGCCACATAGGCACCAGCTAGAAGAGTGGGGGAGTGGAAGAGCCACACAGGCACCAGCAGTGGAGGAGCCACACAGCCACCAGTTAGAAGGGTAGAGGAACCACATAGGCACCAGCTAGAAGAGTAGGGTAGTGGAGGAGCCACACAGGCACCAATTAGATGGGTAGAGAAGCCACATAGGCACCAGCAGTGGAGGAGCCACACAGGCACCAGCAGTGGAGGAGCCACACAGGCACCAGCACTGGAGGAGCCACACAGCCACCAGTTAGAAGGGTAGAGGAGCCACATAGGCACCAGCTAGAAGAGTGGGGGAGTGGAAGAGCCACACAGGCACCAGCAGTGGAAGAGCCACACAGGCACCAGCAGTGGAAGAGCCACACAGGCACCAGCACTGGAGGAGCCACACAGCCACCAGTTAGAAGGGTAGAGGAGCCACATAGGCACCAGCTAGAAGAGTGGGGGAGTGGAAGAGCCACACAGGCACCAGCAGTGGAGGAGCCACACAGGCACCAGCACTGGAGGAGCCACACAGCCACCAGTTAGAAGGGTAGAGGAGCCACATAGGCACCAGCTAGAAGAGTAGGGTAGTGTAGGAGCCACACAGGCACCAATTAGATGGGTAGAGGAGCCACATAGGCACCAGCAGTGGAGGAGCCACACAGGCACCAGCACTGGAGGAGCCACACAGGCACCAGCACTGGAGGAGCCACACAGCCACCAGTTAGAAGGGTAGAGGAGCCACATAGGCACCAGGTAGAAGAGTGGGGTAGTGGAGGAGCCACACAGGCACCAATTAGATGGGTAGAGGAGCCACATAGGCACCAGCAGTGGAGGAGCCACACAGGCACCAGCAGTGGAGGAGCCACACAGGCACCAGCACTGGAGGAGCCACACAGCCACCAGTTAGAAGGGTAGAGGAGCCACATAGGCACCAGGTAGAAGAGTGGGGGAGTGGAAGAGCCACACAGGCACCAGTTAGAAGGGTAGAGGAGCCACACAGGCACCAGCAGTGGAGGAGCCACACATGCACCAGGTAGAAGGGTAGAGGAGCCACACAGGCACCAGCAGTGGAGGAGCCACACAGGCACCAGCACTGGAGGAGCCACACAGCCACAAGTTAGAAGGGTAGAGGAGCCACATAGGCACCAGGTAGAAGAGTGGGGTAGTGGAGGAGCCACACAGGCACCAATTAGATGGGTAGAGGAGCCACATAGGCACCAGCAGTGGAGGAGCCACACAGTCACCAGCAGTGGAGAAGCCACACAGGCACCAGCACTGGAGGAGCCACACAGCCACCAGTTAGAAGGGTAGAGGAGCCACATAGGCACCAGGTAGAAGAGTGGGGGAGTGGAAGAGCCACACAGGCACCAGTTAGAAGGGTAGAGGAGCCACACAGGCACCAGCAGTGGAGGAGCCACACATGCACCAGGTAGAAGGGTAGAGGAGCCACACAGGCACCAGCAGTGGAGGAGCCACACAGGCACCAGCAGTGGAGGAGCCACACAGGCACCAGCTAGAAGGGTAGGGGAGTGGAGGAGCCACACAGGCACCAGCTAGAAGGGTAGGGTAGTGGAGGAGCCACACAGGCACCAGCTAGAAGGGTACGGGAGTGTAGGAACCACACAGGCACCAGCAGTGGAGGAGCCACACAGGCACCAGCTAGAAGGGCAGGGGAGTGGAGGAGCCACACAGGCTCCAGCAGTGGAGGAGCCACACAGGCACCAGCTAGAAGGGTAGGGGAGTGGAGGAGCCACACAGGCACCAGCTAGAAGGGTAGGGTAGTGAAGGAGCCACACAGGCACCAGCAGTGGAGGAGCCACACAGGCACCAGCTAGAAGGGTAGGGGAGTGGAGGAGCCACACCGGCCACAGCGCCGCCACTGTGCTCCACGCTAGTTGCCGGCCCCTGGGGACGGCAGCAGTCGGCGGAGCGGGTAATTAATGCCACTCATCCGGGCTTAATTAAAGGCGAGACTGCGGGCCAGACGCCGGCCTCGGCTCCACGCAGCTCTGCATGTAGTCAGCCCCGCCTGTGCAGAGTGAGCCAGGGGCGTCCAGCCAGGTTCGACTGCAAGTACTTCACAATACTCATCTCTGAACCCTTTTCCCCTCTTTATTTAATTTAGACAGAGTAATTTTCTTATAAGAGTAAATTATTGACCATGCTCACTAATTAATTAATTTTATATTTTCACATAATTTATGCTTTTTTTTATTTTCCGCAGTTTTTTTTTACCATCTCGTAGATTTTTCGCTTTTATGTGGACGTTTTTTATTTTTAAAGCTCCTCGCATAATTTTCATTTTTCCGTTGATGCCGTAGGTTTTTTTTTTTTTTTTTTTACACAAAGTGTTATCAATTTGCACGACGTTTTACAACCATGATATTACACTCTGTGAATACCTGTTTCAAGATTTCCGTGTTAGCTGTTGGATACAAAGGGCGAGGAAATGAGCGACTAAAGATGGCGCGCGAGTCGAGGACTTGGGCCCTGCAGGGCGAGTGGGCCTCGGGTCGAGGCACGCAGCGCGTGAGACGTCTATCCGCATCCTCAAGGCACGCTGGTCTCCGTGCATTGGCGGGTGTCCTCGATAGTTACTTAGGCCGGTGTTCCACGACACAGACTACACCGTCCTCAGTATACTTGGGAAAATCATGGCTGTTCATTGGCTGCTAACTTGTGTGAGTCGTCTCAACTGGTTTGCCTGTGATACGATACTTCTTTAATTGAGTGTTTCCCATCGGCCCAGAGTCGTCCAGAACACTGAACCAATAACAAAAGCTGCTTAAAGATATATGTATTTGAATTTTAGCCTATCGCGAAATGAATCAGCGAATTTTTCCGTTCTCTAGAAATAAGGTTTCCAGGTGTTGAATATGCTACAGCACGAATTTCGCACCAAAATTTATGAACTAAATAAACTGAAAAAAAAAAAATATTTTGCTTAACTTATGAGTTACGCCTTTTACAATAATAACGTCAGCACAATTTTTCAAAAGCATAAAAAAATTGCCGATATGTGCTTTTTTCTGAGTAGTTTCGTTATAGACATGCTTACTAGAAATGATTTCATTGTTTAAGTGCATTGTGTGTCAGTCAGGATGAGACTACTTTGGTGAAATAACTATTAAGAGATATTCTGGTTTCATATATTTGTTTAATACGCCATTTTTTATGAATAAAAACAATGTATGAAAATAAAAAAACGAAATACAACTAAGAAATAAAACCATTAAAACGTGTATCCATCAGCTATGACCAAAGGTTCAAATTTGTATGGCGACTCCGTAGAAAATAGATAGGTATCGTGTTTGATGTAACATTAAGTTTTGTTTCGTTATCTTTAGGGGCATGCAGAATTGGCGAAAATATTTCGAGGCTAGCTGAAAGTTAAAACACTGTAGCATCGTCTGTGTTTCGTGATTGGGTGAGTTTCTCCCAGATACATATCGATTGTAACAACACCAATCACAGTGATTCAGTGCGAAAGCAAACGCGTCCTGAGTGGCCCGGTCAAACAAGGCAACGACTTCTCTCTGCAGACGGCCGCCAATCGCAAGGGATAAACCACAGGTTCGGGTATACCTTGTTGCAGTATATTAAGCGTTCAGATCTTTTCGCGAAAAATGCCTGACCCTAGCTATCTTCAATATAAAAATAAAATATCTAGAGAAGAAAAATTTCTTTACGTTTAGAACGGCCATTCGTACGTTGCCGGGAACACGTTGATTCAGCAGTCACTCCACAGATCTGCCAGTGTTTTGCACCGGCTGTTGGGAACACCTCTCAACCCCCAGACCCCGTCACCAGATGGAGCCTGTTGGCTCAGAGTGCGCATGCGCTGTCGGACCTCGACAAACAAAACCCTGACGTGGAAATCGAACCCGCGACCTTTAAGAGGCGAACCATAACGGACGGCGGCGATCGTGGCCCGCTACCTCGAAAAAGAAAAACGCAATTAACTGCCTGGACGTTCTAAATAAGGCGTACACACGTCTGAACGGCCGGCCTCGGAACTGGCTGGTGCGGAGTAAACACGTCTGTCTCCAGATCGGCCAACAGAAGGTACACAGCGCTCTCTCCGGCTAACACTCGTCTGGGAAAGATTGACAAGCAGACATTCCAACGAGCATTCAAGATACTGACACAGCTTCACGCCACACGTATAACACCCCCCCCCCCCCCTCCCCCCACACCCAAATTCCTTTTCCGAAACAAAAAGCCCCTTTTGCGTTTCCAAAATCGTAACGGCGAAACAAGAATGATAAACGCGTAAACTCGCGGCTCCTACAGATTTTCGCCCCTGCGGTTTAGATTTGAGGCACATTTGAAATATTACTGGCCAGAATAGTTGTCCAGATGTAGAGACCGGAAAAAATTCGCGATTTCAATGACCTGTAGGATATACTCCACAATCCTCTATGCACTCGGGAAAATTACATCTGCTCATTGGCTACTGACTCGTGACACATGTTAACTGGGACGCTAGTGAACCGATACTTCTTTTGATTAAGGTTTTTCATTGGCCGAGTATCATTCAGATAAACTGTGGCCCAATCACTGATGCAGTAAAAAGGCAAACGCTTTTGGATTCTAGACTATCACGAAATGAATCCGCGAATTTTTCCGGTCTCTACTAACAAGGATAAAACTGTTCTCGCTGCGAACTCAACCAATGGGAAAGCTAAACACGGGTTGAGCACAACCACGACGTTTCGAATTCTTTCCTGAGGCCAAACGAATCTCAGGAATTTCCGGGCACCCGACAAAATAAATCAAGCTTTTGAACTAACACTCGGTAGACACAACATGGCGGACCCGAGCGCCGGTTGCCCAACCTGCGCGGCAGGTGACGTAAGCACTGGTCCGCTTATGGCGGCCATTTCTTGTCCTGTTGTCCTCCTGCCCTGTTTGCTGTTTTATTTATTTATTTGCTAATGCCACATGTTCAAGAAGATACGTTGTGCGCGTTGCCCAGCTGCTGACTAGTAGTGTACTAATGACGCAATAGGTCGAACAGGAAGCTTGCCTGACTTGCAAACAGTGCATAACCAGAGACCTGAAAAATTCGCGGGTTGATTTCGTGTTATGCTAAAATTCAAATAATTATACCTTAGTGCTGCTTCCGTCATTAGTAGAGATAGGAAAAATTCGCGGGTTCATTTCGCGATAGGCTAGAATCCAAGTGCGTGTAACTTATTGCCGCTTCATTGATTGGAACACAGTTTGCCTGAAGGACTGTGAGCCAATGAATGACCCTCAACGTAAGAAGTATCGAATCATAAGAATCCCAGTTAGCAGGTGTCACGAGTCAGTAGCCAATGAGCTGGTGTAATATTCCCGCGTACATAGAGGATCGTGGAGTCCATCCTAGAGGTCATTCAAACCGCGAATTTTTCCAGTCCCTAGTCATTAGTTCACTGTTAATCTGGAGGACTGAGGGCCAATTAGAGACTCTCACTCATAGAAGTGTCGAATCACAGGCCACCCAGTTGAGACGACTCACAAGTCAGCAGCCAATGAACAGTTGGCATTTGCTCGAGTGTGTAGAGGATATTGGAGTCTATCTTGGAGTTCATTGAACCCGCGAATTTTTTCCGGTATCTATGCATAACGTGTGGCATAAAGCTGGCGACCCAAACGGCAACTAAACATTTAATAAGGGGCAGGCAGTTTTCGCGAATAAATCTGAACACCTATTAGACTGCAACAAGGTATACCCGCACCTGTGGTTTCTTCCTTGTGATTGGCGGCCGTCTGCGAGAGAATTCGTTGCCTTATTTGACCGGGCCACTCTGGACGCGTTCGCTTCCGCACTGGATTACCGTGATTGGTGTTAACAGTAGGCATGTCACGTGAAAGAAACTCAGCCAATCACGAAACGCAGACGATGCTTACAGTGTTTTAACTCTCAGATAATCTCGGAAGCTTTTTCGCGAACAAAATGCAGGCCCCTACATATATAAAGCAATTCTTCCAAAGCGAAACAATCGTAAGGGTTGCACCAGGTTGAATCAATGCGTGTTTCATGATGCACGAGATTATCAGAGATCACAGGTAAGTAGTAGGAAACAGTGACTTCGGGCACAAAGTATTTCTTATGGGACTACGATCTTGTAGTGAATTCTTGTGGTGATTTGCCGATCGCAAGGATTTGGTCAAGTTTGGACGCTTTCGCCTCTCGATGACTATGATCAGAAGGTCGCTGACAATTTTAGATTACTCCACATCCGCCATCTTGGAATCCTCAATTTTTTTGAAAATCTCTCATTATTTAGCTAGAAATTTGAAAAAAATAATACAAAAATCATAAAAAAATGGTTTATTAAAATAATCATTGATTCGATTGATTTCAGTCCTATGTTCGATTCTTGCTCGATGCAAAAAAATTGTAATATCACGTAAAAAAATATTTATTTAATAAAAAATTGTGAAAACAAAATCCTTAATTACCCTGGCGTGGAACGTCTCCGGGGAACAGTGGGCTCTGGTGATAGGGGAAGGCGCTGGCCAATAGCAGTAGTCACAGCCAGCGGAGCTGTCACTACTTCACACCTTTTGCTAGGGAACGGAAAAATTCGCGGGTTCAAAGACCTGAAGGATGAACTCCTAGTTCTACGTACACTCGGTCAAATGTCACCCACTCATTGGCTGCTGTCTTGTGAGACGTCCCAACGTAGCAGCCTGTGATTCGATAAAACTTTGGTCGGGCGTTTCTCATTGGCCCAGAGTCATCCAGGTGAGTTTTGAGCCAATGGCATAGAGGCAGCACTGAGGTATAACTATTTGTATTTTAGCCTATAAAAAATTATTTATAATTTATCTCTGAATGTGAATGACATCCTGATATACAGACCAATCATTAGAGTGCAATAGGTAGAGACCGGAAAAATTCGCGAATTCATCTCGCGATAATTATTAATTATCCGCGATAATTAATAATTATCGCGAGATGAATTCGCGAATTTTTCCGGTCTCTACCTATTGCACTCTAATGATTGGTCTGTATATCAGAATGTCATTCACATTCAGAGATAAATTATAAATAATTTTTTTAACAATACGACTTGTGAACAAACTGTAATTTCATTTTCTTCATATTATTATTTTGACTAGTTAAAAATGTTTATTTTGAGAAAACCATTTAGCAATTTTTTTAATAAAGTTGCGAATCAACAAATGTTTCACCGTCAGGTTTGTGTCATTGAATTTTTAAATCGCGCTAGTTAAAATATAGTTTTTGTTATTTTTAAATTGTGCTAGTTAAAATATAGTTTTTTATATGCCTGTCTAATTCACACGCATATTAAATATAAATATAATATAATAATACACACGTATATTTAAAAAATAATAAGCTGCATAGCTATTAAATAATGTGTGGTGCCGAAATGTAAAGGCATCGGGAGAGACCTCGGTACACATTTATGTTTAAATACCATAATTTATGATAATTTTTGTGTGACCACGTGTGTTTGAATTCTTGGAGGCACATATATCCCTATTTGCGTCGCGGTGTTTGCAGGTTCCACTTCAAATAAAGCCGATTTGTTTGTATTGCGTTAGATCGGCATTTATCCAAATCAATGTCGGGATTTTACGAACCATAGACGGTTATGTATTGTGAAACAATTTGGGTAACCTAACCTTGTTCTAGACCTACCAAAGAACACCACCTCTCTGTCTTTAGTAAAAATCTTATAAAAATCCTTGATTTTTATTGTCCTGCGAATATCAAAGACACTAAAATACAAACTAAACGGTATTTTATTAAAACATATATATATATGTATTAAAGAGACCTAGATCCTGGACCCGAATAATTCTAGTAACTAACCTATATCCTGATTTTGCCCGGGACCAAAAAAAAAATGAATTTCTTTGGTTTGATGCTGTGTGGTTTGGTAGTGTCAGAATATGTTAGTGACCGATTTCTGAAGGGGGGGGGGAGGAATTATGTTTAACCTGAGTTTCTGTGAGTAGATGTATTTGGTTCATCCTGGCGCACCGGTGGGTGGTGGGGGATCGGGGATCCGATCCAGCCACCTTAACGCTTCGCTTCATCAGCCATGTTGGATTATGTCACTTCCTTCGACCATACACACACGAAAAAGTGTACCGTTATGTTCATCAGCCATGTACGCACGAAAAAGTGTCCCGTTACGTTCATCAGCCATGCACGCACGAAAAAGTATCCCGTTACGTTCATCACCCATGTTGGATTACGTCACTTCCGCCGGCCATACACGCACGAAAAAGTGTCCCGTTATGTTCATCAGCCATGTACGCACGAAAAAATGTCCCGTTACGTAACGAACGAACGGAGGAGGACGGACAGACCAGCTCGCCAGGACGTCTCGCTCTGAAAAGTATTAGGCGGTAATAAACAGCCAGGAGGTAACGAATATAAGCCTACTTCTACACGTGTTATGAACGCCGGATACATACGGCCAGGCAACCATGTGTTTTGGCGCGCTCTACTTCCACGACGCGCAACGGCACCGGCAAGTTTTTATTACTACCTCCTCTCAAGTTCTGATCTCCTAATACTTCACAGCAGAGAAGTGCTGTTGGTCGGAGCCTGTAGGTACTTCCTTCGCACACCTAACCTAACCTAACCTAACCTAACCTAACCTAAACTAACCTCACCTAACCTAATCCATATGCTAATCTATGCTAACCTAACCTAACCTAACCTAACCTAAACTAAACTAAACTAAACTAACCTCACCTAACCTAATCCATATGCTAATCTATGCTAACCTAGCCTAACCTAAACTAACCTAACCTAAACTAACCTAACCTAACCTAATCCATATGCTAATCTATGCTATGCTAACCTAACCTAACCTAACCTAACCTAAACTAAACTAAACTAAACTAAACTAAACTAAACCTAACCTAACCTAACCTAACCTAACCTAATCCATATGCTAATCTATGCTAACCTAACCTAACCTAATCCATATGCTAATCTATGCTAACCTAACCTAACCTAAACTAAACTAAACTAAACTAAACTAACCTAACCTAATCCATATGCTAATCTATGCTAACCTAACCTAACCTAAACTAAACTAAACTAAACTAAACCTAACCTAACCTAACCTAACCTAACCTAACCTACCCAAACCTAACCTAACCTAACCTAACCTAATCCATATGCTAATCTATGCTAACCTAACCTAACCTAACCTAATCCATATGCTAATCTATGCTAACCTAACCTAATCCATGCCAATCTATGCTAATCCATGTCAATCTATGCCAATCCGTATGCCAATCTATGCTAATTCGTATACCAATTTATGCTAACCTGTATGCCAATCTATGCTAATCCGTATGCCAATCTATGCTAATTTATATGTTAATCCATGCTAATCCATTTGCCATTTTGTATTTCTAGTAATTTCCACCAACTTCGAATCGTGACGTCACCGTTGCACTTTTCGTCACGGCCGCCATCTTGGATTCGAATTTTTTTTTCGAACTTCAACTTTTCGAAATTTGATGTAAACATCAGCCGCCATCTTTTGCCTTCCTTAATACATACCTAAGACGTCACATTTGAAATTAAAATTATTATACAGCCACCATCTTTAATTCCAGCACAGACTACCAGATGGCGATAAATTCAAAAATTAGTTGCCATAGGCGAAGCCATCTTGGTCCTCAAGTTGGTTGGTAGATGTCGCTAGTATCGCGCGCCAAATTCAAAAATTAGTTGCCAGAGGCGCCGCCATCTTTAATTCTTAAAGTTACTGCCGGAGCGCGCCACCGTCGCCATCTTTAATTCTTAAATTTACTGCCGGATGTCGCCAAGTCGGTAGCCTGTATTCTCCAAGTTCTCTGTTGCCGCCATCTTTAATTCATAAAGTCGCTACCAGATGGCGCCACTGTCGGCCATCTTTAGTTCAAGGCATTGTCGCCGGATGATGACAAGTTTGAATTTAAAAAACCTACAAGTGTTATGCAATGTGTAACCAGTCGAGACAAGTCGAGATAAGTTTGGAACATGAAGCCATATTCTAAACTACGTTTAATATATATATGTATGCATTTATATGTTTAGGTTTGATGATAGAGTAATGCAAGGGAATGGCTTTTCATTTATATTTGCGACAAACAAACCATCCATCCGATTACATTATTCCAAGTAACCATATTGGATGATGACATCACCGTTGCAATTTCCGTTACGGCCGACATCTTTAAATATATTATCCGAGTTTAATGAAAATTTTTTTTTAAATTTATAAAAAAAAAAAACTTTTACGACACTGAGCTCGGAGTCCTCGGTTCGAATCTGGTGAGGGCAAAAAAAATGGCGACCGATCCTTCCCTCGTGGTGGCTGCAGGCAGACTGACTCCCACCACTTTTTTTTCAAAGTATATATAATGTCATCTAGTATGATGCCATGTCCGCCATCTTGTCTTCGATGCTGGAAGCCATCATCATTGTATCGTCAGCGAGAGTACGCTGGCGCCATGTTAGTTTAGTTCTTATCCACTAGAGTGCAGTAATCATTTATTACTGTGACACCAGACATCTTGAAATTTGGCCGCCATCTAGAAAAACCGTAATTATTTAGTTAGGAATTCAGGAAAAAATCCAAAATTCATCAAAATAATCACTCATTAACTTACATATTGATTCGATCCGCTCCAGTCCTTGGTTCGATACTATATCGATGCAATAAAGTTTAATTTTATGAAAAAAAAATAATAATTTCAAGAAACCATGTTCAACATTCTTAAAGAGAAATAAATCCTCTACTACCATCATCCAATCAGACATCAAGACCAACATCTTTGGAATATTCGTAATAATTAACCTAGAAATTCAGGAAAAAGTTAAAAATTCATTAAATAAATTTGCAAACAATATACTGATTAATTAGGTCGACTAAGGTCCTTGGCACGATCCTGGACGAAGCTAAAATATAATTTAATTTAAATACCAGAAAAGTGTAAGGTTCGAGAAATAAAACACCACAAAGTCTTTTACAAACATAATATTTATTACACAATTTCTATCCTACTACAGGATTACTTGCGAAAGCCAGCAATCTTATAAACATTTAGCCCTGCATAGACGTGCAACGACTACTTCTTAGCTCCAACAGCTCCAAATGCTCCAACAGCTCCAATAGCTCCAAATGATCCAACTGCCTTTTCTTTCAACAGCTCCAATGATATTGGGCTACAATGGTACGAGTCTAAGAGACTACGATGCTACAAGGCTACGAGTTTAAAAGGATCTAGCTGGTTCCGAGTTAAACATGACTGTGAGACTGCATGACTAAAAGACCGCATTGCTACGAAACTACATGTCTATGAAGCTACATGGATACAAGTCTACTCGGCTCCAACACGCAATCTACACACAGTACACACAGGAAACTGAACGTACACACAGTACACACAGGAAACTGAACGTACACACAGTACACACAGGAAACGGAACGTACACAAAGTACACACAGGAAACAAAACGTACACACAGTACACTCAGGAAACGGAACGTACACAAAGTACACACAGGAAACAGAACGTACACACAGTACACACAGGAAACTGAACGTACACACAGTACAAACAGGAAACGGAACGTACACACAGTACACACAGGAAATGGAACGTATACACAGTACACACAGGAAACGGAACGTACACACAGTACACACAGGAAACGGAACGTACACACAGTACACACAGGAATCGGAACGTACACACAGTACACATAGGAAACGGAACGTACACACAGTACACACAGGAAACGGAACGTACACAAAGTACACACAGGAAACAAAACGTACACACAGTACACACAGGAAACGGAACGTACACAAAGTACACACAGGAAACAGAACGTACACACAGTACACACAGGAAACTGAACGTACACACAGTACAAACAGGAAACGGAACGTACACACAGTACACACAGGAAATGGAACGTATACACAGTACACACAGGAAACGGAACGTACACACAGTACACACAGGAAACGGAACGTACACACAGTACACACAGGAATCGGAACGTACACACAGTACACATAGGAAACGGAACGTACACACAGTACACACAGGAAACGGAACGTACATACATTATACACAGGAAACGGAACGTACACACAGTACACACAGGAAACGGAACGTACACACAGTACACACAGGAAACGGAACGTACACACAGTACACACAGGAAACGGAATGATCATACATACAGTAGCGGAAACACACAGGCTTAGTTGGAAATCGGAATACAAGAAATAAAAATATTAAATTTTTACTTTCAATATTTAATTACTTCTCAACATTACCCAAATACAAGTAAAAGAAGCCATTATTGTATGTAGCCAGCTCTCCTCAGTTCTTTGATTATGAAGGATATTTCTTTGATGCACGAATAGTTTCCTGCACAAAGCGAGCCATGTAGAAGTCTTAGCCGGTCAACCAATATGTTTGGATCTATCCATGACGTGTAATCAATCTCTTCTACCACCATCTTACTTGCTTGTTTATTATAAATTCTTTTATAATCACAATCGTCCCAGTGATCATAATAAGCATTATCAGATTTATTTATTATAACACGACGTTTCCATCGTTTCGGTCTCAGGACATCGCCACATTCTTCGATCTTGTCAGCTCTAGGTGCTTCATCACAGTCTATGCCTTTGTCAACAGCATCAGAGTCACTGTAACAATCACTGTAGAAGACATCCTCTTCACCCAGATTACCGTATGAATTCGCTATCGATGATGTCGAAGTGTCTTCATCGTCTTCATGCTTCCTTTCTAGGAGTCCATCATTTTTACAAAGAATGGAGGATCTACTGAATATAGGCTTGAATGTATTCTCACTTTTCACGGTGTTGATACTTACATTAGTTTCAGTCTTCCCGAAGCCATTAGCATCCTTCAATTTATGTTCTTCCTCACGATCGGGTGAGCTAATACCATCACGCTCAGGACAAGGAAAATTATTGTCGTAATGCAGATCACTCTTCTTTAGTCTAGTGGATTCATCGGTGTCCTCTATGCCGTAAGTAGTCTTGACTTTACATGTTCTACCATGTCTTTTTAAGCTGTCAATTCGTGTTAACAACCTGCTACAACGATTACAGCTTAACATGTTGCGTAGTGGGTTTCTAGCACAATCATTCTTCTCATGACGTCTAGCATTCCTTCTCATGACAAAATCCTTGCCACAGTATCTACAGTGGCTTCCTTCCGATTCAGCTGCAGATAACAAACCATGATCCATGGTAGCTTCTGTGACTAATGTTAGATACAAACTGTCAGTTTTCTCCAATTGGAACCATTTCTTAAATAGAATTTTTTAAATATTTCATCAGCGAGAGTTAAGTTATCTAATGCAAAGCAAATTGATGCAAGTAGTTCTGGCTGTCATCAAAAGATGTCGCCACGTGTTGCTTGCAGGTAAATAATATCTATTTCATTAATGCGGGATGCGGAATGCTCACTATCGATCGCAAAGGAAGGTTAGTTTCGCTAGACTCCAAGGAGAAGGAAGTTCGACCTTCCTGTTAGTGCTTCTTAGATTTCTCATAGATTATTATTATTCGACTGAGAAATGATTTTTTTAAATATCCACCTGATAAAAATATTACAAGTGATGATTCAGTGGCAGAAGTTCACTAATTAAATGCAACCTTGAATAAAAATTAAATGCCTCATTAAGTAAAAAAATCCTTCATGCAGAGATCAATTCCTCATCAGTAACCAGAAGCACTCGGAGAAAACCATCAGATGTCTAGTCAGGAATAATCAAAAGCACCCCGAGAAAACCATCAAAATATTGTCAAGTATAATCAGGAGCACACGGAGAAAACCACAATAATATTGTCAAGAATAATCGGAAGCACACGGAGAAAACTATCAAAATATTGACAATAATAATCAGGAGCACACGAAGAAAACCACCATAATATTGACAAGAACGAACAGCAGCACCCGGAGAAAACTACCATAATATTGACAAGAATAATAAGGAGCACACGGTGAAATCCACCATAATATTGTCAAGAATAAACGGGAGCACACTGAGAAAACCACCATAATATTGACAAGGATAATCGGAAGCACACGGAGAAAACCGCCGCAAGTTTTGTTTGATATCATAAAATTACAACAAAAAAAATATTAAAAAATTAAAAATATAAACGAATAAAATTCAAAATCTGATTCTGCTAGCTTGTGAACTTCTCTTTGATGTGCAAAGTTAGAGTTCTAGTACAAGCCGGGTGCTGCTGTTCGTTCTTGTCAATATTATGGTGGTTTTCTTCGTGTGCTTCCGATTATTCTTGACAATATTATTGTGGTTTTCTCCGTGTGCTCCTGATTATACTTGACAATATTTTGATGGTTTTCTCGGGGTGCTTTTGATTATTCCTGACTAGACATCTGATGGTTTTCTCCGAGTGCTTCTGGTTACTGATGAGGAATTGATCTCTGCATGAAGGATTTTTTTACTTAATGAGGCATTTAATTTTTATTCAAGGTTGCATTTAATTAGTGAACTTCTGCCACTGAATCATCACTTGTAATATTTTTATCAGGTGGATATTTAAAAAAATCATTTCTCAGTCGAATAATAATAATCTATGAGAAATCTAAGAAGCACTAACAGGAAGGTCGAACTTCCTTCTCCTTGGAGTCTAGCGAAACTAACCTTCCTTTGCGATCGATAGTGAGCATTCCGCATCCCGCATTAATGAAATAGATATTATTTACCTGCAAGCAACACGTGGCGACATCTTTTGATGACAGCCAGAACTACTTGCATCAATTTGCTTTGCATTAGATAACTTAACTCTCGCTGATGAAATATTTAAAAAATTCTATTTAAGAAATGGTTCCAATTGGAGAAAACTGACAGTTTGTATCTAACATTAGTCACAGAAGCTACCATGGATCATGGTTTGTTATCTGCAGCTGAATCGGAAGGAAGCCACTGTAGATACTGTGGCAAGGATTTTGTCATGAGAAGGAATGCTAGACGTCATGAGAAGAATGATTGTGCTAGAAACCCACTACGCAACATGTTAAGCTGTAATCGTTGTAGCAGGTTGTTAACACGAATTGACAGCTTAAAAAGACATGGTAGAACATGTAAAGTCAAGACTACTTACGGCATAGAGGACACCGATGAATCCACTAGACTAAAGAAGAGTGATCTGCATTACGACAATAATTTTCCTTGTCCTGAGCGTGATGGTATTAGCTCACCCGATCGTGAGGAAGAACATAAATTGAAGGATGCTAATGGCTTCGGGAAGACTGAAACTAATGTAAGTATCAACACCGTGAAAAGTGAGAATACATTCAAGCCTATATTCAGTAGATCCTCCATTCTTTGTAAAAATGATGGACTCCTAGAAAGGAAGCATGAAGACGATGAAGACACTTCGACATCATCGATAGCGAATTCATACGGTAATCTGGGTGAAGAGGATGTCTTCTACAGTGATTGTTACAGTGACTCTGATGCTGTTGACAAAGGCATAGACTGTGATGAAGCACCTAGAGCTGACAAGATCGAAGAATGTGGCGATGTCCTGAGACCGAAACGATGGAAACGTCGTGTTATAATAAATAAATCTGATAATGCTTATTATGATCACTGGGACGATTGTGATTATAAAAGAATTTATAATAAACAAGCAAGTAAGATGGTGGTAGAAGAGATTGATTACACGTCATGGATAGATCCAAACATATTGGTTGACCGGCTAAGACTTCTACATGGCTCGCTTTGTGCAGGAAACTATTCGTGCATCAAAGAAATATCCTTCATAATCAAAGAACTGAGGAGAGCTGGCTACATACAATAATGGCTTCTTTTACTTGTATTTGGGTAATGTTGAGAAGTAATTAAATATTGAAAGTAAAAATTTAATATTTTTATTTCTTGTATTCCGATTTCCAACTAAGCCTGTGTGTTTCCGCTACTGTATGTATGATCATTCCGTTTCCTGTGTGTACTGTGTGTACGTTCCGTTTCCTGTGTGTACTGTGTGTACGTTCCGTTTCCTGTGTGTACTGTGTGTACGTTCCGTTTCCTGTGTATAATGTATGTACGTTCCGTTTCCTGTGTGTACTGTGTGTACGTTCCGTTTCCTATGTGTACTGTGTGTACGTTCCGATTCCTGTGAGTACTGTGTGTACGTTCCGTTTCCTGTGTGTACTGTGTGTACGTTCCGTTTCCTGTGTGTACTGTGTATACGTTCCATTTCCTGTGTGTACTGTGTGTACGTTCCGTTTCCTGTTTGTACTGTGTGTACGTTCAGTTTCCTGTGTGTACTGTGTGTACGTTCTGTTTCCTGTGTGTACTTTGTGTACGTTCCGTTTCCTGTGTGTACTGTGTGTACGTTTTGTTTCCTGTGTGTACTTTGTGTACGTTCCGTTTCCTGTGTGTACTGTGTGTACGTTCCGTTTCCTATGTGTACTGTGTGTACGTTCCGATTCCTGTGTGTACTGTGTGTACGTTCCGTTTCCTGTGTGTACTGTGTGTACGTTCCGTTTCCTGTGTGTACTGTGTATACGTTCCATTTCCTGTGTGTACTGTGTGTACGTTCCGTTTCCTGTTTGTACTGTGTGTACGTTCAGTTTCCTGTGTGTACTGTGTGTACGTTCTGTTTCCTGTGTGTACTTTGTGTACGTTCCGTTTCCTGAGTGTACTGTGTGTACGTTTTGTTTCCTGTGTGTACTTTGTGTACGTTCCGTTTCCTGTGTGTACTGTGTGTACGTTCAGTTTCCTGTGTGTACTGTGTGTACGTTCAGTTTCCTGTGTGTACTGTGTGTAGATTGCGTGTTGGAGCCGAGTAGACTTGTATCCATGTAGCTTCATAGACATGTAGTTTCGTAGCAATGCGGTCTTTTAGTCATGCAGTCTCACAGTCATGTTTAACTCGGAACCAGCTAGATCCTTTTAAACTCGTAGCCTTGTAGCATCGTAGTCTCTTAGACTCGTACCATTGTAGCCCAATATCATTGGAGCTGTTGAAAGAAAAGGCAGTTGGATCATTTGGAGCTATTGGAGCTGTTGGAGCATTTGGAGCTGTTGGAGCTAAGAAGTAGTCGTTGCACGTCTATGCAGGGCTAAATGTTTATAAGATTGCTGGCTTTCGCAAGTAATCCTGTAGTAGGATAGAAATTGTGTAATAAATATTATGTTTGTAAAAGACTTTGTGGTGTTTTATTTCTCGAACCTTACACTTTTCTGGTATTTAAATTAAATTATATTTTAGCTTCGTCCAGGATCGTGCCAAGGACCTTAGTCGACCTAATTAATCAGTATATTGTTTGCAAATTTATTTAATGAATTTTTAACTTTTTCCTGAATTTCTAGGTTAATTATTACGAATATTCCAAAGATGTTGGTCTTGATGTCTGATTGGATGATGGTAGTAGAGGATTTATTTCTCTTTAAGAATGTTGAACATGGTTTCTTGAAATTATTATTTTTTTTTCATAAAATTAAACTTTATTGCATCGATATAGTATCGAACCAAGGACTGGAGCGGATCGAATCAATATGTAAGTTAATGAGTGATTATTTTGATGAATTTTGGATTTTTTCCTGAATTCCTAACTAAATAATTACGGTTTTTCTAGATGGCGGCCAAATTTCAAGATGTCTGGTGTCACAGTAATAAATGATTACTGCACTCTAGTGGATAAGAACTAAACTAACATGGCGCCAGCGTACTCTCGCTGACGATACAATGATGATGGCTTCCAGCATCGAAGACAAGATGGCGGACATGGCATCATACTAGATGACATTATATATACTTTGAAAAAAAAGTGGTGGGAGTCAGTCTGCCTGCAGCCACCACGAGGGAAGGATCGGTCGCCATTTTTTTTGCCCTCACCAGATTCGAACCGAGGACTCCGAGCTCAGTGTCGTAAAAGTTTTTTTTTTTTATAAATTTAAAAAAAAATTTTCATTAAACTCGGATAATATATTTAAAGATGTCGGCCGTAACGGAAATTGCAACGGTGATGTCATCATCCAATATGGTTACTTGGAATAATGTAATCGGATGGATGGTTTGTTTGTCGCAAATATAAATGAAAAGCCATTCCCTTGCATTACTCTATCATCAAACCTAAACATATAAATGCATACATATATATATTAAACGTAGTTTAGAATATGGCTTCATGTTCCAAACTTATCTCGACTTGTCTCGACTGGTTACACATTGCATAACACTTGTAGGTTTTTTAAATTCAAACTTGTCATCATCCGGCGACAATGCCTTGAACTAAAGATGGCCGACAGTGGCGCCATCTGGTAGCGACTTTATGAATTAAAGATGGCGGCAACAGAGAACTTGGAGAATACAGGCTACCGACTTGGCGACATCCGGCAGTAAATTTAAGAATTAAAGATGGCGACGGTGGCGCGCTCCGGCAGTAACTTTAAGAATTAAAGATGGCGGCGCCTCTGGCAACTAATTTTTGAATTTGGCGCGCGATACTAGCGACATCTACCAACCAACTTGAGGACCAAGATGGCTTCGCCTATGGCAACTAATTTTTGAATTTATCGCCATCTGGTAGTCTGTGCTGGAATTAAAGATGGTGGCTGTATAATAATTTTAATTTCAAATGTGACGTCTTAGGTATGTATTAAGGAAGGCAAAAGATGGCGGCTGATGTTTACATCAAATTTCGAAAAGTTGAAGTTCGAAAAAAAAATTCGAATCCAAGATGGCGGCCGTGATGAAAAGTGCAACGGTGACGTCACGATTCGAAGTTGGTGGAAATTACTAGAAATACAAAATGGCAAATGGATTAGCATGGATTAACATATAAATTAGCATAGATTGGCATACGGATTAGCATAGATTGGCATACAGGTTAGCATAAATTGGTATACGAATTAGCATAGATTGGCATACGGATTGGCATAGATTGACATGGATTAGCATAGATTGGCATGGATTAGGTTAGGTTAGCATAGATTAGCATATGGATTAGGTTAGGTTAGGTTAGGTTAGCATAGATTAGCATATGGATTAGGTTAGGTTAGGTTAGGTTAGGTTAGGTTTGGGTAGGTTAGGTTAGGTTAGGTTAGGTTAGGTTTAGTTTAGTTTAGTTTAGTTTAGGTTAGGTTAGGTTAGCATAGATTAGCATATGGATTAGGTTAGGTTAGTTTAGTTTAGTTTAGTTTAGGTTAGGTTAGGTTAGCATAGATTAGCATATGGATTAGGTTAGGTTAGGTTAGCATAGATTAGCATATGGATTAGGTTAGGTTAGGTTAGGTTAGGTTAGGTTAGGTTTAGTTTAGTTTAGTTTAGTTTAGTTTAGTTTAGGTTAGGTTAGGTTAGGTTAGGTTAGCATAGCATAGATTAGCATATGGATTAGGTTAGGTTAGGTTAGTTTAGGTTAGGTTAGTTTAGGTTAGGCTAGGTTAGCATAGATTAGCATATGGATTAGGTTAGGTGAGGTTAGTTTAGTTTAGTTTAGTTTAGGTTAGGTTAGGTTAGGTTAGGTTAGCATAGATTAGCATATGGATTAGGTTAGGTGAGGTTAGTTTAGGTTAGGTTAGGTTAGGTTAGGTTAGGTTAGGTGTGCGAAGGAAGTACCTACAGGCTCCGACCAACAGCACTTCTCTGCTGTGAAGTATTAGGAGATCAGAACTTGAGAGGAGGTAGTAATAAAAACTTGCCGGTGCCGTTGCGCGTCGTGGAAGTAGAGCGCGCCAAAACACATGGTTGCCTGGCCGTATGTATCCGGCGTTCATAACACGTGTAGAAGTAGGCTTATATTCGTTACCTCCTGGCTGTTTATTACCGCCTAATACTTTTCAGAGCGAGACGTCCTGGCGAGCTGGTCTGTCCGTCCTCCTCCGTTCGTTCGTTACGTAACGGGACATTTTTTCGTGCGTACATGGCTGATGAACATAACGGGACACTTTTTCGTGCGTGTATGGCCGGCGGAAGTGACGTAATCCAACATGGGTGATGAACGTAACGGGATACTTTTTCGTGCGTGCATGGCTGATGAACGTAACGGGACACTTTTTCGTGCGTACATGGCTGATGAACATAACGGGACACTTTTTCGTGTGTGTATGGTCGAAGGAAGTGACATAATCCAACATGGCTGATGAAGCGAAGCGTTAAGGTGGCTGGATCGGATCCCCGATCCCCCACCACCCACCGGTGCGCCAGGATGAACCAAATACATCTACTTCTGTGTTTACTTGTATACTCTTCGGTCACAGCCAAGAGCACAGGACGGCAGGCGGTCACGTGCATGGAAGAGAAACTCTAATTACCGAGACTGAGACCTAGTTTTTTGAAGTAGTTATGGGCCCGTCCGCTAGATAGTAGTTTTCATAATATATTGCTGACGTAACTACATTAATTTATTAGGAGAAGTGATGTATAAGCTATTATCAGGCAAACAAACCCAGTGAAAATTCACTCCATTTAGGTAGCCACTAATTTTGTGGTGTATAATACAATGAGTTTTTGGACCTCCTACTCCTTTATTTATTACATGACGGTTTATTACAAAACTGCATTAAGTATTTTCGCATCGATTAAATTAGTGTTGCGCCGCCAAGGAGATAACTTAATGTAACCAAAAAAAGTATTAACTAAAACTTTGTATGAGAACCTCTATTCCGATTTTTTTATTTGCTGGTAGTTATGGGCCCGCCCAACAGACAGCGACACATGGTTTCAGTTTCCACTGTAAGAGTCGCACTTCTTTATTTCCCTCCTTGTTCTGTGGTCACGTGACAGTCGGGTGATTGGGGGGGGGGGAGGCGGTGCGTCGCGGACCGCGGCAGATGGCGTGGCTGCGTGTCAATATTGGCGCGTCCCGACGCCGTTACAGCGTCCACTACCTCACCCCCCGCCTGACCCCGCTCCACGGGCGACCAGCGAGAGATAGAGAGAGAGAGCACGTCTGTCTGTCGCACTGCCCACAGCAGCACGCTAGAGTCTCTGCCTGACACACGGAGCCAAGAGTCGCAACTCGACGCTCTTTATCTCTTTGGAAACCAGCGAAATGTGCGGTGGCCTATTAAAAGTGGTTAAAATTTTCGAAAGTACTTATATGTTGGGCAAGTATAGCTTGGCTTCTGGGTTGTAGCCGCGCGTCCTTGGTGAATAATTCGCCGACGTTTCGGTCGACATGGCAGTCGCCATCATCAGGGAGCAGGTACCTGGTAACTGCTCCCTGATGATGGCGACTGCAATGTCGACCGAAACTTCGGTGAATTGTTCGCCAAGGACGCGGATACAACCCAGAATCCAAGCTACTTCAGACAATGGCCGTGAAAGCCTGCGAACATTATATGTGGGCAAACTTGTGTGTTTTTTTTTTTTTTTTTTTTTTATTACCTGGTCGCTCGTTGCTGGGAATATTCACCAGATATGCTTAAGATTATCTATTTTCCAATAAGGAACAACCAAAACACTACGTTAAAAATGCTTTATCTTTTGTTTTAAAAATTACAAAAAAAAATATTCATGGCCTCAAAGTATGAATGTTGAAAATCTAAAAACAAGCTGTGTAAGTTAAATATGACAACAGTGGGCGTCATTTACTCTGTAAGGAAACTAAGCGCGAGACCGGAATAACTGTCATCTCTCCTTACTTCGCGTAGCATTTACCAAGAGCAATTGTTTTACAATGATTAGCATTCTTCTGCACTACAATATTGTCGGCACGAAATCAACACGAGCTGAAACACAACTCAGGCGTTCGGAAAGCGGATAGTTGATATTGATAAAGTCAGACTTTAACCCCCAGGTTACGGACCTACCAACCCTTGGAATAACGCAAAAAATTGGTTGTCTGTAAAGTCGGTTTACGGACGATAGTTTAACGAGACAACATCATAACAAAACATTGATGAAATGATTGCATACTTTTATGAATAAAATTGAATCACTTTTATTTTAATAATAAAAGAATAAATACTTGAAATTATACTAGTAATCAGATTTTTAAAATGCAAGAATAATTAACCTTTATTGCCGAAATTGTTGTTGTAATAAGCAATGAAAACCACATTAACTTTTCACTTCACTTTATAAACAGTCGAGTGGAAGAGAGATAGATGCGGCGCAAGCGTACAATGAGTGTAACAGGACACAGCGTAACGGAACAATGTGCATAACGGGACACTTTTTCGTGCGTGCAGCCGGCGTTCATCGATTTATTTGACGTTGTCACGTCAAAAAAAAAACTGCATGTCAGCTCGTGTTGTGTTTTCGTGCGCCAGATGTTTCAGCGAGTTGTCCCCCCCAGCTCGTGTGTAGCATGTAGGTGGCCAGTCGACTCTGCTCCTCAAAAAAGAGAAAACTAGTTTACGAGAAGTCGCTCTCCTTCAGTTGGCAGCCTTGGCTCGCGGTGCTCCACGGCCCGGGAAGACGCCCGCTCTCCCTGGCGGAGCAGCCGCCGGCACACGTCAGTTCCGGGGGCGCCGCCGACAACACAGGGGCGCGTCACGGGAAGCCTTCATTTCACAGACGAGAGAGCCAAGCCCGAAGTTCCCCGAAGTTCATGCTAGGAAACCGTTTACATGATTTCACAGTATCTTTAATGTAGCTATCCCAACCAAATCAACCGTCCGCAGTGTTTTAAAGTATTTATAATGTAGCTAACCTAACCTAATTGACCATTAGTTATCATTAGAGACCTGCAAAATTCGCGGATTCAATGACCTCAAGGATATACTCTAGCTACACTCTACACACTCGGGCAAATGCCACCTGATGTTCATTGGCTGCTGACTTGTGAGTCGTCTCGAACGAGTGTCTGTGATTCGACACTTCTTTGAGCGAGGGTCTCAAATTGGCCCTCATTACTCCAGATTAACAGTGAACCAATTGCAGAAGCAGCGCTAAGGTATAATTATTTGAATCGTAGCTTATCACGTAATGAATCCGCGAATTTTGCAGGTCTCTAGTTATCATGAGTTACAATGAACAAAAAAAAAACCGAAGATGCACGATCGGGCGTTTGGCTCTCTCGTCTGTGAAAAGAAGGATTCCCGGCGCATCACAAACAACCCCCCCCCCCCCCACCCCCAGGGGGGATTGATCTCGCGACATTGTGACTGCGAGGCGGGCGCTGATACACGTATGCACGTCTAAACTTACTTTCATGGAAATCTTTCTGTTCTCTAGCCCTTAGGACGCAGAAAACTGTCTGGTTATCCGGGTGAGGCTGGGAGTTGACGGCGGTGTCTATGCTGGGATGGGTAGCCCCAGCCCCTGGACACAGCCGGATCACTAACACCTCTCCTGTCTCGCGTGTACGGCGTGTTCCGTATCCACGCCCGTGGAGGCCCCAGGCCGGAAAGGCTAACACTAAGAGGGCTGGGACAATAAAAAAAAGGGGGGAGAAATCCTGTTTGCCGATTTTAATATTGTTTATTGATCACGTTCGTAATATCCAGGGCTAAGATTTGAATTGTTCATACGATTTACGTTGTGTCTGCTGTGCATATGTGCTCTATGTGTTGCAACATGAGTTATGACCTGTTATCAGAAAATTATAAAGCTATTAGCATGGAACCCTCTTTGTTTCCTTACAAGCAACTGTGAACTAGCTTGAGTCCTTTGAGGCTCATTACTATGATTGTATGTAAATCAGGAAGGGTGTTAGACAGTACTTTCGTTCTTGTTTTGGTCATTAATCCGTTCGCTGGTTTAATCCCTTAAGGAATCTTTCTGTTCTCTGACAACTGAGTTTCAAAACAATGTTTGGGCCAGATAACGCTCTCCGCCTGGGGTGGGACATCCTTCAGATAGCCTCCCCTGGTCGCACCTCAGGATGATTTCCAAGCCGACCAAACGACTTAGAAATTCAAAGTTAACAATCCTGGCAGAGAGTTATAGAGGGTTCCGCTAAATAGAAAAATAAAAATAACAAAATAGATTTTAATTAAATACTCATGAAAAGCAGAATCGATACCTCGGCAGGGCCACTACAGGCTCAGAGAGGTTTACTGTTTTGTTATTGTTATTGTTGTTGTTGTTGTTCCCTAGCCCGATGCGGAGTCGACGTGGTGAGCGACGACACAGCTCCGGTACTAGCCCGGACAGCTAGGCCTCCACCGGACCACGGGTTCACCGGGTCCCAGTGTGATGTGGGCGCCAGCAGTGCTGACAAGGTCTACAGGACTGAGGACACAGCCAACTGTCTGGTCAGCTGGGTGAGGCAGGGGGCTAAGGCTCTAACGCCTTCCTCTGATCAAAAAGGGAGAGTAATTAATCCCTTGACAGCTTTGTCTTAATTTTACTTGCTCTGGAAGTTTTAAACTGTTCTGCAAGCCGACTCCCAATCCACCCTAAGGGGCGCATATTTTGGGAGGAGTGGTGGAGTCGGAAAGCAGTTGTGCATATTGCACGCACATTGCGGGCGGTATACGACACACGAGCGCCCTGTCCAGACATGACACTTGTAGCGCGGGGACGTCCTACTAGCTTCCGCCCCTCCCCCTCTGGTGATCCCACAGTTCTGCGCCCCTGGGACTGGGGCGGGTCGTTACCACAACGCCGAACGTACAATAACGCCGAATGCCAAATTGACCGCAACGCCGACAGCTAGAAAACTGCTGTGTACCACAATGCCGAAATACAGTAACGCCGAAAAATGTTGCTGCGGGGAAGGGGGGGGGGGCACAGGAGCAAAATGAAAAACAACTGAATGAATTTGTGTGCTAACCTTACCTAACCTAACCTTTGTGGCAGTCCTGCAATGACAATTTTTCGGTGTTAATGTATTTCGGCGTTGTGGTATTTCGACGTTGTGGTGCACAGCAGTTTTCTAGCTGTCGGCGTTTTAGTCAATCTGGCATTCGGCGTTATTGTACGTTCGGCGTTGTGGTGCGTCCCCCACTGGGGCAGTCCCGGCCGGGGTCCCCCGGAGCTGCGCACCGACCTCCCCGGGGACAGCAGCTCAGGCGGTTGCCTCTGACGCACCGTGTTCCCGCACGTGATTTTAAATAAATTCACAATATAACCTCAATTCGTTATTTATAAAAGTTTCTTTAATACTAAACAAAGTTTCTTTTATGGTTCGTATGAACTTAAAGGTAAATAATTATGTCAGCCGTAGTATGCACTGAAATAATGAAATTATGTAATACACAGTTTTGGATTAATCGTAAAACATTTTTTTTACAACATTTATAATTAAATAAAAATTAGGTTTTTCCAAAAACTTGAAGAAAAAAGATGTTTGTATTGTTTTGGGAAAACTTCATTTTTGTTGATTTAATGAACGCTGTTCTAAAAACAAGCGTTTTAAGAAGAAGGCTACATACGAACGGTTAATTCAGAAACCGTATGCCACCTCATATGTTAGGACTGCTCAGTAAAAAGACCTTTATAGACAACATGTATGGTTATGTATGTTATAAATTTATTTAAAATCATTTGCAAAAAAAAACAGAGGATATTAAAAGCAAAATAATTTATTATCGGTACCCCTTGAAAGCAGTCACAAACTCGGATAGACACCGTGAGACATTCCTGCCATAAAAAAAGGAAGGGTTGTTTAAATAATTTAAATATAATCACGAACAATTAGTTAAAAAGCCCCGCGTTAACCTGTTTGATATTATAGAAGATTTTTCTCGCTCGGCTCAGGCGGAACGTGACAATTTTTCGGGTCCTCCCCCGGGAAAATTTGTATTTCAAGGTGGAAAATGGTGCTATTTAAGCAGTTTCATTATCTAAAAATTGATTACACAGCACTTTCTTTGCCCCTGTTTGCCCCCACTTGAAGGTTTCAGAGGGGGGGGGGGTAATACCCTTGCCCCTCCCCCTGTTGTTGCGCCCCTGTAACCCCTTGAAAGCAGTCACAAACTCGGGAGACATTCCTGCCGTGAAATAAAAAATCGTTCGAAGAAAGGACCAGTCGGTGTCCCATCAAACATTCCTTCCCCGCCGCAGTTGGCTGGCGCGGGGCCGGTGTTACACGAGAGCTGTGTCGTCACGTGGCCTGCATGCACGTGACCAGCATGCAGGCCGTGCGGGGGGCGGAGCCCTGGGCAGGACGGCGTGTCTCGGGTTACACACACACTTGCAGATTGCACACGAGGCTTCGAGCTTCGAGGCTCACGGGGGGTTCCGAGCTAATTCGTATCGATACATCGCTAGAGACCTGAAAAATTCGCGGTTTCATTTCGTGATAGTCTAGAATCCAAAAACGTTTGCCTTTTTACCGCATCAGTGAATGATTGGGCCACAGTTTATCTGAATGATACTCGGCCAATGAAAAACCTTAAACAAAAGAAGTATCGAATCACTAGCGTCCCAGTTGACAGGTGTCACGAGTCAGTAGCCAATGAACAGGTGTCGTTTCCGCGAGTATTTAAAGGACTGTGGAGTCTATCCTAAAGGTCAATGAATCCGCGAATTTTGCAGGTCTCTAGTTATAGCTGCTCTGCGAAGGGGCATGGTGAACATAGTTTAAACCATGACGTACAGAGTGCGCCTTCCTTCGTCCAGCCCTCGTGCAAGGTACACGTGTCACTGGGGCTGGTTTGCGAGCGGGCACGCGGGATGTCTCCCGGAGCTCAGCTGTGTGCAGTAATGAAGCTGCGCAGCCGCGCCCTGGCGGCACTCCTAGCACTTACACACCTCGCTGGCGGCCCCACAATGCCGTCCCCGTCGTGGGGCAGTGGGGGGGGGGGGGGGGGGGGAGGTGACCCGAATGTGCGAGCCACCGCTCCCAGCAGCCCGGCGCTGGCACGCACGAGACCCGCGCTCTCGGCGGCGGGAGAGCGTAACAGCGACGACGCGATGTCAGCGAACCTGGCGGCGTATAGTGCACATACTTTTATTTTTTATTTTTGACGTGACAACGTCTAATGAATCGATGAACGCCGGCTGCACGCACGAAAAAGTGTCCCGTTACGCTAATTGTCCCGTTACGCACATTGTACGCTTGCGCCGCATCTATCTATCTCTCTTCCGCCCGATTGGAACAACCATCGATTCGACTTTTTTCGAGGCACATTAAAAACTTGAAACACTTCCCATTCGTTTCCCACTTTTTCCTATCATCGTCCTATCCTTAACAGAATAACACAGATTGGAAGAACGTTAAATAGCAAACATGTATAAAAAGTTATGGTTAAAATAATCTGTTCGTTAAAGTAATAAACATATTTGAATTAATGAGTGCAAATAAAAGTAAATTAATCAATTAAATTGTAGATTTCATTTCACTCCTCCTTTGTATCCATACAAACTAGTGATAATTCAATAAAAATTATTCAATTTTATTCATAAAAGTATGCAATCATTTCATCAATGTTTTGTTATGACGTTGTCACGTTAAACTATCGTCCGTAAACCGACTTTACAGTCAACCAATTTTTTTAGAGGGTACATTATTTAAGAAATTTTTTTGAGGGCGTGAAATTTAAGTGTATATCTTGAAAACAGGGTGTACGCTGAAAACTTTAGGGGTTTTTAATCGAAATCTAGGGGGGATTTGAAGTTGGTCCTAGGAGGAACATTCTGTAGGAGTTGGCATCACTGCGTGAAACTAGTTTACAGCAGTGACATCTAGCGGAGTAGCTAGAAAGTGTCTCGCGCTTCGCCAATGCTAATTATCCAGTTTTTCCCACATCGTCCTATAAGGTTATTTTGGCTTGGGTTCATCACAGTTTTCTGGGTGTAGCTTGCTGTTCTTCATGTGGCCAAGATGGCGGGTTTGTACCACGCGCTCACAGTGCCTAATCACAGGGACAGTTCTGCCAACAACTACACTGTGTGGTTCTCCTTTCCTCCCCTCACTCCTCGTTCACCAGCAACTGGGGCTGTTTACATCGCACACACTTTTGTCCTAGCTGAGGGATGCACTAGAAATGCATCGTAGTGAACGCGGCCATCTTTGCGTCGCTTCCGAATTCCCACAAGGAAAAACGATGCATCCCTACATGCGTCCTTTAAAATCGAGATTTCTAGGGATGCGACACTCGCATACACTGATGCGTCCCTACAGCCAACACCTTCGGAATCGTGTTTTATTGTGTTTGTGTATAATATTACTTAAGATTATTGACATAAGATTTATTTAAAACGTACTAAGCGTACGTGATAACTCAAAAATATAAAAATAAAAACGTTAATAATAATTACAGAAAGGCGAAGTTAAACTTATAATGAGCGTTTAATACCGCTATAATTTTTTTTTAATATTTTGTCTTTCTTAATAAAACTTTTATTTAGAACGCTAGCTTTTATAACATCCAAGCTACATTAAAATTTTTAAATTGTTTTATTTTTAATTACGTTTTGCTGAATATTCGTAAGTAACAGGACTCAAAATGGTTGCGTCCACATTAGTACGACTAACAAACAGGTGGTGTCATGGCCCCCATATTCGATTACGGGCTTCCCCCCCCCCCCCCACAATTTTACAGTCACGTGCTACATTATAATTGCATGATTATTTCTTACCTACACTCATTTTAGAACGTTATTTAACCGGAAAATACAGGGTAAAATTATGGTTACTGTTTTATAAGTCCAAAGTAAGCTTTATTTATAAAATATTCAATATGTTTTTCTAGTTTAAAAAATAAATAGGCCCCCTCCAGGCCCGGGACCTGGACCCAGGGGTCCACCCCCCCCCCCCCCCCCTTTGTGGGGGCCATGGGTGCAGGGTGTCCACAGTTGGTACTTTCCTACTAGATCTAGTACTTTAGTGCTCTAGTACATTTACGCTCAGATCTAGTACTTTTTCTTTAATATAATAATATTACAGTAACTCCAATATGTTTTATTACTAAGCGTAATTATTTTTAAAAACTATAGAATGTATGTGTGTGTGTGTGTGTGTGTGTGTGTGTGTGGTGTGATATTTAAGTTAGAGCATTGCAATGTCATAATAACTTCCTAAATTGTTAAAACCATAACAAATTATAATTTAGTACTTTTTTTTTTAAATCTAGTACTTTTTTCTCGCCTAAGTTGGTACGAAATATTTTTTTTTCCCTTGTGAACACCCTGCATGGGTTGTGTTCGAAGTAAAAGTAATCGGATACCATCCCATCCCTTGGAAATGCGTCCTTTACATCGAGGCTGCACTTGCTGAGGGATGTAGGGATCTGTGTGCTCTGTGTGTTCCGACACAGCCAGTGTGCCCCACGCAGCCAGGGAGAGAACACTGGCCACTGACCCGGTGTTCGTCAAGGAGAGCAGCCTACATCTGTCATGTCATCGCTTGGAACACTCCAGCTTTTGGGGTCACAACTTAGCGCCACTACTTGCATGCCTGTTTGCTGTGTACGTTATTGTTTTTTTGACGTGATAACGTCTTATAAATCGATGAACGCCGGCTGCACGCACGAAAAATTGTTCACGTTCCGCCTGAGCCGAGCGTGCAAGAACCGACCAACCACCGTGCGAGAAAATCTTCTATAATATCAAACAGGTTAAGGTGGGGCTTTTTATCTAATTGTTCGTGATTATATTTAAACAAATTATCTAAATTAAATTTGCAAAAACTGTAAATAATATTTGAAAATTATAAAGTGCGCAATTATTCATCAATGTTTTCTTAAGACGTTATCACGTAAAATTATCTTCCATAAACCGACTTCACAGACAACCCCCTTTTTTTTACTCAGGAAAGCGATTAACTATAATAATTAGGTATTTTTTAGTAGCACCCACGTAATTAAAAAATAAAGACAGCACAAAATAGACAGTTATATGGAACTACCTATTGGGAACTTAGCGTGCGCTACCTGCTCCATATTTTAAAAATTACAATAATATTTAAGTGTCCTTACCTGATACAATCTTCTATCTATAGGGGCCGGAAAAATTAGCATTTTGCTAGAGATGCTATTTTCTTTACTCATTTACACTTTACAATTTAGATGCTATTTTGTTGCTAATTTCCAACATAAATGCTATTTTAACTAATTTTAAAAATAAATGCTCTTTTTCAACTAAATTTGTTCAAAATGTCATTCATTGTAAAAATATCCTTTAATAAAATATTACGGTTACATATATTTTGATAATTTTTTAAATCGTTGTACAAAATGTATATTTTTACACTTAGAAGAAAAAAAAACAACCCTACGTGTAGACTCATTTATCTGCCTCATCTTATATCCATACTTTCTTTTTGTCTAGGACAATGTGTGCCACTTAAGAGACATCAGAAAAATTGAATTAATACAAAAAAAAACTAATCCATCCTTTTTTGCCGCAAATTTTCTCATCGCACAGTCGAAAGGCGGAAAAGCGTATGCTAATAAAATGAAAACAAAACAGGCTGCACTTTGTTGCATTTTGCTTTAGCGGGATTGTGTAGTAGTGTAGTAGTTACTTGGCTCCCCCAACTGTGACACCTTGTGGTGATGTTCTTGTTATCGATCTCTACACTAGTTTCTGTGACCATACTTCGTGATACTGCCATCTTTCCGAGATGCAGCCAAGTTGAATGCGTTCTGAGATAACGTCACGATATAACCCAACCCAATTAATCCAGTTGATTTTTGAATTATTGTATGAATTAAACCTGCGCCCCAGTGTTTACTTGAATATCGCACTGCCAATTTTTTAAATAAAAAAAATTGAAATAATTGTTGTGGTTTTAATATAGGAAGGAATGAATTTTTTAAAATTAAACTCAACTAGAGGGTTAATTGTTGGCATTATTTGTATATGTTAATAAATATTTATAATGTAAATTAAAATGCGAATTTCACAATATTAATGTTAAATTTATAAAATAACAGATGTTAAATTTGGAGGAAATAGATGCTAATTTTTCCAGCCCCTATCTATCTACGGCTCGTAAATATGTGACTCGAACACAATTCGGTTGATAGCCATATTGCCAAGCAAAATGACATGACAGTTGACCACCATATTGATGAAGTGGTGCTAGTGCGTACCTGTCGTAAAAACAATGGCCTACTGCATTCTTCATTATAAATAAAAAACGAAAAACTACCCGAGTACTTTACAAATAAATATATTATATACACACACATATGCACATCCGCATATATAACTATAACCAGCCAATTTTCCTATTTTTGTGTTTTACTCGCTCAAAATAAATTGCTAGTTACTCCCGCCCATAAAATAAAATTCTAATCCACTTTTTTCGGTTGTCGCTGTACGAACATGTACCCAGCCGAAAAATTTAAGAAACACGATCGTCTTTGAAAAAAGAAAATGTTTTATGAAGCAGCTGATAAAATAAGAACGTAATTTTTTTTTTGGTTCAATGCCTATGCCTACTATTTAAATTAATATACCTAACATTAAACAATTCCCGTAAATTGAATACTAAAAGGTAAAGCGTAGATTATAACGTGCATACATTTCACATCTATTAAAAAATATTTGTATTTTTAATGTTTCTAATTTTAGTTTTATTTATATATTTTTTTGCATTGCAGAACAATGACTTTTGCCAGAGCCTTCAGACCCAAGGAAAAATAATTTTGTCGCGCCCCCCTTCCCATTATTTAATGTATAAACTCTATTAACCCTACAATAAATAAATCTTAAAGATTACGGCCAGATCTGTAAACGTGATCTGCACGTATCGCATAACATTATTTTAGTACGGCTCGAATGTGCAGTGATTACACTGCTAATCCTCAGTACTGAGTCCTAGTCCCTATTCGGGGATGATTGTTGAGTTTATTAGATAATCTGAAATCGACCCTTCTCAATCTTCCAACATAAGACGGGTCTTTGGGTCCTCCGGATTTCTAAAATAAAAACTACAATAACCTACCTGACACACGAGGACTCAATGAAGAGTAGGGCCTGAATAGTATAACGTCCCGTGCCATTGTTACAGCTACAGTCTCCAGCAAAGAATCGTTTACAGCTAAGCTACCCATTATGTATGACGGAACTTCAGCCGACAATTCAACACAGACATTATGCAACCCGCCTAACCACAGGAGAGCGCGATTAAAACGACGTCAACAAAACATCTTAAAAGCTCCGGGCTGCAATTATGTACCGCAAAGTATACGTAACCGCTATGCGCGAATTGTTTTGCATTTGCATTCTACAGCTTTGCTCCGCTTTGCCGAACAGTCGTATACGTCAGCCGAGAAGTTACAAGGGCAACTCTGGGTAGGCCCGGATTGAACAGCAGGGGCGAACACCCAGTTTTCGAACCCCCCTGTTAAGCCGAGGGGTGTCGGCTAATTTTTAAAATTCAAATTCAAAATGGCGAGTTTTGTGGCTTTCTGAGGTAACTTGTTGCTCTCTAAAGTCCCATAGGTATAACATATTGATCATAAGAATTCTTAAAAACGTTTAATTGTATATCAACACTTTAATACTATAAAGATCACAACTTTAATTGTTAAGTTTGTGAATATTTATAAAATTTCTTATTTCCGCCTGCATCGGGATCCTCTTTGCATGACTTATAATCGAATCATACCGTTAATTTTAGTACTAAAACCACATAAGTATGGTGTTGTACAGATTGCAAATTAGCATATATTAAACACGTAATTATGTACAGTATAAATAAGTACAGTATAAGTACAGTAAAGTGCAGTATAAGTACAGTATAAATAAACACTGCCGAAATGAAAAAAAAAAAGACATTTCTCCAATAAGGTATGACACAAGACACTGTTTAAGGGTACTCACGTCATGATAAGTCCGGCCAGGCAAGGTGCGGACAGCTGAAGGCCACTTGTCACTCGCGAACCTCGAAAAAAAAAAACTCGGCGATGTCAATCAGCGACACGTCAACAATGAAAGCGAAACTGACCGGACTGGAATCATGTTCCAGGAGGAACACACAAACCCCGCGCGCGCACTCTACCAACCGTTCGCGTCGGATCACTTTCACCGTCTGCGGGGCGAGCGGGCGCCCGGTTGGCTGCGGCCGCGCGTTGCGCACGCGATTTGCGCATCTCGGCGTGGTGGGGCGGCCGTGGGAGGGGCGTGGAACAACAACCGCCAATTCAAACCCTGCGGCCGGTACAGTTTGTTCGAACTGCTACCGTTCTCGGTATGCGCGCGTGCTGGTCGGCTCCTAGAGACGCGGACCGCGCATGGCAGATGACGTCAGTGGCGTATTCCAAAAGGAGGACGGGAGGAGGGAATTATATACCTTCCGATTTATGAAGAAAATATCTGTGAAGACAGTATATTAACGTGTGAGAAGCCATGTCGCCAAAGTCTATAACTGAAGACCGATATTTCAGTGTGTTAGTGTGAATTATGATGTTATTTTTTGTTTTAATAAACGTGTTCAAATTTAGTTATTTTTTCTATTTTTTTAATACCTTCTCGGAAAAAAAATTCCTGTATCCGCCTCTGCGCATTGTGAAATACAGCGTCTGGATTATATTTACTTGAATTAAGTTATAACCACCACTAATTTTATTGTTGTTTGAAAATTATTCCATTGAGTTAATTTGGGGTAGTAACACGTCACAATAATGTGTAGAAGATAAAGGTGCTTCTCCCAATTATTTCAATGATTTTTTTTTTCTACAGGCACTAAATTCGGTGGTTGTAGAGCGTTTTTCAATTAAACATAATCCAGACGCTTAGTATTTTATCTTAAATATTTTCTGTATTATTTACAATAAAAAATGTGGTTCAGGTTCAAGTTAAAAGACGTGTATCAATGAGAATTGGGACTCTCTTTAGACCATAAGTCGTGTAAAGGCTTTCAACTTATTTTGACGTGATGAACCTGCGACAGAAGTTCATAGAGAATGATTCTGAATTCGCCCGACAGAGTACAGGCGACTCATGAGCGTCGTGTTGTGTCTGACCCTGCAGGTTGATTGGATAAACACTTGGGCACTGCCCACGCGGGACAAGCTGGGTCCCAAGTCGTACGTGTGAGGTTTAATTTTATAGCTTGGATAGCTGGTTGCTACCTGCCCTTAGGTCCTCTCGGGACACCCGAATTTACGAGTTAAGTGCCCCAATCATCTTGTAAATGGGCTTCTTCAAGGCAGTAGATCGTAAATTTAATTTAATATCTGGCCCCCGCGTGGCCGTGCGAGGTGTGAATTGCGTAGCGCTGGGGCGGACAAACTACCGCTCGTTCCTGGCTTGCAGGCACACTTCGGAGAGAGAGAAACAAAGACCACTATAATTGCTTTGACTTGTGTTATGTATTTAAGGACTATACTAGGTACGCATTACACACATCTCTTTGTGACTCCGTAATTTGTTACCTTGTGGGGCGGATGTCACTAAAACGTTCATTCTTAGACTCAGCTGTACAATTATCACCGATGAACGGGTACAACAGAAGGCAGTAGTAATCAGGCATCACAACTGCGTAGGAAGGTCACTGGGTGTGATGTGGGGACAAAATACGGCATTACGTCATTGTAGAGGAATGCAAATCGCCTAACCTTGCAACGCCTTGTATGTACTGGAGCTACAGCTACAGAATAGTTAGGAACGCATCAACTATCTTACGTATTCCTTGGAACATCCTGCTATCTTGCCTTCATATCTCAGAGAGAGAGAGAGAGAGAAAGGAAATCGTCCATACGCAAAACTGGACATTTGCACACTTACATGATTTCAAGACTTGGGTGATATTAAATGGTTAAAATTTAAGTACATACTGTTTGTTACGAGTCGGGAATATAGGGTTCGAAGGGTAGCCCATCTGTTTTAGTCTATGTCTATTTTTTAATCTTTAATACACATACTGCGTGCCATATATCTGTGAACTTGAGAGCTACAGTAGAACACTATTTTACCGTGTTGAAACGGTAGTATTGGACGGAATATCATGCCATACTATCAAAGTTTACGTTTTGTGACAAATTTTACAATCACAATGTTGGATGAAATCAACTTGTTATGCTATTTAGGCATTTAAATTTTTTAACATTCATTTTTTAGTTATAGAAACATAATTTCCTTTTTGCATATAAAATTATTGCGCATACGGCGGAATATGGTCACTAAAATAACTGTCCGGTTGAGAAATGCCAACATCAAAAATTAAGTTTTAAATATTAATAAAATATAAATTTCTTAAACATGATAACTTGAACAAAAAAAGTAATTTTACGGACAGTCTTAGTTCAGAATTTAGTGAATGGTATATTAAGGGAGTAACGTATTGAGTATAATTGCTAACTATTATACTTTGAAAAATTTTTTTGACAATGTTGAATTATCTTGGTAGCAATTTAATAAGCATGTGCAGGTGTGTATTTTTTTGCAACTTAAACTAGGTTATGAATTTCAACACTCTGACTTTACAGCCAAAGACAACATAGGATTTGGGTTGTTTCGTATTGCAAAATATATGGTGAATATGCCCAACAACTAGCAGCTTGTATGTTGCCAACATATACCTACTTTCGAAAATTTAACGACTTTTAGTTTGTTAGGTTGCCGATAAATACCGCACAGTTCGCTTATTCCCAAAGAAAATAAGAGCGTTAGTTCTAGCATTGAGTACTGGATACTCTCCTTACAACAATACTACGTACAGATGCACGGTGTTGTGTTCCGTTATCAACAACTTCTTTTGGAATATACTGTTACAATATTTGTAACAAATATACATATTTCAATTACATGCTTAGTTTTTCATGTGCTGTAACGAGTTTAAAACCTGTTGTTCCGGAAAGTTATGGCAGAAGAAACAATAGTATCACATGCTAGTTACGAACAGTTTAAATTATTGGCTATTTACAATATACTGAAAACCAGGGGCGCAGTTCTGTAGGATGCGCAAGGAAGGGGTGGGGGGAGGTCTAAAATTTTTAGGCCTGTGTTTTAACCGACACAAGTCATCTCTGTATACGGTGCTCGTATGTTGTGCACTACCCATATTTTGGCCTTCGTGCATGCAATAAGCAAAACACTTAAAAATATAAAACATAGTTTTGACTTTTACGTTCATCAACCCCGTCTCAAAATCATGACTTTGAAAGCGTAAACGGTCCTCCTTCGTGAGAATCTTCTTAATTCCATGCTGGAAAGCATTGTCAAAGTAGGCTAGAAAATATTATGTTAACGTACAAAACAAAAATGTTAATTATTTTAAAAATAACCATTTGATTTATTTATTTTTAGTCCACAATAACAATTCTGCAGAGTGTTCTACATATGTAAATATTAAATTCTGCGTCGGTTTCAGTATGAATTTACCAAGTTTTTGCAATAAATTTGAAGGTAGGCTATGTATTTATTTACTGTGCATTTATCACATGGATGCACACAATTTTGCTTCCGAAATGGTGATGCATCTGTAGTGAAATTTTGGAGTAAATTTAAAATGGTTTCTGCTCAAAATAAATCATATAAATTAAGAATATTTGACCACAAACCCAAACGCCAGCCATCAATTGACTTAGTTTATATTGACGGTGTTACACGAGAAAACTTATGTATTCTCAGTGACATGTCAGTATTTGTATAAACATTAAGAAACATACAGCTTAGAAAGAAAAAAAACTACTGATGGCTCCAACGTAGCGCGTCTCTCTCCCCTTGAAGTAGTTCCCTGTTGTCACCGCTGTGCGGCGGCACCTGCGCGCACTTGTCTCCCGCTTCCTGCAGCGCTGTCTCTCTCTGCCGCGCGTCGCCCTTGTTACCAACTGCGAGAAGTGAAGTGGCAGAGGTCCGTTGTCGTCTCAGTGGTGGACGCTGACGGAGGGGCAATAATGTTACGAAAAGGAAGTACGTTATTTTGGGTGATGCAAGGTGAGCTGTTGCAACACAGGAAGTGACTAAATGTTGAAGACGATAACGTAACTGACTACAGTTGGCGGGGAACATCCGTGAAAGCCATGCTTGAGAGATGTATTTAACATCACTTTACCGAAAGGACGTATTTGTGAAAAATGGCCCGGGAAGTTAAGTTATTACGAGAATAAATTTTGGTAGGCGTGTTTTAGAGGTTTGAAGGGAATGTGGCATGGAATGCTGCTTCCCCCCCCCCCCCCCCACACACACACACCCCTCCACAAACAACGTTCACCGAAAAGAGGCTGGTCCGATGTTTGCCCGTCACGGACAGAGGGGAGAAGACGTGGCGGACGTCGCTCGCTTTGCTGATGATTGGATGTTTGCTTGCCCGGAGCAGCCTCTAGCCCTGAGGCGGGAGTGGACCGTCCGGCCCAGTGTAGCTGACCGAGGACGTCATTCGCGGGGAGAACTCTGTGCAGCGAAATCTTTGGACTACTAGTTCGTGGACACACGTGTGTGTAACAAGGCGGATAGGAGGGCAGGCCGTTTGAGCCGTAAAGGAGGCGAAGCGGTTAGTTTTTTTATTATAGCGCTGGCCACTAAGAAGTGCCGCTACAAAACACACTCATGATACAGAAGAGAACATGTCAAACAGAAATAACAAAGAGAGATCTGAAATGGAGAGAGACTGGCCCGCGCGTGGCCCGGACGGGACGCCACTACCGCGCGCACGGAGCGGAAGTGACGTCACAAACACTGCTTGCGTGCTGCGGACAGGGCCGAGGTACGACGTCAAGATGATTTTTGGATATCCTAGCTATAAAAAATCGGTGTCCTGTGTAAGCGATTGCTTTTTTTTTTTCACTACAAGAAATATCCTGGTGCAGTTCCATGTTGTGAAAAATTATGCCAAAAAAAGCGGGAGCTTAGAAGACTGGAATCATCTACCTATGCAGACAAACATTATGGTTCTCGACGTTAACAACCTGACATTGATCCAGAAACATTTCAGGTACACGCACAAGAGAAGAGAAGCGTCAACAGTTAAACACGATTCTCCAGACAGGAAGTATTGGAACTTAGTTATAGGCCTACATATATTTAAATTAATGACTGTGTCAGACTTAAAAATTCATTTTGGCATAAATCATCCTTACCAACCAAATATATATTTTTAATTATAAATAATTATTATATTTTGAATATTTATAAAAAAACTAAAAGTCCCCGCTTTTATCGTTGAATGAACTAGAGATAAAAAAATTAATTTAAGCAAAATAATGCCCTACATCAGAGATGTACAACATCTAACTTCGGCAACGAGAAAAACCTCATGTTTCAAAAACACATAATACAAAACTTTGACACGAAAATTAACGTAATATTATTATTTTAAAAAATATTTTTGCAAAACTCCGTTCCCCCGGAGAAACCCCCGGAATGGCCACCGCATGGGGAGCCCAAGAAAAGAAACGGGCTCCCCATTTGGAAGCCACCTGGAAGGTTTTTTTCTGTTCCACCCACCGTTTCTTTGGTAGCCTGACTTGTTGCAAGGGATTGTATTCATACCAGAGAAAATGCCGCCATTTCGTCCGGGCAATCCGCCTTGGAGGAGCCGGGGCGCGAACCCGGGTCCTACAAGTCACAAGGCAGGCGCTCTACCCCAGAACCAGAGTGGTAGAGCGACAACATGCAGTCTTGTTAACACTGACATCATGTCATTCACTCGCGTTTACTGCAGTTTGGTTTGTTATTAACACATATTTATAACTGGCAGTAGATTTGTGAAGTAATCATAAATATGTTTAAAAAAATGTTAGCGAGTCTTTCAGTACGAGCAAATGCGTGTGTTGTCGTGTCTTATAATACGAAACTCGGACAAAGAATTTAACGAGGAACTATTTAAAATAATGACGAGCGTGATTAAAAAAAAAAACTGATGAATAAAATAGTCCCGTTTCAAATGCCAAAAATTATGGACGCGAATCACACACATAGTTTCTGAGCCCGCCGCTAGAATGCGCTGCCTGAATCGCAGGTAGCAATTAGCAGCACGAAACAATCGTAATTTTTAAACTATTAGAAACGGCTCCGAATAAACCATGGCTTTTGATTAGAATTTTTGTCAAGGAATTTAATTATAATACTGCCCATCGTGTTTAAATTCACTCAAAAAGTTAATATTATAAAGTTTCTCCACGCGTCTGAGAGGTCATTCTTCTATGCAGCATTACTCAAATATTAACCTTAAACATTTTAAAACATATATTATAAAGCTAAGAATATGTTTGTATATTAGTTTTTGATTGAAAGACTGTAATCAGTCTGGAAATACTCCCCACAAAGCAAACCTCAACTTTATTGAACTGATGCAACATTAATTTAAATTTAAAAAAAACGTTAACTAAAATAATGTTTCCAGTGACGAGATTAAAACCATGCCACTTGAGGTTACCAAGCGTGCGCCTTACCGCAGTGCTACCAACCCTCTTGGAAATTTGGAACGAAAAAATGTGTTTTATAATCACTGTAATGCCAGATTTCCTAGGTATTTCAGGGTAGTTTCAGTGGCGTAGCAAGCGGGTGGCAGAGATGGCCCCCGCACCGTTGCGGGGGGGGGAAGGGGGGGGGGTCAGCTGCCATGACGGTTTCGCGTTATTGATCCCCCCCCCCCCCCATCTATCTTTTAATCCAAGAGGGGGCGCTATTTTCAATTCTGGCCAGGGGCGCCAGTCACCTTAGCTACGCCTTTGAATATATATATTCAAAGGCTACGCCACTGGGTAGTTTCACTATCATTAAGATTCATTTAGCACACCAAAACGTTTGACATGTCCCCTAATATTTACGAAAGTGTTTATTTACGTGTTTGTTGCTACACGTGGGTCCACCGATGTCGAACGTATATAATACATACCACACGTCTCCGAACCACAACCTGACTCAGACTTGATGAACAATCAACGAAAAGGACGAACGTGCTCCAAGCTCCAATTGTTCCAAGTGCTCCAACAGCTCCAATTGCAACTAGGCTCCAAGTGATTCAATGCTCCAATTGCTCCAACTACATTTGGCTCCAACTGATTTAAAATTGCATTTTGATCGAACTTGCCCCGGTTGCTGGAATGACTTTATTATTATTCTCCTTTTTGTTAGTCATTGGCGGTGATTTTTACATTTTTTAATTAGAAGTAATGAGAACTCAGTCTTAGTTAGAAATCAGATTTCGAGAAATATAACAACCACTTTTTAAATCCAATTTTTTTTGACGTGACAACGTCTAATAAATCGATGAACGCCGGCTGCACGCACGAAAAAGTGTTCCGTTACGCACATTGTCCCGTTACGCTGAGTCCCGTTACGCTCATTGTACGCTTGCGCCGCATCTATCTCTCTTCCACTCGATTGGAACAGCCATCGATTTGACTTTTTCGAGGCACATTAAACTTGAAACACTCCCATTCGTTTCCTACTTTTCCTATCATCGTCCTATCCTTAACAGAATAACACAGATTGGAAGAAGTTAAATAGAAAACATGTATAAAAGTTATAGTTAAAGTAATAAACATATTTGAATTAATGAGTGCAAATAAAAGTAAATTTATCAATTAAATTGTAGATTTTGTTTCACTCCTTCTTTGTATCCATACAAAATAGTGATATTCAATAAAAATGATTAAATTTTATTCATAAAAGTATGCAATAATTTCATCAATGTTTTGTTATGACGTTGTCACGTTAAACTATCGTCCGTAAACCGACTTTACAGACAACCAATTTTTTTTTTATTTTGTACACCTGCAAGTAAATTAAGTGATTATTTTATGTATCCAGCTTCCCTCAGTTATTTGAGTATGAAGGCTGCTTCTCTGAGGTGCGAGTAGTTTCCTCCACTGATCGATGCCATCAGTGGTTTCAGATGATCGACCAACATGTCAGGATCAAACCGGGACCCGGATTAGCTTCCGTCACTAATACGATATGCTTACCGAGAGTTTCATCAGCGAGAGTTCATTTATATCATACGAGAAGCGTGTTGCCAACAAATGTTGCCACATGTTGTGTTTTTTATTTATTTTTTTTAAATTTGTGAAGTGGGATGCGGGATGCTCACTCACGATCGCAAGAAGTGGGCTTCGCTAGACTTCAAGGAGAAGGGCAATCGTCTTATATGATATTGTTTGTCAGCTGTTTTAAGGCATATTATTCAAACGAGTGAAGAATTTTGTTTGTTTGAAATCCGCTTTATTAAAATATTGTGTTGATTTAGTTGCAGGAATTCAGCATACGAAACTCTTAATCCAATTACGTATCTCAATACGAAAAGAAAAAAAAATAAACTCAGAGATTGTTTTCTCAAGAAATAACCTGGAGCACTCGGAGAAATCCAACAGGAGACTTGCAAGATCCAGCAAAGCAACTTTTCTCTAAATTCATTCTCTTGTCCGCACCTTCTTTTATTTATAACCCCTCTACGAGACAATCACATGATTATAAAATGAATTTTGCTGCACAATTGTGGTCATTTTACGTGTTTAGGTTGTTGACACATTTACGATGCGCACCCCGTAATTTCTATTTTCCTGTTAACAACGTGTGGACACACGAGAATGAACTGGTCTGGCTCTGGATGTCAATCCGCAGGTAATGTAAAACGCGACTTCAGCGCGCCTGGACTTACAGCACGCAGACAGCTCACTCCACGCTCATTTCCCGGTTCAGATGTGAGCGAGGAGCCAGTTGGGAGTGAGAGTGAGGGACCATGCCTCAGAGTCGATGTGTCCGAAGATAAGCCCCTTCCCCCGCCATGGAGCAATGTTCGGTTGGGCGGTTGCACGTACCGTGACGTGCTCTTGGTGAAATAACCAGTTACGAAGAAAGTTTAAGTATGTTTGATCGGATAAACAGGCGGTGTGGCAACGTTGGCGTGTATTGTGAGGAGCCGTTCCATTCCACACGTTCCAAGCGGACAGCGTGCATCTTATAGCAGAACTTAAACCCCGCTTTCCATCTGACTAACGTTAATCATCAGGCATTGGATAAGAATATGAAAAGAGGATTAAAAAAGGAGAAGTAAATAGAAATATGAAGAAACATAGAAGGATACAAAAGTAGTTGTAAGCTCATCCGCTACTACTCAAAACGTATCTATGTAAGTTAGAATTGGATTTTTGTCAGCAGTTCACTATAAATGATGTACATCATCAAAATCAAATAAAACCAACACAGCAGGCCTATATTTAAAGGCCAACATTCAGAGTTTTACAACAGAAAAATTACTAGCTGAGGACATGAAAAATCCAAGGATAGTTTGCCTAATCAGAGGTGCCCCCCCCCCCCCTCAAACACTATGACTCACCCCCCCCCCCACCGAAATTTTTTGTGCCATTTTCTCAATGATTTTATAATATTATACTATTTTTAGTATTATATTTTGTCATATTTTGCATTAATTCAAACTAATTTTCTAATAATTATTAAAGTTAGGGTTTCTTAGTGAATAAAACTGAGAAAATATACTTTAATATGTTTTATATTAAAGTAACAAACGATTGCACAGCAAGAATACACAACAGTCATAGACATATAAACAAAAATATGTAACACAATGGGCAACGACAACGTGGCTATTCAACCAAGATCAAAATTTTCCTTTTCTTTTTTAACACTCCCACTAAAATTTTACATCATGAGAGCAAAAAATATTTTACACTTAAACGTTAAACTATTACAGCGTATTCATTATTTTTGTTCTCTTAGAAAGAAAAAAGGTTGAGTGGGCAATGGCTTTGTTAATATATCAGCAAGCTGATTCTTACTTGGGACATAGGATATATTTATTAAACCATTCTCAACTTTTTTTTTTTTTCGGATAAAATTGTCTTTGATATCTATATGTTTGGTTCGTTTGTGAAAAACTGGGTTATTAATTAACTTAATGGCACTCTGATTGTCAACATATAGCTTAATACAATCATACTTTTCATCCAAGTCCAATAACAATTGCTGTAAACATAGTATTTCCTTTGCAGACTCGCAGGCTGCAACAAAATCTGCTTCGGTGGTAGAGAGAGCAATGGTCTTTTGCTTTTGGCTTAACCATGTTACTGGCCCACCATTCATTAAGAATATACATCCAGTAGTGGACTTTCGAGTATCAACATCGCCTGCAAAATCAGCATCGGAGTACCCGATAAGATCATTGCTTTCTCCATACCTTGTGGTAGGGGAAAACATTTGCTGGTAATCAATACCAGGGACTTGATTGAACCCTCGTGCACATAATCGAGCCTTGTAACGATTTACTTTTCCATCGTCACCCCTCTTAATGGAAAATACCCACTTGGCTGTAAGTGTTCTCTGTCCAGCTCGCTTCACTGTGGTCCAAGTCTGATTTTCATCATGAGCACTTAGTTCTTCTTTAACGGCTTCCAACCATTCATTCTTCTGCGAACTCTTCATTGCCTCATCAAATGATGATGGTAAAACAAATTCCACTAAATTGGCTTCTAAATTCAAATTTCTCCTTGGTCTCAGATTCATTGGTTCACATGTAGAATCATTGAGGGTATGTGATGGTTCATAATTAGGATCATCATTGTTACAACTGAGCATACTTTCCTCATTCTCATTCAGTGAGTTTTCATTTAAAGAATTATCACTCAATGCAGGGTCGTTTTTGAGTATGACTTCAGAGTTATCCTGTTTGACATGTTCATCACTTTCTTCTATGAATATTTTTGCTATATTCTGTCTTTGTTCAGGATATTTATTCTCATCAAAAACAACATTTCTTGATACTTTAATTCGTTTTGTTTTCACGTTGAACATTCTGTAATTGGTATTATCATATCCAACCAATATCATCTTTTCACTTTTTTTTTCTAATTTGGTCTGCAACTGATCAGGAATATGTACATATCCTTCACTACCAAATACTCTTACATGCTCCAAAATTGGTTTGACTCCATTCCACAACTCTGATGGCGTTTTGTCTGATGTTTGGCTAGATGAGGTTCTATTAAGCAAATAAACTGCACAATTTATGGCTTCTGCCCATAAATCCAAAGATACATCACGTGCATACAGCATGGATCGAGCACTTTCTACTATTGTTCTGATATCTCTTTCTGCACGCCCATTTTGTTCTGGGGTATATGGAGCAGTACATTCATGAACAATTCCTTCTTTATCTAAGTAGTCTTTAAATGCAGTATTAATATATTCACTTCCATTATCTGTATGCAAGGCTTTTACACTGTGCAGGTATTTTTTTTCACAATAGCATTATATTTCTTGAAATATTCAAGAGTATCGCTCTTATTTCTCATGAAGTACACATGTCTGTAACTGGTTGCCGCATCCTTGAATAATAAAAAAATACCTCATACCTTGAACCGATGTATGACTCATTGGACCACATACGTCACTATATACTAGGTCACCAGGTTGTAGTTCTGCCCGACTTGATTTCTGGAATGGAAACCGAGATTGTTTTCCATAAGCACATGCTTCACATACTAATTCAGTTTCATTACTTTTTTCAATATGTAAACCTTCAACTATATTTTTCACGCTCATTTGTTTTATTTATTTAACGTTTAAATGTCCTAATCTCTCGTGCCACTTTTTAATATCACTTTTATTTTTCTGCACTAAGTTGCATGTGTCAGGAACAACTGTTTCAATGTCCAGTTCATATAAATTGTTCAACTTCATTTTTGCACACATCACAACTTCATCACCATTGTAAATTAGAGCATTACTGTCCTTCTTTACTATGGCATAACCTTTTCTTGTTATCATGCCTTCAGAAACTAAATTTCTTCTTAAGTTAGGCACATGTAGTACTTCATGTAACATGCTTAGCTCCCACTGTCCATTGACACATCTTTTTATTAAAATTTTTCCAATTCCACATACTTCTATGGACTCTTTGTTCCCCAATGTCAATGATTTCTGAGTACAAGCTGTATATTCTTCAAAAAATTCTTTTCTATTATGTCATATGGGCCGAAGCACCACTATCCAAGATCCAGGTGTCTTCTTCTGAACCACTGCCTATATTTGACTCATCAACTACATTAAAAGCTAGCATGGTATTCTTACCTTGAACTGGTTTCTTATGTATTTTCTTTGGTGCACGACATTCTCTGGCAAAGTGCCCCCTTCTTCCGCAGTTGTAACATTCAAAACGATGCTTATCAGGTTTCTCTTTGCTAATTCTACTTGTACTAGGTTCATTTTTGGTTGATTCTTTCTTCAGTTTAGTATTAGCAACCAAAAAAGCCATTTCTTGTTCTTCTTCACAAGTAATATTAGCTTCCTCATCAAGTAGTCTTGCCGTTAAGTTATTCAAGTTTTGTTTTTCAGAATCCAGCGACATCCATGCTTGCCTAAGTGATCTATATTTAGGAGGCAGAGTTCCCAATATTTTCGTGATTATAGCATTGTCGCTGATGCTTTCACCACTTTCCTTGAGCTGCTTTGCGAGATTTTCAACCTTTGCAATATGTTGTGCAACACTGTCACTTGGAGACATTTTATACTGGTAAAACCGTTCATGAATTAACATTTTGTTCAATTCACTTTTTTGTTCATATATGGATTCTAATTTCGACATAATTTCCAAGGCGGTTTCACAGTTTTCTATTAGGGTTATTTGATTTAAATCCATCGACGACGTGATAATGTACATAGCCATGCCATCCTTTTTTAGCCATGCATCCGCATTTGCTTCTGTTCTTTGTATCGAAATATCGATTCCTTTTGCTTTCAGGGCACATTTTATCTGGAATTTCCATTGCCTGAAGTTTCTTCCGTCAAATTTATCCACACTCAAAGTTCGTTCCTTTTTAAGGTTATATGAGCGTGATTTATTCGAAAATGCAAAATATGACTTCTTCTTTGCTGTTTTCTTAATTATTCAGTTTTCATAGTTTCCTGGGCCCATAACCTATTAAAGTTAGGGTTTCTTAGTGAATAAAACTGAGAAAATATACTTAATATGTTTTATATTAAAGTAACAAACGATTGCACAGCAAGAATACACAACAGTCATAGACATATAAACAAAAATATGTAACACAATGGGCAACGACAACGTGGCTATTCAACAAAGATCAAAATTTTCCTTTTCTTTTTTAACAATAATAATAATAATTTTGGTCATATGCGTGTGTGCGCTTATTGTCGAAGCGGGGATAGGGACCATCCTGAACCGACAGATGCCAAACTGCTTTTGTTGAGGAAAGTGCGGGGTTGCCAATTTGATATACAAGATCCCTTTCAACTATCAAAACACCAGGGGGCCGATTCTTGACGCTACCGGAATAATTCCGCTACCGGATTAATCCGCGAGTTTCATTCCGGTAGAGAGTAAAAAACCAATTCTTGAAATTGTTGTAGTAGCTACCGGAATCAACATTGTCGGGTCAACGAAAAGTCTTTACGGAAGTGTGGCAACGTTGCTTTAACTGTTGACGTCACAGGTAGAAGGCCAATCACAATGAGGAAAGGTAAATTTCCCGTGGAAGTGGATGAATACTGAATGTTTTGTTTTGTTTACTCTTTGCAAATATCCTCGTGTTGGTGTAAGGCCCGTTTACACCAAAAAATAACAGCAACAATGTTAATAACAAAATGTTAATAACAAAATTTGTTGTGTGAAGGCAAGATGATTTGTAGCATTTGTTGGCAACAAATTTGCTAATAACATTGTTAATAACAGAAATGTTGCCAACATTGTTTACAAAGCCAGAACTAAAAGTTAGTATCAATGTTGGTAACAAAAATGTTAACAACAATGTTAGCAACATGTAGGCTACACTCTTGGATGAAATTCAGTTCATGCAGACGGAAAGAATTAAAGTTAGTAATGGCTTCTCAGCAGGAAGTTGGGATTGCTGCAGTTTGTGTACTGTTAATTGGGGCAGCTAACCAGAAAAAGAGGAAGAAGCGAATCTGGGTTCGGCCGTACCTTCAAAAGAGATGCAGTCATAGTGGAAACATGATTTTGCAAGATCTTAAAAAGGACGAGTTAACAATGGCTGTAGGTGATATGAAATTAGACAGTTTTAGAAATTTTGTGAGAATGTCAAGCACTGATTTTGAATATTTGATTGGTCTCGTGGGGCCAAAAATTGCAGGGAATGACACAAACTACAGATTAGCTATTTCAGTGACGGAAAAACTTGCGGTTACACTTCGTTACCTTGCAACTGGGTGCAGTTACAATGACTTAATGATATTATTTAGAATATCTTTGTCATGTATATCAAAATTCATTCCACAAGTATTGGATGCATTGATTGAAACTCTAAAAGACAATGTCAGAGTAAGTATACTCCAGGTGAGCTTGAATGCTTATATTAAAATTACTTTATTTTGACTTCCGTTAACAAGGTTAATCACTCGACTTGAACATCTAGTTAATTACTGAAATAACCATGAAAATGTAGTTCCTTAATGGAAACAAACTTATTGTGAATACTTACTGTTGATGGTTCACTGACACAAATACACACAGCAGGTTTTAATTTAAAACATTACAGGTAGTGTTCAGTAAATGTTTTATTTCTTTACATTTTTAATGCTGTAGAAAGATATATATATTGGTAAGTACATGTACTGCAGTTTCACCAAAGTTCTTGATAGAAACATATCCCATAATATCAGCATTTTGTTTACCTTAAATAATGTACCTCCTTGATATTAACCTTATGCAATTACATGCCACTAGAGAATAAGTGTCTTTAAATTGGCATAGCATTTGTTTTTACTACACACATAAACATTTACAAGGTGAATCATTGTGTTAACTGAACATTAAATGAGATACCCACTTTAAATTACACTTATAAGCTATTAAAAACAAATGTTACTGTTGACTTATTTTGTGTGGAAATGCGTTGAAAGCCATTGTTCATAAAGAATTAAAGTTTTGGAGCAGGTAACTATTTTGTTTCATTTTCACGGATTCCACACACGTCCAACAAATGGCCGTACTGGTGTTGCAATTGTGAACAATCTTCCGAAATCAAGACTTCGTTAATAACTTCATCATTTAGTACATCCGGGTGTTCATGAGTTGCGTCAACAATGACTACATTCGCAGGAGTGCAAAGAGCAGCATGCTGACTGCTGTTGCCTTCTAAAACATTTGTATGAAGGGGAGATGCAGCTGCATTTGTCTGGTTGTACCTACCAAGATCAGCATGATATAGTAAAGTGGTGATTTCATGCTGTATAGTGAATTTGGCATAATCTGTTTTTAGATTACGTATTTTGGAACCTACGTATTCTCCAAATTTGTCATATTCATCTCTGTTGTGACGAGAAGCATCCAATGACTTCAAAACATTACAAGCTTCGGCCATTACCACAGCAGAATCATCTTGTGTTTTAGCACGTTTGCGTCGCACTGGCGATGAAAAGATTTTCCTACTTGCAGCACTCGTCTCTGCACTTGCAGTATCAGAGTTGACAGCTGCTATGGGAGAGGCATCAATGGACGTGCGCTCTAAATAAGAGTCGACATTCTCTTCGTCTTCATCATCTCGACTGGAAGTCTGTAAAAGAAAACATTTATATAAAAATATGAATAATACCTAAACATAAATATGATCTCGTGACAAAAAAACATACTCCAGTGCTATGATACAAAGATATGTTATTAAAAACACTGCATAATCTAATTTGGTTTTTTATGACTCTGTAGTTATAAGTGCAAGCAGTTTTGTGTGTACCAGTTGTAAATATGTGATCATAACATTGATGCCATATATTATTGACTGTTGTTTTCCCCGTTCTTCCAGATCCCGCAAACTGCTCAGGAATGGCTCAAAGTGGCCAGTGAATACGACCACAGATGGAACTTCCCACATTGTTTGGGCAGCATGGATGGGAAACATATTGAGGTCCAAGCTCCACCGAGGAGTGGAAGTGATTATTACAATTACATGGGCTATTTTAGTATTGTTCTACTTGGGATTGTTGATGCCAACTATTGTTTTCTCTATGCAAATGTGGGGTGCCAAGGCAGAATATCTGATGGAGGTGTTTTTGCTAATTCTGTGCTTCGTGAAATGATTGACGAGTCCCTGTTAAATATACCTGCACCAGCCCCATTGCCTGGAAGAACTGCTGAAAGTCCTTATGTGTTTGTTAGTGACGATGCCTTCCCTTTGAGTAAACACATAATGAAACCTTACCCAGGGACACACGGCATTAACACACTGGAGAGGATTTTTAATTTCAGGTTATGTAGAACACGAAGAGTAGTGGAAAACACTTTTGGCATTCTAGTTTCTGTGTTTCGTGTGTTAGCAAAACCTATATTATTGGACCACCAAAAAGCGACCAAAGTCACATTAGCATGTATTCATCTTCATAACTATTTGAAGAAAAGTTCTTCATCTAGACACATATATGCACCCCCTGGCATGCTTGACAGTGAAGACCCTGATACAGGCAACATAATAAACGGCCAATGGAGAAACATGGTTCACTGTGAAGGGGATGGAGCACTTACACCATTGCAACGGGTACCAAGGAGAGCACCTGATTATGCTCACGAGATTCGTCGGGAGTTTGGACATTACTTTCAAACAAGGCAAGGTTGTATAGACAGGCAAGCTGCTGTGGAATGAGATGACTGGCATTTTCCTATTGTGCAAAAATTAAAATCTATTTTTAATCTAAACACTATTAAATGTGGTAATGTTTTTCAATCAAATTGCTACATATTCCTTGAGGAATACACCTATCTGTCACCCATACTACACTTTTTAATAACATTGGTAAAAATTTTACAGTACTGTAGATACTATTAGAAATTAACTATTTCATTAAAGTTGTGAAAATTTATACATTTGGATGTACATGACATTAAATCCCAAAATTCATTGCATGTTTATGTGTTATTTTGTATTTGGTTTAGTCTGCGAATTGGCTTCGTGCAACATTTGACATTCTGTTGCAGTATATTCAATAAATATTTGTATAGGTATGTCTCATAAATATTGTATGATATTAGATACTAGTACCTATATTACTTATTCTTATAACAAAAAGTGGTAGGCCTACTTATTTCTGTATATTATCAGTGTAGGTGATTTAAAAGAATAAGTTTCAGTGATGTTAGATATGCTTTTAATGTACAGCAAGTAAATGTAGGCCTAATTAATGATGTATGCCTATAGAGGAAATAAAGTCTGAAGTACTCTATTTATCCCAAAGTTATTTATAATCTTTGTATTAATAAATTATTAAGGCTACCCTTGATATTATTTCCCACATTGGTTACATATTTTACTCACATATATTCCCGCATCAGCTGTTTTGTGCGGTTTCCACTTGTCCTTCAGGAAAAGCATCATCTTGTACGCAAACCATCTCGGTTCATCCTTAACACCATCGCCGGATTTTCCGGATATCTTCTTCACTTCTCGTTGGAACTGCCCAATCAGAGATTTAATTTTTTTCTCTACCTCTGATCCCTCACATTCGAACATTTTGCCGAGTTCTTTCAACGCATCACTCTTTTTCTGTCTGTCTTTATAGTCCTTAAGCTGATGATTCCATAAACATTCCTGTAACCTAAACTCGTCAATAAGTCTGCACGTTTTTTCTCTGCACCATTCCATTATATAGGTTATTTACAAACGATCGACTAAAGTAAACAAGAACAACGATGTTGCCAACACAATGTTCACCTTCTACGTTGCTAGCAACATTTGCAAATAACATCTTTTGATCTAGACCGCCTCAGAATGGATCGGGAAAATAATGTTATTAACAGTGTTCATAACAAAGTTTTTAACATGTTACTAATACACACAACTTTTGTTGATCGCAAATGTTATCAACAAAATGTTGGTAACAAATGTTATTAACATTTAATTAAATATATTAACAATGTTAATAACAGAATGTTGGCCACAATGTTGAAAACATTATGTTTCCAGCATTTTTTCAACTTTTATCAGTAACATTGCTATAAACACATGTTATTAGCAATGTTATCGCCGGTGTAAACTGGCCTTAAGGGTGTAGGTTGAAGATCTACATATCAAATTGAAATGAGCTGTAAAGTTACGGCCGAACAACGGGAAATTTTGCTATCATTCATGGAAAAAAATGATTCTTTGTCCAGAGGAAAATTTAATCCTGAATTTACCAAGAAACGTGCTGATAGTTTGTGGCAAGAATTTTATTAAAATTTACAATTCTTATCCCTTAAAAGTACTCGTTTTTTAGTTTATTGTTTCTGCTTACTTGATAGAATTTAAAATTCTTATCACTTAAAAGTAATCGTTTCTTAGTTTGTTTCTGCTTATTTTGCCGCAACTTTTTATGTTAGTGTAAAATTTGAGGTGACAATAAATTTTATGCGGTGTTTCTTGATTCAGCAAACAATTGTCAATGTGTACATTAAGATTTTTATAACTGCAAGTCAATACAAAATTATAACATTTTATGAACATCATCTGGCAATTATCTCATGGTGCGGGGAGAAATGGGTAAAAGTTCCGTATTGCGTATCCAAGTTAACCTGTGATCCTGTTGGCATGATCCTGTACACCTGATCCTGTGGTACATAATGCTTATTTTTTTAGCAGTGGGCAGGCGCGTAGCGCCGACGCATTTCGCGCGAAATCTGAAGTTATTCCAACTGATAAGAAAGATAAGCATCATAGAACACAGGATCAGGTGTACAGGATTATGCCATTAAAATCAAAGGTATATCTAGATACACCTGGATAAGCAAAACGGAACTTTTACCAAAGTTTGTAATTGTTTGGTGTAGGGGCTTCTTGAAAACAATCTTATGAATTTATCAACAATCTTTCAACTATATCTCCTTCCATCATTTATTTAATAATACTTGTGTGGGTTTTCATCGGTGTGTGTTGTTTTCAATCATATTATTTGCGTGGTAGGAATGTTGGCTCTGTTTGCAAGATAGGGAAGGGTAAATAGGATAACCTTTATTTTCACAATCACTTATCACTCTGGGAAATTCATATATAAATGGACTCATTTCGAGTACTTTTCAATTATTCCGGGATGGATGTACTTTTAACGAATACATGTGCATAAACTAACTACCACTATAGTTTTGTTCCATCAAAACATGACACACGATTGCAATATTTGGTGTCAAAAACGAATTACGTAATATGGAAACTACGTTACCGGTATTGTATTTATCACAATGCACGTCAAATAAGCCACAAATTTATACACAGGAAAAATTTCAATGTTTTTTATGCTAAGTAGGTACAATATAAAGTATGTACTTAATGGAAGATGGTAAATATAACTTTCGTAACGTAATATTTAAATACCTGCCATTGAAAATCACACAAACAAAAATGTAATACTTAAAACATTAAATATTAGTTAAATTGTTACAAAAGTTTTCTCGCCACGCACACACGAATTTTGAAGGTTGAAAGCATCACATGGCGTATTTTTATCTGAATAATCACATAACATAATGAGACGAATAAGTTATTTCTGGTTTTAAATGAAGTATTATAATATAAGTATATAAACACACGCATTATTAAACGAGATTTAAATGTAACTAACCTAAACTAACCAAACATACAAACGATTTAAAAAAATTTCAGAACCATACCAGAGACTCCATTTTGGACAAATCATGGTTTCAAATAACAAACGTTTAAATCTCTACCGGAATTGTGATTCCGCCAGCTCACGAGGTGGCGGAATAATTCCGGTAGTTTGTGACGTAATTCCGATACATAATTCCGCTAGCGAGTGTTCAAGAATAGGGTTTAGCAAATCTCTGGTGGAATCAAGTAATTCCGCTAGCGGAATTCTTCCAGCAGCGTCAAGAATAGGGCCCCAGAAACGTATTTTCACATTAGAAGCTATAAGTATGTAAATGATATATATATATTTTCTCGTCTTTTAACCCCCCCCCCCCCCCCTGAAATTTTAATGACGCAGTCTGCGTCGCTACCCCCCCTTCTGGGCACCTCTGGCCTAATTGCTTCTTGGATTTCCAAAACCAGACTAATGGCCTGGTTATCCACGCATAGTTAGAATTCTTTGGAATCCAAGTAATCCGCGAATTTCTTGCATCCCTATTTTCATATGCTGACTAATTGCTTTCGCTACCTTGCAATGATCGGCTGGCCCAGCTACAGGCAACAGACATCTGTCCACTTCCCGATTCAAAACTGCTCCCAAATCAAGCTAACTGCCATCAACATGCAATACAAATTTTCTGGAAAAATTTTTCAGTTGTAGCTTTTTCTTGCTCTTTCCCCCCATTGAAAGACCACTCCTTTTTTTATTCACTTTATTTAAGAGCTCCGCTAACATTGACAATTTTGATATAGAACGGGCGTTAAAACCGACCATACCTACAAAAAAATCATGCTAAAACGAATGTAATGGGTAGACAATTCAAAAAGCGTAAATAAACCTGAGTTAATGGCTACCTACAACAGAAGCTGTCCCGCTTATTACCTTGAAATGAAATCTCCCTCACACAACATCCACCTGCAGTGGCCGGCAGATTTTTCATGGCCTTGTCAAGCTTTTAACATTCCGTCGCCAAGCGATAACTTTGCTTCCCCTTCATCTAAGATGAAACAAAATATCTCTTATGGATATGCATATTTTTGTCTCTTCTCGTAGTCTATCATCATAACTTTCTTCCAAGCAGATATGCTCGTACGAAGTTAACCACGGCCATGACTTGTAAACGTGATATCTTAAAAGTTTACCAACTTGTAATTTGCGTCCTGCTGTCAGGGTGGGTCCACGCATTAAAAAGTCTGTCTTGAAATGTAACCGAGCCCCTCCTGCCCCCCTGCCCCCTCGACACACCCGGCTGCACTCTACAGGTTTTTACGAGCCCGTGCTGTTGTAGGCGGATGTTTCTCCACCGCCTGACACCAAGCGATGCTCCTACGGGGAGGATGAGGGGGATGGGGGGGGCGCAGAGAGTGATAGCCCCCACGGAGCCCAAATTTTACTTTTTTGTTTTTAGGGTATAGTTATGTTCACTTGAATACTTTAGTTCGTGTTTCTTTCATTAAAAGTTGTTTGAAATATTAAATAACAGTGTGTTTGAGACCATAAATGTGTAAACATGCCAAGCAAGCCTACTGGGTCTCCGCTCTGGACCACTCGCACGCCACAGCGCGGTGCAGGAAGCACCAGCTAGTCCCGCCTCACCGACACAGACCATGCCCCCCACGAGGGTGGATCCAGGGCCCAGCCCTGTTTAGTTCTGACTGTTTAACTATTATAATTTTTTTGCAAACTAGAAAAACATATTGAATATTTTATAAATAAAGCTTAGTTTGGACTTATAAAATAGTAAAAATAATTTTACCCTGTATTTTCAAGTTAAATAACATTCCAGAAAGAGTTTAGGTAAGAAATAACCATGAAATTATAATGTAACGCGTGAATGTGAAATTGTTGCGGGGGGGGGGGGGGGAGAAGCCGTCTCCGATCCTGGGTCAAGGGACCGTAGTCGAATGTGGGGGTCATTATATAAACACACCCCTAACTAGGCGCACCCCTCAAGTTTCCCATGGTTTCTCAAAATCGCTGCTAGGACTGTTCCTTTTATTACCTTCAGCTAATTCTTTTGACAAAAAACAGGTGGAGTGTCACCCTGCTCAAGGAAAAATAAAATGACATCCACTTGATATGTAGGTACTTCCAGGCAGCAGTGTGGATTCTGATGCACGCCTCCCAATCATTGCAATTTGTGTTTTAATTGTTTGTGGGCTGCTAAAGTCTTAATTTTGCCAAGTTTGAAAATGTTGCAGATGATGAAATTTTTGAAACAACTTCCATTTTCCGGAGAAGCGACGAGCTGGACCCAGCGTGTGGCCCCGGGCGGGGAAGCTCCTGGGACTGCCACGAGGGCCAGTCGTGCGTACTGGTGAGGGTGAGATGAACAGCAAGTACTGGAGTTGGGAACGGCAAACATATCTCTGTAGTGACATGCAAACGAAGATTAGGACTGTATCTTGAGTGAACTGTAAGGAGTGGGAGAGAATAAATGGGCTACACATTTTGATAATCATAGTTTATTAAGAAAACTAATATAAAATCAAAATAGAGAACAATATAATTTTTTTTACAATACAAATATAATTAAATAAATACTTAATGTTAGTTGCATTCATACCACACTAATTAACAAATTATAATTTAAATTTGTAATAAAAATGAGTTTACATTTGAATGTTACTGTTAAACATTTATCTCCAGCAATAACTCTGGCACCATCTCAATTTAGTACGTAATCTTATTGATTTTACAGCATACATTGTTACAGCTAATGTACGCTGTAACTAAATTTTAGTTTCAAAACCCAAACACCAGAACATATTTGTTCACATTTAAGAGATAGTGTTATGCTTAAACTGGATAGTGTTCAACACAAGTCAAATATTGCCTTGGTTCTTACCAAAAGCATCTTCTTCAAGAGATTATAACTTGTAAAGTAATGAGATTCAAGGAGTTCATAAACCAATATCAACCATTTCAAAAATTATTATAGTTTGCTGAGTCTGAATACATTGGTTTTGTTGGTGTAAGGCTCAGGTAACCCTCTATTTTCTATGCAGGTAACTCAGTCAAAAGATTTTCTATGAGATACATATAGTATAATTTAAAGTACAATTTGTAAAAAGAGGGAATTCCTTGAACATTGAGCAGAACACACCACACGACTACAGAAATAAAATGTAAAATTCTAGAAACAGTAATATCAAAGGTAATAAAAAAGAGTTATATTACAGTTGGCAAAAGTGTTGACACTGCTTTACAACTTTTAATTAGTTAAATTACAAAATTCAATGAATATGACAAGTGCAATATACATTTTTATAATTATAAGTATGTATGTATGTATGTATGTATGTATGTATGTATGTATGTATGTATGTATGTATGTATGTACTGGTATCTTATCTATTTGCCGTTAGCACCAACCTACAAAAATTCTACAATATACCACCTAACTAATGGCACACTATGAGATACATACTAACTACCCACATGAAAATGAGATAAATGTACCAAGCCTGAAATATTAACAGCAAAGTGTCACATAAAATGAACATACGTATAAACATTCATAATATAATAAATTTTACACAAAATTACTAACCCCTATTATCTAAAAGTCAATGCATACATGTACTTGAAGATACACCTTTTATTGTTAATGCGTGAATAAATGTGGTCGCAAAACAACTTACAACATATGTATCTTACAGTTAGTGACTAGCTATGTGCGAGTCTTAGGAACTGATGTTACGAGGCTTAACCTTCATTACTTCAGAGACTACACAGGGAGCGTGACTAGAGATTGAACTAACTTGAGGCATGCCAGAGAAGTTCTACCTTCAAACAAGATGTCTCTTGTACTCGAAGCTTATATCATATCAGTGCAACAACTAGCAATCATGCCCGATTCAACCAAATGGTCAAAATTGTTGTCTGCAATTTTACGCAAAATCAAACACACCTCACATGAATACCCATGTTCGGTAGCATGTCCGATGTATACATACATACAACCTAAACCAATGATATGACATTAGGAAAGGGCTAATAAAGTCCTTAAATACCACAAAATACTTAGTATTCAAAAGATTTGATATTAAAAAAATACAAAAAAAATTAGAGGAAATAAAGTAAATTAAATAATTCAAAACTTATAACTTCTGAAGTTTACTAGACAATTTTTTTTCTTCATACCTATTCTGTTGTCCCCAAGATATTGTACAATTAAGATGTAATTATAATAATAAATTTACAATACGTGTTGATTCTGAAAACTTAGTTTGTAAAACAACCATTAAATGGGTAGATTTTTTTCAACACCATAGTTAATATTTTTCATTTATTGAACATTATTTAAGTTTTGACCCTTGACACCCAGATTCAGATTCGAGGATTATATTTGAGGTATTCTCTGGGATTCAAATTCGAGAAAATTGGGATTTGACTCATCACTATTTGATATAGTACTTGCATTAATGAATATTTTGGCATGTGAGCATGCATACACATCTAAACTCTTTCTATATTCCTCACCCTAATCTTCAATTTCAAGCAGTGAATACATTCTCACATCCTAATGCATGGCTCACAATCACTTGTTCCTGATAGACAACTTCTCTCAAACAAGTATGGCACACTGGTAGACCTTGCGTACTTATTTTTTTAATAATAATAAAAAAATACAAAAAAATACAAAAGATTTTTTAAAGTACTCTTTGAATGTAAAACAAAATGCATAAAAATTCATCATGTGATAACCAAAACTCTATAGACAAACTTAATAGCAATTCCGAAGTACCGTTCACGCGTATACTGCGAAGGATAAAATAAATATGGCACTGATGAGAATTTTCACGTTCTTACACTTGGTAAACTGTTTATTGTTCGAGTTTATCTTTCAACCATCTATTGTTGGAATACAAGCCTCTGGAAGAAACGTTGGTAAATAAATAATCAAGCACACCCCAGAGGCCTCCTCAATCGACGAAATAAATAATTTTTGCAAATCCGATGCAGTCATTTTTGATAAAAGGTAAATAATTAAAGCACTACCCGCACCGCAGAGATGGTGACCATTTTTCTACAAACAGATGCTTAACGACTTCTCAACAATCAACGAATAAGTTGGTTGTTTACGATTTAATTAAATATCCCGGTTAGCAGACATTTTATGGTTTTCGTGGTTTGTGGTGAGTTCCTATCTAATCAATAGAGACCTGCAAAATTCGCGGATTCATTGACCTCTAGGATAGACTCCACAGTCCTTTAAATACTCGCGGAAATGACACCTGTTCATCGGCTACTGATGCGTGAGACGTCTCAACTAGGCTGTCCGTAATTCGGCACTTTCTTGGCTTAGTGTTTCCCGTTGGCTCACAGTTCCCCGGATAAAATGTGGGCCAATCGCAGAAGCGGTACGAAGGTATAGTTGATTTGATGCTAGCCTATCGCTAAATGAATCCGCGTATTTTGCATGTCTCTACTAATCATACAATCTTGGCTCAAGTAATAACATTGAAATTCTTAATCACTGAAATGAGTTAAAATTTGTAACATAGTAAACATCAATTCCTTGCTGCATAGTACTAATGTCCGGTCCGGCGATGCAGTGTCCAGGCAGCAGCGATGCCGAGCGAGTCTCAGCGATAGGAGGAGGGGCGGGCGCTGGGCTCGGCAGACTTGCGACGGCCGCAGCGGGCGGTCACGGGACGCTCCGACGCATACGACAGGTACACCTGCGATAGGTCTGGCGGGTGGTACTGCAACACACGCGCACATGCACACCATCATCACATGCTCTTCCTGGTGGGTGGAACCCTTGTTTAGTTTTGTTTTCGCTTGTATCGGAAACAAATTCTTTTTATATTGATAAAGAAGTCTTAAGTGGATACATGTTATTGTATTTTCTGCCACGGGATACTAGTATAAGCAAAGGAGGCACAGTATGTTTTGTTTTATAACTTTGTTGTTAACGTTTTGTTTTTCTTCGTTTTTCAAGCTTCCGTTTGGAACGATCTCACTGCCATTCAATCTTTCTCTGCTGTCTAAGAGCGGTAACCAATTACAGGGCTTCACAAGTATTGCTTTAGATTTTACACTGAAAGAAATTATAATATTAAAATATAAAAAATTATATAAAAAAAACAGCATGTTTCCTGAAAATAATTTGGTAGCATTTACAAGGTGCATTAACCATAAATAAGAGACAAGATTATACTATGAATTGAAATACAGTATAAATAACACCGAAAACCATGTTGATATGCCATAAAGCACTGAAATGCGACAAAAAATCATGAAATTAATCAGCATATTTTATCCAAACTCAACTCAGATTTAAAAAAAAAAACACATTATCTTTTAAAATATTATAATCAATTAATGTAAACTATTTAGCATGTCCAAAATGTATGTACTAAAGAGATTGTAAAAAAATATTTCTTTGATATTGCAACTGTTATTAGCAACAAATTTCTACATTATGCCATTGGGACGTTTTTCAAACATATAATTGCTGAATTATTTGTATTGTTCCCACTAGTTAGACATGCATATAACAAATTACTATATTGTAAATGTGCCTCACGTAACAGTCAGAATGACACTTTTTTGGCGAGGTTAGTGTACATTTAACATTTAAGTGTCGTATTTGTTGAAAATTGTGCAATTTTTACGAATAACAGAGTTCATAAAAATATAAAAACAATAAAACCAAAATATCTTGTTTTAAAAATGAAACCATTAACTCTAATCTCAATAAAACATCAATTAAAAAATAATCTAGATTGTAGGATATTGTGGCCAAGGTCACTAAACACTTCTTGGTGTCTGATTTGAGGCCACATCCTTGTAAACGACGATGCACCAGAACACCAGGTCTAAGTTGCTAATCGACATAGAGATAACGGCTACAAGGCTACTAGTTAGCGAAAACCAAACATCGCTGTAGATTTATACCAAAGTGTGTGACGCGGAGTCCCGGGCGAGCCGGCAGGCGGAGACTCACCTCGTGGCCGGGGCCCGCCGAGTGCAGGGACAGCTGCTTGCGCATGTTGTTGCCGGTGTAGGCCACGCACTTGAGCTGCCACTCGCCGATGTCCTCGTTCCAGTGCATGTAGTTGTCGATCATCGCCTGCGCAACAGGGGCCACGCTCGCAACCGCGGCACGTCTGAACAGACCTCCGCGACGGCTCCACGTCCAGGGGTCCCGGTGAACGACCCGGGGACTCGAACCCCGAGCTATCCCAGGTGGGAGGCTGGTGAGCCGACTCACCACCCAGCACGGCCCCGATACGACCACAGCGAAACCCTCACAGTGCAGCAGAAGAAACCGCCCTCACTCTAGGAATTCATGTCGACACTTGCAGACTATAGCTGTTGTCAACTAAATACTGAGACAGCTAGTGAATAAATGGTATAATGTGTACATGACTACATGAACGAATATACGAATGAATAAATGGACCAATTAATAGATGAATACTTGAATTAATATATGAATGAATAAATGAACAATGAACAGATGAATACCTACTTGAATGACTGAATGAATGAATAAACGACCAATGAACAGATGAATACCTACTCAAATGACCGAATGAATGAATAAACGACCAATGAACAGATGAATACCTACTCAAATGACCGAATGAATGAATAAATTATCAATGAACAGATGAATACCTACTTGAATGACCAAATGAATGAATGAACGAACGACCAATGAACAGATGAATACATACCTACTTGAATGACCAAATGAATGAATGAGAAACCAATGAACAGATGAATACCTACTCAAATGACCGAATGAATGAATAAATGATCAATGAACAGATGAATACCTACTTGAATGACCAAATGAATGAATGAACGACCAATGAACAGATGAATACCTACTTGAATGACCGAATGAATGAATGAGAAACCAATGAACAGATGAATACCTACTCAAATGACCGAATGAATGAATAAATGATCAATGAACAGATGAATACCTACTTGAATGACCAAATGAATGAATGAACGACCAATGAACAGATGAATACCTACTTGAATGACCGAATGAATGAATGAACGACCAATGAACAGATGAACGCCTACTTGAACGAGTGAGTGACTGAGTGAACGGCGAGGCACCTGGTAGCGCTGGGGGATGAAGGCCTCGATGATGGTCTCCTGCAGCCGCAGCTCGCGGGACAGGCTGCGCACAGAGTCCAGCATGCCCTCCATCTCGCGCTGCTGCTCGTGCTGCAGGTCGTTCAGCTCCGCCTTGGCCGACATCAGCAGCCCGAACACCTTCTTCAGCTTCTTGGTCTTGCCCGTCGCCTCGTCCTGCAGCGTCGAGTACTTCTCCTCGATGTCCACCAGCTCCGCCTGTCCGCGGGGCACACGCATACAGCCAGGATTCACACAATGTCCTACGCAACCACAACGCACGATATGTACGTGTAAAACACTACTTGTCAACACGCAAAAAAAAAAATCCAAAAATTATTTTAATAAAACCCGGGTTTTTCCTTTAAAACCCTATAAAATTTAGTTAGGTTGGGTTTTTTTTTTCCAACCCTGGTGTCAGGTAATTGTCTTGCTACTGATGATGTCAGCTGCAATGACTGCCGAAACTTGCGACGTTTCGGCAGTCATTGCAGCTGCCATCATCAGTCGCAAGACGTCTACCTGACACGGCCTACACCCAGAGGCCAAGAAAATGCAGACAATGGCCGTGAAAGCCCGCGATCTCTCATCATGATGCAGATCATTCGGCCACTTGCCCTGACCGTCCCTCCCGCGGCGAGACCAGGGGTTGCAAGACGGGAACAGGGGAACAGGGCCCGGCACGCACCTCCTTGGCCTGCAGCGCCTCGCGCAGCTGCTCCTCCTTGCGCTTGCGCTGCTCCAGCTCGCGCGCCGACGCCTCCAGCAGCTGCTCCTGCACCTGGGCCTTCTCCAGCAGGTTCTCCCCGCCCACCAGGATCTTCCTCTCCAGCGTCTGGAGCTTCTCCCGCAGCTCCTCGTGCTCCGTCCTGCAAGTCAACCAACCAGCGCTGCAGCTCTCTCTATTGCCTCGCAGTGCTGCCAGGTTCTGAATGAGCCACGCACCACACTTTCAAAACAAACATTAAAAAAAAAAATTCTGTGAGATTATTGGATTGAAAATGATACGGTTAACTCTTTTTTTTTTTATATAACGAACGACAAATGAAGATTACAAATGCTGAAACAAACTTATTTCAGAAAAATTCCCCTGACGCGTTAAAAAAAAAATCCCCGGCTTTACCACGTTTTTCCTTGACTTTTCTCGGTTTCCCTGGTCTGTGGCCACCCTGTTCGAACGGAACCTTCGAAGTACAGTAATTTGCACACTGTGAATTTTGAGCTGCAAAACTACATCCCTACTTGTACATCCGATTATTTTACTACTTTAACTTATTTAGAGCACACCCAGACAACCCACCGGCTCGAAGACACATCCGCCACGTCCAGACCGCCTTGCCGGGAGACCAAACCCTCGCGTGACCAACGGTAAAACTGTCGGCACAAAACTCAAAAGGACAAAATGCTTTATGTCGTGATCCTACTCAGCTTCTAACAAGAGTTTTTGTCTGACATTTTATTACTTCCCCAAAATATTTTACAAATAAATTTTTACCATCAAAAAGATTTGAAAAGAAATCTTGTTCTAATGGAAAATAAATTTCCATTTGCTTTTTTTTTTTTGTTGCATTATAAGACATCATTGAGTCCAAGACGTACTTAAATAACATTTATGTATCTGCAACAGAGACCGCCCACTTGGTCTGGTGGCTAGCGTGACTGGCTGGAGGGTCCAGGGGCCCGGGTTCGATTCCCGGCCGGAGAAGGAATTTTTCCAGCCTTCCCCGTTCGTGATGTCCCTTTCACCCTCATCCCACGGAAGACAGTGGCAAACCATCACCGAATCATGCTCCGTTTCTTGAGGCACATTTTGAACAACCATCTTAATGACCTGCTCTAGTTACACTTGCAAAAACCTTTATGAGTTTTCCTGCTGAAGTAGCTAGTCTTCAATATGGTAAGCTGGTAAGATATTTTAAAATATCTTTAACTACAAAATGATTGGTTTTGAGATCAAATAAATTTGGTGAACGTAAGACGCCATCAATTGCAAGACACACTCCAGTTTATGAGCATAAAAGTGACAAAACAATGTGCATCATAGAATCGAGTCAATTCAGTACTAACATATACAGCCGCATATGTTTTATAAAACTATTTTTAATAACTAACCTGAAAGCCTATACTTAACGTAAAGTAAGCACAACCCTAGACTAGTTAGGATACACAGCTTTGAATATGCCACCATTATCTACGGCCATGAGTGTTGTCTCTGGTTTTTGCAGACTTTACATTACTTCATTTACTGAAATTTAGTTCACGCATACGGACGTCCTTTCCTCACAAACCTTCCTAAAGATAAAATCTGGAGGCAGGAAACCAAAAATATCAATCTATAAAGATAATATATTAATGTTGGATACAACAGATAGTTGGGAATAAAAATATTATGACATTTTTTTTTGAGGTAGAACTGACTCACAAAGTTTTCTTCAACTCCACTTCATTCCTCTCCTGATCTTCCAGTTCCTTCAGTTCTTCCTCCTCCTGCACTTCATCAGAGTCCTCCTTCGCCTCGGGCACCTGGCGACGTAGAACAGGGTTCTCATTGGTTACTCATGCACCGTGCAACACAGGCGCATCAATCCAGTGACCAATAAAAACATTGCGTGAGCACTGTAAAACTATTAGACACAAGTAACGAGAGAAGACATTACCAACAATAACATTTACAACTTTTTTTATTTCAAAATTGTAGATATTCCAAATCCTTCACCTGTGCGTCTCCACTTTCTCCTTGGCTGGACTTCCTTCGCGTCTTCCTCTTCCTGCCTTTCGCCGCCTCCTCCTCTACGTCCTCCGAGTCGCTGAGTTCAGGCTCGCTCCCGTCGTCTGCAATAAGCACCAGCCCCCGCTGTCACCTCTCTCCCTTGCAGGAGGCTGCGTTGCGATAACAATTCACGGAGTCCACGTCATGTTTTAAGGTTACCAACTCTATGCACCGTCACGGCGGTTGTTTTACGGTCTGTCCCTTGTCAGACACTTCTTACTCGCTTAAGGGGTAACAGAAAAAGTTGATATATTTAAAACTTCAGTACTGCTTTGACCTAAACAAAAATCGGTGGTCAAGCATTTGCACAATTTTTTTAAAGAGGGACTTCATATGATATATATATGAAATAAAAGCTATATATATAAGCTATATATATAAATGGATATATATTCAACCCGACACATAAAAAAATTAATACATGCGATGTTTGGAAGGCAGCATGTTAAGACCAAGGAACTTCAAGTGTGGAAGGAGTGATGGTTCCGAGGGGAGGAGGCAGCGTCCTGAACGCGGGGCTGGGGACCTGACGCGCGGGCAAGCGGAGCGTGGAGGTGTACCGTTGCCGTGCGCGGAGAGTCCTGCGTCCTCCAGCTGTCTGCGCAGGTCCTCGATCTCCGACTGGAACTGGCGCAGCAGCGCGTCCTTCGGGTCCTCGTTGACACGCGCCCTGTTCGTGATGTTCTTGGCGCGGTTGGCGTAGCGCAGGGTGCTGATCGTCTCGTCGTAGTTGTAGTCCGCGGGCCCGATGTTGGCACACTGCATTACGAAACTCAGTTACCAAACATTAACATTACACGGTAATCTAACACTTAACCAACAATGTGAAAACTAAATTGAGACTTCACTGCTTTAATTTATGTCAAATGATCTCCAAGGGCATTTGCAAGTACATTTCTTGCACCGGCTTGAAGCTTGGACAAGTCGACCGTAATTTTTTAGTGTAATACTGTTGTATGCAGACAAAACCATCTCCCTAACTTTGTATTTTTTCTAATTTATAATGTAAAAAGCAGTCACAGTCAAACTCGAGATGGCCGCCTAGGCACAAGTTGGCGCCGGGCACTGTGGCTTTCCACCAATTTTGGGTGAATTTTAAGTTTTCCATTATAACAGGAAACTATCCATAAAGACAGTTATTTTTATTTGGATGATACATACAAACCTGTGAATTTCGAAATTAATTTTGGGGATAAATTTTTAGATTTGTTAATGTCCTCTCAATGCAAAATGTGTGCACTGTTTTGATTATGTAATATTTTTCAGAAACAACATTTTTTAAAATTGATGTCACCTCCTTTACATGTGGAAAGTTTTTTTTTCCCCCACTTTGTACTGTTCTCTTAAACCCAACAATATTTGAAACATGCAAACCCACAATGAGCTGATTCGCTATTTTCAGTTAAATAACTATGTTTAAAGACCGGAAAAATTTGCGGATTCATTTCACGACAGCCTGAAATTCAAATAGTTATACCTCTGTGCTGTCTCTGCTATCGGCTCACAACTCACCTGGACGACTCTGGGCCAGTGAGAAACACTCAACTGAAGCTGTATCGCATCATAGGCCGCTACGTTGGGACACCTCCCCAAAACAGCAGCCAATGAGAGGGTGATATTTGACCGAGTGTACGTAGAACTATAAAGTTCATCATAAGAGGTCATTGAACCCGGGAATTTTTTCCGGTCCCTAACTATGTTGAATAAGCAGGTAGGAACTTGGGGAGGGAAGCGAAGCTCACCATGACCGTCTTGGAGTTCCCCCCGAGGGAGTCCTGCAGCAGGCGGGTGAGCTTCGAGTTGCGGTAGGGGATGTGGGTGCTCTTCCCGTCCACGAGGGCGGAGATGACGTTGCCCAGCGTCGAGAGGGACAGGTTGATCTTGGTGGCTTCCTTGAGGCGCACGCCCGTCGCCCCGGTCTTGCTCTGGCGCTCCGAGCCCTGCGGCGAGCGACAACCGTGCAGGGGGCGAGCACCCGCCTTCCTTCGCCGGAGACGAGATCCAGAGACACGGAGCAGGAACGCAGCAAACCCCACACCGTCCCATCAGCTTGGATTCAAACTCAGACCGAGCTGCCGAGAGGCAAGAGGTCTGACCTCACCTCTTCACTAAGTGTGTACGTCCCGAGGAACCGCAAACATGCACGTTTGAAGGATATCTTAATTTCCTGCACCTTCACAGTGGACAGTAAGAACTTCAGGCAAGCTGAACAGTAAATGCCTTAACCCTTTGTTTTGTAGTGGTATTTCTATGATACCACTTTGAAAAAAATGTTACTATTCGCAATGTTTCAATGGCATTGCCGAAATACCTTGTGCTGCTATCTGGCGATCCTAACAAGAACAAGCAACATTGGCTGCTTTAATTTTTCCTTCCGCCACGTCTGCTAAAAGTAACACAATAGATTCTAATTTATTTTTAATATATTTCTGTGTGCCTCAAAGTGTTTAAGACACAGCTACTGCTTACCGAGTGGTGGCCTGCTCACTCTCAGTCACTCTCACAAACACGGTAAGGCCCAAGTGGCAGCGGACAGCTACGGCATTGGAAGTCGGACGAGGAGGAGACGGGGGGAAGAGAGGACCACGAGGCAGGAGAATGACCACAGTGTGAAAGGCTGCACAGAGACGAGGACATGTTTATCTCCATCTCGGCCAAACAGTAGTTACACTGTTCCACACGATCCAGCGATGATGGTTATAAGAACTCTCATCTCTCTCTCTCTCTCTTTCTCTCTTTCTCTCTCTCTTTCTCTCTCTCTTTCTCTCTTTCTCTCTCTCTTTCTCTCTCTCTCTCTCTCTGGCGACAGTGACACACATTCAGATAACTTTCCTGAAGCACGCATTACTTACAACGAACAGACTTTCACTGCTTTACATACAAATATTTTTTTTTTACAATGGATCAATAACACTATCTAATAATCTTTAAAATGTGAATTTTTTTTTCCATCTCTTGGTGAAATTGCATTAAGTAAATATTTATTTTTAATATTTCCAATTTATATATATATATATATATATATATATATATATATATATATATATATATATATCACACGTGTTCATTTTGGTATCTTAACATTAAACTTAATGCAATTCTTTAATCATTTTCACTACAATATTCTTTAAATCCTACGTGGATATAAAAAAAAAAATATCTTCGTGCAGGAAGCATTCCTAAAACTTACCCTTAAAAGGTTGTTATCTTCATTCAGATGTATTTACATGTAATAAATACTCTATGTATATTCTTTAACCTACAGATTTTTAACATTTATATTTATATTTCCATCCTTGGAAACAATTATTTAATAAATTAACTGGCATTTACTTTAATGGGGAACATTTTTTGGTGTAAAAAGAACTATAACATTCAAAACACTGGAACTGAGATTAGCACCAAAAGTGAGTATGTTAATGTGCAAAACATTAGAAATTTATAAAAAAAAAACTATCCTCTAAGCATGATATTTCACCATTAAAAAACAATTTATTCTCCCAAAGATTTTATCTTTACAACAAAGATACACAGTCTATAAGACGTAATCCACAAGTCGGCCCTAGGTTCAAATCTCTAGCAGTGATTAGAGAAACGCTGCTGAGGAAACGGTTTACGTCATGTAGTTCAGCTGGGTTTCCAACTTTCTCGTGACAACTCTACTTATGAATGTGACACATGCCAAGGTTAATGTTGGAACCTCACAATGTGTGTAAGTGATCATGGCTACGAGAACAAAGACTGCGTTTGTCTAACGTGTGTAACACTTTTCCTTTTCGTGTGAATTGAGTATATCAGAAGCAAAGATGTGCAAGTGAATTAAGCTTAGTTTATTGGCTTTCATTGTTGTTTTCTTAAAAATAAAAACACATTTTGTTAAATAAACTGAATGAATCTTACAGTAAGTACACTCTGTGCCCCTTTGGGACCAAACTTTTTGACCTTTGCCCAGGAACAGTTTCATGTTAAGGAGGTGCCTCCCATTTCAGGTCATGATTTTATATTTATATTAATCACTGATCAACTTTTAGACTTTTTCAATTTTTTTAACTTTCACGAAATGAAAAATATATATACAGCGCATACTTTTTGCATAATTAGCTGCCAAAGTTACATTTTTAACGTTTTTGGGTTGTACAAATAAGGAGAATTTAATTTATTGCAGAACTGAAACTTTTTAGGTTTAACTGCAATTTCACTCGCTACTTCATGATATGGTTAATATATTTTGCATTTCTATCACAAAAACTCATTTCATGTTTCTTGGCTGTCAAAAATTCGTAACAAATTCGAGAATTTTGAAATGCCAGGTAAAATTAATTAATATTTCCTGAAAGAATTTTCAAACCATTTCTTTGAAGTAGCCAGAGGCATTGCATTTAAACCTAAAAAAAGTTTCAGATCTGCAATAAATTATATTATCCTTATTTGTACAACCCAAAAATGTTAAAAATGTAACTTTGGCAGCTAGTTATGTAAAAAGTATGCGCTGTACATAATTTTTCATTTCGTGAATGGTTAAAACAATTGAAAAAGTCTGCAAGTTTATCTGTAATTCTTGTGAATATAAAATCTTAACCTGAAATGGGAGGCACGCCCTTAACATGCAAGTAAATGTGAACCTATGTTCCGTCACTTCCAACTGCCTCGACGGCAACGTCCGTGACGCCGAGCGGAGAGGGGGAGGTGGGGGGTCTCACCGCCAGGTCCACCAGGTGCAGCTTGCCCATCTTGATGTGCTGCTTCCCGTCCTCCCCCGCCATGGCGTTCTCGATGGTGATGGTGAAGATGGCGTGCGAGCGGGAGCTGGTGGCGTTCATTGCCGTCGCGCCCACCATCCCTGGCGACAACCACGCACACGTGCCCTTCTCGCCAGGATTGCAACACACTTCCCACTCGCTTCCTCGGTTTCATTAGGTCTCCTCCTCATATTCAGTACTGTGGCACAACTTAAACAACAACTTTTTATTCCTTTTAAGAAGTATTCTTGTGTTTGACGTGTGTGTTACGATCATGATTTATATATTTTTTTATGCTTTTTGATTTATTACGACGATTGGCCGCTTGAATTTTGTTTTTATTAGTTTGGTAATATGTGTGGTTACATTTTTAATGTGCTACGAGTAATGTCCAATGAACTAATGCAATAGTTTTTGCCAGTTTCTGTATAGTAATTGGAGAGAAACATCAGTTCTAAAAACCGTGGAAAAAAAACAAAAGACTCCCGAGTTCGTCAAAGTGCTGTTGCCATGCGCCAGTATTGGCAGATGTTTTCCCGTGTAGTATTTCTGTGATTGGCCGGTGAGGCCAGACACCTGCAACTTCCATCGGCATTGAAATTTAAAAAAAATCATGAATTTAGTGTTTTAGCAAAATTTAACTTAAATCACAAAAATGTAAATTTAATATAATAAATTCAATAAACTTAATGTTATCGGCACAAAGTTTGTAACATAATGTATCTTAATAGATTGTAAAATAATTTACTTTATTTGAGCTTGTCTCTCTTAGTCATTAACTCATTTTTACATTTTTACATCTGCTCTATACATTTTCCAAACTCACACTCACTTGCAGATTAAATTTTATTCCGAAAAGTTCTGCCTACTTTGGCGAAATTAGATTAAGAAATATCCGAGTATATAATGATGGGAAACACACTATCTTTATGAATGAAATTAATTTATAAAAATAAAAAAACAATCTGTACTCAATGAATCAAAGGGAAAATTTCTAAAGTGAAACACAAGTCCTTGCATATATCTCGAGGTAGTCACATTCTCCCTACTCATCATGCCATCAACGCTCATTCTCAGCTCATATCGCCTCATCCTCTCCATGGACCTAGATGTCAACCCCTGTGTGTAGGCCTGTGCTAATACTAGTTTTCTTTTCATGCAAAGTGAATATCAAATTGAATGTTTAAAATATTCGCAAAGTCGAACTGAATTGCGAATATTGTACTTGGTGTGAAACTGTTACTTATTTTTACAAAATACAGAACTCAAGTTAAAAAAAAAAATAATTGTTTAACATTTATAATGTTTTAACCGATTAAGTAACCAACCAAATGTGCTCTATATATAACATAATTCAATAAAAATATTACTATTCAGCATTTTAATATTTTAAAGCTTTGCAACAAACGAGAAGCTTCACAGCGGACGTGAAACCTTTGCGTCACAAACCGAAGCTTCGAATGAAACGAATAGCAAATTTCCCAGTGGAGTCAAAAGGAACGTTCGCTGATGCGACGGGCCGGGCACACTGACTGTTCTTGTTGCCGAGCGTCATGATGCGCTCCATGTCGTCGGCGTTGTTGACCACGTAGCCCGACAGGTCCTTGATGTAGACGCCGATGTCCGGCCGCTCCTTCACCTCCAGCCGCAGCTTCTGGTCCTTGCCCAGCAGGTCGCGCACCTCCTCGTTGTAGACCTCGATGTGGGCCACGCGCACCAGGAACCTGGGCACGCCCCGCCCCCGGGCCCCGTCAGCGACCGCCCTCTCCGAACCCACTTCCCGGTCGCAACTCATACCTTCCACACACGCACTTACAAGCGGTTAAGTCGACAACTGTCGGTTTTAACACTTTCAGAATCAATAGTACTCTACAGTACGTAAATTACCACATTCAATACAGGGTTTCAAGATGCAGTTTACCTAACTGTTTAAAATATTCAACACATTTTAGATTCACTTTTTAGCACCTCCGGTGAACATTTTCTGACAAAAAAATGTCTTTCAAGAGAAGTTATTCTCCATCAGAAGAAGTATCAAACAAGTCTCACCGATTGAGAAAAATTCCTGGGTCTGAAAGTTAATGACAGAAGGTAAACAATGATCAAACATAATCAAATGTAACCCAAAATTAGCAGGCCATGAAATACCAGGGACGTAACCAGACCAGCTTCCACCCGGGACAAGAACTAATCCTGGTGCCCCCCCCCCCCCCCGTCCCCCTCCTTTTATATTTTCAAAACAAACAAACCAAAACCGCTCACGACAACACCTCGTATCACCACCAACATATTGATTCCACTGTTCCAAATATTTTTAATCCAACTTAGATAGTAAATAAATATATTCATTAGCATTAATTTCATTTTTAATACATCGCAAGTTGGATACTACACGAATAAAACCAGTTTTTAAATACATATTTTACTATATTCATGTAAGTATCTTTCAACGCATATGATTCTGTTCCATCTGACCTTTAAGTAAAAATCTATAGTAAAAGCGACTCTGCCAGTTTGGAGGCCCACTCAAATGTGTTGCCCGGGGCACAAGTCCCGTCTGCCCCGCTCTAGTTACGTCTCTGTAAAATACAGTGCCAAACACAAATTAACCTGAGTGTGTTTCAGTAGAGGCTAATTGGTTTTGCAACCAAATGTAACAATTTATTTTACGTTAAAAACAAGTTTTATTTACGAGCGGAGTGCCAAACAAAAAGAAGAAAAAAACAGAAGCATCCAGGTCTATACACGTCCTAACACCATATTTCAAGCGGAATGAAACTGGTGACAGTGTGTTTCGGTAGAGGCTAATTGATTTTGTAACCAGATGTGATAATTTATTTTATGTTAAAAAAAAAGTGGAGTAACAAACAAAAAGAAAAAAAATCATAAGCACCCAGGTGTACACGCGTCCTAACACCATATTTCAAGCGGAATGAAACTGGTTGTCTGTGCCGGCGCGGCGAGCCTGCTCACTTGGTTCTCTCCGCCGCCTTGGCGATGTGGCCGAAGATGTGGGCGAAGGAGTTGGGGATGATGCCCTTGAGCTCCGGCGCGGAGCAGTCCCCGGCCATGGTGTGGGTCTTGCCCGTGCCCGTCTGGCCGTACGCCAGGATGGTGCCGTTGTAGCCCATCAGCACCTTGTCCACGATGGGGCGGGCTATCTCGTTGTACAGGTCCATCTGCGCCCAGCACGGCCGCCGCGCTCTACACTGCAGCCTCGCACCGCTGGTCGCTAGGTCTGCTTTACCCTCGAGACGCCCTTGCGCGCTTCACTTGCCAGAGCAAGTCTACTTCTGTGTTCTTAATGTTCAGTGTACAGGGACGTCGGAACAGGGGGGGCAGCAGGGGCGAGTCGCCCCCGTGCTGTAATGCACAGGGAAGGGGGGGCGGCGGCGAGAGTAGCATTTCGCCCCCCTGCCCCCCTCCTTTTCCCAGAATAAATGTTTGGTCCTAGTAGTATTTTTCTCAACCAGTAATTACAAACGTTGCATTGGTGATCACATTGATTAGAAAAATCAAATTTATGATAGTCAATCCTACTGTAAAATGATTGCAAATTCCTAGATGGTATTTTATTTAAATTGTACTACATCTACTGTCAGAGTAGTATTTAATACATACTACGTCGTCAAATTCTTAGAATGGTATATTTAATATTTTGGTTCGGAAACTCATTAAATAGCACAATTTTGCATCTAAAATTCCAAATTTTTCCGGGGGAGGACCCCTCGCTCTAGGACTGAGGTAAGTGTGATACATCTTTTCGCCCCCCCCCCCCACCACCCCCCCCCAACTCATGAAAACGTTCCGACGTCCCTGTCAGTGTATTGTGACTTTTAGGAAAATAAATAACTTATGCATAGAGACCGGAAAAGTTCGCGAATTCATTTCGCGACAGGCTAAAATACAAATAGTTATAACTCAGTGCTGACTCTGCCATTGGCTCACTAACTCACCCGGATGACTCTGGGCCAATGAGAAACACCCGACCAAAGCTTTATCGAATCACAGGCTGCTACGTTGGGTCGTCTCACAAGACAGCAGCCAATGAGTGGGTGACATTTGACCGAGTGTACGTGGAACTATGGAGTTCGTCCTGGAGGTCATTGAACTCGCGAATCTTTACGGTCCCTACTTATGCATCACGTTACAAATGATAATGATGATCGCATATTTATATCATGATTTTTTCAATGAAATAATTTTTTTTAACACGTACCTATTTATTTCATTACTACAGGTTAATTAGAGTATATTCACATAGACGATGATATGTTAAAACACATACAATTTAATTTGATTAAGCTCTCATTATTTGTGGCACGACATTAGGTATTATTGCCTAAGCAGTTTCACCTCCAAATGAATCTTACTTTGCATTTGTATTTTTTCAAGACGTCTGCTTTTGTGCAAATAAAAAATAAAAAAAACAAGTCGTTTTCTTTGCCTGTATGAGAGTTACCAACTCTTTTTGACCTAGGTTCATTTACTCCTAACTCATACAACTCTTAGGTATCAAACGATTCTGAGAGTAAAACAAACCTACTGATTATAACTGCGTCGGGTTTATGGTGGAAAATGTTCATTTCAGGGATCTACGTAGAAAACAAACGATTTGGGTTTGTAGGAATGATCACCTGGTAAAATTTAATAAATATGTAAAGTAATGCGGGAAGGCATACTAATGATCAACCAAACTCAGCAGCATGATTCAACTCTTAGTTAAATACAATGCCATAAAAGTGATTTTAATTTTCATTCTTCCCATTACTCTGCGTTAGTGATGCACATGAACACAGCGATACAGACACCAAACTGGGTTCGTTGCTGGTTTCAGAAAGTCTGCTGAATGTTCCAGCGGAGAACGAATAGTGGGTCAAACTAGCCCTCTCAAGGCAAGCAGGCAGGGAAAACATTCCTACACGGTTTCAATAACTCGACTGAGAAAGTAAGGATTTCTGTTTGATGCGTAGCACGGTGACCTCTCTCCCTGAACGCCGGCGACGACAACAGTCGCTGGACGTCACTCGCCTGGCGAGAGTCGCAGTCGAAGACGGAGTCGAAGGTGAAGGTCTTGGGCGGCTCGCCCTCTGCCGCGTGGGGGTTCTCCACGGAGATGCAGCTGTGGACCGTGTCGACGCTGGTGATTCGCCGGCAGCCGGCCTCCGCCTCCTTCTCGCTCATTGGCCGCACGCGCACCACCACGCGCACGTTCTCCGCCTCGCCCTCGTCCAGCGGCCTGGGCAGCACCTGGGGCAGCCGGGGGCAACGTGCAGGCTGTTGCACATGAAGGTACACCTGAAGGTAATGTCACATGTTTTCGTGACATTGGCTACAAACTTTTAACAGACAGTTGGTATGAATCGAAGATAAATGACCCTCAGCAAGAGCGCATTCGTGTGGTAGAAGCAGCAGCACAAATAATCAAAGAGGACATAAGATCAATGATGTACGACCTGAACAGTTACCCAAAGTTGGATAAGTTTTTGGACAATGTTGATGCAGTTATACCAGACTCCCTTAAGTTGCTCATGAGGAAGATTGCAACCCCAAGAAAATGTAAGAATGTAACAACCAACACGGAAAACAACGAAATAATGTGAACTCCGGACACAATTAAAATAAAACAGTAGACAGGTACGTGGTTTCACGTCTCCTCGACTTTTGAGCTCATTCAAGACTGACACGAGCATTGCAACAAACAAGATTTGGGTTCAAGTTACGATAACGTATCCAAGTTAATCCCTTGATCTTGATGGAACGATACTTTGTACATTGATCTTGTAAATTATAAGTGGAGAATATTGTAAAGGAGACTAAAATTCTACATGGTCTAGTTTGTGTTACGATAGCGGTATTTCATTTGTATAAAACAAGAATTTTTGAAATTAAAATTTTTTGATATTATGAAACAGAAAAAATGTCCACCTGGTCTAGTCTATTTTGGATACTGGTATTTAATTATTCTGAAAGTGAAATGTTTCGAAATAATTTTTTTCTCGGTATTGTGACATAGAATAGTGTCGCACGCGGTTTATTCTATTTTGCAATACCGGTATTTAATTTTCTTAAAGTGAGACATTTTGAAATAATGTAACGGTATCGAGAAGTAGAATATAGTCCCATTCGGTCTATTCTACTTTGAGATACCACTGCAACACAAAGTAGGGTAAAACCAGGGGCAGGGGGGAGATTGTAATCTAGTTTACGATACTGAAAAAGCATAATAGTGAAAAAATTAAAAACGGGAAAAATAGTGTGTTTATTGATCTTCGCCTAAAACCCCCATTTTTTTCCGCGCTTGTCCCGAAAGAAAGTATGGGTGGTAATGATGTACGCGACGCCATCTTAATCTTAGTGACTTCTTAATTATGTTATGGTATCGCCAACTAGATAAGTCCCGCATCATGTACCAAAGGATCAATATATTCAGTATAATACCATCGGGATAAAATTCTATAAGTGATATGGAATTATTACTTATTTAATATTTACATTTGTTTTACTTACAGGCATGGCAAAGGGGTGGCTAACGTTTACAAAATTTATTATCGTTCAGATTCTTCAGAAATTTCACAACACCCGAATGCAGTTTCCTCGCTCGTTCAGTACTTCACACTTTTGTTGCGTTCTGTCACAACAAAACGAGCAGACATAACAAAACAAAAATTTTGCGCCCAACTTAGTGGCCCAGTCAGCTCAGATATTTAGCCAGTAAAATACTAAATTATAAATAACTGATTAAAAGTTATATTTGAACGTTTGGTTTTACTGGTGATACACATGTCAACATCAGTTGGAATTGTAACGTTTATTAAAATAAAATATAAACCCAATTTCAATTAAAATAACAAATTCAGTTTAGTATATTTTTTCTCTCCCATTTCCACATTGTTGCCATATAAGCGTTGCTTTGTTTTGCTACACTCCTGAATGTGTAGGCATTTGGTCTTCATTCCGGCTGCTGTGCTAATTTTCCACTCCAATGACACGTCTTGATGACGTCATGGGGAGGAAGCTGGCCTAGCTACTCGCATGCTAAGCAGTACACAGCGACAAAATAAACTCGTCGTTGTTAAGTAATAAACAAACCACACTCCACAAAATTTTTATGTGCTGTATCTTAAGGTACATAGTAACTAATAGTACAGTTTTACCACTCCAAAAAATTTAATACAGTAGGGGAAAAAACATCGTAAAGTGTTTTTAAGGCATACGAAATGATTTAGTTCTATTTTTGGTATCAAATAATTTTTTTTCCTGCTATTTTTTTACTTGAATATTATTGTCAAAATGTGCATGAGTCTATTCACTGTCAGAAAATTATTACTACTGTCGTGGTCTGGTCGACTAGTTCCTGACAATGCTGCTGTACTGCCGGCTACTCAGGGTTCGGTAGAGAGGGGGTTCAGGCCGCGTGGCCGAGGAACTTAGTCTCCAGAGATGAAATGAAAAAAATTCTAATAAAGTTTGATGGTCCTTTATGCACAAGACCCCGAACACTTTACATGGGGCTGCCACGTTTCCGCCTGTGACTAATTCGAGGTGGGTCGAAACCCGGTTCCGCGCACTGATCCAGTTAAGAAAATTACGGGACGTCCCGCCCGTGATGACTATCACTCCCACGGTAAAGAATATACTCCTTAAGACCCGCGCGTGATAGGATGTCTGTCTGACTGTATTCTGCACAGGCCAGAAAGAAATTAAAAGAAAAAATAACACAGAACCTAAGACTGCGAATGACCAGGATAAAACAAAGAATCGCGACTCGCCCGAATTGACAACAGAGCACGCGTGTGCGAAAAGTAAAACGAAAACTCGCGACCGTAACTACTCAACGACAAGCTCGACTGCAAAGTATATGAAAACGTCTCCGCACGGCAAAAGTCTAGTGGTTCTGCAAATACCGCGCCCGCTTGCCTCACCGTCCCGGAGCGACGTCCTCAAGACGTCCGTCGCCTCTCGTGCCGGGTCCACGACTGCCCTCCCACTCTCCTGCCGCGCCTGAGCGCCCGCGTCTCCCCCCTTCTCCGCGAGCCCGCGGAACACGCTGATTGGTCACAGGCGGAAGCCGCGGCCTTGGCGCCCGGTGAACAATTAAAAACTTTCAAAATACAAAACCCTTCAATACAAAATTAATTAAAATAAGATATAAGCAAAAATATGTACAAAAACGTAAAACAAAAATATATTTAAAATAAAATAATAAGTCATATCCTGTAAAGCAAACATACGTCGCACGTCTCCGGCACTTGCGTCGCACAACACACTCAAGAGATGGCGCTGGCGAGGCATAACGGCCTGAAGGAGCCGGGGAGACACCTGGGTCGACGTCACTACATAAAAAAAAAGAGAAAATTTTTAATTTGTTCAGTAGCTCTTGTCGCGTACCCGTCTCCATACGATGCATGGAGACGTGGCAATGTCCCACCGGTATTTTTTTTTGTTTGCCATTATGATATATTGTGGGTGATGAGTGCAATATTTTAAATTTATTATTTAAATTTTAAATGTTATTGTCTTAATGAAATCACTACAAATTGTTTTAATCAAACTATTAAAAAAATAGCGAATTGTTCTGTTAGAAGGTTTGGTTCAGTGGTTCAGAAGTTAAATTATGCATATTTAACAATGAGATACTGCAAATTTAAATTGTGTACTACAAATTATTCTTATCCAATAAAACATCCAATAAATAAACAAATATATTTATATCCGGAGGATTGATACACAGTAGATGCACATAACAGTGTCATGTGATAGTCGTATGGACGGCTATCGATAAATAAAGGAATCGCTGGACTGCACACATTATTTTCAGTGTCACTAACCATTGGCTAATGGCCTTATTAAGAAAGGGGGGGGGGGGGAGGACAGCTCCGGAGGAACAACAATGCAACACAACGGTCTGTGCGAGCCAGATGAGCATGACAGTTGTCGTCAATACATACTGTATATGTGTATATTTGCATATGCATATGTACATGTACATACACATATTTACATATACACAGACCTAAATACAAACATGTAGATGATCTTCTAAGCATTTATTCCTTAGGAAAATATACTAAAAACAAAGAGCATTTTTAGAGACATTTTTCTGATGCGATCACCATTGTACAAGTGCGAGCAGAACACAAAGACGTAGAAGACGATTCTGAGCGAACAGCTATATCTATTAACAATTAGTAAACTTATTTTTGATATCTGATCCTTAGTGCACATTTCGCATGCCAATATTACCTTTCTAGTGTCATCAGGAAATAAACATCCTTCCATATTCCATAATGAACATAGTAACAAATCACCTGACAAACTTTATAATCAGTGTTGCTTATTATTATTTTGTTAGCTTAATACAGAGAATAAGATATTAAAACCTAAACAGTTACACGGTATGTGCCTTAAAGAATAGAACATAAAAAAATGTATGTAGTTTGGTTTTTTAATTTCTTCACAATTACGAGTTAATTTTATCGCTGCGTACTGCTGTGCTGGCGAGGCAATTCCAGCTGCATATCACCCTCCACGTGACGTCAGACGCCTGCAGCCAATGAATGCGCAGTGAGCGGGAATGGTCTACCTTATATTCTTTAATTACCTTGAAGTGTAGACAGATCGTAATGATCGGTGATGCTTATATTTGGGTGTTTTGAGAACTGAGTATGGTTTGAAGTGTGATTTTAACTCACTGAACAAAGGTTACGCTATTACAGTCTTCATACGGTTGACTCGTATTATTTATTGTCTGCAGTCAGCTTATAGAACATAAAAATGGGCTTGTCAGGTTGTTACTCGCTGATAAAGTGGCTGGTAATATTAGTCAACTTTATTTTCTGGGTAAGTCTAGTAATATTTTTTAAAATTTAAATACGTATTTAGTCATTGACAGTTCTTATTTGTGAATTATTTACTATGGTTTTCACATGCATATTAACCCGATATGAGTAATTATGTATATATTACCGTTTCAGCTGTTAAAAATGAATCACGTACGGTTATAGTGCTTTAGTAAACATGCGATTAATCATATTGTCAGCATGTATTTTTGTAACAATCATCATTCAAAACATTTTTTCTATATAATTTAATAAGGTAATTAAACTTAATTGATTATAAACATTCTTTTATTGATGGTATTAACTACATCAGGGTTGTTTCAGTGAAAAATGACCACTGTGTAAGTGTTCTTGTGATCAGAAATTACACTATGGATATAGTCATATTACAATTCCATGTAGTAAGCCTGTTTATTTTTGGCAACTTTGAAAATATACTTAGACTTGTTAAACTTAAGAGGAAACACTTTTCATAATTAGCCTGCAATTTTATTATTAAAGAAATCAATCTTAATTTTTACTAGTAGCATTTTAGGTAGGTACTATTATAAGAATTATTTTTTATTGAAACATCAAGAAGTTTGTAATTTATTGATTTTATTTTCTTTTATTTTCGACGATCGGAGCATGATTGTGTGGATCTCGTTCTTTGACATCCTACATTTGAAAGAGTTTCCCTTGCCACACCCATGACAAGTGTGTGTGACTAATAGAGATCTGAGGTTGGGCTTATATGGAGGTGTGTCCTTGACTGAGTCGTGTGTGAGTGGGAGTGCAGAATCAGCTCACAGTTTCCAGATGTAGCCAACTGTTGCAAATGAATTCTGGCCTACGCATTGTCGTATGCAAGCCAGTTACCTCACTAATTTTTATTTATTAATTTACTTAGCAATCACTTATTTATATTGAAATGTAACAAGTTTGTAAACAAAGTAAAATTTTAAAGGAGGCTTAATTACTTAAATGTGTAATTATATACACGTATTTGTTTTGAGTGGTTCAGACTTAAAGCTAATAGGCCTACATATATATTTATATTTTAAGTTACATTTCAAGTTTTGATATTGCCAAATAGAAAATTTTGAAATGTTACCTATGTTGTATTCAGCTGTCAAAATTAAAAGTTTATATTGATGGTTGTTGCCAGTGAAACAGTTGTATATAGTACAAACATGACGCTTTGAGACACTATTGCATTAAATACACATTGTGAACGAGGAGGGAGTGAACCTGTTTTGTATTCACAAGCTGTGAGTCTCGCCACACAGCAACAATAAGGTTTGATTCATGAATGGAATGTTAATGTCCTTAGCTTGCTTCTTATTTCGAAGAAGTTGGTTCCTATAATGGCCGTGGATCTTTTTGTACGCTGGCCAGGGGAAAAGTATACAGTTATAAATCGTGTTTATCTTCTGCATCATGGTTTTGGATTAATTTGATTTGTGAGAGAGACATTTAATTTACTTACTGTTGATAAACTTGACCTACAGCACATGTTTCAAAGTAGAATGTTTGAACTAGCTAAGTCTTGTCTGTCAAATATATTAAAGGTCCAACGTAGTCTGATGTTACTTAAAATTAGTGGTTATCTTACAAATGATCATATAATTTCAAAATATATATGTAGGTAGGTACATATTGTGATGCGGTGGATTAAGTAATTATTTAACTTGTATTCATATGTGCAAATCTCATTAAGGTGCCTAATTTACTGTCACTAAGGCTAATGTTGATTTTATGTTGATTTGAATTCCCTGTAGCAATGCCTCATAAGCTCACTTGGGCCACGCCTTCTGGGATTGCAGTAGATGTATAAAACATTTCCTTGCTAACAGCACTGTGTATTCCAAATAATAATAATAATCATCACTTTATTCCAGTCTTCTATCTCCTGCACTCCTTTAACTATCTGCTCTTCCCATCTCCTCCTTGGTATTTGTTTGGGTTCTTCTTCCTGTCTACTTCAACGCCATCATTTTCCTATGCAGCATCTCTCTTCCCATTCTCTGAACAAGGCCATACCATCTCATTCTCGCTTTTTCAATGATGTTATTCAAGTCCTGTATTCCTGCTCTTGCCTGCACCATCTCATTCCACATCCTGTCTCATGTATTCCACATCCTATCTCGTGTATTCCACATCCCGTCTCGTGTATTCCAGATCCTGTCTCGTGTATTCAAGATGTTTTTCTTAACCCTTATCCGAAGACATGCTTGGTTATCACATAGTCTCCTCCTGCAGTGTCAGATTTGTTTACGCTGTCTGGCGCTAGATATGAGGTCGCAAAGATAACTTGGGGTCGTAGTGGCACCACGTCACCAGATATGTTTCTATCTCAGAAGTGATAAAATGGCATCTAAACGAACATGTGTGTGTGTGGGCGATCCAGATTATGACGAAACTATTTCTAAGTGGTTGAAAGATATTGGCAGTGACTTAAGTGATGAAAGTGTGTGTGGAAAAGCAATGTGTGATGATTGCAGAGCAAACATGTGCAAATACTGTACTACAGAGTGACTTTTCGTACAAATTTAATGTTTTCAAACAATGTTCGACTAATATATTTTATGTAAAATGCCATTTTCAAAATATATAAGTATGCATGTGCTTTCTGGTTAGCTAGATTATATATTTTGTTGTGGTATAAGCATTGGTTATGCAAGGAAAATATTTGGGGGAAAAAAGTAATTTCTTTTTGTTGGGAAAATATATCTGTTGTAGATTTTATGAAAAAGTCTTATTATTTGTAGAAGTTTTCTAGATTTTGTTTTGTCACTATATCTATATTTAATAGCAAATAAAACTTTTAGGCTACCATCTGCTTATTTTTTTAAAAAAAAAGCAAGTATTACAAATATGCATTTTTAGATTTATTTGAGCAAGCACCAATGGAAAAAATTGTATTTTATATTTGGTAAATAATTATTTACTAATTTATTTTTAAATTTAAGTAATTAATAATTATAAAAAATGCATGAAATAATTTTACATGGAACAAAAATAATTTCTTATCAGTTAATTTCTACAAAACATTTTGGGGTCTGAGAGGCACCACGTCACAAGATATGTCAAATAATTTCACATCTCCGGCTAAGGGTTAATGTAAATTTGTCCTGTTATTTTATATCCAGGCTTTACCTAAAAGCTTGCTGTGCAGATTAATTAAAGTAAATTTTGTAGATTGGTAGGGCAGTAAATATCGTTTATTTTTGTTTCATCATTATAAACTAACATTTCATATTGTACTTTCTTTAAAAAGTATTAAAAAAATTTATATATATTGTTTGTATTTAATTCAATTCAATTCTGTCATGTGTGTGCACTCGTACAACGAAAACCCACGAACTGCAGCTAAACTACATGAAAAACACACATTTTATGAACTGATTCGCATGCCACCTATTGTTAAATGGTTGCAGTAACTTGGAAACCTTTGCGGGCATGCGCATAACAAAACTCACCGAAGTTTCATCGCAATTGGATGAATAGTATAGGAACGCATACGGGATAAACAAACATTGGTTTTTATTTGTATAGATTAGCATCAATACAGCTACAATTTGTTTTGCTATCCGTTTGCTAACAAGTTGACTTCTGCTTCAAAACAGACGCCCATCCCATAGACTAATGCTCCCATAGATACCACTTGCGTACCGCCCATTATACATTATCACACCTAGACAGTAACATTCATGTTTCAGAAGTCAAGTGTGCAAGTTTTCATAGAGATCGAATGAACAATGCATCAACAATGAAATGGCAAAAAATCTTTCCTCAATGTGATCTGGCTGTTCAATGAAGACTTCCTCCTTTATAGGACTGTGTAAATAGGCAGCTGTTACAGCTAAGTGTTCTTGTCCCCAATTTCCTCAACACACACAGTCATCAGCAATCTTATGGACTCCTTTTTTTGACCACAGAGCTGTAAGTTTCTTCGTAATCCTTTCCTGATATCTGATCAGTGCCCTGTGCCACCAACTTATACACATTTCCATCTTCATCTTATTTCACTTTAAAAACCCACTTAGGACCTACTAAAATAGTTTCTTTAGACCTATGTACTAATTTTTAACTGTTAGTGTCTTTAAAGTTCTTTATTTCTGATTCCATAGCCTCGAGGCATTTGTCTGCGTCTTCCCCCAGTAAGTGTGTTCAATGTTCAATCCTTAACCTCACCTTCAAAATATCGACAATCTTACGTATCTAGTCTGGAAATTACATATTTTGAAATACTTTTCCTTTTTTCAAGTTACAGGGACGGTAAGGCTGAACCCCCTGAAAAGACACACTCTTCGGAATGAGACGGGGCGTCAAGTCCGTCTGGCGCTATGAAATCATTACTTGGTGCGCGAGTCCATGTAATTGGTTTATTCAATTAGATATCGATACCCCCTAGTTGGACTTGATATTCGTCGCTCAGAATGGTGTAAGTGGTCCGAGGGAGTTTGGTGGTGTAGTTCCTCGGAACTCCACAGCGAGAGGGTGAGCGGTGCTGGTGCTGTCCACACGGACCCCACCAGGTATCTGCGGTGTCGTGACGGGCTGGTGTGCAACGCTCTGTGCAGCTGGTGGGCCTGGCGGTGCTGGTGCTGTCCATATGGATGCTCACGGACCCCACCTTCTACCTGAGCGTGGCCCAGGACGAGTCCAGCTACAACACAGGGGTGTACATCCTGCTGGCGGCCGGCCTGCTCATGTTCGTCGTGGGCTTCGTCGGCTGCTGCGGGGCCTACAAGGAGTCCCCGTGCATGCTCGTGACCGTGAGTTCGTGCTGTGCGCCTGGGGCATCCCGAACCCGATACATGACGACACGTCGTCGGCAGGTGTGTTTGAAGGTTTGTCATCGTGAAGGCGCAACGTGAAGGGTCGTGTTGCAGTTCTTCTGTTTCCTGCTGATCATCGTGGTGGCGGAGATCGCGGCCGGGGCCTGGGGCTACAGCCACCGCGACGCGCTCGAGGACTACGTCACCGAGAGCGTCAAGACGACGGTTCAGAACGAGTACGACGTGGTCAAGTCCCGCACCCAGACCTTTGATGCCATCCAGCAGGGGGTAAGTTTTGTGTGAACACATTTTTTTTTAAGAGGTTTTGAAATTTTCTTTTTGCCTACATTTTTAATGTTTACGCTTAACTATCGGTTAAAGTGAGCACCGAAGTGATGGGCAAAGCCAGAAGCTGGCGCTACGTGGGCCGCAGGACTCGGCAGTCACGTCACGTGACCCAGCGAGGGTCTACTCGGCCAGGCTGTGACCATTGTGACCTCACGCCCCTTCTCTTCCCCTTGATGCTTGTGTTTACTTGAGTTCCTGCCCTTAAGCTCGGGTGGTTTTGAACTAACTTCATGATTAAAATGTTGACGTAACTGATGATGGTTCATCTGTCCTAAATAAAACATGAGTGGATCTACTTTGAAGTGAAAATCAAACAACCAGTAGTGAATGACATTACAAATTCGTCCCCACGAAACTGGTAGCATTTAACAAAATTAAATTTGGTACAAACTCTTCCATTGGTGTTCGTAACGGTTTTCACAAAATAAATAACCAGTGATAAAAACATTGAAACACACAAAATAATTACAAAAAAAGAAGGAAAAAAACCGTAGTTGACAAAATACTTAAACTTGGAGAAAATTTTGACATAGTCTTTTTTGCTAAGAGTCTTTCCCATATAGTGGTTTTTCAACTAAGCTGTTTCTATAGCTGTAAATTCTCATTTTCCAGCGGCAAGATACAAGTTTTTCGATTGCAATGCGATTCTTTTTTTTTTTTTTGGTTTAGAGGTTTTGGTGAAAACCGTCACATTATATTCGGGTGTGTACATTATTTTAGTTATACGTTGACATGCCTTAAAAAAAAGGGAAAAGTAAGTTAAAAATGAAATGACTTGATGTAAGTTTTTGGACATACGCCATTGCTAAGCACCTTTTCTGTAGAAGAAAACAAAAAATAAAAAAATAAAAAAAAATAATAAATAAATAAAAATACCCAAAAGACAAAAAAAAAACAAATTAAGCAAAAATCTGCTGTTGTCACCTGGATATAGGTAAGAACAGCAAATTTTTGCTTAATTTGTGTTTTTTTGTCTTTTGGGTATTTTTATTTTTTAATTTTTTTGTATTTTTCTTCTACAGAAAAAGTGCTTAGCAATGGCATATGTCCAAAAATTACATCAAGTCATGCACTCCCACTGCACGAATCTTTCAAAGATAATAAAAATGAAATCGGAGAGAGGGAGAGGGAAACTCGAGGTGGAGGGTAGCTGCTCCCGGAGCGGACGCGAGTGAGTGAGTGTGTGTGCGTGTGCGGTGCGCAGCTGCAGTGCTGCGGTGCCAAGGGCCCCGACGACTGGGAGTCGAGCCGCTACAACATGGCCAACCGCGACGCCATCGAGCGCATGGTCTCCTCGGCCTTGAACAAGTACAGGATCCCTGAGAGCTGCTGCGTGGACCCGCAGTCCGCCCTGTGCCAGTCGGCCGCGCTGGGCGGGGGCCAGGGCGTGCCCCCCGGGGTCATCCACGGCAAGGTGAGTCGCTGCCGTCGGCCGGTCCGGGTCGTCGGTAGTTTGGGGCAGTATTGTGTTGTGACACAGGACAGCTTGTCAAAACACTGCGTAACACTGGAACGCAAGTTATATCATGGAATCAAGTAGCCTTTAACCAAAACTTATTTCAAATCATAAAAAAAGGTAATCTTTTATTGTTTGAAATTCAAGGATTGTCGTTATTTCCGGACAAAATAATCATACCAAAATTGCACGGATCAGAAAAATTAATTTAATTTGTTTAATTGTGCATCTCGTATTGAATCGCTTTTAAACCACAAATGCTCGCGAATTTACTTTTAATGTATATATATTTTTCAGACCAATTTTAGCACAAATTATTTTATCGTAAAAATGTGGCATTAATGTTATAAACGGCTTTTATAATAATGAAAACAATTACACCGAAATCCTCTGTTTTAAAAACGAAGTTCCACTAAAGTAAAACCATAAAAATCTCGTCAATGGCTGTTAGTTATTGTCCCTCAGTGACTTCCGAGCCGCTTGGTCGATTGGTCGCACGAGTCTCCCACCAGAACTATCGAGGGTGTTTACCTCGCAAGTTGCATGTGGCAAGGGCTCGTGTCGTCATCGCTGCCTCCCGCCCGTGGTCGGTCGGAGACCAGCGAATGCCCGGCCCGGCGGTAACGGCTAGGGGTGTGTGTGCGAGCGCAGGGCTGCATCTCGAAGCTGATCGACACGCTGCGCCAGCACATGAACGTGGTCCTGGGCGTGGGGCTGGCCATCGTCGTCATCGAGGTGCTGGGCCTGGTGTTCTCTCTGGCGCTGTGCTGCGCCGTGCACGGCGCGGAGAACCGCTACAAGGCCTGAGGCCCCTCCCTGATGCAGTGAAATTACCAAAAAAAATATTGTTAGTGCTGCTGTTCCTGCAGTGAACTCAACAAGGTTTTCGAGTTCTTTGGCTTCTTTATTTTTTTAGTTCCATCTCTCTCCATGTGGTTCCATTGCTAAAAAATTTTCCCCACGTGCAACTAATGGGCTTTTACTCACTCCGGTATTCGTTTATTTGCATGTACGTATCGTACAAAAATTTTTTGATGATATTCTTTTTTTAGATTTTGTTTCCTGGACTTTTTTTTTTTTTTTTTTTTTTTAAAGTCTTATTGGGAGTCTCTCAGTCTAATTATTTTTTTGGAATAGACTGGAAGTCATTCGTCAATTTTAGAACAAAATCTTCCTCCCTCAAATGTAGCAGAACTGCATGTTTTTTTTTTTTTTTTTTTTTTTTTTGTGTCACATTGTAAAGTTTGTGTAGCAGTAACATAGAGAGAGTTTGCAGCTTCTCACTTACAGGAGATCTATGTATAAAACTTTATAAAGACTGTTCGCGCTTTTCCGTGATCTTCTTTGGCTGGATCTGATTTTTTCTTTAACCGTTCCGTTGTGATGCTAAGGTCTTGTAGGTCAGTTACTTAGCTGCATTGGCTTGAAGGTAAGCACTGAATCTTAAGTTTGAGAACATTTTGAGTAAAATGTTGAACAGTTTTTGTTTGGAAACACATTTTGTGCTAAATCCTGTAGATGAAGCTAAGAATGTTCTGAACTTGAGTGCGCTAGGGTAGGGATTCTTGCCGTGCCAAATGAGGTCGTGCAGACGGTCAGTACTAGGTGATTGGTAATCGGCTAATGGCACATCATTAGGATTGTAGTCACACGCCAGATTGTGTGGCCTCCCTCGCAAACAAAGTATTTAAGTTTATTTTGTTGAGCCACTAGTGTCTTCAGCCGGCAGCCAAGTATTTCTGGTTCATTGAGGTGCAGTGTACGTCGGTCCCGGTCAGGAGTACAGTCTGCGCAAGCCACAGGTTTCTCCGCACCGCACTATTGTTACACGTGTGACACTAGTTTCCGGGAGGCTTGGCAGGAAAAGACGTGCTGATGAAACTATTCGGTGACCCCAGATAAAGAGCTTGTTCGCAGAAACTGTCTGCTGTCGAGGGGGTCTCGAACGGTGTGTTTACCGATGATGGCACTCGATCTAAACAAGAAAAACCAACCAAATGTGCTGCATTCATAGAGTTGTGTCTTGTCAGTTGGATTGGCTCTACATTAGTTTCAGTTTACGATAGTAGAAATAAAAGGTGGGTTATTCAAGAACTGGAATTACTTGAAATAAGTGTGTTGTTGCCTTCAGAAATCCTCAGTTCGTTGTTTTATATTTGTCGTAGGCGTTGTGTGTGTGTTGCAGCTATGTTTCTGTATTGTTATCAAGACCTTAGTGCATCAGAATGATAGAATCCTGTATTTGAGTCTTTTGGTTCTCGATTATTTAGGAATTAGTTTATATAATTTTAGATGTATTTTTTTTTTTACAATTTTTTAATTTAACTATCATTAGTACATAGGTAGCTTTGCATTGAGTAGGAAGGTACATAGTTGTTTGTGCCATTACTTCAGACAAAAGCCCAAATGTAGTCGAATGACACAAATGTCAGTTTATTAATGTCTTTGACTGTTAGCTGATACATTCTCAAGAAAAGGGCACGTCAGCATGTCTTTGTCGATTAATCGACCCTTTTGCCATAAGTAACTGCATGCCTCAAAGTGAAAACCAAATATCCGTACATTTTAAGTGTATTTAAATAAATGTATTTTCTTATTGTGAATATTTACTAAAGAAAGAGGGTTTAGAACACTTCATATGATGAGCTTTAGTGCATGTTTTGTAGTTTAGCTTGTATGTAGTGGCATTGATGTTCTTAGTGTACATATGTTTTCGTGCCAAATGAAAATCTGACAATCCCACCTTGTTGCTAATGTTGTGCCAGTCAAAAATTTGCATAAATACTTTATTATTTTATTTGTGTGTGGAAGTGAGAGGCTACTACACCAGTAGCAATTGGAATAAGAATATTTTGTCATGATCATGTGTTCAGGTTCTCAGTTGTAGTGGCTGGTGTGTAGAATGGAGTGCAACTGTGAGTTACGTACTTTAAGACGTTCTATTTCAAATAAACAGTTCTTAACGCGACCTGGTTTAGCTAAAATGTGCATTTTTTTACCAAATGGTTGTAGTTAACTGCACGAGAAATTCAAAAATGTCGTGAAAATGGATTGATGTGTACGTATTTCTTTCATCAATGGGTAAAAAAAAAAATTTATTAAGTTTTGGTAAAGCACAGCCTTGTGTTTTTCTTTCAGGCGAGTCTGGTAAAGCTGTGTTTTCATTGGGAAACTAATTAAATTTGAGGAAGTGTTTCACAACTGTAAACCTTTCTTTACGTCTTGTGTTTATGGGTTATGCAAGGTCCCTCGCTGGCCAGTGTCAGTATGATTTAGTGTTTTGGGATTTAGACGTTTAGGGTAACTGCGTGATCAATTAAGGGAACACAAGATAGTTGTGTATGTTAAAATTTTTGTAATTCTGCTTGGGTTTTGGAACTGCTGGTGGGCGTGTGGAGAGCCACGAGTGCCCGAGATGCATTGGCCCGGACGATTGAGGTCTGTAAGGTGTGTAAACCAGCAGAAACGACCTGTCTCATCAAGTTTGCTCCTTGGTTGCTACTGTGTGGTTGCACGCACTCTGCCTCATGCCTGTAATGCTTACGAATGCTTCGGTCGAGTAGAGGGATGTGTCTGGCACTGCATCCCGCGGTCTGTCGGGCGCTAGAGCAAGATTGGTAAATGTCGTGCAGCTTTGTCCGCGTGTTCGTGCTTTCCGCGATGCCGTTGTCGGGTGTGGTCGCCCTGGAGTTCTCGAATGCTTTCCCATGTAACAATCAGATATGTGACATGATTGTATGATTAGTAATAATGTTTACTGGATGTGTTCAAAATCTGTGTACTGGGTACAACTTGACAAGACTAATATACAAATAAAACTTTAGGCTTTCGTGATGGTAGGTCTATGTAGGACAAACCTATATAGTATATTTACATAGTATAATTTTAAAATAACATATTTTTTACATCTGTGCTTCATATACTATAGTTTTTGAGAGTTTCTTTGTGGACTGTAGAACTAATCGCCAGTGTTGCATATGGCACGAGTTTGTGTTCAGGTGTTGTGAACCTCACCATGTGATGGTGTCTGAAGATCTGAAAGCTGATTGGCTGAAGTTAGGTTCCATCACTGATATTTTTGTGAATGAAAAATTATAGTGATAGTTTAGACATGTGCAACAACAACAAAAAAATATGCTGCAAAAATAATTTTACTAAAAAGTAGATGGGTAGTATTATTCGTTAACTGTGTTTTTTTATCTCAGGTATTTAGTTTTAGTTTTCCACTAACCCTGTAATCTGTGTACTAGTTTGTACAACTATGTAATAAGTAGAGTTTAAAAAAAAAATAGATATATATTTTTAAGTATACCTACGTAGTGAAACTGTTGTTAAATTGTGATTGCCAGTTTTGCAATTTGAGCTTAGTAATGGCTGTTTGAAAAGTAAGTATTTTGCAGATTAAAACAAGCATTGTCACCATTGGCTAGAAAACTATTTTCTCTGTTGTGTGGTGTTGTACAGAACTATATGCACAACTAATTATTTTAAATGCACAGTTGCAACTGAAGTTATATCTGCCACAATTTTAATTGGGAATTCTCATTCAGAGGAATTGTGCAGAGAAGTGGCTCTGGGGAAAAGCTAATAATAACTAAAGTGCAAGTTTGGTTAGGTAAGTCAGCTACATTAATAATATGTATTACATATTAATTAAACAACCTTTCAACCAGCCTTTCACTTCAGATATTTTAATTTTATCCCAGAAGCCACTGCTGAATTAATTTAAGTTTTTGAATACATTTTTGTTACATTAAAACAGTTTTTTTTGCATAAAACTGTCTTACATGTTTGGTGATATGTTCAGAACAGAAGTTACGTATCTGTTTCTAAAATCAAACTTAAATCAAAAATTTAAAAATTATTAAGTGTATTCATGGAATGCATTTTGTTACCTATGTAACACTTTCAGACCATTAGTTTTGAGTGCCAAAGTCTTGTGTTCAGCAATAATTTTTTAGACATATATATATACGTTTATTGATTTAGCTAGATGTAGCTTGTTATATAGTACAAGTTGCAGTGTGCGAAGTTCTGTGTTGAGTTGGGAGCCAGCGATCAGATTGTTGATTTTCCGATGCTTAGATGTTGGGTAGTGAATGTTATGGTTGTGTCCAGTTTGGACGAATTTCAGAATTTTATTGACGTTGGAGGAGAAAATGTTAGTAATTGTTTTGTGTGTTTGGATACATAACCTGCGTTCCGTCGCTATTCAGTTCATCTGTTCTCACACTGTCCACACACTGCAGGCAAGTGTGGAGATGCCGTAGAGTGGTTGCACAATAAAAAGGAGAATAGTCTTGTGCCAGGCACACGTCGTACACTACTTTGAATTCATTTTTTATGAGTATTTTTTGTTACTTCCATTTAAGCAACTATGTATACCATTAATAATTATTAAAACATTGGAGAAAACCTTGAATGTTCTTGAGGTAATTCTGGTTTATAGCTTTAGTACAAAATCAAACTCTCTAGTCTACGTGAATATTTAATCAAGTTCTCAAAAAACTAAATTATTTCAAAATTGATATTATATTTCAAACTTTTTTTTACATTTGCTGGAAATGAACAGTGTTAAAGGCTCTGACAGTGAAGATAAACCTAAAGACCTGTTTCCTGGCGCAGTTATGTGGTACGACTTTTAACACTTGTCTTGTGCCTGGCAGTTTTATTAGTAACACAAGGACTTATTTGATTGCAGCCTGAAGGGCGTGAGGAAAGATTTTGAATTAAGAGAAGTGTTTTATGTTGTAAAACTACTATTATTCAGATACATCTGTATTAGCTGATACCAAAAATTTTACTCTTCTGCTCAATGCTAATTTACACTAAAGCATTCGCTCTGAAGTTTGAACGAAACAGGTTTCACTGAATGTGTAAGCTTACCACTTTCGAGTTTCAAGCAGTGGACTTGTGTGGCATAACCTTTTTCTGTTGGCTGCCTTGCAGTGTTACCACTACACTTCTCTTTCACACAGCGTGGTTGTGTCAACAGTGGAATGTGGTGGACAGTGTTCTTTGTTGAGTGTTTTCCGTCTAGAGCTAGCTTACAGTAACAGAAAGTGTTTGAAGGCAAGATTAATGTTAAAAAGTGAATTTTGCTAAGTATTTCTATTTCATGTTGAGATTAAAAAATGAAATTATGGAGATTAAGTGGTATAACTGCTAATTTGTAAACAGTATTTTTATGTTTCTGTATCAAAGTTTATTCAGGGAAAAATTTTGATGTACACAAGATTTGTGAATCCAGTATGTTTTTTTCACTTTATTTTCCATAATAACACATGTATTTTGAGATGAATAACTAATTTGCAAGAACAGTGTGCATGCAGTGAGTTTTATAACTATTTTAATGGTAAATTCAATCTGTCATTGAATATTGTAAAAAAACCATTACATTGTGTAGTTAGGCAAAATTTGTTTCATTTGTAATGACTAATGAGTGTACATATCAATTTTGCTGATTCCATAACATTTTTCTTAAACTACACTAAACAAATCGCCTCACTGTTCATGCATACACACACTGACTCTGTTACTGTATGAATGATTTGAGTGAACTAGAAACAGAGGTGAAGTTATTGCACTGAGAAGCAAAACATGCAAGACTTGTAGAGATTATCATGTTGGTGATTTTAAGACTACTTAATAAGTTACACCATCTCCTGATGTGGAAATGCTCTTGCATCTTACAACAGTGTGTTCATTTTGCTTTAATGCTTATGACTTAATATTGACTACTACTTACTCATATACAGTGTACATTTTTGTGTAGGTATTGTTTATATGTCTTAATTTTTTGTATACAATTTTTGAAATAATTTTTAATATGTTGATGATTGTATCATTTAGTAACAAGAATCTCTGTTGTACAAATGTACAATTAATGATAATAAAGTTATGTCTACAAAATAGATGGTACTGTGTACTTGTCGGAGCTTTGCTTGGCCTGTGTCGACGCTAGTGGTTGGAGGGGAGGCGCAGTGTGGGTCGGATCCACGACGGACTTCCAGCAAGTCAACCTGCAGCTATCTGTCGAGAGAAACTATGAGCTTGAGGTCAAATATTTTTTTTTAGCCCCCCCCCCCCCCCCCCCCCCCCCCCCCCCCCCCCCCCCCCCAATACCTTATTCACCCACAGAAGGGTCAAACCATTCAATATTGGGCAAAAAAATATTACAAATTCACTGTAAGGGGGTCACCCTTGGATAAGGGTGGCATTATATATACCTGTCATAACTAGAGTTCCATGGACACAAGTGAAGTTCTGTTCCTCGGCTTATTCGCGCGTAAGAGATACTGCACTGGTGTCTGCCCTCGGCTCTCCTTCCGAGAGGGAGGGACCAGAGACGCGGTCCACGGCTTGTGAATCAAAATCGCTTCCAAACCAGTCGAGAACTGCTGCAGCCAGTGTTTGAAGGTCCATCCCAACCTGCTGGCGGGAGAACATTGCAACGGGGATGCAGGCATGCGGAGACTGTAACCTCGCGAGAGGCTGTTGCTCACACAGGTACAAAAAGCCGCGAGTTGTCAATGGGGCGGAACGTATGGTGGTCTGACTAAATCAAATTTTTTTACCTGTATTCCAACGAGCACGTCTCCAATTGCACCGAAGGCCGAATGCACACATCCAGGATGAAATGCTTCAAAGTCAAGTTTAAGCCTTAGGCAGATCTGTTATGGATTGGGCCCGCTCACTGCAAGTACCACTGACATGAACCAGCATGTTTTATTTAAACATTCTGGATGAGCAGGTGTTGCTTTTCATTCAACATCTGCACTGCATGATGAGTATACCCTGATTTTTCAAGATAACAGCAAAGTTGATCGGGCTGGACACACTCCCGCCCTATTACAGCTCGATTGGCCTGCAAAATAACCCGACTTCAACCCCTTTGCAAACTCTGTGAGACAACCCCCATTTGTAAATTAAACATTAAAAACAAAACATAGAAAGTTTATTTAAGTATGAATACATCAAAAAGATTCACATAAGACATTACAATTTACATGGGAATATTACAAATGTACAGCGGATACAAGATATATAGGTAGTATTTACAAATAAATTAATGGAATGCATTGTAACAAACTTTACATGTAAAAGGTGATGCACTGATTTATGGTATTAATTTTTTAATATTACAACAAATGACATACACAAATCACTTGAGCCAGCATAAACTGGTAAGTGCGACTAGAGGTTCAAAAAGAGGAATTAGTGAACTGTTCAAATGCCAAACATTCCAACCACTTTCATGAATCCTTACACTGTGTAGATTGTTGTCTAAAATAGTTGCAGAAAATAATTATTTTCTGCATCACACCTAATGCATAACAATCAATTTGGTTCTGACAGCAAATCGTGCTGAGATCAATAGTATGTACTTAAAAGAATTGATCTTGCAATATTTTCATCAAAGTATACTAACTACCTAGCAATAATTTTAAATAAAATGTAACTTCTTACTTCCCGTGGTGCAATCTTTATTTTTTCAGACACTAGCTCGAGAAGAGAAGAGAACTGAACTGAATTGAACACAAAAAAAACCAACACATTCTAGCAATAGTTACATACTTATTGTATGCAGGTAGTGTTGCGTCGATTCCTATGCCCCTGATGCCAATCACATTCCAGGAAGGATTCACACTTCAATAATTTTGGAATCAAAGCTAGTCAATTAATTGCCTATAGCGTAATTTTAGAATTTGAAGTATCTAGTTTTATTAGAGGTACCAAAGTGAACTCGTCAACACCTTTTAGAGGATTTTTTGTCCAATCAATCATGTGCTAATTGATTATTCAGGATCTTAATCAATTGTCTTTTCAATAGTAGGGTATTATGCCATTTTAATAGGAGTCTTGATTGATTAAATAAGAATTTTGTTCAGTTAATAAGGGTTTAATTAGAATTCTAATATATAAAATCAAGTTTATGATTAATCAGTAAAGAATATATCCAATTATAGGTGAACTTAATAATTAATCAATTCTCATTTGATAAAAGCGGATAGAATATTATTGGATGGAAACAGTTCAATTATTGCAAATCATTTAAATCAAGTACAGTGAACAATCTATAAACAATACATTTTTCATATTTAAAAATTTGGCAGTAACAAGGTCTATCCATTTAACATTATTATGTACTAAAGTCACAGTATTGCAATAAATTTCAATAAATACACTGAAATCATGTTGCCTTATCTTTCTTTATGCCTATCATTGGTAAATAAAATTAAAATTTTAAAAATTAAATATGATTTTTAAAAGTACAAACAGGTGCGATAAACATCTTTAGAAGTAAGAAGTATTATATGATATACTAATCAGAAAATGAATCAGAAGCAAATCTGAAATATGAAAATTGAAACTGGCATTGGAATTGACCCAAAACTATTTGTTTACAATCAACAACACTTAAACGAAACCAGCTTGAACATCACATAAAATCAATAAGTTTAAAAAAATGTAAAATTACCAACCTAACATTGGTTTATCGAAAGAACCTTGTATGAGTCCCACTGTAGTAATCAGGTAAACATTGGAACAAAGCGGAACACAAGTTCTTGTCGAAAGTGGGTAGGTGTTACATCCGAGAATGGGATGTTTAGTAAACGTGGTTTAGAAGCCTTCAGGTTCAGTAAACTGGAGAGATTCCCGGCCGCCTGGCTAGCTCAGCAGGTCCTTGATCTCGGAGGCCGACAGGGGCTTGGCGGGCAGGAGGGGCTGCCTGGGGCCCGTGGCCACCTCGGCGGGGGCGGGCAGCAGGGCGTCCAGGGGCCCGTACGAGGGCCGCGGGGCCCCCCACCGCGGCTGGGGCGCCTGCTGGAACGCCCTGAAGCCCTGGGCGGGCTGCCACGCGGCCGGCGAGGGGGCGGCGCCCCAGGTGGGCGGCGGGGGGCGCGGGGAGAGCTTCATCTGGCTCAGCTGCGTCTCGATGAGCGAGGATGTGAGGTCCCTGGGAGGCGCCCGACTCGCCGGGGTCACCGGGCTGACTGGGGTCACCGGGCTGGGCGTGGGCTGCGACGTGAGGCGCCGCTGGGCCTCCTGCTGCCTCACGAGGCTGCCGCCGTCCAGCACAGTCCACACAGTTAGGTTCTTACTTCGAAACTGGTCACTCAGTCACAAATTTATCTAAAAAATAATGTTCATGCCTGGAAAAATCCAGCTTAAACCAATTTTTTTTTTTTGCTCCCGTTTGCCAGTTTATGATTTTTAAATCATAACTACGAATAACTCAATTTTCAGATGCTCCTCGTTTGTGACTATGTTCCGCAGAACTTACACAATTCGCAGCTCCTTTGTTGCGACTTTTGAGCTAAGAAAATGGGGAACGGTATACAATGGAAGACATCCTAATATAACAGGAAAATTCACAAACGTTACTGGATAAGTACAAGTAAAGAATGATACATTTAAAGTTGAACAAAATGTTTTTGTTACATGACATTAATTTAAATTTTTTTTTTTGTATACTCACTTTTTTTAATAAATGTAATTTCCAGGTTTTGTTTATATGAATAACTTTACCTAACAAAAAAATGCTTTTTTTCACATAAAAATCGCACCCCTACTTTTTAAACTCAATTTTAGTACAAAATGTGCAACAATTATGTGATAAAACACAGTACAACACCCATTAATTTTAGTTTGAAGCAGCCAAATATGTAAATTAATTGTTAAATACCTAATACATCTGAGCCCAAAAGCTACACGTCAGCACTGTGGGGTTAATTAACTACATATAGAAAAACTAATTCATAAAAAAAATATATATTCACGTTTATAACTTAGAAAACCATTGAGCAATTTTTTTTTTTTTTTTTTTTTCACTGTTTCACTTTTTTTTAACTAACTGTTCCTCACATCTCAATTTAAATTTCCCTTAGTGCATTTTTCATTTGAGTCCGTTACGCACTCGCAAATCTAGAGGGGGGGAGGGGGCATAGCATCATACCCCCCCCCCCCTCCTTGACCCTGATTAAGTCATTAGGAATAAAATCAATCAAAGAATAGTTTTATCAAAACTGAGGACTAAAATGATTCTCAGAATTAATGGCATCCTAGACTTGAGTAAATACAGGAGGTATTCACAAATGCTAGGGGATTACCGCTGCTTCTCCTGCATGCTGAGTGTGCCGGAGGCGGGAGCAGAGGCAGCCACGGCCCCAGGGGGCGGGCCGGGGGCGGTGGGGGAGACTCCGTTCCCGATGAAGCCGTCCAGGCCCAGCCCGCTGAACATCTGGTCCATCTCCGACTCCGGCTGCGGAGCCGCGACCAGCAGGTGAGAGGGCACCGCCGGCATCGCGACCGTCCTGCGGCAAGCACCGGCCACCGAGACTCCCGTGAGTGGTGCTCCGTCAGCAGCAGGCTCTCTGCGGGCTTTCAAACACTGCACGACAGTCACCACCTCGACCTCAGTCACCTCCTCGACCTCAGACAGTCACCACCTCGACCTCAGACAGTCACCACCTCGACCTCAGACATCTTAGACCTCAGTCACCACCTCGACCTCAGTCACCACCTCGACCTCAGACAGTCACCACCTAGACCTCAGACAGTCACCTAATCGATCTCAGACAAGTCACCTCCTAGACCTCAGACAATAACCACCTCGACCTCAGACATCTTAGACCTCAGTCACCTCCTCGACCTCAGACAGTCACCACCTCGACCTCAGACATCTTAGACCTCAGTCACCTCCTCGACCTCAGACAGTCACCTCCTCGACCTCAGACAGTCACCACCTCGACCTCAGACAGTCACCACCTCGACCTCAGACAGTCACCACCTCGACCTCAGACATCTTAGACCTCAGTCACCTCCTCGACCTCAGACAGTCACCACCTAGACCTCAGACAGTCACCACATAGACCTCAGACATTCACCACCTCAACCTCAGTCACCACCTAGACCTCAGACAGTCACCACCTAGACCTCAGACAGTCACCACCTAGACCTCAGACAGTCACCTCCTCGACCTCAGACAAGTCACCACCTCGACCTCAGACAAGTCACCACCTCGACCTCAGACATCTTAGACCTCAGTCACCTCCTCGACCTCAGACAGTCACCACCTCGACCTCAGACAGTCACCACCTCGACCTCAAACAGTCACCACCTCGACCTCAAACAGTCACCACCTAGACCTCACAGTGTCACCTCCTAGACCAGTGGTCTTCGCGAGCACAGTATATTCTGTAGTTGTAAGTGCTCGTGGTGGCGCACCTGCTCTCCTGCTGAATGGAGTTGAGCTGCTGCAGCTTGGCGCGGTGGTCGGCCTCCACCCGCCCCACCATGTCCTTGATGAGCGCCATGAGCGCGTTGAACTGGTTCAGCGTCAGGCCGTTCTCGATGCTCAGCGGCATGAGGAAGGGCAGCACCTTGGTCGCCATCACCTCCTTCGTGATGCCCAGCTTCTTGTGCGTGAGCGCCAGCTTGTAGATGCCTGCGCCAGCGGACCTCGTCGAGACCACCACGTCCATACACCACGTTGCAGCGGGGAACATCGATTTAAAACATTTTCATTGGCATACGCTGTCGCTGGTTTCCAATGCCCGGCATGGAGAAGCCACAAGACTACACACCAACAAAGACAGATTGATTTAAAACATTTTTACGGACCTACGTTGTTGCTGGTTTCCAATGCCCGGCATGGAGAAACCACAAGACTACACACCAACAAAGATATGTAGATTTAAAACATTTTTACGGACCTACGCTGTTGCTGGTTTCCAATGCCCGGCATGGAGAAACCACAAGACTATACACCAACAAAGATATGTAGATTGATTTCAAACATTTTTACGGACCTACGCTGTTGCTGGTTTCCAATGCCCGGCATGGAGAAGCCACAAGACTACACACCAACAAAGACAGATTGATTTAAAACATTTTTACGGACCTACGCTGTTGCTGGTTTCCAATGCCCAACATAGAGAAACCACAAGACTACACACCAACAAAGAAAACAATGTCAAATGTTAAATGAATAAGACAGCTCATACAATTCTGTGGAAGGAATCAGTGAAAACCAATCACAGGACAGACAAAGCGTGGGCTGAGAATTACGAGAGATAGTCGAAACAGTAACAGAAATATCAGACAGCCAACAACCTGTGATTGTTAATTATTCATCTTCCCATCCATTATTGTAGTTGTCTATGACATACAGTGAAAAACCAGCAATGGCATATACCCATAAAAATGTTTTTGAGCCGGCGCTAGGGTCGCCAAGGGAAAACATCTACGACACAATTTTTTATTTTGTAATAACTGCTAAGTGTTCATGATCAGTCAAGAATTATTATATAAATCTCTCGCTTTCATATGCTTTTAGGGTGGAACATGTGTAAAACAGGCTACGTTCAAGTTTGATCGTGAGCATTTGTTGACATCACGACCATCAGGAGTCGATCATAAATCCTCAGGCTGGAAGGCACTATACAGTGGATATTTCTAGGAAGTGAGATAAGTGGTTATTAAGGGAACTTGAAAACATTTATTTGCTTCAGTCTGGAGTTTCTGCAAAACATGAGTCAAAAATACTGTTAAAAAAAAAGCATCAAAATTATTATTATTTTTTTTTTTAATGGTTTCAGGAACCAAATTTTTTTTTAATGTATGGAACACTTTAAAGAAAGGAATATAATATCTGACCACTTTTGATTTATGGATCAATACCCCTTAGCAGGGATTAGTTTGCTACCGACAGTTTTTCCATGTGTCTTCAAAGAGTGTTTCAGCAGCTGCTGGTAAACCCCACTTCCATGGTCGGCAGCAGCGAATCAGCACAACATGTTGCTACGTTTCCGGGAACTTATTTCGAACATGTGGACACTTTAAAGAAATTAAAGCACTATCTGACCACTTTTGATTTATGGATCAAAACCCCTGAGCAGGGATTAGTTTGCTACCGACAGTTTTTCCATGTGTCTTCAAAGAGTTATTGTATATCAGCAGCTGCCGGTAAAGCCCACTCCCGCGGTCGGCAGCTGCGAATCGACTCGTTCCCAGGGGAGTTGTGTGCGACCCCTACCTCCTCGTGGTACCGCTGGTTTTCTAACAGGGGCTACGCCAGCAGGGTGGGGGACTTAGTCCCCAGTGGCCGATCCCTTGGGAAAGGAGAGGTCCAGAAAAGGACTGGGGGGTCAGGTTGGGACTCATGGAGTGGAGACTCCCCCCGTCGCTGGGAACCCAGTCCAGCCTATACCCTCTTACACACCCAGTTCCACAGGTGTGGTTGCCACCCGATCCTGGCCCGACCATCACGCCGGAAGTAAAGGGGGAGGCGTTACCGGCAGGATTGCGTTGCGTGCCAGGGCTAACAACCCCGGTACGTTTACCCATTATTTTTTTTTTCAGGGACCGAGAGGTATTTCATTTTTGACATTTGTACCTAGGTTCGGATGGAGGGGAGGATTCGACCCATCGCTAGCGGCTTGCCGGTAAAACCCACGGAATCGACTCGTCCCCAGGGGAGTTGTGTCGAACATGCGGCGCAGGAGGGACCGAGAGGCGGGGACGGGGACGCACCCAGGATGCCCATGAGCACGGCGGGCTCGCGCGACGGGATCTGCGGCAGGAAGGGCAGCACCTCGTCCAGCACCAGCCACTTGTCCAGGTGCTCCAGCAGCTTGCCCAGGCACACCAGGCAGTTCACCCGCACCTGCGGCACACGCAGTGGAACCCCGTCATCATCTCGCACGATGAGTTACCCCGGCGGCCTGCTGACAGACGCAATGACAGGGTCCCACCCGCGCGCTACGTACGGAGATGTACGACGTCTCCTTGCAGAGGCGCTTGATGCGGGGCAGCAAGGAGTTCTTCATGGCCGGGTAGTCGACGAGCCCCGCGAAGGTGGGCAGCACGGACAGGCACAGCTCGTGTATCTGCTGCGCGTCGGAGTCGAGGGCGCGGTACAGCATGGGCAGCACGTCCGTCCTGATGTCCGCGGCGGGGGTCAGCTTCAGCAGCAGCTCCATCTTCTGCATGAAGATCAGCAGCACCTGCAACCACCAGGCGGTCCGTCATTCCAAAACCCACACTGGCCCACTTCCGTGCACGATAGAACTGACTTCATCACTGAAAAACTGGTTGTCTGTAAAGTCGGTTTACGGACGATAGTTTAACGTGACGTCACAACAAAACATTGATGAAATGATTGCATACTTTTATGAATAAAATTGAATCATTTTTATTGAATTATCACTATTTTGTATGGATAAAAAGGAGTGAAATGAAATCTACAATTTAATTGATAAATTTACTTTTATTTGCACTCATTAATTCAAATATGCTTATTACTTTAACGAAGAGATTATTTCAACTATAACTTTTATACATGTTGCCTATTTAACTGCTTCCAATCTGTGTTATTCTGTTAAGAATAGGACGATGATAGGAAAAGTAGGAAACTAATGGGAGTGTTTCAAGGATGATGTGAAGGAAAATGGCTTACCCAACACCAAGATGCAGTCAAAAATAATATATTTGCGCCACGGACTCTGCAGCAATGCTAGGAGGAACGGGTTAGCAAAGAGCAATGAAAATGTTACATTGAAATGCATGAAAACAGAATTACGCCACGGACTCGGTCGCAATGCTAGGTGGTTCAGGTTAGCAAAGAGGAACATAAAATGAGCGTAATGGGACAATGTGCATAACAGGACACTTTTTCGTGCGTGCAGCCGGCGTTCATCCATTTATTAGACATCACGTCAAAAATCTCTTTCGCTAAAAAACCATTTTTATATCGCGTTTTTGAAGTAATACGTAAGAGAATTCGGGCTCAGGCACACAATTTTATTACAAGCGTGATTAACCATTTATTGTTTAATAATATGAATTAAAGTGATTTTAATAGTTTTTTAAACAAATTTATTACGTCCTATTTATAAATCACTGAATTCATTGCTGGAAACTTTACACAACTTTTGCAACAACAAAAAAAATGGTTTCATCTGCCCACTAAACTTTTACTGCATTTTTAAGGGGAAGAGATGGGTACGAACTACGTTTTATTTTCACTGGTTTCATAGAATGCATAATAAAAATTAAAATATTTTTTTAGGTAAACTTCTTCTTTTTTTTTTTTACTAAAATTTAGTTGGTTTCGCACATATCTGTTATACATACCTGTTTTTCAAGACCGGATATTTCGGTTAAGTACTTTTACATGTCGATCATGGTTTGGATAAAATGTAAATATGAGCTTATTTTGTTACTACATATTCCACAAATAAAGCTGTTTCGTAAAAACCTTCTGTGTTTAAAGGCAAATGCATGGGAATTAACTCATTATTCTGCGGTTTGCCAAATTTTCCTACCCCTAAACATCCGACCATCGTGCCACAAATCAAGCGAGGCATTGTACCCAAAACCACAATGTTTGGGAATTTTTTTTTTTATTTTTTTAATTTTTTTGAGTTTGAAGTAATTTTAAATGTTGGTTTGAACACAAAATAATAACTTTAAGAAATCAGCATTGTTCCGACAGTTACAGTAGCAGTAATGGATACAAGCGAAGGAGGAACACACCTGGATCGGCTCCTGCAACTTCATGACGGGCTTCAAGTGGGGGAGCACGTGTGCCGTGAACTCCTCCTTCGAGCAGTTCTCAGCGACCAGCAGGACGTTCGGCAGCACGAAGGGGACCATCGTGGGGTTCACAAACTCCTTCACCAGGCACGGCAGCACCCTGCCACACGGGGGAAACATTCACACACAACAGCGACTGACGTAGCGACGCCTTCATGTTGTTGTATCTCTCACTCAATACATCCCCAGCATATTTGTTACAAAATTAGATGTTCGAGAGCCACAAAGTACCATGCATTTTACCATCCAAGAACGCACTTTCTATATACAAGTCTTATCTTTAAATCATTTTGCTGATAAACACTAACACGTCCCTGTAAAACATTTGTTATTTCATGGTTTCTCAGCAATTAGCCACAGAATCTGAGTCACTTTAACATTTGATATCGGCTGATTTTGACTTATTTCCTGCGGGTTTGTGCTTTCGTCTTTCTTGTTCATTCACCCGGTTCTCTATGGCGGACAGTTAAAACCAGCAATGGCATATGTCCATGAATATCTTTTAAATCAAGTTTCCCCACAACAAGGATTATTCTAAGAACGTACCTGTAATCTATGTCCTGAATAGTATGCTGAACTAAATTGCACTGTAGTTTTTTTATTTGAATTTCAATAGCAATAATGTAAACATACTGATTGTTCCACATGTCAAGTAAACCTGTATGTATTTGAACAGATGCACACGCGTACGACAGATGCGCACCTGAAGACGCACACTCTGTGCGGGAGGTTCTGCAGCACTTGCGGCAGGCCCTTGTAGAACTGCGACTTCTGCAGGTTGTCCCACTGGAACAGCGAGTCCAGGTAGTTGAGGGTCTTCACCCCCACGTCCTCGAAGTACTCCACCTGCAAGCATCGAGTCACTGTGCTGTTATGTCATACCAAGAAATAATAAACTTAGTAAGGCAGGACATACAGAATAAAATATTGCTACGTTGCTTGGAGAATATTTATTTATTTTAATATTTTATTAGAATTTAAAAAGTTTATACTAAAAATATTTTACAAAAAATTTGTCAACTTGCGTATATGCCGTGTGTTGTTTTTGCCTCTTTAGTAAATTATGTTAACTGTGAATTTTTTACTGCAGATCTGTGAGTCAATGCATGTCGAAGATTAGGTATGTGTGCTGAATACACGAGAGACCCCGTTTGTTTGAGTGGCCAAATCAGAGGTAGTGAGGATAGAATCAAACTGATGATAAAGTGGTTACACAAAATTCCCTCAAGTACTACAACTTGACCGGTGTTCCATCCCAACCACCCTAATGGGAAGGCAGTGACAGGAGGGATCAGAATTTTTCCTCACAAAGACTCAACGACTCACCGACTCATCGAGGTGGATGATAGGGTCGGACTGCCAAGTCGCATCACCTAACTGCAGCAGGTGTAATTAATTCCCACGGACACACTGAGAAACAGTAAGTACTTTGCTGCCTACGACCTTTGAATCAAGCACGTAAATTCAGCATTACAGTCTTCTGCTAGCACACCTGAACACTCTGACGTCCAAACAGGCAGTATGTGGGTTACACCAGTCTCCACAAATCACACATAACCAACACATTCTGACAATTAGAAGTAGCGTGTATTTTTCGCGATCAAATCCGATTGCAATAAGGTATGCCCGCGCTAGCTATTGTTTCCTTTTAACTGGCGGCCGTCAGCAAGAGATGCCACTGCCCTATTTCGCCGGGCCGTTCAGAACACATTTGCTTCCGCTCTGGATGGCCGTGACCGGTGTGCCGACAGAAATAAACCCAGCCGACCACGGAACACAGTAAACGGTACAAAGTTTCAACACGCAGCCGGTCTGGAAATCTTTTTCGGGAAAAATGCACGGCAGGGACTGGGACGCTGGAGTGTCCCTGACCTTGATGAACTGGTGGGCGTCGGGTCGCAGGTCGGGCGTGGCGTTCAGCATCATCTTGACGCACTCGCGCAGGCCCTCGGCGACGGCCTGCAGCTCGCGGCTCGGCACGCCCGTCTTCAGCTGCAACACACGGTCCTGCTCAGGCTCTGTCCGAGACCCCGCGCGCTGCGGAACTTCATCAACGCACGCTCACTAGTACCTTTGAATATATATACTGTATAGAAGTCGCGAGTGGATAGGATTTACTCTACGTTTTTCAGGAGCGTATGATGAGCAGCTTGGGAACTTCACCGCTGCAGTGCGCTGCCGTAACGCCCTGTGTCGTCTTAGGTTGTTATTTGCACGTTAGAGCGCAGCACTGTCGCCCGCTGTCATTCCCCCGCACCCCCCATCCAACATTCACTGCAGCTCAAGGTCGTTCAACGGGAGTTTGTGCGTCACAAAACTGTAGGGATGAGAGGTGGAGTAGAGGGTGGGTTTAGGACAACGCGTGATCGAGGGAGGGTGGGGAAGGGGTGTTTGAAGAGTTCGACACTTGTCCACTAGGGACCACCACAAATCGATGCCCTAGAGATGGTGGCGATTACGGCGGTGAATTAACCAACTACCTCAAACCGTATTAGAAATTTTAACCTGGGCTGGCGACTTCTATACAGTATATATACCTATTCAAAGCTAGTACAGAAATGATTTCACAGTCCCTACAACGAAGTATGATTTCCAATGTTAAACACTTTAACTGATACAAAATACGGTTGTTTTGCAATAGTAATGTGGTTGAATAGTTGGTAAATATATCTAAAATAAAAAATAAGAACGCACGGATGTTCCGCTTCTGAAATGTATACTATGTCTATGTTTCAGCAACGACATAACAGGTTTCATAGCTCAATCGTACAATTGCTAGGTCATACCATAAGGGTCAAGTTTGTAGCTAAAGCAAAACAGGCAGACTGCTTAACTGACTTAGTGGACAGTGAATGTACAGTAGCATGGTGGGAAATTCAACAAAAAAAAAAAACTTTTTCTTTGTTCTTGTGCACCTACAAGAGTAGAATTGAAAGAATCTACATTACCTTGCTCAAGATTATTCTCCGGAACTCTGGTTCATTCTGCTGTTATTATTGTCTATTAGGCTATTACCTTTGAATATATATACTGTATAGAAGTCGCCAGCCCAGGTTAAAATTTCTAATACGGTTTGAGGTAGTTGGTTAATTCACCGCCGCAATCGCCACCATCTCTAGGGCATCGACTTGTGGTGGTCCCTAGCGGAGAAGTGTCAAACTATTCAAATACCCCTTCTCCATCCTCCCTCAAACATGCGTTGTCCTCCACCCACCCTCTAACCCACCTCTCATCCCTACAGTTTTGTGGCGCACAAACTCCCGTTGAACGACCTTGAGCTGCAGTGAATGTTGGGTGGGGGGTGCGGGGGAATGACAGCGGGCGACAGCGCTGCGCTCTAACGTGTAAATAACAACTAAGACGATACAGGGCGTTACGGCAGCGCACTGCAGCGGTGAAGTTCCCAAGCTGCTCATCATACGCTCCTGAAAAACGTAGAGTAAAACCTATCCACTCGCGACTTCTATGCAGTATATATATTCAAAGCTATTACTTACTATAAATAAAAAAAGTATAAAACAGAAATACTCTATGAGAAATTTTTTGTTGAAATTACTGGTTTCAACTTGAATGCATGTCAAGTATAAACAAGAAAGTCACCATGGAATGCGTGATGTTTCTGACGACTGCGATCTCTCACAAACACCGAGCGTCCGACACGGGACAGCAGACGAGGGAGAGGGGGAGCGCACCTCGCACGCGCGCCGCTTGAAGGCCGCCCAGTCGCCGTCGCAGTCGTGCAGCAGCCGGCCCTCGGAGAACACGCAGTGGATGAGCGCGCCCAGGGAGAAGATGTCGCTGGCGGGGGAGTGGCTCATGGTGAGCGCGTACTCCGGCGCGAGGAACGCCAGCCGCGGCTGGGCGAGCGCCGGGACCGCCGGCGAGTACTCCACAAACGGCCAGTACGGCTGCAAGCACGCTCGCGTCTCTTCAGCCCCTGCTCCGACATGTGCGCTCGGTCGGGACGTAAAACTAAACTGAAATGTTTGCCCCTCTTCTCACTAGCGGTCAGTTATCGAATCCGCCTGACTAACATGAATAATACCCATAAACTAATACTATTCACACTACCTGAAATTATTGGAGTTAGGTATCACAAACCATGAACGTGTCAAAATTTTAAAAATGTAGGGGGGGGGGGGGGGGGGTCAACCTAGATTTACTGGAATGGGCAAGTTGCACTTTTTTTTTAGTTGAAGTTTATCACATCTAGGGATCTGCAAGTATTCAAAAAAATGTTTGGTTTTTGTAAATAATATGATTTTCAATTATAACATTTCAAATAATTTTTTTTTAGTATTCTCCCAAATTCATGCAACTAGTGGGATCCATTCGCATAAAAAATAAATGAAAGAGAGTAGCAAGTGCTATGAAACAGGATTCAAAGCACCAAGATGTTGGACATTGAACCGGCAAAGAGGAGCCCGAGGAAGCCGACAGAAGCGCCACGCACCTCGGCCTCCTGGCTGCTCTGGGCGTGCTGGCAGAAGTCGAAGCCGAAGAGCTTCCAGGCGCCCTGCTGGTTCACCACGACCGCCTCCGGGCACACGTTGTGGTGCAGCAGCCTCACGTCGTGGTGCAGGAAGGCCAGGCCCTCGCCTATCTGGCACGCACGCCCGCCCGGCGTCACTCCCCTCGTGTCCGTGAGCAAGTGTTCACAAGCAAGTTGCCATGACTCGAGACCCGCAAAATTCCCGGGTTCATTTCGTGTTATGCTAAAATTCAAATAATCATACCTTAGTGCTGCTTCTGTCATTGGTTCACTGTTAATCTGGAGGACTGAGGGCCAATTAGAGACCCTCACTCGCAGAAGTGTCGAATCACAGGCCACCCGGTCGAGACGACTCACAAGTCAGCAGCCAATGAACAGTTGGCATTTGCCCGAGTGTGTAGAGGATATTGGAGTCTATCCTGGAGGTCATTGAACCCGCGAATTTTCCGGGTCTCTAGCCATGACTAATGGTGAATTACGATAACACCAAACAGCAAGTCAATATTTAAAATCACGAAACTAATCAGCATTCTCAATCAAAATTTAACACTAATGACAAATACCTAATCTTTTAATATTAAAATCAATGAAAGTAATCTCTTTAGGATGTTTGTACCACAATTAAATTTAAAAAAATAATGGAAAAAGTTTGCTCTTTTTAATCTTCAACTGTTATCAGTTACTCATTTTTTTACATTATGACCTTAGAAAATTTTGCAAACACAGGAATATTTAACAGATTTAATTGGCCATCACAGATAGTGTCACCTCAGATCGATCCCACACAGATTGAATTATTTTGAGTTGTTTCTCACTAACGATTTTGTAAATACAGTTGTTTTGGAAACAAACTGTTTATATTTACAGACAATAAAAAAAAACTCTGAACACGGTATTGAGTGTAATTAAATTTTGTGATTAAAAAAATGTTTAGTGAAGAATAAATAAAAAAATTTTAAGAAAACATTTTGTTTTCAACTGGAAACTTAACCTAGAAGTAAACAAACTAACATAAATTTTCGAAGAATCTTTTCGACACAGCACTCAACTGCACATGGACTGTCTTGCCGGGCCAGTCTGAACTGCAGCCACGCGATGCTACGTGAATGACTGCCAGCACACGCCACAGTGCGACCAACCTGCAAGAGGCCGTACTTGATCTCGACTTCAAACAGCTTGTACTTGTGGAGCTGCGGGGGCAGAGGGGACGGCATGTTCTCCGTCGCCCCTAGGATGTTGGCGAGGCTTGCGAACACCGGCTCCGTGGCGAACGCCAAGGATTCTCTTCAAAACAACAGTCAAAATATAGTTTACAAGCCGGGTAAAATAATATGAAATACATACTAACTATCAAGTTGATGCCAGATAAAAGCTAGATAATGTTTTCTGTAACTGTTCCCGTCATCAATAAAGATGAACAAGAATATATAGTGAATTGCGATAATACCGAAATACACCATATAACACCGAAACGCAAATAGACAATAAAGCTCAGAAATTAAAAACAAAAAAAAAAAAAATTAAATAGCATATTTAATCAAAACTCAACTCAGATTATAAAAATGAAAACTTTAAATATACCTATTAAATTCAATTAACATAATTATTTAGCATGGAGTTAGTACCAAAATGTATGTAATAAATATGTAGATTAAAATTTTTTTTTTTAATTTATTTATATTGCAACTGTTAATAGTAAATACAGTAATTTTTATGTAACACTGGTAAATTTTTCTAACGAGCATGTACAAGCTGATTTATTTGTATTGTACTCAGTGATTGGAAATGCTTATTACAAATTATTGTAAGGTAAACATGCATCATATATCAGTAAAAATGACACTGTTTTGGTGAAGTAAGTAGCATCGAACAAGCGATGGATAGGGTTCATAAAAAAAAAACAATACAAGAAATCTCCTGTTCTAAAAACGAAATTGGTCTTAAATAAAACCATAAAATATTGTCTCTACCACAAACAGTTTGGCGCTCCCTGTAACTAATACAGTGCACTTCGTTTATTCCAGTCTTCGTGAGCCCCTGATGTCTTTCCGCCTCATCCACCGAGTACGTATACCAACCAGAATGCTTCGAGATACGTCCAATAAGACATTGCCTGCTTCACTGCAAATCACTTCACCTACACATTAAGAGGCCACTCCAGTGTTTCGGGGGCACTACGCAACCCGCGTTAACCTCATAAGATTCAATGCTATTTTCATTTTGCTTATAACTTATTAACTAATATAGATTTAGAAATGATGCTTGCTTGATATGTAAGACAACGATGCTCTTATCAAAGCCCCTTTCTTCAAAAACGTGCATAAATTATGGTTCAAACCTAGACAATACACTTATGCATATTAGTAAAGATTAGTATAAAACCATAATTTATGCACGTTTTTGAAGAAAGGGGCTTTGATAAGAGCATCGTTCTCTCACATATCAAGCAAGCATCATTTCGAAATCTATATTAGTTAATTAGTTATAAGCAAAATGAAAATAGCATTGAATCTTATGAGGTTAACGCGGGTTGCGTATTGCCACTGAAACACTGGAGTTGCCTCTTAAGTAGCTATTAAGAGTGTGATACCGTAGCAGATGTTTGATTTTTACTTGTTTAATTAATTTATCTCTGATACTTGTTTCCATGTTCGAGTGTAATACGTGAACGTGTTGAGTCAGTCGACGGGAGGGACGACGGCGCGGGCACCTGGACTCCTCCAAGGGGTGCTGCACAGTGAGGATCTGCGGGTGGCGCAGCTTGGTGAGCTGCACCGCGCCGCGCCTCAGCGCCTCCAGCACGGCCTCGCGCTCCCCGCGCGGCCAGCGCTCCAGCTGCCGCTTCTCCAGCACGAAGATGGACGCGTCCTGCTTCGTGGACTTCTTGAAGCCGCGGTACACCTTCCACTGCAAGCCTGCCGACACCGGGAGTGTGCGTGCCCTCGGTACACGGACACCTGCTGCTAACTGAACACTGTGTCTGCACATCTGTAATCAACTTCCCTATTATTCCTCAACCAAAATTTCAAATTTCCCAGTTTTTTTTAAATAAATTAACTATTTTGCAAATCTCTAGAATAAATAAAGAAAACCTAGCTTCACCGTCCTGCCCTAGTTATCTCTCATAGAAGCCAGCTGCTGTTGGGCACAAGCTCGTTTGCAACTGAACTGAACTGCCGCCTGTCCACTGACACTTCCTAGATTTGCCCTGAAGGCCTAGCGTACTTTTTCCGTATCACATATCCACGTTTATCCCTTGATCCTGATGGCATGATCCTGTACATTTTGATCCTGTCAAACATAGGCAATAATTTTTTTTTTTACTAAGTTGAATAAAGAGGAAGTATATTTTGTATTCAACTTACAATGATTATTCATCGTTATATCACAAGTTTATGTGCAGGATCTTTCGACGCAATAAATTAAAACTGAATCATGTACCATGTGATTAAAATGTAAAGGATCAAGTCATTAGGATTAAGAGATTAACTTGGATACGTTATAAGAAACTTTTACCAGCTGGTGATATCAACATCATCATCAATTACTGCTGCGATTGGGCAAAAACCCAGTGGAAAGCATTCCCCTTACTTTCCTCTCACTCTTCTCCTGAACTAAGTTACACCATTACCAATAAACTCTCCTCTTACAATACATTCCATTCCCCTATCGTTCTCATATCCATAGAATTTTTTTTCCCTTTCCAAGTTGTTTCACTAATTAAAGATTTTCATACTGTTTTCCTTCGGATTCTCCATCGCAACTAGTCTCCCCATCTCTCCCATTTCGTATCATCTTTTCTTCTCCACTTGCCCTTCCCTACCCATCTGCCATTGGTTAAGGTTAGCAATAATGCTTACTCACCTGGACCCGCACTAGCAACATGACTAATGGCTTCGAATTCTCTCGTGACAGGGTTTCCGGGAAGAACACTCGACAACTGCGACACAGTACTGCTGACCGTCGAGTATAGCTTATTTATCACATCCATGCTAGCAAAATACGGTAATTTCCTATAAACAAAAAAAAACTGATTATTTTGTACCTTCTTTTCTATTCTATTACTATTTTTTTAATCCAAAAAAAGAACTAAGCAGGCCAAACTTAACCTCAATTAACCATCAATTTAATAGCAATATTATACTGAAATCTACATCACCGAAAATATTAATCTCTTCACAAAACTTCCATTATTAAGACATATACAATCCAACAACCTGTTGGAAAAAAATTAAATAAGAAAAATTTCTATCAAAATCTAAATACTAGCAGAATAGTCTGACAAGTACAATCATAGAACAGACGCTATGGCAAAACAAAATTTGCACCAGAGACAATTCGATCTGCACGCTTGTGGTGTTTTCAAGTAAACAGTATAGAGTCATAAAAAAAACTAGCAAAGGAACTATCGAATCAGGGGAAGGACACTAACGGTATGGCCCTCATGCTTTTTTTTTTTTTTACAGTACACATAAAATTACAAGATTTTACTGTTTCCCTGATATAACTAATATGTTTCATGATGATTCTTTTGCGGTATATAATGCATTACAGAATCTCACAGCGAAAGTTATAAAACAGCACATCATTATAACGCCTCTTAATTCTTATAAATCCAGTCATATGGGTGTTACGAGTAATAAAACAGTGAATAAAATAGTCATACTGGAGAATCAACAAACACAATTTTCTTTAAATTTCTTTTTAAGTGTGTTGAAAGTTTTTTTGTTGAATGAGTGGGACAGTATATGGAAACCCCCAAAAAAAAAAAAAAATGATACTTTTATCAAGATATCTCTGCAATCAATACAATCTTATTTGATAATTTGCCTCGAAAAATAAATATCACTTATCGTTTGCGAACGAATAAAATGCTACACATGACGCCAACTATATAACATTTTTAAGATATTATCAAAATGATAATCCTTCTACTGATATGTCAATAAAATATTTTTATAACTATTTACACCATACACCCAATGCTTTTTTTTACAATAAAATATTTTTTTCTTCTTATTTACACTATTCTTAATTCAAATTTATAAATAATTTATTTTGTCTTTTTTTGTTGGTTTTTCTATAAAACCGTGGTTTTTTATTTTTTAGTTTTTTTTAAACTATTTTATTTTTCATTTTTTAATCGGATTTTCTATAAATGTGTGTTTTTTTAGTTTTTTAACCTATTATTTATTTTTCATTTTTTAGTAGGTATTCTTTATTACATAAATTTACTATTAAAGTGAGTTTGAGTAGATATTTTAAAATATATATTTTATATAGCCTGTTGAAGAACTATAGTAAAATTGCTAATCCTGATTATCCTAGTAATTATAACGGGTCTAACTGTGTAAAATATTGAATTGTCATCAGTCCTTGATAATTATGCCAAATTTAGAGTTAATCAGACGTTTTTAAGAGGGTCTAAATCATGTTCAAAGTTTCCATTACATACTAACATACATACACATGTAACTAATAAAAGCATGTTAATAAAATTGGCATTCCAGATGATTATAATTGTACTTGCTGTTATACATGAAGCAATATTAAACATATGCGATTTGAATGCCCTAAATATCACTTCCAAAAAAGTACTTTTTGAGTCGCAAGTCAATCTTATAACCGCACGTGAATATGTTCACTCTACAGTTGTAACTAAATATAACACTAGTTTTGCAATAACAAAAACATTTTTATTTTGTTTGCAAATCTAGCAATTACGAGGACAAATTGGAAGTGTGATCACCTCACGCCGCATGGCTGCAGTATGAGACACATGCACCAAATAGCAGCAAATCGTCAGCAATTGTTTAATTTTATAAGTAAAAACACACTGCGCGGGGCAGAATGAGGACAGAAACTTTATCGGTCTGTTTAAGTACACAATAATATAAGGCAAAGGAAAATGGGACTGGCTACAGAGTTATCTTGTGAAATGCAAATTTATTGCTCCTAATTTCCTCTTAGACCATCATAAAATACATTTTTGTGCTTAAGAATAAACCATTCTTTAAACACTTGTGTATTTATTAATTAGTAAGTAGCATCTTGGTACCTTAAAGTTAAGGGTAAATCCTTTTTCGCAGTGACATTATGAAAGATCTTTCACCACCCTATTGTAAGAACTTTTTCCCCAGAGGTATATCTTGTTCTTGCTTCGTTTATATACTGGCTGGTGCGGAAAAAAAATCATTTTCACGTCCAGCCGATTAAGGATCGTAGTTCTTACACTTAAAGCCAAGAATAATTTTCTTATTTTGGTATTCCAATAGATGATAGAAAGAAGGAGTCACTTTTGCTTGGAAAGTTCTGGGTTTAAGTGGAACAACCATGAGGAGAAAAGTAGTACAGGCAAAAAAAGCGGGAGTTTAAGTTATAAACGGATATTTAATATGGATGAATCCAATCAAACGACTGATATCGAAAAACAAGAAATTTCAATTATTTCAAACAAAGAATCAAAAGAGGAGCAGAATCGAACATAACATGTGCTTAAGCAATTATTCCCAAACTCTACGTTTTCTTCTAGGGTAAAAATAAAAGTAAAAATATATATTATTTAAATTTCGTGTAAACAACGTACTTTCGTTTGTTTATAAAAATCATAAATATATATTATGAGGCACTAATAATACAGTACGCTTTATTGTGAGCCAGACGCAATTAAATAAAAAATAAAAAGCTGGTACAATGGTGTACGTAGTCCAGTCATCCTTGCCATTTGAAGTGCTTTTATATCTTAACTCTTTTTACTTCGGAATGCTGGCTATATGTGAATTTGGAGTGATGTTTTTTAAATTAATTCACTTACATTACCCATCAGATACTTTTGCGTCAGAAATGTTGTTGCTGATATTTCTCTGTGTCACTGAGGTAGGGCGAATCTTCATGGGTATGAAGGGAAATTTAACCGGTAGTGTAACAGCTCTTATTGCTTCATTATGTCTTCTTTTACCTTCTAGTCTTGGCATACTGTATTTCCTCTTGTGGCAAACCTACGTTCTTCGCCTGGAGGCTGTGCTGTGTTACATTCAGCTAATATTCCAAGGACTTGAGCTCGTCTTTGCCCTAGCGTGTTTAGTGGTGTTTTACAGAAGTGTTGGTTTCAGTTAACTTTTTTTCACCTGTAAGGCCAACAGAATGCTCATTTGTGAGACATGAAAAATGACACACCAAATGCTCACGGTACCAATTGAGTGTTAAAACACTATACACAGTACAAAAAATCGGGAGATAATGCTACAAAGTTTACAATGTGACGGTTCCAGTATGCAGCACTGGATACCTTCGAAGAGTTGCTACATCAAATATCACGAAACTAATGTGATGGGCTGTGTTTGTTCAAACAAGAAAACGTAACTTACTCATATATATACCTCTGACCCAACATACTGTCACCAATCACCAATGTGCGATGCACAAGAAATTAACTTTGCAAGATGCTTTACCCACAAATGTAACCAATGCAATTATAGGGAAAAAAATCTCGTAACTGAAATTGTTTCAATTAAAGTTGTGGTGCTTATTACTTGTAAAGATATTTCATATTAATTTCTCAGATAATGTGTGTTTGCTATTTGTAGTATTTATTCATTAGCCCTATAATTCTGATTTTATTGTTCTGTTGTGTATTCTTAGTGTGTTCCAAAACTGTGCTAGTCATTATTTTAAATGTTTTTAAATGGTTTATAAGTCAATATATGCATGTAGATATTATGTATTAATAATGTTAAGATATTGAAAATTCTTAAGTAAATTTATTTTTAGCAATTCACTAGCATAAAACTTTTTATTTTATTAGGGTTTCCAGTATAGATTTTTTAATCAAATTGTCAAAAAAATAAAACTATTGCAGAACAGTTGACCCTTCTCAGTGGAGTGCATTTTAAAAGTAATAATAGTGTCTCATGCTATTCACATCACAACAGTGTCGCTGCCAAGTTCACTCGGGTGAAGTGCTGCATCTCTTCTGGTGACGTCGAGTTGAGCTACCATTCGACCAAGAACAAAGTGGCTCACCGCTGGGAGGAGGGGGATGCGGGAAGTCAATCCTCATGAAACAAGTTATTTTTTAAGGTGCTTTAACTACAGTGTATGCGCAGTAAATTTATCAGGGTGTCTGCTCATCACAAAAGTCACAAAAAATTAAGGAAACTGAACTGGGCACGAAAGTCAAAGAAAAAGTATCAAAATAAACTGCAATGATCCTGAAAGTCAGCAAAACTTTTATTTCCAGCAGACCTTTGCTAACTTACATTTTGTTTTTTTGATGTCTACCTTCAGTTTGTGGTCACATGTGGAAATTATCTCTGAAATGTTTATTTTCTTAAATTAAAAATGTGTATATTCCTGCAAATTGTAGAAATTTTTGTACTGAATTTGCCATTTTCTTCGATTAACTTTAAGCTTTATAGGACCTTTTGAATTCTGTAATTCTGTTTTTACTGTTCCGTTGTTTATTCAGCATGTTTTCGAAAACTGCTATAGTCATTATTTGAGAGGTTTTAATTGTTTGTTAATAGATGTAGCTTGATAATTTGATATAAGCTTGATTTTGGTTGTTTGTAGATATAAAATTAAAATTTAAAAAAAATACCAGTGTAATAAAACTATTTGCTAAACAGTTTTTTAAAAGTCCCGAAATCGGTTCAATAGGTATTTGTAGATACCCAGCATTTTGTATTTCAATGAACACGTAGTATCGTAGACTTGTTTTCTGTTTCCCAGCGAGTGAGTGGACGTGCTCGCGGCTGTGGAGTGAATCACGTCGTGACTCACGGGGCTGGGTTCAGCAAGAGAGGTGCAGTGTGTATCTGACAGAACACTGTGTCAGTGCAGCCAACTGGCCAGTTGCACTGCTGCGATGACTACAGGTTCAATCAAAACTGACACCACTTTGCATGGGGGTGTGGTAACTCAACACTTAGGAGCCCTTTACGATCATATTGAACATTTTGTTTCTGTTACAAGTGCTAAACCTCATCTCAAAAATCTGATAGATAGAGACCTGAAAAATTCGCGGGTTCATTTCGTGTTATGCTAAAATTCAAATAATTATACCTTAGTGCTGCTTCTGTCATTGGTTCACTGTTAATCTGGAGGACTGAGGGCCAATTAGAGACCCTCACTCATAGAAGTGTCGAATCACAGGCCACCCAGTCGAGACGACTCACAAGTCAGCAGCCAATGAACAGTTGACATTTGCCCGAGTATGTAGAGGAAATTGGAGTCTATCCTGGAAGTCATTGAACCCACAAATTTTTCCGGTATCTACTGATAAGAGGATTCTGACAAACTAATTTACTCCTAAAAACAGATTTATTATAAATGTTTACAGTTGTACATTTATTTGCACGCCAGCATCGAAGCAGGGTGGGGTTGTCAGGCGATCAGGAGCAGGTGGTCGCGACCAGCTTGTAGTGGAGGTCGGGCAGGTCTCGGAGCCGCCCCGCCGCCTGCTCCTGGGTCAGGTCTCGCTGGACCTGCGCCAGCATCTCGTACCTGCGACCGTCGCAAGACACGCGCTTGCAGCAGTTACTCGCGTAGGCTTGTCCATCAGCAACCTCCCTAGCAGTTAATGCCTGCTGAGGTTGGCAACCCTTTACTAGTTGTGAATATTGGTGGTAATGGAATTAAAAACGTGATTTGGTTACACGTGCTTTCAATGGGTATTTATTTGGTAACATCCTTAAGCTATTAATATAGAGTACTGTCATTTTAATAGTCTGAAAAGTGACATATTTTGTGAATATTAAAAAAAATCATAACTTGTGTTAGTTATATTGCAAATAAACCATTGTTAATATTTGCACAAATTTACATTAACAGATTACGGTATGTAATTGTACCATGCTCATTACAAATTCTATCAGGGTTCCCGCTCATGGGGATAGTCTGGAAAACTCGGGGAAATCGCGCAACGGGCTGCAAAGCGTAACACTCACCCCACCATGAACTTGCGCACGCTGGCCGAACGCAGCAGCGGAGGGTAATACAGGGCGTGCAGCATCCAGTGCTCGTTGTCTGCATCCATCAGCGCCCCGGTCGGAGCCCCTGGAACACATCCTGACAGTCTCGTGATCCGTTCCCGACGTCCTTTGCTAACAACCATCAACACTCGTACCCAGAAGGTAGCTGGTCATCCACAAATAGTGACTCACTACAAGTTTGTTTCCTGTGTTCACACTGAAGGCACCTAATGTGTGAAGAATGAGCTCTCATACATCAACAGACTCCTGTATCTTTGATGTTGTGGAGCTATACAATCGCAGGATTATTTAACTTAATTTAACAGTGTGCTTTAAGTAAGACTCTCTTTTCTGCCGTAACTCCCGGCACAAATATCTGGTGGGTGGACTTTACATTTATCAAATCTGTCCATAAATGAATTTTTAAAAATAACATAAACATGTATATATTTTGTTAAATCATTACTTAGTGCAGAATGTTCTTCCTTCCACATAGCAGAGTGAAGAGTGCCTGTGAACGTACACTACACGGTGACATAATTATAAATGAGAGTAACTGGAAGTGGCAGCTATCACCAACATGGCGCTGATACACAGCTATACGGTCGGCTAGGTCCAGGTAGCCGTGGCACTTTGCGGGAAGGAAGGGGAGAAAAATAATACCAGTTACGTCTCTTGCACTCACCCGTGATTAGCCAGCTTTAATATCGTGGGCGTACAAGGAATCCCTTTTAAGTCCATATAATGAAATATTGAGAAAAATTGATTTTTAAATGTTCATATGGGTTTGTAAAATATTGTAAAATATAAACGGTACTGAAACATGTTTAATCTAACATGATAATATACTTGTCATATAATATACTTGTCATGAAACACATTAAACTGGACTTTGTCATGAATATCTCATGGCCTTAGTGGGTTTTCCTTGTACACCCACGATTATATATGTTCTTAAAATTGGGATGTATTTAAAAATGCCTGTTTTATGTGTATATCATTGCATGTAATGTAACGGCACATAGGTGCACGTAAGAGACAGTTGGCTTGTGCGTGTGGTCACTCACCGTGCCAGCCCATGGAGTAGGGGAAGGAGGTGCGGAACAGGTTGTCGTAGCGAGTGGTGAGCTGCTTGATGATGGCCGCGAGGGAGTCGCGCTGGGCCGTCGACAAGTCGGAGAGTCGCAGCAGGTGCGTCTTGGGCAGCAGCATCGTCTCGAAGGGCCACGCGGCCCAGAACGGCACCACCACCACCCAGTCGCAGTTCTCCACCACCACGCGCTCCTGCCGGAACCAACACTCTGTAGAGACGGCAGCTTGTCATGTAGTGATCTTGAAATATATACTTTCAAGTGACGAATCCTTAGTAGTGAGGTACTTTAAAATGAGATTTCACTGCATATATTTTTTAACTTAACACTTTAGACTTTTAGATATTGTTTGAAAGTTTCTTGTTTTATCTTCTGTTTCGTCATTCGGGAGGAAGGCAAGGGGGAGACATCACAGACAGTCTGAATGTTGATAACTAGTGTGAGAACTATGATGGAGAAGAGAGGTGACCAGAATGGAAACTGAGAGTGTAGCAAAAAACGGTTGTATAAACGGAATGGACGCATCAGAAGGGGGGTCGCATCGGCGGGATTCTACTGTATTAATACATTCGAAAACTTTTGAATATTTGAAAATTTCAAATACCTAATTTGGTTTCGAATGTGAATCGAATCAAATCAAATATTTGATTCGCACGAATATTTGCAATTTTGAGTATTCGCACACCCCTACTTTTAAGTGACAAATCTTTTATAGTGAGGTACATACTTTAAAATGAGATTTCACTGCATATATTTTTTGACTTTTAGATACTGTTTGAAAGTTTCTTGTTTTATCTTCTGTTTCGTCATTCGGGAGGAAGGCAAGGGGGAAACATCACAGACAGTCTGAATGTTGATCACTAGTGCGAGAACTATGATGGAGCAAAGTGGTTTATGCATATTACGAGAAGAGAGGCGACCAGAAATCCTGGAAGAAGAGTAGAGAACTGAAGTTCGGTCGGCAATACAAGACACGGAACCTAAATGAAAGTGAGAGTGTAGCAGAAAGAAGCAGGCGTGCTGACCCTCCGCTCCAGCTCCCGACTGACGTAGTCCAGCAGCAGCGGCCGGCCGTGCCGCCGGAAGTACTCGCGCTGGTTCGAGTCCTTGACGCGCGGCTCGTTGGGCAGGAACGCCGAGGCCCAGATCTGGCAGTGCGGGTGCGGGTTGGAGCAGCCCATGATCTCGCCGCGGTTCTCGAAGATCTGCACCCAGGCGAACCGCCTGCCCAGCTCCGAGAACTGCTCCACCCACCTGCGGCGAGGCAGCGACAGTGCAGACAGAGTTCAGTGTTTGTACCACGTGATTTGAAAAAGAATAAATCTCAAAACAACTTCTGAATTTGGTATGTTATTGTAACCCACATTAACTGTTAAATTTTTTTTTCTACAACCATATGCAATAAAATTACAAAAAAAAAAATGATCAAAACATGAAAATGCAGGAGATACAGTCTTGCGTTTTTAAAAGCAATAATGTTTGGTTAGTTTAAAAAAAAATTTAGCTTGTGTGTCTATGAATTATCACTGTTTGTAATGTTATGATATAGTCTAATTGAATTAAAAATTAGTTTTTTACTGTTTAGTTCTAAAGCAGTGTGATCAGAGGAAACCATGTACAACCAATAAAAAAAATACTGTAATTGGTATTTCTGAAACAATTAACAGGTCCTATTTCATTTAATGTTTGTATTCAGGATCTAAAAATTTAAATTTTATACACAGAACAGTGGAGAACCATGAAACAAATACAGGGGAGGGAGTTCTGAACTGCTAGTGAGCTATGCAGTTTATAATTCCAAATCGTAGGTCAGAGTTACGAACTGCTTTTTGGCTTCTTGAGACCCGTTCACAAAAATGAAGTGCTCAACATTTCTGCGTGCATTTTCAATGGCAATGATCAACTCTTGTTTACTGATGTTGAAGTGGCTGTCACGAGGCATGCCGAAACATCAAGCATTTTATCTGTTCCACAAACATTGCCTCAATCCAGAATCCAAGAAGTAGTTAAATCAAAATATACATGCCAGGGGCCAGGCTCCTGACGTTTGTTGAAAATAGTGTCCCTAAACACCTTATCGCTCTAGCAAATTTATTGTTTTAAGAAAATTAATTTGACAAACTGTTTGAATTCATTTACTAAATGGTTAGGTTTTATTATTAAGCACGACTGATGGAAACGACTGGCAACTCACGCGTCCACAACGGCTCGTATCTCACTCTGGCTCATGAGAGGGAGTGTCAGGTTGGACTTGGGGTGGAAGCACATGACGCGACACGTGCCCTGCGCCGGGGCCATCTGGAACAGAGGGTCTCCGCCCCCCGCAGGGCTGGGACTGTCTGGCAGCAGCGCAGGGAAGTCATTCTCAAAAGTGTACGTCGACGTGTAGCATGGAGTCACCTGGAAGTGAACAACACACTGCAGGGGAGCAGCGGAGCAAAGAACGTTGGTGGAAATAACGTGTAACAGTTTTCTCGCTCTACTTGACCACAATAATATTTTTAAAAGTTAATTAAATTGGTTCACACACATCCATAACTACAAAATTCAACCTTACATTTTAGGGAAGGTAATGTGTTTATTGAGCATTCATATTGGATTTTCTGTCATCATCCCTTGTGTAACTACAAGAATACATTATTTTCAAACAAAGCTGGTTGTATTTGGACCAATCCACCGTACACTAGCTTGAAAGTACGAGAGCGCGGGTAACGCTGGGCCAATAAAATGCAGCATACGTACAGCCAAATGGCATCATCAAAAAGATAAAATGTTTGCACGAAACAATTTGTCGCCTGTCCCTACGCAGGCTCCGTGAAGGCAATACTAGACGTGCACCTTGCCGCTGGGCCGCCTCACTCCTGGGCAAAGAGGATTGTTAGGGTCGAATTCCGGCCGCTCCTCCTCTTCCGGGGAGTCCACTTGACCGCTCCACGGCCGCTTGGTCCGGTGCGGGGACACCAGAACCCACTCATCCTTCAAGGGGTTGTACCTCTGGTGAGGATGGTCTGCAATCAGTCGGTGACCACTGTCTGGGTGCGGGATGGCATCTCCAAAAAGAAATACTGTGGCCAATAGAAAATGAATTTGAGCTGTGCAAACATGGCCCTAAAAAAAAATTACGATAATAAGGTTAAGTTTCTTGAAATATGATTTTTGTTTGCCACAAATTAGTAGAGGGGTGACAATGTTTTGTGATAATATTTCTGAAAACACGCAAGACGTGCTCAATTTCTAGAGGAAAGCAGTTGAATCCATTCGTTTGAATATAAGTTGGGAGTGGAGTATAATTATTTGTTTTCCTTACTTTAAAGCAGTAAGCCGAAACACTTTTTTTTGTTTAATTTATTTTTATTCTAATAAAAATACAATTGTTTAGCCTAGTCGCATCTCAATATACAGTAGCAAGAAAAATAGAATCATGCATACCACACACATCAGATAAAAAAAATGGGGCCACAAAAAGGATTATGTACTACGTCCATTTAAAATTCACAAAAACATTATTATTTTTCCTTACCATCTCTGTAAAATTCCATGTCAGCTACAATGAAACATGTTCGAGAGATAATAAATTATTATGATAAGATTAGAGATAATAGTTTTGAAATACATGTACTTTACGACAAAGTATTGCACATTTTATTGCTAAATGATAATATATTTTCGTATATAGAAGTGCAGCTCGGCCGCAATAAAAAAAACATCCAAACCCAATACATATAATAGAAAGTAAAATGTAAATTACTTAAATAATAAAGGAAAACTATCATTTATTGTTTGTATTTTTTATGCAAAGAGAGAGAGAGAGAGAGAGAGAGAGAGAGACATACACATACTTTATGACTCTCACCATCTTTTATAAAACTTGTTGAAAATAAATAAATTTCATTTCAAAGAAAAAAGTAGTTTTTTCACAATGAGTGGTTTTAATATTTTAATTTTAAGGTATTCTACTTAGATAATTTTGTTTTAAGAAATAAAATACATTATTGGCGAACCTGGATGCTTGGATCGTTCGTTGTTATATTAATATTGCATTGCATTGCTATTTCAAGACGTGTAGTTTTAACGGATTTTGTCATATGAGTTTTAGAGTGGTAATATGTGGATTTTTTGGTAAACTTAGGATCTTATGAGTTTTTAAGTTGAAGATGTTTCGTTCTAAATTGGACGTTGATAAACACGTGCAAGAAGTATTCCGGAAATTACGAAATGAAAATGAGGTAAGACCGCCATTTCACCACTAGTTCGGAAATTTATAGTGTTATTAAACAGACGCAAATTTTCCATTCGTTATTAGTAGTGTATTGGTTCTTTATTGAATTTAAATCAAAGTTGTGACAGTGTAAAGTTCTAATTTGTATATTTGATGTATTGATCTACCGGCGAGAGACATCTGAACGCCACCATGATAGAGCCGGCTGGTGAAGGCACGTATAAACGTGTTCCAAAAATAAAATGATTTTTGTATTTAAGTCAGCATGACGAATACTCTGATTTTTGATCTGACGTAGTAATTAATCATACATCATTAAACAAAATTCTATTCCTCTATGCACATCTTGTAAGAATTATTGAATTGGGTTCTGTCAATGGAATGTTCATTCGTGACGGGGAGGCCAAACTGAATTTGATGGGTTAAATCTTGTAGAGACTTTTCTAGATTTCGATACCAAAACAATACTGATGTATCATAGATGGCGTTGCTTAGGGAACAATAAACACTATTTTGACACATTTCATTTTTTAAAAATAGTTGTTCGATATCGTTAACTAGTACCTATATAATTCCCTCCCCCTTGTCATTATTCGATTTTGCGATACCGATTTTTAATTATGAATGAAATTATGTCCAGACGTTACAATTTAATGGTGGTATCGGGAAAATTAAAAGCGTGCCCTATTTATTATAAAAATCCATTGCACTGAAAAATAAATGAGTGAAAAGTGGTCAATTATGTGCAATAAAATGCCGGCACTCAAAAATAGATTTGACAGAGTGGGACTGTAATTTAGTTAACCATGCCAAAAAAAAAAAATTGAAAAGTCTCATTTTTAAAAAATTTTAATACTGGTATCGTAAAATAGAATTCACCGGGTGGGACTGCATTCTAGTTCATGATGACACAAAAAAAAAATATTGAAAATTCTCACATTCACTGGTATCACAAAATATACTTGACTGGGTGGAGCTGTGGACTGCTTTACGATACCATGAAAATTTGATCGCAAAAAGTATCTATTTCAAAAATTTAATACTATTATCAAAAATCAAACTATACTGAGTAGAATTTTTGTCTTCATTATGATACCCAAAACCTATTATTTTCAAAATTTCATTACGTGCCAGTGTAGGAGATAATTGCATGAGCTTTCGTTAGGTAAAGATCACCAACGTGTGTTATTACACTAGAGGAGGTATGGGGCTTGCATACAGAAAAACATGCTGACAGTTGTAATACATTTTTAATGACTTGACTTGATTTTTCCCTCAGTAAAGATGCAGTTAGCCAACACCACAGCTGTTATTTATTGCTCTGAAAAACAGTGTTAAGGCCCCCGCTTACCCGGGCGCACACGCGGTGCGCAGAGCTTCAGGAAAAACAACGCGATTTCAAAACTACTTGAGATATCCGAGCGGGGTCTGCTTACGAAAAGTATTTAAGAGTTCACTGACGACCGAAAAGTACTTTTGATTTCGGATGAAGTTTTTAAACTGTATTTTTAGAAGAGTGAAAATGTCTAAAACGCGTGTTTTCAGAGTAATTTTTAGACGTAAAAAAACCGGTACAGATTCTTGAAAGCACTTAAGGGATTTGCATTACACATTTATCTTCATTTCTCCGCAATATAATGTTACAGTCACATCTCAAATTAAACAGTTATCCTGTGACGACGAGAAGACTGCGCGCCAGTTCATGGCCTTGCGCTTAGAGGCTATACCGCGCTAGAAATACCAGCGAGCGTCGCGCTTATTATCCCGCATCACTAACACACATACACCCCTGACGAGGTGGGCCTCTTAAGTGTGATTTTTAATGCATTTGCTGTTCAGTTTATTTTTTTTTTTAATCTTAAAAGTGTTTGTCTTTGATTTTTTGAAGTTTCGTACACCATTAAATTAGATATATTTTATTTAGATTTAATTCTATATGACAAAATTAAGACAAACTTTTTCTTTCATGTAATCATGGTGTAATATTAATAGTAATTGCTTACAAAAATATGAAAAAATTAGGTAACTGAGAAATTCCAATAACAGCATATTGAAGCTTAGGCAGTTACATTCCTTTAACAGTTTAATTAAAAGGCAATATGGCATAGGGTAAGAATTTTCCGCTTTGTGTATCTGTTGAAGGAAAAAATGTATTGACAGAATTTATTGTGAAACTTTTTCCAGTAGCAGCTAGCACTTTATTTCATACTCTATGCCATGTGTGGTATGTATATAAATGGTAAATTGCTTTAAATTAAATTTCTACCACAATTCTCGGTCATTTGGATTTCCAGATTGTGAGCGAAGTGCACACAGCTGTGACATCTGCCTCCCTGCAGCATTCACACTATTCAGTATTATTCATTTCTATTTTGTTTTTGAAAGAAAAAAAATTTCTAACTTTTATAGTGTGGTAGATTTTCAGTAGGTAACCTATAAGAAATTTGAGCACTTACATTTATATTTATTTGCGCCTTTAATAATTTTTACCCCACAATTTCCCTGGTATTTTTAGCTTGGCAAACACTTCTATTGTATTTCTTAGAATTTTAGACTGAACTGAAAACTGAAAAACATTTCCTTATAATTAATGAAAGCCCATAAACTACACTTTCGTTTTTTTGTCAGTAATGACCTCCTTAAGGCATAGTCTAGATAATATGGTATTACTTTACTGTTTACTGAAACAGAATGAAATGTAACCAACACAGTTGCAGATATTATCAATGTCATGTGTGTTGTAACACAGTTTTCTTGGCTAATTAATTATTAAGTAAATTGAGAAGGTTGCTGCAATAAGGGGGCCATGCTCCAAAACAATGTTCTGAGATATCAAGGTGCAAAGTTTTCTTGGTGGCACCAAAGAACACATATGTACATAAGTTATAGAATAATATTCTGTAACTTGCTAAATAAATGTTTTCCTAATCTTTCACTATTCACAAACACATAAAAATAGTAGGTAATCTATTTATCTGAAAACCACAAAAAAATTAAAATGGTTCTCTTCAAAAAGGGCTCATAACATCATCACATAAAACTTTTCATTCCAACACAACAAATTAAAATTTCTGGATAATATTTGGTGACCATAGAGGTTATGTAGGATTAATTTTTGTATTATCCCCAAAAAGGGCCCATGGTCTCATAGGCCCTTATTTCAGTAACCTCCTCAATTTGAAGAAAACTAAACTAAATAGTTAGTAGAAGTTGTGACTTTCAGTTCAATAATAAAAAAAATATTGTTGGCAAGAGACAAAAATGTTACTATCTGTTTTGAGGGCCACGGGATGAACCCAGAAGTACCTAGTAGAAATAATAGATTAACATAAAACATATTAAACGGTAGTCATCTTTATGTTTTACGTGTAAAAACAAAAAAAAAAGTTTTCCATGGAGATCCATTATAACATAAACAAAGAATACTCTAAAGGCCCCCACATACGATCAGTTGTTGTTGGATGTATCGTTTCATATGGATATGGACGAAACTTCAGATGTTGTAGTTGCGTTTGTACTTTTAGTTAGAAAAAGGGAGGAAAATAACCAGTTACCAAAGAGTATAACAAAGATGTCTGCTACAACACTCTGCTGACGGACGGATGGACTTATTGTTTGTACTGGCGAGTTGGTGTTCCCACACATGGTGGTTTGGACAGAGGGTTATCAAGTCCACAGTCATATTTGATGGGAAGCCATCAGTTCAGACTGACCAGTCCACCTTCCTTGCTCACACACGACAGTTCCGACTGTTAAGTTCCGACTAAGTCCAAACTGACAGTTAGGACTGATCATTTGTGTGGGGGGGAGGGGGGGGGGGGGGGGCTAACACATAAACACTGAACTAACATATCTGCTTAAGTTTTTCGTTTGATTTTTTCATTAAAACTACTTTAATTTGTTTGTAAATAAACCACGTGCTATGTTCATCTTGGGTTTGGATACAACTAGACAAAATGTGCATTTGCATTGAACTTCATCATGTTAAATTTACATTGTACGGTGTGCACACATTTTGGTTTTATACTAAAATTTAACAATCAATATGCATAAAGAACTACAACTGCAATAAAACTTATTTTAAAGACTGTGTCTTTTGTTGGATTTTTAATCTAGCTGAGCAGTACTTAAATAGGTCATTTATAGAATTACTTTTAGGGTTCCTGTCATAGACAGGGAAGATCTGGAAAATGCAAGGAAATTGGCAATATCTAAGGTCAAAACCACAAAGCAGTGGGCTAGCAGTTGTTTTTCGTACAATATAAAATATTCATGAATTTAAACCAATTATATTAAAATCGTTAATACATGTTCCAATGACAATCTGTATTTGATTTTCCCTAACATTATTATTATTAGGTATTTAAACAAGTAGTATTAATTATTTATGTGATGCTGTGGAAATGATCACAGTGCAAGCTCTATGTTTGTAGCAAAACATATTTTTTTATAGTCAATTTGGCATTTTATGCATGATCTTTGAAATGTGTTTCGATAGTACCTAATTGGTATTGTAGTATAGCTATTATATTGCCGTATAGACTGATGAGGTAGGGATAAATTGGTGGGGCAGGCTGAAAAGCTTAATAGGTCCCACCATTGGCATTAGAAGGTGGTGCAGTGCCCATTAGAATATTAATTACATAACTTTTAGCATTATATTTGTTACAGCACCTGCAAACATCTTCCGTGCATTTAATTTGTTGTAAGTGTCTTTTGTAACGGCAAACAGCTGGAGAAAACAAAGGTAAATTGGCTGCTGTAAGAGTTTGGGGAACCCCAGATTTTTTTTTTCTTCCTTTAATTAGAAGAGTTGAATCCACAATATGTATACATATAACATATATTTTATGGTCATGTTTTGTTCATAAAGGTTAATGAGAGAATGTACAGAGCAGGTAATTACTTGCATGTAGGTAAGAAATAATTTGCCGAGTGTTGTCATATCGCTGTTCACGGTCCACGCGACCTGGGAGACAGTCTTGGGGGGTAACGGCGGCGGTGGTGATGGTGGTTGCGTGTGCCGCAGAGGAACCTGCGCAGCTACAACATCGCCAAGCTGTACTACGGGGTGGGGGCGTACGAGATCGCCCGGCGCTACGTGTCGAGCTACCTGTCGGTGCGGGACAACTCCCCCGAGGGGCACAAGCTGCTGGCCCAGGTGTACGAGAAGCTGGGCGTGAAGGAGCGCGCCCTGGCCGAGTTCAAGAGCTCGCTGGAGCTGGACAGCAAGCAGCCGGAGCTCGTGCTAAGGGGTGAGCGGGCCGGCGAGGACTGTTTCCATGGCCATGACACGCGATCCACACACAACCCATTGCTATCTACCCCAGTGCACTCGTCCAAATGTCTGTCGGGATCTTTGCAACCGTGAGTAGCAGGCTCTGGAATGAATTAGACCAAGCGACAAGGCAAACAAAAAATCTAGCTTCCTTTAAGTACAGGCTGAAAAAAAACATCTTTGTAACAGCTGCTTACCGTGACCATTTCGCCGCTACCCTACTGCTTGAATCTGTGTGTGAATGTGCGAGTGACTGATTTTAATGTAGTTGCACCTATTTTTTTTTATTTCCCGTTTTGATACTATTTGCTGTATGTTTAATTACTTTCCTTTTTATGTATGTCTATGCTTAGTTTTTAATTACTTAAAATTAGTTATGGTTGAATCTTTTGTATTAGTTAATATTTGAACATTAAGTTAAAATTTTAATTTGTTCTTTTAATATTTAGTCAACATCTGCTTATATCATGCTTAATTTTTAATATTCCACTATTTGATGTAATTGCAGAAAAGTGGTTAAGTGGAAGATAAGGCGTACCGCATTATCTTCGCCACCAATAAAGACGATAAATAAATAAATAGCTCATAATGACCTGTTGGGATCATTTATATATGAAACATATTGAATTAACTTTTTTTTTTTTTCAGCACAGCAGGTATTTCACTCTGAACTAAGGACTATACACAGCAGAAAATCATTTTTACATTCCCGGGATTTACGAATCCCTGTGATTAACATATTATTTGCTTGCATTGCTTTATGTGAAAGCATTTCCCCGCAACAGTTTACATCGCAACAGCATTGCATTTAATAGGAAACCCGTCATATAAGTTTAAACAGAACAATAAAATTTGAAAATGAATAGTGTGAAGTTTTAATTAATACACGTTACTCCTGAGGTGGTCAGTGTAGCTTGGTTTGCTGTTGTAAAAAAAAACTTGCAATTTGTGTGTGTGTGTCTCTTTATCTCTTTCTCTCTTCTGTCTCTTTCTCTCCCTTTCTCTTTTCTCTCTTTCTCTCCCTTTCTCTCTTTCTCTTTTCTCTCTTTCTCTTTCTCTCCCTTTCTTTCTCTCTCTCCCTCTCCCCCTCTCTCCCTCTCACCCTCTCCACCCTGGAGTTTTGTTTGGCCAGTATGGTCCATGTGGCTCCCACTGCGCGCTGTGCGAGAGTGCGAGAGCGGAGGCTGAGCGGGGTGTTGTGGACAGTGTGCGAGCTGCTGGTGGAGATGGACATGCCCATCGACAAGGAGGGGGCCCGGTACTGGTGCGAGCGAGCCGAGACCCTCTACCCGCACCACCCCGTAGTGTTCAAGCTGAAGGAGCACCTGTTTGCCGCCCGCGGCGACAGCGACTCGTCGGAGCTGGAGGCTCTCATAGCTGGTATGGCATTTGTTCAGTTGTTTGATTTTTAAAAAAAGTTATATCTTAAAAAGTTTTTCAATTGTTATGGATTACTTGTATTTTGTGTGTCTATTCCAGTATTTTAAAATAAATTTGAAAATATTTTCCATGTTATTGTTCTCCTCACTACTATTTTACTTTTCATTTGTTTAGGGAAAGATACAAAATACACACCCTACCTCCCCCCCCCCCCCCCCCCAAAAAAAAAAAAAAAAAAAAAACCTCCAGCTCTAGTTGTTACTACATCTGTTGTCTGAAATATGTTTTATTTCTACAAGCCATATTGTTTAATACTTAGCTTATTTGAGTGAATAGTTATTGTGTTTTCTTTTTGCCAGTAACAATGCACAGAACCTACCAACATGTTGGGCCAATGGCAAGCACACGACCATGTCGTTCTTATCAAAAATATTTATTTATTATATTATTATAATATATTATTTATTTATTTTATTTATTAGTTTTTCTTCAACAGAAAAAGTTCTTAGCAATGGCGTATGTCCAAAAACTTACATCAAGTCAAAAATATTCTAGGAATGCTACAAGAGTCCGGTATGCATTGAATAGAAAACATTTTAAACATTTCGGCTGCATCGAATATGCAAAAATGGTATACTAGGGCATTTAGGGGTAAAAAATTTCAAAATTTTTCAGAATTTTCCAAAAGGTAGAAATAACTTTGTAATCTACTTGTGCTTGTATGTAGAGTTGCAAGATATTATTGTTCAAATCTTTGTAAAACTTCGTACGAATGCGAGGGTCGGTGTTCGGCAGTTCCCAGCCCGATGGAGGATGTGTGCAACCTTGCGACACAAAACCATCCCTTCACAGTAACTTTTGTAAGCGTGCACGCCACGATGGTTGTACAACAACTGTTGCTTCGTTGCCTTGGCAGGCAGCCAACTTGAAAACTTGGCGCTGCTGGCGAGCAGCGCGGGAAGTTTAAATTCAAACGTTTCCAACACTATACACTAAATTAACACACAGTATTTACGAGTCCAAGCACCGTCTATGTCGCCAGAGCCCTCGTGTCCCGCGGTGACCCCGGGTGATGGGTGCTGTTGTGTGCCGTGCAGCGGAGCTGACCTCCCGGCCGCGGGACGTGAACCTGCGCGTGCGGCTGCTGAGGCTGTACCTGGACACGGGGCGGGCGGCGCTGGCCTACCAGCAGGCGGTCGACGTGGAGGCCCAGGGCCTGTTCGCGAGCGAGCAGGCGTGGTACGACTGCCTGGTGGACGTCCTGCAGGTACGTCGTTCCGGGACCGTGAGAAGAGGTTGCACTACGTTGTGACAAGATCTCTCCTAATGGGGCTTGAAGGGAATAAGGGGTTATAAAATAAGGTCTCGACATTTTCAGTTCCACTTCAACTCACTACTAACTATTACAATTGTCAACGCCGTCACCTGTTGAGTTAAATCTATAAAATATACTTAAGTCAATCTACGTGCCTCGATAGCACACCTGTGAGTCTCTTACCTCCGCTCTCTTGTCTCGCGTTCGCGGCAGACCTCTCGGCGAGGCGGGAAGCGGCGACGCGCACCGGGCTCCGTCCCGGCACCCCCCGCCCCTCCAAAAAGCCCCCTTTTGGGCGTGGCTGCCGTATTTGAGACCTTGGGTCCGCGGCATCGTTGACAGTCCTCGTTCCTACCCCCTCTCGATCCCGTTCGCTTTCCAGCCTCGTTCCAAAGCGCTGTCTCGAAAGTCTGTGAAGTCAACATTTGGCCAGGGAGAGTTGATAAAATCGTTAAAAGATTTTCAAGTTAATTCCCTCAGTGTTGTCGAGGCATAACTGAATTTTTAAAAGATTTTCCTACATTGTTTAAACTGTATAGTTAGTACGTGAAAGGGTGATTTATTGGAACACAAGTGACACATCTGCCCCTGGGTTTGCCTTGGAGGCTTGCCCTATATTGCTTAGAGGTGTGTGCTGGCAGAGGCACTGTAAAATTGATAAGCCTGTACGAATGATCAGATTTTCGGATACGGATAATACTATTTGTGTTCAATTCGATCTCGAATACCAACACTTCAAAATAACAAATATTTGTTTCCTCGTGAATATTTGACGTAGTATACCACGTGATTTTGTCATATACCAATGTTCAATATTGAGGTTGTCATTTGTGCAATATCGATAATTTTTTTTTTTCCATTTTCTCAATCATCAAACAAAAAGCGCACATAAAATAAAGTAACCTCACTGTTTGTTGCAAATTTTGTATAGAATAACGCTGCTTTTAAGGAAAAAAGTTCACCTTTCCTTTTTCAGGTGTCTAATGATAAGTAACAGACCTGCCAACCCTCCCGCTTTAGGCGGGAGACTCCCGATTTTATACCTTTTCTCCCGCCCTCCCGATTTTTCATTCAAATCTCCCGTTTTTTGGTTCTGTTTCTCTTGAAGTTATTAATGCAATAAATTTATAGAATTAATATGTTTGTACCATTATTCCATACAATCGTATAGTAACTACGGTTCATACCATAATGTGTAGTTATTTTAATAGCCAAAATTTTAATAGCCCAAATGCCAACAATTGTCGGCTAAAACTCTTGGTTAAACGTACATCTAAGAAAGAAACGTAGTTATTTACGATAATTATGGGAGCTGTTTTGGTACACGTTCGTCATTGGTGTTTATTAGCCAACCAGAAAAAAGTTTTCATTTGTTTTCCAAGATGGTGTGTTTTGTCAACATTGTAAACTGTGTTTTCTGTGGTGTTGGTTTGAAATAAAGAGGGAGTGGATTAATAATGAGTTTATGATACCACTGTTAACATTCGTGCCCAAATTCGCTTCGGTTTGTCAGCCGGCTATGTGTGAATTGTTTGTTCGTCCCCGAACAAATTTGCCTTTGTTTGCGCCTGTGCTCACAGACGAAGTGTAGAGGTAGCATTATAGTACAGTCTTCGAATTTATTCAACGGTGTATTCATAAAAATATTATTTTGTGGAAGCAGTTGTGTGATGAGTATTTTGTACGCGTTGTTTAGTTGTAGGCCTACTCCGCAGTAGGGATTTAATAGAAATGGCGCTAAGTAAGCCTACTGTGAAGTATCTTGCTGTGTACAAGAAGACATTTAGTGACGAATTAACATGCATTTTGCAATCGAGGAAAGGTGAACATGCTGCATATTGTTCTTTGTGTCGTGATTTTTCCGTCTCGCATGCCGGAAAGGGCGACATTGTGAAGCATATAAATATGAAGAAACATGCAGTCAATGCTATGGCATCAAATCAGAAATTAAATGTTTTTCGTGACACAAGTCGGAAAGAAGATAGTGTGACAAAAGCAGTGTGTTTGTTAACGTATTTTATTATAGAACACAATTTGCCCATTGCTTGGGCTGATCATGCTGGTTTACTCTTTAAAAAAAATTTTCAAAATATACAAAATAAACAATTCCCCCCCCCCCCCCCCCCCCCCACCAAACTTTGTTGCGGGGAACAAGTATTTACTCCCCTAAAAAACCTCCCGCTTTTGGACTGGCCAAGGTTGGCAGGTATGAAGTAATGTATCACTATGTACACTGTTCTCTCGCACGCATGAGGAGGACGCGGGGAAGTGACGGGCTGTGCGCAGGCGTACGAGGGCTGCGCGGAGGCGGTGAAGGACTGGCAGCTGCGCATGCACCTGGTGTGGGCGCTGGAGCGGCGAGCCTGGCTGTGCCTGCAGGAGCAGCTTCCCGGCTCGCGCATGCAGCTGGTGGACTGCGTGCAGGCGCTCTTCAGGTGGGGCCCCCTGCGCGTGTACACGCACGGTCTCTGTCCCGACGCGTGCTGGCAGCCCGAGGTCCGAGGTGTGTGTGCGTGTGTGTTGCAGGCTGGACCAGCAGCTGGAGGAGGCAACGCACCAGGTGGCCCCGCCCAGCGAGCGGGAGCTGTACAAGCAGTTCCTGGGACACGCGAGGGCGCAGCTCTGCCTGCACCTGGCCACCTTCGTCTGCAAGAGGACCAGCAAGGTACTGCAGGCCAGTGCCCCGCGCTTTCAATCTTATGTACGAGATTTCAGTTGAATGATTTTTGTTGCACCCCATGCATGCACTTCCTTTGGATCAGTTCTAGACGGATTCCTGGAGTATTCACAATCCAATCTTTATATGCAAGATTCAGTTTTTATGATTATTAAACAACTCCTGGTTGTATACAAAAACAATTTGTTTAAAATACAATTTTAATTAAATTTCACGTTTCAAATAACAAATACTGTGATAAGTTTTAGGCAGGTGTGATTTAAGTATTAATGTGGTAGTAATTTATATTTTTCTGTCAACAACTGTACTTGTTAATTCCCAGTAAAAGAGCCTTGGTGGTCTTGGCGCTAAGGCCTGTGGGAGGGTCGTGGGTTTTGGAGCCCAACACCTGGCATGACTCGTGCACATGAGCGCTGAGTCGGTATCCAAGGGTTTTTTTGCCCTTTGTGATCTTATGTTCCTCTTCTGTTCTGTAAGCCTCTATGCTTTACTTACTTTTTCACGTAAAAACCTGTCAGTGAAGCCAACCAAAGTAATTCCTTATTGTAGGTTATGATACAAAAAAAAAAGACATCATTTTCAATACTAGCGCTCGCTGAAAAGTATAACACCAGTATTTCCTCTGGTTTACTTGGATGAAATAATTATCTTATGATTAAGAACACGTGTCTGTGTTTCGGTTTTATCGCAGTTCACCATCTAGTGTCGACTCTAGTTGTGGTGATGATGTAGTTGTAATGGCGTGCTGTGTCGGTCGGGAGTGTGGTGATGCCAGGTGGTTGCGGGCAGGAGCTGGGCAACTGGAAGGACGCGTGCAGCCTGGCGTCCCCGCTGCTGCTGCTGGCCGGGGCCCCTCCCCTCGACGTGCACGCCCTCTGGCTGCACGCCCTGCCCGAGGCGCGCAGGCGGGCGGCCGAGCGCTGGAGCCTGGAGGCCGCCTTCCGCTGCAGCCAGGCCGGTGAGCGACTATCACGCTACCCCGAGCTCTTTGATCATGAAAACGTCTAATAAATCGATGAACGGCGGCTGCGCGCACGAAAAAGTGTTCCGTAACGCACATTGTTCCTTTACGCTGTGTCCCGTTACGCTCATTGTACGCTTGCGCTGCATCTATCTCTCTTCCACTCGATTGGAACAACCATCGATTTGACTTTTTAGAGGCACATTAAATTTTAAACACTCCCATTCGTTTCCTACTTTTCCTATCATCGTCCTATCCTTAACAGAATAACACAGATTGGAAGACGTTCAACAGCAAACATGTATAAAATTTATAGTTAAAATAATATTTTCGTTATAGTAATAAACATATTTGAATTAATGAGTGCAAATAAAAGTAAATTTATTAATTAAATTGTAGATTTTATTTCACTCCTTCTTTGTATCCATACAAAATAGTGATATTTCAATAAAAATGATTCAATTTTATTCATTTAAGTATGCAATCATTTCATCAATGTTTTGTTATGACGTCACTTTAAAATATCGTCCGTAAACAGACTTTACAGACAACCAATTTTTGATTATGAATTTATTAAAATTACTTCATCCTATTGGAATTTGCAATTCAAACACAAAGAAGTTAATAATTATTGAAGTTAGTAAATTTATGCTATATTGACCACAACTTTTCTGGCACCACATTTTGTCTGTTTTTGTCAGTGGCCCTTTTTCAAAACCAGCGAGTGGCAGTCGAAAAGAAAAAATAGATTTGCACGGCTGTAGTTGGAAAGCCACACTCTAGAAAGCAAAAAGAGTGCTGATGTTCGGTGGTCTCCTGGGAGATTTGAGACAGGTGGCGGAGAAGGTAGCTAAGGTGAAGGGAAGCGGAAGGTTTTTCCTCCCCCTTCCCTCCGAGACATTTTCAAAGTGTTGTTCTGTCTCGTCTCTGAAGCCGTCTGACCCCTTCTCGTCGCTGTTCAGGACGGATTAAACAAGAGCAGACCAAAGTGGCATAACTAATGCCTAGCTAACTAATGGGTAGAACACACAGTCTTTCACCTAGGCGGAGGTTCAGGAGGCAGTAGTTACCAGTGGTCTGAATTGGCTTAACTGATGCCGTTGATGCGGAGCTTGTAGTTTTATGAAGTTAAGCTGTTTTCATCACTGTTAATTCTTAACATCTTAACCGTTCATCCTGAGTTCTAACTGTTTTAAAGACAGTCATGATTACACGCTGAATAAACAACAGCTAGTAGAACACCGCAGCAATAGCGCAGGTTTCTTTCTGATTACACATGGTGGTAACAAGATGTGTTTTTAATTGCTATTACTTATAAATGTTACAAAATTATCAAACATGTAAACAATCAACGTAAACACAAAGTAATGATAACATATACAGTAGAATCCCGCTGATGCGGACGAGTTTCTTACTGGACGCTCTCGCAGAAGCTACCACAGCGGCTTTTCCTGCCGGCGGGTAAGATAACATAACAGCTGAGACAGCTTTTCGTGCGATAGTGGACGTGCCGAGCTCGGCTAGACACTGCTCCAGCGGCATTCACAGGATGTATCCGACTAAATGGAGTGTTCATTAATGGACTATAAAACAGCGAATTGCACAAAACTATTTAATTTGGCGACCGACGTCGCCAGATAGCAAGAGTACCCGATAGCACCACTTACCACCAAGCCTTGTAGAACAACTGACTTCCGGAGGAAGCAGGGCAGCCAACTCACAGCAGCCAAGTAGCAGCGCCACTATCGCCAGCAGCGCGGCGCGCGAGATTCAAAACTCAAGTGTGTTGACCAATGCCAACAATGTTTATAATGTCCAAGGTCTATTTACACGGAAACTATACAATATACATAACATGGAGGTTTCGCACGATACATTTCTAGTCATAAAGCTTCATATAAATGACTACAACTGTCTTTCTTACTGTTTAATACAATATGAGGAATTAAACATGAAAAAGTACATAGAATACACTTGTTTAGTGGCCAACCATTTGATGCTTGGAAATTATCAATTCCCATCCCCAGTGCTTCCTGGCGGCTCAGAGACGATGTTAGATGCCCTAGCCTCCATTAGCCAGTTAAAAAGTATCTTGTCCAAATCATCATTTTTACATACTTTCACACGTTTTCGATTTGTTCCTACCAGAGAAGCGCTGTTTTCGATCTGTTCCCGGTTGGATAATATGGTCGAAAGTGTAGACGCCGGGATGTCGAAACGTTTAACTATATCACTGTTTTTTACACCTTCATCAACTGCATTTAAAATTTCTAATTTTATTTTAATATCAATCTGTTGCCGCTTTTTAGGATTAGAATTCATTTTACAGTAGTACCGTGTTCATTTCCGTAACTACGTGTGGAAATAAACAAACAACCGTAAAAACTGAAAAAACTGAAATTGTACTCGTAGATACCATAGTTAAAAATATTTGCGTGTGCGCATCTTTAACCATAGAAACGCAACGTGTGTTATCTATGATGGTTTGTTTATTTATTGTCTTCCGTGATGGTGCATATTATTTTAAGGTTATACGCACATATTTTTAAGCAGTGAATGCAAACAAATTAGTGGATGTCTTTTAGGAGATGTTTATTTTTGCGTGTTTTTCAAAAGCGGCAGTTCGTTGTAAAGGGAATTTCACTATTTCGGAACAAATAAAATTCGGTATTTAGAGGTTAAAAAAACCATTGATCTTATGGAGGTTCAGCGGGACCAAAATTTTATTTTGTTGCATGGGGTTTTTCGTTAAATAGAATATTCGTTAATGGAGGTTTTACTGTATGTCCAGAATAAACATTTGATTGGATCTTCAAAATATTGTTACAAGTTTCATTTTGAAAGTTTTTGCAAGGCTTATTCTAAACATCAAACATTTTTGGTTTGTTTTATAATATAAAGGGTTATGTGAGGGCACAGGTTATTCTGGCGAATACAGTAATTTATTAGACTAAGCAGCATGATGCTGCTTATTACATGATTGTAACACCGACCGGTTTTGATTGCAGGTCACGTTATATTGAGTATGACCAATGACAATGTTTCACGATTCCTGGAAAAAGTGAACCAGTTTTGCTCTGGCAACTGGAGGGAGAGAGTTTTCAAGGTAAGACTGTAGAGACATGTTCCTCTAATAATAAGGAATTTTGTTTAGTTGTGTTCTGAAGATTGGAAAAAAAAATTCTGACCATCTAAATTTTATAAATTCATTTTTTGTATGTTGTTCAAAATTTACTGTCCATAGTTCAAGTATTTAAGTTAGCGCCAGCATCAAAATTTAGAGATTATTCAAATCTCAAATTTGGATGAGTCGAGTATTCACCAGGTTTTGTGATGTTCACAAAATATTTTGATTTAAATCTAAGTTTTTCTTGTGACAAATGTGTTTTCTTAACTTTTTTTTTTTTTTTGCATGTTTCTATCTTTTTAGCTTTGGTCGGCACTTATGTTTCTGTTGCAAATTTAGGATTTATACAATAAATTATAACAGATTTGATTTTAAATCTATTTAGAAAAAAGTAATTATTTTTTACTTCAAAACCTTGTTATTTCATTCCCTTGCAGTAATGGTTGGTTAGATAAAAATTTATTTTAACAATAGATTATAGTTGTTATTTAGTAAGTTAAACAAAAATAAGAATGGATTCAGTAGTGTACATGGTAAGGAAGTTTTTTAAGACAAAAGTTTCAGATAAAAATTACAAGATTTACAAACAGAATTGATTTGATCTTGTGCATAATATGGGGGTTATGCATTTTTCGTCGTTCAATCCATGTTTATTCCACCTCTTGCAGTCTTTGTAGGTTGTATAAAAAAAATATTTTAGACAGCTGTAGATAGTAATTAAAGATTTTTTTACAATAAATTAGAACAAATTTGATAGTATACATGATACAGAAATTATGAATGTTTTAAATTCTACCCTCGTTTTATAGTGTTTGATATTATGTATTTCTAAAGAGTCTTTGAATGGTTACATGTACCTGTACTTGCAGTGGTGTAAAGGCGCCGCTTGTTGATGTTGCAGAGGATATTCTTGTCGCGCGACCACCAGCAGGCCATGGGCACCTCGCACTTCATGAAGCACCAGTGGTTCGCGTCGGTGCCGTCGCAGGTGCCCACCCGCACCCTCCTGCGGCCGTACGACGAGCGTGAGTGCCGCCCTGGTGCCCTGGTGCCCTGCGCCAAGCCTCCGCCGAGTGCTTCTCAATGTTCGATTTGACCTTCGCCAGGATGTTTGCTATTTGTTTTATTTGGACCTTCGGTTGTGTTGCAAAGCTTTTAAACATTGGAAGTTTGAGATTTTTTTTTTTTTTTTTTTTTTCCCTGGAATAAAGTTGCTTGGTTAGAAAATCAAAAGAAGATGCTCGGTTTGCTTTCATGAATGCTCAGTATTAACATAATGCATAATCAGTTTATAATTTATTATTTATTATTTATTTATTAAATTTGTGACATGCACACCAACAGCCGAAGCTTTGGAGGTGTGCACAGAACAAGTAATAAAAACACGACACATACAAACGAATAAATACAACATAAACAGGATAATAAAAGACGACACATACTGAATGATACTTTTTATGTGTGTTTACATATGTATATATACAATTTTAATTGGTTAATCACTTAAATCAGCTAAACCATTACAAAATATAACTTTTTTCCTTTTTCTTCAATCCGGTATTTTATAATATATCTGTTATAAAAAAAATTATTTGTTTACTAAATTAAATAATTAATTTTATAGATGAATTTATATTAATATTGAATACTTGGTATATCTTTTTTAATTTTTTTTTAAAAGTTTACTGAATTCATATTTTACCAACCATATTTATTTAAAATCACTCCAGTCCTCTAATCACTTGCACGCGGAAAGACTCCCCGCGAGTGTAAGTGAAGGTCGAGGGGGGGTGGTCTGTGGTCGCAGGGAGCCAGAGGCTGCACCCCGCCTGCCTGCACTACCTGGTGTGGCTGGGGCTGCAGGACTCCTCGCACGGCAGGAAGGGGGCCGTGCTCCGCCCGGGCCCGGACTTCTCCTGCCACGTGTTCGCCAGGCTGCCGCTGGGCTGCGCCAACGAGCGCGACGCGTCGCCGAACACGCTGTGCCAGCTCGACGTGGACGCATTCCTCTACGCGGCCGGTTCGTACCGCTTCTCGCCGTGCAGGCTGCCGAACTAATAAGATCAAATCAAAAGCTTCTTAAAAGATTCACACGTTTGCTGGATCCGAAGAATATTGGCTGGGCCGTCCTGCTCTTCCACCGCAATCACTGTGTTTTGTTTCATAGATTGTTAGCAGGGTGAACGTGGGATATCAAAGAATAATAATAATAAAGGCTTCTTAAAATTTCGCGGCATTGCTGGATCCAAAGAATAATTATTCGTTTCCACTGATATTTCAAATTTTTTTTTTATGTCTTTGTAAACAGTTCACGCAAAAATTCTAATTTTGTTTTTTTAAGAACCAATTTGAGCCTAAGTCAAACTCTATTAAGATTTTCCCCCGTAATACGCTTTCCCGTTTGTAATATTTAAATAATTAATCCCTTGGTCACTCCCATATATCCCTGTATAAATTTTCCCCCTTTCGAAACATTTGCGTTCATAGATGCTTCCCATGTATAACGTCCATCGTTTCAAGAATTTAATAATGTAATAAAGTTTATCGTTACACTCTTAAACTTTATTTATTGTTTAACGTAATTTTTTAACAAAGATATCCAACAGTTATTTATCAGGATGGCTACATGCAGGAAAAACCAGGAGAAAACAGTTATGCTCCAAATTTTTAAAAAATTTGTTGGTCAATCATACACAAGAGAAAACTCCCACCAGCTGTATTGCTTCGTTGGCAAGTACAATATAGCCAACATTTATCTTGGGGCGGGTAAGGAAAACATTATTCGCCAGTTCTTGTGGACATGAAGTATTCTGAATCAGATTAGCTGGCAAAAACCTATAAAGCAATTACTCCGTATGAGATGCTATTTAAAACATTTCATGGAAATAATAATCTTTCTGATGGGCATAGCTACTGTCGAATCAGTAGTAATTAAACATAATATTAGAAGGAATTGGTTATAGAGGATACACTTAAGAGATGCCATTATCCTGGTCCATTATAAGACAATAAATATTTAGTACAGATGATAGTCTGTTAAAACATGGAATAATGGTTGGTTTTATTTTGGGCTTCAATTTTAGATCTAATTTTAAAAAAAAAGTTAATGTTTTTTGAATTTATGTTGAGTACCTTTTGGCCGTAGTTCAGAAGCTGTCAGTACTATTGCAGCAGGTCCTTAATTTTAAGTTACATTTTTGCGTGTAAATGGCTCGGTTGCTCATGCACAATATATAATTCAAAGCCACGTCACGTTTGAATACAACCCAGTGCTTGAGCATGAACTCATCGAAGAAGGGCCGAGTTGGGGTGTGGCAGAGGGATCGGGGTCCCATAGGAATTAACTCCTTTCACTGTGGATGCAATTTTAACTGTAAAACGGGGATAGTAAAGTTGTTAATAGCCCCAAAACTATGTTTTAAGAGGCCACTCCAGTGTTTCAGGGGCACTACGCAACCCGCGTTAACCTCATAAGATTCAATGCTATTTTCATTTTGCTTATAACTTATTAACTAATATAGATTTCTAAATGATGCTTGCTTGATAAGAAAGACAACGATGCTCTTATCAAAGCTCCTTTCTTCAAAAACATGCATAGATTATTGTTCAAACCTAGACAATACACTTATACATACTAGTAAAGATTAGTATAAAACCATAATTTATGCACGTTTTTGAAGAAAGGGGCTTTGATAAGAGCATCGTTGTCTTACATATCAAGCAAGCATCATTTCAATATTTATATTAGTTAATTAGAGCAAAATGAAAATAACATTGAATCTTATGAGGTTAACGCGGGTTGCGTAGAGCCCCTGAAACACTGGAGTGGTCTCTTAAGGAGAATGTTTGTTACTGGTTTTGATAAAGTATCAAGGAATGGTTGTTTGCAGTGTTCTGCTCGGCGGCCATATTGGAGGAGCAGCAGGCTACGGGGCTGCACAGCTCTGACCGGCCTGTCGTGCTGCCTGCCTGCATCATGCCGCAGCTCTGCAGCGCGGAGCAGGCCAAGTGGTGAGTGGCGCTAGCGTCCGTGTGCGGGTTGGTCAAGCACGTTTTGTACGTTGGATTGCAATGAAGCCAAAATAACTCCGAAAAGCATGCTAAAACACCGCTCAACACAGAAATACATCATGTAGCACCGAAAAGTAAGTTATACAGTACAATGGAATTAAGTAGCATTCATCCAAAACCTAACTCAGATCTTATTGTATGTAAAAATGAATGTTTGTGTGTTCATCTTCTATGCGCTTGTGCATCATTCATCCGAACGAGTTGAAACTTTGCACGCTTGACCTTCTAAACAAAGGGGAAGTTCACTGTCTAGATGGTATTTCGATAAAACAAAACCTTAAAGCAGAATTTAATGATAATTCATGGTTTATCCTATCTCTGAAAAAATTTTGCAAGCTTGACCTTTGAAACCATAGAGGTATAAGTCTATGGAATGGTTTTCAGTTCTTAAGTTGAAATCAGCTGGTCAGTAATTATATAGCAAAACATATAGCTGTATAAGGCTAAAATGCTACAATGTGTTTATTAGCTTCGAACGAACTCCCTAGGAAGATTATTAATGATGATTAATTTTTTTGTCTCGGTCCATCTGTAATAAAATCATTTTGGTGGAGTACTATATTTTGTTTCCGTTTGCCTTATCTTGAAACATGTGATAACTAGCAAGTATTTAAAACATGCCCTCCTCACATAACTGAATTGGTAATCTGCCAAACAACTACAATAGTTAACAAGGCTAGTACTTGACATGTTTGAACGTGGGTGTGCAGGTGGACCACGGCCTACAAGCTGTACACCCAGGAGCTGTTCTCGGGAGACGCCCGGCAGATTGTGAAGCGAGGCATCGAGACCATCAGGGTGTGCGGGAACCACGGGCTCGACAAGCGCCTCATCGTGGAGCTGGCCAGGATATTTGCTGATCGGGTACGTGGTGCGGTGGTCTTGTGTGTCGTGCTGCGTTGCCCAGCTGTTACCGGAGTCGGTCTGCAGCACGAACGCCGTGGGTTCCAGGCCACGTGCCTGTCCGCGCAGACGGACGGCAACGCGGATGTGTCCGCCATCGAGGAGCGGGCTGCTCTCTACTGGAATGCAGCCCTCCCCATGTTGGAAAGACTGCAGCGCAACCAAAGTGTCCGGGCCCCGTATTGCTCCTTGTTCGAGTACCGAGGGTGAGTTCGTGTTGCCTTGCTAAGTCGGGGGAAGTGTTGGGGTTTCTTAGCGGAGGACGGGTCGGCAGGGAGCGTGGTTGTCGCAGGAAGGAGCCGAGCGTGGCGGAGGTGAACACGCTGGTGGAGGAGGGACGGCTCTTCCTCGCCTGCAGCCTCATGAAGCAGGACAAGCTGGAGGAGGCCCTGGAGGCGTTCCAGCAGCTCAAGAGCCCGTACGCCACCTTCTACCAGGCGTCCATCTACCGCCGCCTGGCCGCCCATGAGCTGAACGGCTGCCGGCCGGACGAGATCACCAGCGAGATGCGCTCGCGCCACGTCGTGCTGCTGGTGAAGGCGCGCGATGCCCTCTACCTCACGTACGATCGCCTGCGCAGCCCCGGCACGGACCCTAAGCACGCCCTGAACGCCCAGCTGTCGGCGCTCATTCACGACGTGGAGAGCGAGCTGGGCAGCATCGATCCTGAGATGTCCAACGACAGTACGTGCTATATAGTCCAGTTTTTAAAAGCAAAATTTTTTTTTTGAATTGTTCCTGTGTCTTGCCTTTTTTTTTTTTTTAATCAATTTTTTTGCTGGTTTAAATAAGAAATGTGTTTCCACTTAAAAGCATATTTGTACATGGTTATAAAATCTGTCTCATTTCAACATGAAAATTGAAATTTTCATTTTATTATTTGATACTGCGTTTTACAAGCTCCTCCTTTCAGTGTGTGTAATTCTGTGTAAAATGTTGAGTACATTACTATTAGTGATGAATGTTTGTATGGTGTACGTATTGGTGATTTTTTTGTTGTGCAGTTCGCAATGACATGGATAGATACTCGGAGGAAAGTGGTCCGTCCCTGCCGTCTGTTGCTGAGAACCTTAACATCTTTCAAAACTCCCCCGCGAACTGGCAGAATTCGTCGTCGTTTCTCAACATGACGCCCAGGATGCGCACCAGCTTCGGGCGGCAAGGGTCGGCCCCGCACAGAAGTGCTGCCAACAGACTGAACGACACAGACATGGCCACCGATCACATTCCACACCGGACGGTGGGTAGCTAAGGATAATACAGTTACACTGCTACCGCCACTGGATGTCGGGAAAAAAAAATATGATCACCAGTGTTTAAGTTTATAAATTCTTTAGAGGCGTTTTTAGAATACCCTCCTTTTAGGTAATAGTACGGTGGAATCGTCTTACATTGTTCATGAAAAAAACAGTCAAGGCACTTGGTATGTAGTTCTTACCTAAACTGCCATTAAGTGTAGAAGTCTTGTAGGGATTTGAAAATGTACATTTGGAAGCAGGGGCGCAACAACTAAATTTCCAAAGGGGTGGTGGTTTTTTGTATTTCAAGGTGGAAAATGGTGCTATTTAAGCAGTTTTATTATCTAAAAATTGATTACACAGCACTTTCTTTGCCCCCACTTCAAGGTTTCAGAGGGGGGGGGGGGAAATAACCCCCCCCCCCCCTCCTCTCTGTTGTTGCGCCCCTGTTTGGAAGTGAGGCATACTTTGCAATAAGATCCGACTGGATGTTGAAAGCTTGGGCTGTGAAGAATGTGGAGGAAGAGAGTGGGATAGTTTGTAGGTCTGTCTCAGTTACCGAGATGATTGACCCATGTTTCATTCAGGAGGCCCGACCAAGCCCGGAGCGACTGGACGCGCAGATCAGACACATGCTGCACAGCCGTGACGCGGTCGTGCAGAGCGTGCTGGAGAAGACCCGGCTGGTGATGGAGAGCAACCAGGCCATTGTGCAGCAGCTCAGGGAGAACACCCGCTGCATGGAGGACCTGAAGGTGAGACTACCGCCGGTCCGCATTCTCACTTGTGCGAGGTCTGTTCGTTTATTACAGTTGTGACATGCAGAGGGTACTAGGGTGTGCACGGAGATAGAAAAAAAGAAACTAAAACAATGGGGAAAAAAACCGTATCACAATAAAAGATACAAACAAAAACAAAATGCAAAGGACAAAATAAACAATAGACACAGCCATAGAGAGGTGCTTGCAAGAACACAGGTGTGCCTTGCGCTGGAACATTGCAACTTGTCAGTGTTTGAAAGTACAGTAGAATCCCGTCGATGCGACCCCCCCTCTGATGCGTCCATTCCGTTTATACGACCGTTTTTTGAGAAACCGTGAAAAATATGAGCATATAAAGTCGAAAATTTGAGTAAAATCGGCTGAAAAACAAGTCTGTTACACTTTGTTGGGCGCTGTGTGTTCACGCATATCTTGGCGAGCGCTGTACTGTAAGCAGGCAGGCATACAACGCTGTTTGTAGATAAAGTACTTACAATTATTTATTACGATTTTGAAGTTTGTTGTTCCAGATCATGTTTTTTTCTTTTCCTTCTTCTTAATGGGAAACACTTTAATAACCTTTATTTTGGTCTGAATTTATGTGTAAGTATCACACATTGAGTCAACAAACAAAATTACGAAAACGAAACACTGTGCTACCTGTGGAAACTGGAAGTTATCTTGGAGAAAAAAGTTCAGTTCAGTAGTACCAATAGAAGAGAAGCAAACCGACTGAATTTCTGATTTGTTTGTATCCGTCAATTTGCGTTGCGAACCAGAGCTTTAATAGTTATTTAACACAGCTGTATATTAATTAATGTGTTTTGAAGTTACATCACGTCAGTTTCTACAAATTTACGATACCTTGAAAATCAACATTTATTAGTGTTTGTGTTTACATATTATTTTATGCTCGTGCTCGTCAATGATAACGTTCGTTACCTGCCATTTAGAGCCCACGACTTGATATTGACAAAATAAAGAAAACCTGTTCCCCGTTCCCCTGGTATTATGGAGTATTTTTATTAAATATATGTGACGTGACGGTGAAATGATTGACTAGGCGTACGTTAAATGTAACTGCTGTAAGAAAACATTCAAAGTGTGTCTGTGATATTAACCTTAATTTCGAACTTCTGTGGTTGGCCGAAAATGCCTAACCAAAAGGTTTGTGCAGCAGACAGGGCTTTTCAGTACAAAAAAGATAGTTTTTTTTGCCTGGACAAAAAAAAATCGTAATTTGTAAATTCTTTAATTGTCAAGTGTCATCGGAGAGAAAAGATTCAGTAGAAAAACATCTAAAATCAGCTAAATATGTGAGTAGTGTAAGCGAACGTGATAAAAAAAGTTCTCAGCTCCAGACGTCAATTGTGACATGTTTCAGTAGTGCTGAAAAGCGGAAACAGACAGTTGAGTATTTGGGAAAAAGTCACCGAGATATGCCTTAGTGCTAACATACCCCTTGAAAAGCTTGAAAATGAACACTTGCAACATTTCTTTAATGAATTTATTTAAGGAAGTGGTGATGGTACCTGTGTGAAGGTTTTGGGGGGAAAATATATGCTACCCTACAAGAAGAGAGTGTAACTTCAATGAAGAAAGAACTGAAGGGTAAGTGCATATCTGTGCACTGTGACGAGACAACAGTTGCAAGGGGACAGTGCATTTTTGTTGTTTTATTTAAAATTATCGAAGCTACTGACTCTTGAAGTTGTTGTGGCTGATGTTCACAACCTTGAAACGGCAGATTCAGAGCAATTTTAAAATCTCTTCAAAAATATGAAGTCGAATAGGATGACGTTGTGGCCCTAGTATCTGATTCTGCAAGAGTTATGGTCAAAAGTTTTGAAACTCAGAAAAATATTTTGTCAGACCAAGTTCTGATTATTCAGTGCTGGGCACATAAGTTGACTCTTGTGATAAATGTCCTAGCCAAGCACTTAAACTCAGCTGCAAAATGCTACATCTAAGGTTAAGTCTGCTTTCTTGAATACTAGGAAGCGAACTCATATTTTCAGAGCATTCCTTGATAAGAAGTATCCAGTCCAAAACATTTGTCTCTTTCCAATGCCAATCATAACTTGGTGTTCATCATTGTTCAATTCTGTGTGCTATATAGCTGACCATCGCCATACATTTGTGGAGTTCATGAAAACCGAAGAAGTTGTCAGCACAAGTAATGCAGGTGTTAAGTACATGTTGGCAGCTTCTGAAGAAGAAATCTTGTGCATTGAGACAGAGGCAGTGTTTGTTAAAGAAGCTTGTCAGGATATAGTAGATCTCGTTGAAAAGCTGGAAGGAGCTTCCTATCCATGCAGTCATTCTCTTCATGGTGACATACGCAAGATAGAACAAGTGTTGGAACTTGCTGAACCTGGTCATTTGGGTCCGAAAACTACAGAAAAGCTTGGAATGTGTGGAAAAGTAGTCACTAAAGGGAAAGTGACAGCCACGTTGACCACGTCTGATTCTCATGGACACAAAAAATTGCTTGCTTTAAAAGCAAGTGATCCATCATCCAAAATTTTTACAGATGTTAGTGTTTTCAATCCTAGTGAAATTGTATCCACAAATATTACTGTGGATGTGTGTAAACGATTGAAACGTGTCCTGTTTTTCACAGAACTTGATTACCATACAATACTATAGGGTTTCAAAGAGTTGCAGGTACTGGTGAAAAACAGTTAGTTGAGGATGGGAAAGTGGATATAGTTCAGTTCTTATTGCTCTTTCAGCCAATCATTCAGACTTTGCTAAGGCTGCCCTCAAGACAGTATGGTTGCCTTGTGCAAATGTTGATTGTGAGAGGTTTTTTCCTTCATACAACAATATACTTAGTGATAAACGCCACAATCTGAAACGAGAAAACCTTGACTTATTAAGCAAGGTTTACTTTGAGAAAAGGAGCACACAGTGATACACAGAGGCAAATCAACACTGTATCCGTACCAAGTGGAAGTTTTTAACGTGACTCTTTTGTACTAAGTTATTTACCTATATATTCAATTTTACAGTGAAACACCACCAGTGATTTTTTAATAGGTATTACCGGCAGTTATGATAATATGAAAAAGGTCTTTAATGCAATGATTTTAAGACATTTAAGTGCTTTTAACTTTGTTGAATGTGAGTAGGCCTTCTAATGATTTTTTTTTAAATTTGTTATAGGTTATAGTGTTATATTTATAGATTTTTAAGTTTTGCTCTTTCAGCCTATTAGCATGAATAATGCAGTAAAAAACATTGTGGTTTTTTTATTACTAAAAAAAATGTTTTGTCGTGAATTTGAAAACATGAAAACATGCCACCGACTTTTATAAATGAAAGTACCGCTTTTTAATGTTTAAAAACACCAACAAATTCATGTCTATCTATAATGTAAATTTGGTATTTGTTTAAAGTTTATTTTATTTTATTTTATTTTATTTAGTTATTGATGGTCTGTAATTTTTCAGAGAGAAGTACTTGAAGTAAAGAAGGAGCTACAAGACTTCAAAAAGGACATGAAAACTCGTAAAAGCACATATTCATCGCATCTCAATGCAGATCTTGGTCAGGTGTGTAGCTTATGTAATACTTATACAATATTTACACAGATAATAATTTTTTTTTTTTTTCATTTTTTGTTATATACACACGTTAGAAAAACGGTGCCGCCATTATGCTAAGATTGTAAATAGACACCGTTAGCCAACACGACGCAAACGCACTTGTGTTGAGCGTAATAATTTTCCGTGTGCGTGTTTTATAACGTATTTTAACCGCCAGGAAAAATTTATCGTTTTCTGACTAAATAAGTGTACCACAGAACCCAAAACTTTAAAATCTTGATGAAGTGCAGCATTCATTGCATGTGTGAAGAAAAAAGATTATTAATGTTTCGTGTATTGGCATAATTGCATCAAACATTATTTTTGTAAACATTAAAAAAAAATGCATTTTACAGCATCCGTGACGTATTTACCGTGCTGCAACATAAATTGAGTTATATTTTGATTACTTTTTAAAACTTTTTACGTCCATAAAGTTTCTGTAGATTTTTTTATCTGCGTTGCTGTCTTAGGAAAAGGTTAGCAACATTGTGTAACAAACCAAAAAAAATGCCTAAAAATAAACCAACAGTGGCTGCACGTGCAGTAGAATTTTCAAAAGAAGGGTTTTATGTGAGTGGTAGTAAAATATTGTGTAAATTTTGTGACTGTCGTTTAGAGTTTGAAAGGAAAGATACATTAAACAAACACATTCAGTCAGAGACAAAAATGGGAAACAAAGGCAACAAATTTCAAAAGGCAGCTTTCAATTGATGAGGCAGGGCCAGTGCTAAAACGATCCAAGGAACAAAAAGATGAATTTGTACTGGAAGCAGTTGAAACATTTATTGCGGCTGGAATTCCTGTTGAGAAACTGGACAACTGCAAACTTAGGGAATGGCTAGCAGAACATGTCAGTGGTGCTGGTGATATACCTAGTGCAGACTGGGTAAGAAAAAATATATTCCTCTTTTAAGGGAAAAGAAAGAGGCCGAGATCAGAGAAAAAGTGGCAGACCAGAAAGTCGTAAGCATCAGTGGACGTGTTAGTGTGGTTAGTATCTGGTGAGCGTGTAGAAGCAAGAACTTATCTTCCAGACAACAATGAGTAAATACCATCTGCAATAGGGCTCTGGGGTTCTGGTTTACCAGTTCTGTTTGTACATCAATTAATTACCTCTGTTGCGATAATTGAAAAAAAAAAAAAAAAAAGAGAGAGATATATAATTCTTATTTCCAAACTAGAAGTATAAGTGAGGTGTTCAGGGTCTTTAATTGGATATTGAAAATAATTCACTAACACAGACAAGGGAGTACGTTCTTAATACTAGTGAACAGTTTAGGGAATGCAATCACTAATATGCCACTCTAGCATTTGAACTTTTGAACCAATTAATTTTTAGTTACGATTTTCTTTCATAGTAAATTTATACTTGTCAAGCCGATTATTTGTGTGTTTTCTTTTACAGACAATTTGTAAATTTCAAACTAAATAATTATGTGGTATCTATGTTTTTTTTTTCTCTTCAGGTTGAAAATGACGAAGGGCTTTACGTTTTTGATGATGAAGAGTACGCAGAAGACATGGTGGTGGGTGGTAGGCAGTACCGATCCTTCCACACGCCCCATCCCACCTACCCCGTGATGTTCCCTCCGGCCGAGGCACAGCCACCCTTGATCTCCACGTTGTTCCCGCGCATGGAGCCTCACCTGGTGTACCCCGCCCCGCCAATGTCGAACCCGGGCGGCTACTACAGCACGTCTGCCCTGCCCTTCTCCGAGGGCCAGCAGCTGCCGGACTTCCGCGGGGGCCCGCCACCCGCGCCCCCCGCGTTCATCCAGCCCAAGCTGGTCCCCGCGGCTCCCGTCAACGTGGTGATCACCTCTTCCGACACGCTGCCCACGTCCGTGCCCGCGGTCCAGCCGACCCTGAGCGTGACCATCCCGCCACAGCATCGCTCGTCCTCCTTCCCGGCCCCGCACGCCTTCCAGATCTCGCTGCCCGCCCAGACCCTGCCCCCGCAGCCCTCGGTGCTGACCAAGGAGCCGGCCGTCCCTCCCTCCAAGGAGCAGCTGCTGTCCAACGTGCCCTCGCCCACGTACTCGGCGGTGTCCCCGAGCAAGGAGCAGCAGAGCCAGCCCCGGGGCCGGTCCGAGTCGGAGGACGACGAGGCGGAGCAGGAGCACGACCCCAGCTTCGAGCCCGTCATCCCGCTGCCCGCGGAGGTGGAGCTGTCTACCGGCGAGGAGGGCGAGACCCTGGTGTTCCAGACCCGCGCCAAGCTCTTCAGGTGAGCTGGCGGCGCTCGTCTTGCCTGTGGAGCGTGTCGTCACAGCAGGGCCGTAGCCCGGGGGAAGGGGGGGGGGGTGTCAGAGGTTCAAACCCCATTCCCTTAGCACCAAATCTTCAATTTCTTATTCATCACTCAAACAAATATCATATTAAAATTAATAAAAATTTTACCATTACAATATTTAAATTTAAGTACCGAAATCTGCTAAAATAGCACTATTTTACACCTTAAAATCCAAATTTTCCCGGGGGAGGACCCCCCCACCCCCTGCTTTAATGGGGGGGGGGGGGTGCTTCTTAATACCCCCCATACTCAATTCCTGGCTATGCCACTGCGTCACAGTCTTGCAATTTATATTTATTGGTTTTTTTCCTGTATTCCAGGTTTGTGGAGAAGGAGTGGAAGGAAAGGGGAGTTGGACAGTTAAAGCTGCTCTTCAACGCAGCCACAAAGAAGGGGCGGTTGCTGATGCGTCGAGAGCAAGTGCTGAAAGTGTGTGCCAACCACCACGTCACTCCGGACATTCAGCTCATGATCATGAACGATCGTACCTGGATTTGGGCTGCCAACGACTTTGCCGATGAGGAGATGCGGCTGGAGAAGTTTTGTGCACGCTTCAAGACTGAGGAGGAGGCTGGTAAATTCAAGAATGCTTTTGAAAAGTTGAAGGGAATGGTTGTAGTCACTCCAGTGAAATCTAAAGAATCTAAAGAAGACAGGAGCTCACCAGTCAAGGTACCTGGGAAGAAATTGCCCATCAGTGACAATGGCAGTAATAATGACGTAGTCACTTCAGGTGGTCAAACAACAGCTAATACTTCAAAGCCAATTTTAAATCCACCCAGATTTACTGTTAAGCCAATTTTAACTCCGGCCAAGTTTTCTGTCGGTGGGTTCAGTTTCACCTCTGCTCCAAATTTCAAATCTGAGAATAAAACTGATGATTCCAAGACTTCTTCTAAAGCTAAAGAAACTAATGTAGAACCTGAGAAGAAGAACCCACTATCAGGTTTTACTTTCTTTTCTGCTCCTAAATCCTCTCTGAACGCTGCAGCTGCTTCTCAGTCAGATGAGAACAAGAATGTTTCTGCTGAGCCAAACACACAGGAGGGCAATGTCCCTGGTTTACCGCCCGTGTTGAAGGTGCCCGAGGCATGTGTGAATTTCAGTAGTCTTGCCCAGCAAGCCAGCGAGTCCAGCCAGTTTGGGTTTAAGAGAGACAACAGCTTCCCAGGATGGCAGCAGAGTGGCTGTGTCCCGGTGTTCGGTGGGGCAGCTTCTACGCCGGCCAAGGACGATGAACGCGTGGAGGACTTCGTCCCCACTGCGGAGTTCCAGCCGGTGGTGCCCCTCCCTGAGCTGGTGGAAGTGAAGACCGGGGAGGAGCAACAGGAAGCCCTCTACCAGCAGAGGGCCAAGCTCCTCCGCTTTGACCCGGAGACGAAGCAGTGGAAGGAGCGCGGCATCGGCCAAATGAAGTTGCTGCGTGATCCGACGACCGGTCGCATCCGACTGCTGATGAGGCGGGAGCAGGTGCTGAAGGTGTGCTGCAACCACCACCTGACCAAAGAAATGAAGTTCAACTCCCTGTCAACATCGGACAGAGCTTGGACGTGGTATGCCCAGGATTATTCCGAGGGAGAGCTACAGGCTGAACTGTTGGCCATCAAGTTCAAGACTGTCGAACAAGCTCGAGATTTCAAGGCAGTTATTGACAGGTTGCAGTCTGAAATGGAATCTGCGCAAGTAAACGAGTCCATTTATTCTGACATTGACTCTTCATCTGACTTTGACTCCTCGCTGCTCGCCAGCCCACAGCAAGATGGGCCGTCTAGATCGTCGTCTGTCTGGACTTGCGAGTGTCTTTTTCCCAATTCTGAGAACTCCAAGCAGTGTCGCTCTTGCAAGAAAAAGAGGCCTCCGCAACACAAAAGCGATGTGTTTCCATCTTTCAGCAACAGCGAAGGCAAACTATCAGAAATATGCAGGCCCAAGGAAGGCTCCTGGAACTGCGACGCCTGCTACCTCAACAACGATGCGGACAGGCTTCGCTGTGTGGCCTGCATGGCCCCGAAGCCCGAAACCACGAACCCGTCAGATGATAGCAAGCTTGCCGATTTGTTGAAAGCCAAGAATGGATCGTGGTGTTGTGATTCTTGCGCTTTGTTGAACGACGTTGGGAAAACTAAGTGCATAGCTTGTGACAGCAAGAAGCCGGTTGCCGGAGCCGAGAAGCCGGAGCCGGTCAAGCCCCTGTGGGAGGCGTTCAAGCCGAGCGCCGATACTTGGGAGTGCAAGATGTGCTACGTCAGGAACAACAACACGTTGGCCACGTGTATGTCTTGCGAGTCACCCAACCCCAACGCTTCAGCATCGACCAACTCCAACGCTCCGTCTTCGGCCCAGCAGTCGAGCTCGTTCAAGTTCTCGGTGTCCTCGCAGAGCTCGCAGAGTTCCGGTTTTAACCTCGACTCCGTGTTCGGCACCGGCGAAGTCCGCAGTGCCCCCAATGTTGAATACACGTTTGGCATCAAACCAGACGTGAAGACGAGCAACAGTGCACCGCTGCCTTCCTTCTCGTCGCTCACTTCACTCGGGAGTGATGCATCGTCTGACAAACCATTCATGTTCGGTACCAGATCAGAGATTCCTAGTTTCCAGTTTGGCGTCAAGACTTCTGAAGCTCAGAAAGCGGTGCCAGGTTGGTGCATTTTCCTGTTACTTATAGCTGACATTTCTTTAACTCATAATTTGTTCTGTTTTTTATTGAGGCCATTTACTATTGTCGTTTATGCCTGGTACACAACCAGCAAGCTAAAAGTAATCAATGTATTTGCTTGCATAAGGGTTGCTACAATTTCACCGAATTTTCACCCAAAAATCATGGGTGTGAGAATTGCCTGCTGAAGTCTAGTGGAAAAAAAATATTTATGGAACATGATCCTTCTTTCTTTTGTGGAGATTAGTTATGTAGTTTTTCCATGTAATCCTAACCTAACATCTTATAAAGTGTTCGTTTTAAACTAATAATGGCCATGGTTTTTTTTATTTTTATTTATTTTTTATTTTTTTTAATTTCTTGTTGCGTGTATTTATCAACAGGCAATTGCAATCTTATTTTGGTATATATTGATAAAATATCATTAATTGTCTTTTAAAGTGGGCTCCCAAAATAGTTTTAAGTGAAGGTTTACTATACAGTATCATACCCCAGACCAACCAGCTAGCAAATGGATTGACTTAGGAGGACATTCTACATGTTTCATTAACACTTGAAGAAAAAAATTTGGGTGCTGAAAATGGTATTAGTTCCAGATACTGTTGTTACCTAAGCGGATTAGTTGCCAAAATAAAGTGTGTCGAACACAAATTGATATTAATGTACAATTTCTATTAATTCTCTTAGAAAATTCAGTCAACATGTCAGTCATGTTACAACTATGAAAACAGAGGTAGATTGCAGTTGCAATCAATTTGCACATAATCTCTCCAAAAAAAAATTAACTGTTCACAGTTAACAGAAAGATTAATATTAAAATTTAGTTCGCAATTATGTTCTGTGATTTTTACACGAACTCAAGGTACATGTCGAAGGACTATGTCCTCGGAACAGATGAAGTTCACTCGATACTTGAGGTGGGTTAAATACCTGCGACTGGTCAAAAATTCTAGTTAAATAGTCCGAAAATGCTTCTAAGTTTGGTTCCGCCTGAACTGCAGCCGTGACGTGACATGTGACATTGAGTTTATGTGCAAGTATTTTTGAGAGCTTTTGTGTATTTTAGATCCGAGCTTCACTTTTGGAAGCGAGGGGAAATTCAACTTCAACTTCAGTGGGGTGCGCCCCAAGTCTCCCACGAAGTCTCCCAAGTCTCCCAAGTCTCCCAAGTCTCCTGGAGGGGGCGCTGGCCTGTCTGCCGGCGAGGACGGGAGCAGCAGCGAGGTGGAGGACGAAGGAGAGCACATATACTTCCAGGTAGCCGCTCGCTTACTCGCACCACACCTCGTGTTTGGCAGCTGTCACCCAACCTGTAGAACCAGGATCGGATATTTTTCGATGTGGGTTGTGTGTGAGCTCGTTGGACTTGATGTTTAGTGTTGTTTAACTTTTCAAGCTAAATCTTTTCCTTCAGAAACATTTCAGTCAAGAAGCTAAAAAAAAGTCCAGCTTTTTAGAAACTGAACACGAGGGCTGTTGCTGCTCAGAGTACTGAGGTTCCTCCAGCTCTAGAAAATTGTATACCTAAACTGTATTATAAATGTAACGGAAATAGCACAAACATAAGATAAACTACGCTGCATTTCGTCAATTAGCATAACTGCGCGATAATTTCTAACCTTCGATAATGTAACATTGCAGAAAAAAACGTAAATTTTTTTTAATGGTGTCTGTTATACAAACGTATTTTATTGGAAACATGTTGCTGCGGAGGTCCGGGGAGACACCCGTGGGTGGTGACGTTGCAGCCGGTGATACCGCTCCCTGACAAGGTGCCCCTGGTGACGGGGGAGGAGCACGAGACGGCCGTCTTCTGCCACAGGGCCAAGCTGTTCCGCTTCGGCGACGGCGAGTGGAAGGACCGCGGCGTGGGGGACTTCAAGGTGCTCCGGCACAACGCCTCCGGGAAGGTCAGGTGAGGCCGAGGACATGGAACGCAGGGTGTAAAAAAGTTAACAAGCGGGTGATGTTTAGTGTAAATAGTGCAGTGCCTGAAGAAAAGAACAAAACTGTCACGTTGGCCAGCCTGCCTGGAAATTGAGGACTTTTCGGTTTTAACAGGTGGTCCACCTGTCGCCCGGAAGTGACGTTTTTTCTACAGTCAGTTGTTTGGTTGTTGTTACCTCATGTTAGTAAAAAACGTGTCTTGTTGTTGCAGTGCAATCCAAGTAAAAGAGTGCAATCATTGGTGGTGTTTGGAATAATGCGTGCCATATTGTGGGTGAACAAACAGGTGTGCTGCGGTATCTCGGGGAGTACACACACGCATCGGATCTGATTGGCAGGTTGGTGATGCGGAGGGATCAGGTTCTGAAGTTGTGCCTGAACCACTACCTCACCCCGGAGCTGAAGTTCAGTGTGAAGGACGAGAAGTCGTGGATGTGGTGCGCCCCGGACTTCTCGGAGGGGCACCTGACCAACGAGCAGTTCGCCGTCCGCTTCAAGACCAAAGAGATTGCGCAAGAGTTCAGAGAGGTCGTCCGCAAGACTCAGGTGAGCAGTGGACGTTGTTCCGTCTGTTCGGGGGGGGGAGATTTTTCCATAGTAGTGGTTGTGTCGAAATATAATTTTTGCGACATTTGAAGGGGAAAAAAATACAATCCTCTAGAGTGGTGATATTTCTATGTTTTCTGATTACTTATTAATACCTTACAGATGGTTTTTCTCAAAACGGATGCAAGTAATAATTGTTATTATTATTAACATTATCTGAATATGGTTTGTTCATTGCGGCTAATGAGAACGTTGTGGGATGGACTGTGGACACCTGTAGTACTATGATAGCCCGACAAGACTGCGTGCACGTGAGGGGTGACTGGTGTGTGTGTGTGATTGCAGGCTGCTGCCGGGGACGAAGCCAGGGCCTCGGAGCCGGCCGAGCCAGAGGAGGCCGCGGGGAACGGTATGTGTGACTGGTGTACTGATGCCTGTGCTTTGAGTTGCCCTCGCGTTGCTTGCGCGGTGGTGGATGTGCTCGGTGCGCTGGAGCTGCTGCTGTCCCGGGACGCCTGGTGTGTCCCGGAGGGCGCTCGTCCCGGGACCTGCTCCACGCTCCCCTTCCTCTACCCGTACTGCAGCTGCCTGCTGCTCCGCTGGCTCTGCCGCTCCCTCGGCACGGCGCGCCTCGGGCGCCGTCGCTACGACCTCGCCGCCTCGGTGCGCGCGCTGCGCGGCCTGTTCGCTTCGCGCACGCGCCTCGCCGAGCAGCGCTTGTTGGTTTACCTGGTCTGCAGGTCTGGCCGTGCACGCGAGTCTTCACATAAATATATTCACAGCAAGCCACCTTTTTAATTACATTTACATTCTTTATATAAAAAAAGGGATTTTTATCATTTTATGATAGTGACTAAAAATTTTGGATAGGTAACATTTCTAGTTCTCTCTCCCCCCCCCCCCCCCCCCCCCCCCCTTCTCATCAAATTTAAGAAAATTGTGTGTTCCTTCGCTTTAGAAAATTATAAAAATTGAAGGGAAAAAAATTTCTTTGCAGTTGTGTAATTATGTTGTTATAAATTAATACATTGTTTACCATGAATAATTACATTCAGACACGAGTGGCTTCTGTGATGAGATGTATTCCAGTTATTACAACAGTTATTTGGAGATTTGACGAATGGCCAATGTCGGCACAAGCGTGAAATTACGGATTCATGTGAAGTGCTGGTGCACACAGCAATGTTTATTTAGTCTGGACGTTATGAGCACAGGTGCAGGACTGACAGGCTGCTCATGTTATTCATGAGTACTCTCAAGTTATTTCAATAGTTCCTTCTCTGGATATAGTTATTATTATGTAAACTTGTATCTTCAAGCAAACCACGATATGTCTGTAAGAGAGACGTTTGCAAGGCTGTGTAGTGATGCTCAGGCGTGTGTCCACGTCTTCGTAGGAAGGCTCTCTAATCTTTGGAATATAATTACTCAGTCGAGTAAGTACTATAATTCATTACAACCTGTAAGAGGCACCCATATGTTGTATGACAATGAAGCATCTTGGACAGTGGTTTTATAAAGTCATTTTCAATCAAGTTAAATATTTATTGTGTAATTCATACCATAATGAGATTTATTGGTATTAAGTTCCTAATTATTGTGCAATTCACAAATGTGCTTTGAAATTGAAAATTATTTTTGTAGTATAAGTTTTAAAAATATATATTTTTTCAATTACTTGTTTGGTTGTGAACCATCGCTTGTTGCAATAAATTTATGATGTTTAATCTACACCAATACAAACTCCACATTTCATTTATAATATTTAAGTATTAAAAAAATATTAATACTTTAAGAAAACAGTTAATATGAGCCACTTGTTTTTCGTATAAATTGCTTGAGAATCACTTATTCTTTTAGTAAATTGGGGTTAAATTACTAGCCTTGATAAAAAAAATTGTTAATTTCATACTTTTTTCTAGTGGTGCACCGATATGACTTTACCGATTACCGATTCGATTACCGATTATGAGAGCAATAATCGGCAGATCCCGATTCAGTTACCGATTATAATGAACAAATTTTTTCAAGTGTAATAATGCACACAAAAATTTTTATTTTCATGTGAATTTAATAACAATATTAGGTAAATTTGAGGATACAGTTATAACAACAGTATAACAATATATAAAATACACTATTAAGTCATTGCAAAGTGTAAATTAAATTAACTTATGTTTATATTTGTTATTGTAAACAACTTGAACTACAGTATAATAATTGTAATTTACAATGGGTAAGTTTTTGTTGCGGAAAACTAGCATTATTATAGACTATCACGTAAGGTTGCATTGAGAAATTACCGTTTAACAATGCAAACATGTTGCTTTATTTTGTTCACTTGAGTTTATAGAAAAATGTTTCCACGCTTCACTTTTTGTCTCCCTACTCGCCATCTCACTATAATTATATAAAAATGACTCAAAACCAATTCTAGCACATGTGATTTTATTTATGTTGACTGAATACATAAAATTATAAATACTTTTTAACTTTTCACGTCACATACAAATAACACAACGGATAATGTTACCAAAGAGACCCATAACGAGTTTGTAAAACGCAGTGATAAACTCTAGAAGGTATCGGGACCACGATTTTGAACCGCTACTACGACTCGAAAAGATCGATTGTCAGAATCGACTGCAGCTACTTGTGGTATTTTGATTGCGTGACATCTATTTTATGTCTCTGGCTATATGTAATGTACAAGGCCACTAAACAAAAGACGAAACGTAAATAAACGTGTAGGAAAAATGTATTTTTTATTGTTCGAGACAATGAGCTTTATTAAACTTAACGAAATATCTGTAATCATGATATGACGGAGTTAGATGAATTTTGTAATATTTACAAATATTACCGTATTTCGTCCTAAAATGTGCAACAAAATATTACAAGGTAAAAACCTACTTAATTACGCCGGGGCGTAGATAATCGGCAAAGTAATCGTTACGATAATCACCGATTACGATTAATCGGAAAGTACCCATAATCGCCGATTACGATTCATCAGTATCCGCATCGGTGCACCACTACTTTTTTCCAACTTGCCTCTCTCTCTCATGCTTTTTATACTGTGTCCTTATCTCTTCCATGCTTCTTCATCTTACTGATCTGGTCCTAATTTGAACAAACTGTGTGGGTAATTATTTTCCTGGAGTCTAGGTGTTTACAGTAAGCAAGTTGTTCTAGTGATGTTTTTAGTTTGCTTTTAAACTATTATTATTAATATTAATTCATAAGTTAATTCTTTAAAAAAAAAATTTTTTGTCCATTATATATTAGTTTTATTTTAATTAACAAAAATGTGCATGTTTAATTTTATTTACCTCTGTATAAACCAAAATAGAGGCCAACTCTTACTTTTGGATGTTCCCTCCACCGAAAAATGATACTTTTATTTTTCTACCACATCAGAATCGCTTTCATTGGCTCGTTTTTATAAATCAACTCATTTTTGTACATCCTTGTAATGACTTTATCTTTGTGTACGACAAATTCATGATGTATGCTATGTGGAATATTTGTGAGCAAATGAATAGTTTCTTCAACGTTTTAGTATTCAAGGTTGAATTGAATACAAATTGTGAGCTATTTGCACAGATCTATTTAACATATATCTTTCTAATACACAATATATGTGAATTAAGGTATAGTGTTAAAAATGGCAATACTGTTGGTTAATATTACATTGTTTAATTGCAGACACAGTTCTGTTAGTTACTAATTGTATGTTTATATCTAATGCAAATATTAAGTTACTGTTGAATAAAAAAAAATGAGCCACTACACATACAATTCCAAAAATATTGATATTATTTCATGTAAGTGTATTTTGTAATTATGTACTTCTAATTTTTTACTTTACATTTTTTGAATGTTTTGTCTGTTAATTTGTTTAGTATAGTGCTTCCTTAGCATTTTTTGCTCGTAGTGCTAAGTACATAAAGTAACCAGCCCTTGAGTTTATATACTTCCGCTTAATGTCCACTTCCTTATTCCTACCTGTTAATGTAGTGAATTAATGTATTTTTGTTTCGCTCAAGTTGAGTGTTGGTGCTTCATAACTTGTTTTTTTGAAAATAAATAGCATTGTGGTAAATTTTCGTAGTTGCATGTGCTTTTTTTCCCACCTGTATTTTTCCTTTTTCAATTGTATTGTCCATTTTCGAGTGTGGCTCATGTTTCGCAGGCAATTTTCATTTGAAATGCCCTATGATCTAAGATTGTTTAGTTTGGAATATATTTTAAATTATGAGTGTTTAATATTTGTACACTTTGATAAGCTACTGGGAAAATTTTTCTAATTATTTGGCCTTTACCATTGCAGCACAGTTCAAACCCAATTTATCAACCAGCTGCAAGAAACTAAGTACAGTAAGACCTTGATTAATAGACAAGTTAAGTTTTTGGAAATTGTCCGTTATGTAGAAGTCCATTGATTAGATTATGTTTGCCCATAAATAAAATGATATGCAAAAGTTAATTAATTAGATTACATTTCCTCATAAGGAATAATGATGACGTCCTGGTTTACGTTCCTAGACCGTTCAAAAATTACTAAAATGCAATGTAATAACTATGCAGCCGGCTCGTTACATGCTAGGCGACTGCAAGATGATGAATTGAAGTAAAAAAACTAAAAACGTTAAGGTCTGGGATACAGCAAGAGTAAAGGTTGTAAACGGGTAGGTTTGGTGACCTTGTCTAGAGCGATGTTGTGAGAAAGAACACGAGGAACGGCAGATGTGCACACACCGGTGATGTGGCCAGCCTGGTACTTTACCGACCGCGATCTCGTTTTGCTTTATATTATGATGGACAGTGTTTCATCCGTCGTCTGGCAACTACTCTTAAATATCCTGTCAGTTGTGCAATGATGGCTACTGCTCTGTTTTCCGCGACATGGACGCGCGCCCGGCAAATGTAAACAAAACCCTTCAAATTCAGAGAAGAATATTTTCAACCTCTTCAGTGGATTCACATCCAGCCACAGCACTGTCTTCACACTGGTGTGTGTGAATCACCCTGAGATGAGAAAGCGCATATTTTACTTGCATGCCAATGAAACCTTTCTCTTTCCTTTAACTATTATTATTATCCATACGGCTGTAGAATTAAATGAGCACATGTTTCACTTCTGAATGCAACAAACAATAAGAACCAGATTGTTTATTACGGGTAAAAACATAGTGCCTGTAGAATGAAGGATTAATGGGGGGCTAAAAAACTATTCACTTGTGTACGTCACAGTCGGGCAAGTCTGTGCTTGTCATAATGAGATGCACGGACCTGTGAAAAGGTTTTAATTGCTGTGCCTATCGTAAATACTAGTGCAGCATCCTACCCTTCTTTTTCTAGAGGGGCAGCGGAAAATATAACGCAGACACAGTTTGTCCGTTAAAGAAAAATGTCAGTATGCTGCCTACAGGTTTTTTTTAATACGTTGACGTACTGAAGTAACATTTACTTCCAAGAAAAGAGAAACATTTGTTTTTAATGCACGTAATAAGGCCTTGCATAATTCGGGCACTTCAACTTAAAAATGAAATTTCTTAAAGTTGCAGATGCATGGAGCTCAAAACTTTGTGGTATTTAAAGATATAAGGCACTTAAAATTTAATCATCAATGTTGCCTAAAACTAAAACAGCTTAGTAATTCTGTTTTATTAGGCTTTTTCAATTTTGTACAAGATGGCAGCACACATGCTGATTAAAATGTTGTCCTAACACAAAATACATTATATACAGAACAAATAGTCTTTTTAAAAGAAATCAAACATGCTCTAATCCTAATAGTTTTATATAGGTTGTCTGATAACCATGTAGCTCTGAGCCTTGAATTAATTGTTGCTGTGAAAATGCATGGCCATCTCAAACCTGTGACTAATATTCGACAACTTGCTCTGGTAGTAATGGTTGTTTCGACCCTTTAGCCAGTCTTCTCACCTCCAAGTTGGCATCTCGCCCCGGGTTGTAGGGGCTGATGTCTCGCTGTGCCCCTGTTCTGTCTGAGCGACGACATGTTTTCGACAGAGCGTCTGGCTTGTGTCGGTATCGGGACGTCTGGGGTCGTGTGGACACTTGGCGTGCTGCCAATCTCGTCGGTGTTGGCCGTGGTGAAGCACGCGGTGACGTGCCGGCCAGCGGGGTTGAGGGAGAGGCTGCAGCGTGGTTGGTGCTGTGCGCAGGTGGCGATGGCAGCAAGGTCGTGTCCAGCTTCAGCTTCAAGGTCGTCGATCCCAACTGCTCCGCGGTGGACTGTCAACACGGGGCGAGCGGGACCACAGGCACGGGTGCGTCACTACTTGCTCTTACAAGGGGCTTCGTTGAATTTTTATTGTAGGAAAAGCAGTTTTCCTTGGCAGATGTGTCTTGGATATTAAGTCATTGTGGGATAAAAAAATTCAAAACAAAAAGAAGAAAAAAATTTAACAGAAAGTCTGTGAGAATATATAGTTGTATACATGTATGTGTTAGTGTATAAACTCTGAAAATTGTATTTTTGAGTCCTACTGCTATCCTGAAAAATGCAGTTAAGAATTTTTAATATTTTTAAAATTAACTACCCATTTAATTACCACAATTTACAGCATTTTAAATATAGTTAAACTATTCTAACCTGGATGACTATCAGAATTTCTAACACCGTGTGATGAACGCTCTTAATTATTTAATCTTAATTTTCAACTATGATTTGCTCTGTGTAAAGTTTTTCAAATAGTGGTTGTTTGTGTTATTGACCACATGTGTGTTTCCAGGCCCTGTCGGATCACTCTTCGGGAACATCGGCACGGCTGCTGGGCCGACGCCTCCTGATGACGGTGAGGGTTTCATCAGGCTCTCTGCAGTCTCTCTGTGGCCAGATCTGTTGTGGGTTCGGTTTAAGTTCTATATACAAAACAGGTGTTCTGCAATAAATGCAGTCGTAATTTAAGCGTTACATTGCAATTCCTTTTGCCTTTGCTAGTAATTTGTGTAACTGTGAATGTATTTGCAGACTTGCTGCGTTAGCATGGTGGCACAGCTACACGGTTGTTGAAGAAATGTATTTTTAAAAAATTTGTGCATCCGGTTTCAGGAAATTGGATGTAATTACTGCTAATTATAACAAGGGGGTGGGAAAAAAACGCTGAGGACTCTGATTTTTTTAATTTCAAGCCGTGGGGATACTGTGTTTGCACAAGCGTGAGACCGTAGACGCGGGGAGTTTCCACCGGTGTGCTGTGCTGTGCAGACGAGGTGCAGGTCGTGGGGGAAGTGCAGGCGACGGTCGAGGAGCAGCGGGAGGCCCGGCGCCTCATGCTGCCGCCCAACTTCTACCTGTACCGCCGCCAGCCGTCCTGCCCCGGCTGCCGCGGCTGCGAGCGCGACCCCGACCACGAGGCGAGCTGCCCTTGAGTACCTCATCGTCATTGTCATTTCATTCATTGCGTAATTTTAAATATTTTTTCTCCCCCTTTTCTATTTTACAGAAATTTTTATACATGTTGGAATTTTTTGGTATCGAATTTGATATTTCCTTCTAAATATCATGGATAGAGACCTGGAAATTTCGCGGATTCCTCTGGCCTCAGGATAGAATTCAAAGTTATAGGTGTGCTCGACCCATGTTTACTTTCCCATTGGTTGATTTCTTAGCGAGAACATTTTTATCCTTGTTATTTGGCACTACCTGATTCGCTTACTTCTCTCCTAGCTGGGCATCATTGGCTCACGGTCGTAGAGGGGCGTGTCCAGATAACTGCGGTCCAATCATGAACACAGTGCGACAGTGTGGAGGTTTGCGTTCTAGCTTGCGACTAAATGAATGCGCGAAATTTCCAGGTCTCTAATCATGGATGGTGTTAGCGATTTTGAGATTTTAAGGGAAGGAGAATTGGCCACCTTAAATTTCAAAACTATTATTAGGCATATAGGCATACATCAATCCCTTATTAATTTTGTGCATGTCACCAGTTCTTGGTACTCGAAAACACTAAACCTACAGCTACTGTTTTTTTTAGTGCTACACCTTCGATAAAAGAGCCATTTTGCTGGGACATTACTTTGCTAGGTCATTTATTTCTCCCAATCATTAAACATTTTGTTTTTTATACTCGCTGATATTTTTTATTCATGGTAGCAGCTGTTTAAAAGCATGAATTGATTTTATGTTAATTTAAAAATTAACATTTAAATGATCTTTTATCTTCTTTTTAGGAGACTTCAGACAAGCAGCCCAAAGACTTGAGCGATGGCATTGTTCGCACTTCGGCTGCATCCAAGTCTAGCGGCACCGTTTCGACCACCGTTACGGCTTCCAGCGCGCCATCTACGACGTTCACGTCTGTGTTCGGCACGACCACTTCCTCCCACTCCATCTTCAGCGGAGCGCAGACCGGGGTCGCAGTCGCGGAACGTCAGACCGAACCCGCAGCCCAGCCCGCCTCGCTGTTCGGGAACATCAGCACCTTCATGTTCGGTGGCAACGCCAAGCCCCAGGCCTCCGCAGCTCCCGTGTTCGGGGCCGTCGCGCAGCCGGCCCCCACCACCACCACCAGCCTCGTCTTCGGTGGGTCGTCCGGCTCCGCCGCCTCGACCTTCACCTTCTCCACCTCCCCCCTGCTCGCCCCGGCCCCCGCGAGCGTCTTCGGCGGGGCGGCGGCCAGCGGGAAGCCCTCGGACCGGCCGGCGACCCTCCCCACGTTCAGCATTCCCGTCCTGAGCCAGAGCAAGGCCCAGGAGCCGACTGGCGAGGCCGCAGGCTGCAACGGGACGGGCGGAGTGCCGTTCTGCTCCGACAGCGGCCTGACCTTCGCCTCCCTGGCCAAGGCGCAGACCGACAGCTTTGCAGCAGGTAACCTGGCTCAGTGGCGTTTCAAGCAGAACGTTTAGAGACAGTCGTTAATGTAATGTAGGACAATGAGGATGTGCATTAGCTTTTTGGAGGATAAATAAGACATGTGTTTTATATGCTGTGGCCCAGTAAGTTTTAAAGTGTTTATGTTGTTATAACTCGCTCTGAGCACTCTGGCAAGCGGCTTCGAGGCTCGCCCTGAGTCAAACACGAGGTGTCAGCAATTTCAACACCACCAGCGAAACAGCAACGCTTGTCCCCGAAGGCCTCCTATCACCATGTCTTAGAATAGTCAAGAATTGAGGTCATCTTATAGTTGAATCATAACAAATTGCTGTGGACTGTAATTAATGTTATTTCTATTGAATTAAGTCGGATTTAATTATTTCTCATTTTAACTTGGTTGTATATACGTTCTAGGTGTTATCCCGCCCACAACTGTTTATGGTAGAGACTTTGTTACCATGTCACATTTTGAGAAAAATTACAGTTAGATCTAATAATAGAATCCCACTTGAAGAAAAAAAATTTCATGCATAATTGCTTACAACATTTAGCACAGGACATTTCATACATACATTTTTTACCCTTTGAATGATATTTTCCTGTTGAGTCTAAATTTAAAAATACTCGTGGTTTTTATTATTATTATTATATTTATTTAATATTGTGTCTGTTGACTATTTTAGTTTGTTTTGTATTTTAGTTTGCACAGTACCTGTTCATTTTTTGAACATCTCGCACTATCTAAAAGCCAAAATATGGAATATCTATGTATTTACAGTCCAAAACATTCAGTCATAAACAGGGCAATGCTGTGCGTGCAGGGGCCAAGCAGCAGAACTTCCCGTGGGAAGGAGCCGGTGCGAAGGTGTTTGGAGGGGCTCCCGGCTCGAAGAAGACCGACGCAGGCGAAGGGAGCGGCGAGGAGGAAGAGGGGGGCGACGTGGACGCACAGCACGACCCCCAGTTCGAGCCGATCATCGCGCTGCCCGACACGATCGAAGTGCGCACGGGCGAAGAGGAGGAGGAGAGAGGTGAGCTCCGGCGAGCACAGGGTACATTTACATTAATAAACACTCCATCAATGCAAAGTGTTTTCGGAGTCCCTAGGAATTACTTAGATGTTATAGTGCAATTTATTTTTTATTTTTTTACAATAGTGTGGTTACAATGTAACAAATTTTTTTTTTTGTTTCAAAGATAAACAAGAAAAAACACACCTCATTTGGTTCTGAATAAAATTGTGTGCAAGTTTTGCATGTTATGTGTGTATTAACTGGAAGGAAAGAAAAAAAACTTAAATTTATTTGAATTTGATTCAGAATTAATATACAAATTGTGATTCAATTTTGCAATAATTTGGTAAATGCAAGCCTCGTTATTGCAAATTACCAAATTATGGTCCCTAAATGGTCCCAAATTATGGTTGAGGTTTCACTGAATGTGTTGTCTTTTCCAAATATTTATGTCTATGTAATTACTCCATATAGCTATTACAGTTGACTAACTGTGCCTTGAACCGGCTCGGATAAAACAAACTAGTTGTGGAATAATTGAGCACTGCTGTGTTGCCAGCATCTTGCATTACTGTGCTGTGTTTGCAATGTTGTGGAGTGTGTTGTGTTGCGTGCAGTGTTCTGCCAGCGGGCCAAGCTGTTCAGATTCGAGAAAGACGACAAGGAGTGGAAAGAGCGTGGCGTGGGCGAGTTGAAGATACTGCGTCACCCGACGAACAACACCTTCAGGCTGCTCATGCGTCGCGAGCAGGTGATTCACTTGTGAAGAGATGATAGTGTGGCAGTCGCTTCCACTGAGAATATAATATTTTTAAAAATATAACTCTTTGTTTAATGCAGCTCTGTCTATTCGCGTAAGACCCACCATCGCATAGTGTCCACAACTTTGCTTGTAGAGTCTTAAAGAGGAGTTCAAAAGGCCATGCAATGTCCACGCTGAACTTGCACAGCTTGTACAAGCGGCAGGAAGGGCACAGCCTATCTTCATTGTTTGTCTCTGCTGTTCGCATGATGTTGGGTGCAGCTAGTTACTAGATGTGACAAAGTAACGTGGTTGTGGCAAGTGAAAACTAGGAGTGTGCTGTCTATGCATTTCGTTAACACATGTGTCATTGAGAAAAAACTCCTAATTCAGCACTCAATCCCAGCATCATCTTCCTCCTACTATCCTACCCCTCCTACTCCATCTCCTACCACTACTCAACCAACCCCTCCTCCTACTCCCCCTACTCCTATCCCTCCTCCTTCTACCCCTCATCCTCCTAGCCCTACTCCTCCAACCCCTCCTCCTACTCTTCCAACCTCTCCTACTACTACAACCCCTCTTCATACTACTATACTTTTACAAAAAAAAAAAATTGGTAACTGTATTTTTTATGTTAAAATCTAGTGGTTATAAGTTGAAAGAGGCAGGTAATCTTCATGAACTGCAAAATACCATGAATTAAGGCTAAATTCATTTAATTTTGTAATGGCAAAATCAAAATAAAAAACCTTATATGCAAAATGGTGATGAAATTAACTCGTATTTACTGTAAACTAGAGTTATTCACTTTGTAGTCACTTGCAAAGGCCATTTACCCATTCGGCGATATTTCACACACACATTTACAAATGCGACGTTCCGCTAGAATCTGGCACTTTTTATTTATATTTGTTTACTTTGCTTTTGTATTGTGAGTTGCAACCTCTGTAGTGTCATAGATAAGTGATGTAAATAAGGTACAACTGTTGAACATGGTTATAGATCTATCATAGCTAGAGCCAAGATTTTATGGTGTTATGAAAAAGGACTTTTCGTCATTAAGAATTGTGGATTTCGTCTTTATCGTCATAAAAAATTAAAACACATGTAATAACATGTACACACCTAGCAGAGCTGCCTTGATCAAATGCTTCAATAATTCGTGGTTAGAGACTTAAAATATGCACATTAAACAATACTATGTTGAGAGTACATAAAAAATTAACAACTAAAATATTCAGTATTCTTATGCAGGTAAGTACTGTTCCTGAGTTCAGGAGAGAGTCTAAATAAATTAAAATAGAAACTACAGTTAAACTTTTGTTCTGTAAATGCAATATAATTAAGCTCAGGAAAAAGCCACCATTGTCAGCAGTTCAGCATTCTCTGGTTTTAGAGATATTCTTCTGTCACTTACAACTACAGAATACTTAGAAAAAGATCTTTCTGAGTCCACATTCGTTGCAGGTATCCATATTAACTTTAAAGCAGCAGCTGCAAATTCAGGATAATCCGCTTTCATTTTACATAGTATGTCCACCATGTCTATGTAGATCACATGCGGTTTCTTCTGCTCTTGGGAAACCAGGTTTTGGAGTGTTATGTAGCCTGTCGCTACAGAGGTCTTCTGCACCTTGCAAAGGAAAGGTAGGTTCCCAATATGTTTCTGGAATTCTTTTTCCTCCACACGAATGTTTCCTACATTTTGAGGATTCATTAGAGCGCTGATTCCCAGAAATAGTTGACGAGATGGATCAGTGTTCACCAGATCAATCAGTTTTATAAGACTGAGTTTAGCTGTGTTCTTGAACTGCTCTTTAAGGGCTGCAGAGTTGACAGTTTTCATTTCAGCCAAAATGTCTTCAACATTTTCAGGAAATATTCCCTTAGCCAAGACATCAAGAGTAGTTTGCAGTTTACTCAATTTTGTGCACAACTGATGAGCAGTAGGATACTTTGTTCCTTCAAGAAAATTAATTAGCTCTACAAAGGTGTTACAGTTTTGAGCCACAAATGTAAGAGTGGCCTCAAGACATTGTAACTCTTCCTTCTGGAGTCCCTTGATATATTTAACACCAGAGTTATCTTCGCTAAGCTGCTCAAAGAATTCCACAATGTCGTGCAGATGGAGTGCGAGGTATGATACAGATTCAAACCATGTGTTCCAACGTGTAACAACTGGCATGGGGAATAACTTGACCAGAGCCTCGTTTTCTCCATGTTTCTGGAGAAGAAATTGAAGATATGCATGCCTCCTCTTTCTGGTGTTAAGAAAGGCCATTTTTACCTTACAAACGAAGGGGTTCAGTTCTTCCAAGTTGTTTTGACAGATCTGCCCAACAATGTTTACTTTATGGGCCCAACATTGTATGTAGTACATGTGGTCACCAAATACACCTTCAAGGGTACCAGCAGATTTTGTCATGTACCGGGCACTATCTGTAACATACGCAATTATGTTTTCTTCCTTGACTTCATATTTGGAGCATACATCAATCACTGCCTGAGAACAACAAACAGCATTTGCTGCATCAAGGACACAAGAAGCCCCTAAGATAACATATTGTTCAGCACCTGGTTTCAGAATTTTAAACAAGATGTTGAAAACACAATTATTACTCTTGTCAGTGGTTTCATCTGTGAGTATGACCACATCTTGCCCCAAGAGCTGCTGCTTGATTTCCACTTCTTTTTTCTCTCTAAGTAGGGGAATGTACTTTTTCCTCATCCAATCCGCTGTTGGAAGATCACCAGCACCACTTACATGCTTCTGCATCCATGCAGTCAGCTTGCTGTTGTCAAGTTTCTCAAGAGGAATACCTGCAGCTACAAAGGCTTCAACAGTTTCGAGAACAAAATCTTCCTTTTGTTTTTTTGCGCATATTTGCGCCACTCCTGCTTCTGGGATAGAAAGCTGTCGTTTCAAAGTGCGTGGGAATCGTTTAGCTTTTACATGTTTGTCTCTAATTATGTGCTTGTTTACCGTGTCCTTACGTTCATGCTCCAAACGGCAATTACAATATTTACAGAAAAGTATTTTTCCGTCACTGACATATAATCCCTCATTCTTAAACTCGTCAGCACGTGATGCCGCAGTAGCTTTATTTTTCGGCATGATTAAGAAATTTAGCTTTCATTTATGCACGTCATTTGTAAACAAAGCCCGTAGGTACCAAAAACTAGTATTTACTGAAGTTGTAGCAAAAAAATAAACCGCGGGAAGCCTACTTTTTACAGGCGAGAGAGCCATATACTCAACCCGAAGTAAAAGGTTAGGTTATGTCAGGTCAGTGAAATAAATGTTTTTATTTATTTTCCGGGAGGGTAGGGTAGGTAAGCGTTATTTAAAATATTTAATGACCGTAAAATAAATAAATCATTGCAATATGGTGCTTTTTCAGTAGCGATCGGAAAACTTCGATTATGTTACGATTTTTGCACACTCGCCTGTGAAGTGTGAAATGAAAATGAAGGCTTCACGGTAAACTGCTTATTCAACAAGCACACAAAATTGCGTTACAGTGAAATTTCATTAAATATCAAGTGATCATTAAATATCAATGTTCGCTTTTATTTTATTTTCATACGTATTTATTTAATGAATGCAGTTTTTTTTCACGTGTATTTTTCAAAGGATACAGCAAACAAGGCGCTGAGATTTTTCACGTTGTTGTGTTTGTTAACTTGATAATTTTAGTTTACGATCGTCAGTTGTTATTATTGCGTGATCTCTAGTGGCTATTTAGATGCGTTTAAAAACCCTAACCTAACTCCGATAACTATCTTTTTTTTGTTCGTGAAATGTGATATCTTGTAATTTTTTAAGATGAATAATTAACGCATTAAATAACCACCACACTGCAGTTGGATGACGACCATTTCTTCTACAAACAGATACGGAATTTTTGTCAATCAACCAATAATCGGTAATTAACGATTTAAATCAATATTGAGGTGTTTATTTGTGGTTAGAAAACATTTCGCATTTTTCGCGGTTTGGGATGAATTTCGCGTGAAAATTCGCGATTTCGCATAAAACCATATAATCTTGGCTCTAATCATAGCTTATGATTTAAACTTCTTTTTTTTTTTTAAATTAACGTATCATTTTATCTATAGCATACTTTTGTGTTTTTGTTGATGCTGTCTCTGGTAGACAATTTTTTCGATGCCAGCAAATGATGCTAAACTAGGTAACAATATTTTCTCACACTTTTAACATTAAAAATAATTAGTCCTTATTTTCAGTTGTGGACATAATTCGTTCCACTACCATTTCGTGACAGCATTAAATAACTTTGATTATTTGTTACATATTTTCAAATGGTAAAGAAACTGCTTGAAGTGCAGTGCTTTCTTTCAAAATAGTTTAAGGCCAACTATATATTTGGTTATATATACTACCACTATAAAATCGGAAAACCAGAAAAAGGTAATTTCCGAGCCAATGTTTTGGGGAAGATGCGTTGCTGGGTTTTTTTTTTTCCACCTCGAAAGAAATAAGGATTTTGCTCAGATTTAGTATTTAGCATTTGATGGTTATTTTGAAATGTGTACAGGTGTACAAAGTGGTGTGCAATCATCTGATAACTGCGGATATTGAGCTGAAGCCCATGAACTACTCTGAGAAGGCCCTGTGTTGGGGTGCACTCAACTATGCAGATGAAGCAGAACCTCAGCTCGAGAATTTGGCTGCCCGCTTCAAGTCCAACGAGATAGGGCAGGAGTTCAAAAAGAAATTTGAAGAGTGCAGAGCTGAAGTCAACAAATTGCGGTTATCTAAAAGTAAGTTGATTATTTTCATATTTACTGTGAGTTGTGCGTCCGCTGATTTATTGACATTTGGAGAGGTTGCGAAAGCTCCTGGGTATTGTATTCACCTGCAGGAGGACTGCCCCTGCTGTGTGGGTCGCACCTATCATTTTGGACTTAAATATCTTATCTTTTTTCACTGTAAGGGTGGCTTTCCAACATGAGTAGCACAGTATACTTGTCTTCAGTACAATTCCATACAGTCAAGTAAAGTCTGTGTACCGTGTCTCAGCTTATTGTCACGTTAGAAGTACAATAATGGTGTTGCCCCCCCCCCCCCCCCCCCCCCCCCCGTAATGGTTTTTATTTTTATATATATATATATATATATCCTCTTTTCCGTCACTACTAAACAATAATGCTATTTTTTCCACTAGTTTTTCTCCCTCGTGTCTATTGTATTTTTCCTTCCTCCTGTGTGTTAGCTAGGAAAGGCAGCAAGCTACTCTTCCTTGTCAGACCCTTCGTTAAAAACTAGCAGGGGCAGGTTTATAGTCAGCGAGAATCTTGTGCAGGAGCTGGAGAATCATTAGTAATAGTTGCGCGTCAGACCACCTATGACGGCTGCAGTTGAAAGTGTAGGTGACGTCACATAAAACAATAGTTGTGATTGTGTATGGTGAAAGTGTATGGCATCTACAGCGATGAGTAAAGTTACCTTATAAGTTATATTCATTTAAAACCAACACAGGCACATTCATGCCCATATTAAACCACACAATGCAATATTAGAATTTTATTATTTATCCAAAGTGAAAAGTCGCTTAAGGGTTGCACATGCACGGATAAACATGATATTTATACAATAGAACCGTGTTATATTTTTTTTCAAGGGGCCATAAGGAAAAAAACCTTATAGGCAGGAAATATTGATTCAGCACTTGTCATTGTTTGAACGGTTTACCAATTTAATGATAAAACCACTGTAGGTACACTCGATGCTTGAATTTGTTTAACCAAGCCAACCATTTTTCAACTTTTTCGTGCTTCCGGCTTCTATTTTATTTGCCCTTAAAGACACACTGCCACATTTCTGTAAAATTGTCTCACTATTTGTGACGTCGTTTAGAGTGGGAATGCGTTTTTCCAGTTTCTTTGCCAATCAAAAATGTGAAATTTTAGAATTCCTACCTACGAATGAAATAAATTAAAACTACTTATTAGCAATAGAAAACTCTTTGAACTAACTACAATTTTTTGCCCATTACTGAGCATATTTTAGCCAGTTTCAAAATGTTAAGGCTTGTAAAACTGAAATGCATTACATAAATGATAAATGTATAAAATTTTAATAATGTTTAGTGGTATATTTGAATTTTAAAGTAATAAAAATGTAGAAAACATTGTTATGACTTTGTGTGTATTCGTGTAGGCATCTGTGTGTGTTTGTGTACCCAAACAGAAAGTGTATAATTAAAACAAAGTTAAAATATGTAAATAACACCCGTTGCTTGATTTCATATGCATGGTTGCTACAGGACTAGAAAACCGGGAAATGTCAGGGAAATTAAAATGGTCAGGGAATTCCGGGAAATGTCAGGGAAAATTCTACGAATTCTGGAAATTTTAAAGTTGCTTATAATTCAAACAAAGCTTTGTTTTTATGCGCTCGTACCGCTACCGAACGACTCCGCTAAAAGGCTGCTGCTTAAGGCACACGGCAACTGTAACTTTTTTTTACTTGGTCTACGATTGTCTGTTGCAATAGGCTGATACAACAACCCACCATAACTTCTGGCCAATCCAGGCACTCGTTTGTTCACTAGCGAACCCGGTCTTCATTTGTTCGTGTTTTGATCCTTTTTAATTTGCCCTTGAGACTTTGTGTTTTGTTCCGTTCCATGAAAGAACTACAGAACGGGCATGGCATCGTTTATCTTTTGAAGGCTATTTTCATGTGGAATAAGCTTATTACGTGAATTTAAAGGCGTTGTTTCAGGTGAAGTTAGTTTTTGATGCGATCATAAGAAAATAAAGTGCATTTTAATAAAGAAGCAATACCAATTCTCATTTTGAAAACTACCAAGCTGATACGAAAACACGTGGCTTTTGTGTGCGGTTATGTTTTTGCATTTTTTCTAACTATTTTTTTAAATTTTTTTTCAACCGTTATAATCCGTGAGTTCTGTTGCGTGACACTTACATTGTGTATAAAAAAATATGCATAACTGAACATGTTTTTCCACAGAATCGTTAAGTTAATATTGTAAGAATGTAAGAGTAGGCCCTATTGCATGTTGTAATGCTGCTAATGTAATTCTCTAAGTAGGCCCGTTATATTGCTAGGTGTGAATTTGTAATAGTTTTTGTATTTGTGTAGTAATATTTTTTTAAGAATTCATAAACAATAATTTTTTAACCTAACCTGAAAATATTAATATGTACTTTTTTTTTTTTAGCATAGAGATGTCGAAGAAAATACTTTTAAGGAGAATTGGCTCAAAGAGTCACAGTTTCAGCATATCAAACCCTCTGCTAAAAACATAAATTCTGCGTACTGCACTTTGTGCTACTAAAGTATTCACAGCAATATGGGCCGAAGAGCTCTCACCAGCCATGTCGAAGGAAAAAAACACATTCCTTCGCAATTCTGCCATCAAAATAACACAATAAAAAAAAACTTATTTTACCTCAAGTTGAAATTTTTATATTACATTTAATCATATGCACGTTAATATTTATGGTATGTACTTCATAAGAAAGTCAGGGAATTTTTCTCTTCAATTTCTGGAAAACAGGGGAAAGTCAGGGAATTCTAAGATTCTATTTCTGTAGCAACCATGATATGGATTGACCCAGGCTTTGAACCACTTAATCTGGACTTAGTGCTCATAAACTTTAGTATACTCCAACATTTAAAAAAACTGGATTAAACTTGACACATGATATTTGTAGTTTTAAATACCTAAGTGGTGGGGTTTTTTTTTTTGCGGCAGGGATCACAGTTGTTTAGTTCCAGCGCAGGAAGAGTTGTTAACTTGTGTGGGGTTCGGCAGGCAAGTGTGATGAAGACTCCAGCAAAGAGCGAGTGTTGTATGAGCGTCGCCCCACGCTTCCTTCCAACTCGGTGCTGCACCAGGACAGGAGAGCCGGCGACGGCAGAGAAGGTGACGAAGACGAGGATGAAGATGACGACGATGACGACGAGGACGAAGATGACTTTGATTCGGGAATCCTGTTTGAGAAGGACGACATGGTGTTGCTGAGGAAGGATAATGGACAGGCGGTGGAGGTTGGCGTGGCCCACATCACCATCACATACGACGAGGATAATCAATTGGGCCACATCTATGCCCTGCACGATGATTTGGACCATCCCATCTTCGACATCTGCATCGATGACAACTGCACTGTTACGGTCAGTGTACAGTCGCATCTCTCTCTCTCTCTCTCTCTCTCTCTCTCACCCTTTCCCTCTCCAACTTTCTCTCTCACCCTTTCCCTCTCAAATTTTCTCTCACCCTTTCCTTCAAACCTTCTCTCTCTCACCCTATCCCTCCAACTTTCTCTCTCACCCTATCCCTCCAACTTTCTCTCTCACCCTTTCCCTCTCTAACTTTCTCTCTATAACCCTTTCCCTCTCAAATTTTCTCTCACCCTTTCCCTCTCAAATTTTCTCTCACCCTTTCCTTCAAACCTTCTCTCTCTCACCCTATCCTTCTCCAACTTTCTCTCTCACCCTATCCCTCTCCAACTTTCTCTCTCACCTTATCCTTCTCCAACTTTCTCACCCTTTCCCTCTCTAACTTTCTCTCTATAACCCTTTCCCTCTCAAATTTTCTCTCACCCTTTCCCTCTCAAATTTTCTCTCACCCTTTCCTTCAAACCTTCTCTCTCTCACCCTTTCCATCTCCAACTTTCTCTCTCTCACCCTTTCCCTCTCTAACTTTCTCTCTATAACCCTTTCCCTCTCAAATTTTCTCTCACCCTTTCCCTCTCAAATTTTCTCTCACCCTTTCCTTCAAACCTTCTCTCTCTCACCCTTTCCATCTCCAACTTTCTCTCTCTCACCCTTTCCCTCTCCAACTTTCTCTCACTCACCCTGCCCTCTCCATCTTTCTGTCTCTCTTGCTTCATCACCGACTCTCCATATCTCGCTCTCTCTTTCTCCATCTCGACTAATAATGAGATTTAGTTTCTGAACACCACATGTTCACCCTTGTTTTGATTCAAGTAGCTTCTTGATTGTGTGTGTCCTCTTGTCCTCTTCGCTGCAGGTGGATGGGAGCGTTGTCGAGTGGACGGGTCTCGACACTAACGCAGGTCACGAGGGCTTCTCCACCTTCTCCACGGACATGTCGAGCGTCACGGATGCCGAGGATTTCAGGAGTGCCGTGGAGCATGTACGGATATTTCCAACTTCCTTCCTCTTTCCTCCTTACATATTTTAAGTGTATCCTAAATAGTTATCTTAAATGTCAATAAGTTATAAGTTGCATATTTAATAGGGGTGTATAAATAGTGGACTTTGGTGGTCTGATAATTATTAACGGAATAGTAATATTTTTGAATTGAAGTCTAATAGATGTCATATTTTGTTTTGGTGTATTTTCATTCATAATACTAGTTGTAAACAAATGTTGTTTCAACACCCACAGATAGTTTCCAGTTGAATTTCTTGTGCAGCAACATTTGCTTACTCTGAGAACTTAAATGTGGCAATTAACTGGAGGAACTAACACTTCTTTCACCTTTAAAATAATACTTTTTTTTTTTTTTTTTTCATCATTAATTTGAGTTCCTTCTTAATGATAACATATTTTTCCTTATAATTTTTATTAAATTGAATAATTGCATGTTATTAGTCAGGTTCTACTGTGCCTCGCGGGTACAGTGAGCAAGTGACTAAGCTCCGATGCTCGCTTGTTGCAGTGCAAGACGCAGCCGAACCAGGACTATTACGATACTGATGCTGACGATGTCTGAACCAGCTCCCGTGTGCTGCTCCGAGTTGTTACTGATAAAGACTGAGATGAGAGACTCGTTCAATATAATAGGCATTTCCTATTATTTATTGTTTTGTACCTATAAAACCTACAGCTTGTTATCTTTAGTCTGTGCTGTCATCCTCTGGAATGTTTGCCTACAAAATTAGTTATCATGTTCAGGTTTAATGGTGAATATGTCTTTCTTGAGATGATGTTGCTTAAATTTGGCTGTAAACTATATAATAGTTGAGGATAATTCGAGATAAATACATTGTACCATTTGCCGTGCTAATTATAAATAGAACCTGTTTATGGCTGTACTGTGTATCATCACACTGAAATGTTATTTATTTAGTGCATTTCTTTGCTTTTGGTTTATACTATGGTGTAAGATGGATTTGTGAATCTGTTACTGATTGTAATCCACTGGAACCCCTTGAATCAAAAAAAAAATTTACCAACGTAGAATTTAGTCATATTTTAGGTTTATTAACAGCTAATGCACCAGGAATGTTATATACAGTCAGCCTGGAGGCACAAGGTATTTATGTATTTGTTATTATTGCCATATTTACCCACTCAAGTGTCGCCCCTGTGTATGGCTCGCATCTGCGATTTTGGGCCAAAAAAAAACTTAACATTTTCACTGAAAGGATTGTACCTTATAGCTCTAGTAGAATAAGAGTGAAATTTATATGGTCCATATTTCATCTTATAGTGGTGTTTAACACGGCATGGTTTGTGTCTCCCCCTTTTCATCTATTTTTTTCCCATAGCCTTCCCCAAAAGAGGAAAGATGGGCAGGCATGCTGTTCTAATTTTTTTTTTTTTCTTTTCCTGTTCCTCCTATAAACAAAGAAAGCCCTTTTAAGCAGTTTTATCATGAAATTTTGCAGTAGAAAGTGTGGGAGATCTCACGTCAAAAACAATGTTTGAATACAGTTGCGTCTCAAAAACCTGTCACGGTAGACTTCATGGTTGTGTACGATGTCGGTTCAAGAAGATTTAACGACAATTAGAGAGGGAGGGAGAACAGTGACCACAAGCACACGGTATCTCTTAACACTCTTGCTGGATTATTTTTAGATTTCCCCCTCCCTCTTGTCTAGCGCCAGCGTGGAGGCAGAGAGCCGCGTCACTTAACAGCAGACACCGCTAAGTGATGCAGTTCGTCATGTTTTACACGCACTGCTGAGCTATTTTAATCAAAACCATTTATACTTGCTTGTAAAATATTTATTAAAATCACAGACTAGTTATTTACGCACATATTTGACCACACAGTGCAATGATAAATTTTTACACCCAAAATGATAAAAATTTGCTAAAGGGTCACAGTACATAGTATTAAACAAAAAAATCTGCATAAAATGTACGGTACACCATAGTACTTGATTGAGGGACAGCGCAACCTTGGATAAGTTAAGTCTGTATAGAATAAGAAAATTGTCTTGACTTTCAATTGGTCTAGTGGTATCATTTTCCAGCCTTTGTTCAATGTTTATTATCTCACGTCACGCTATGTAAATTTCTTTAGGCTTCCGACAACGGTTACATCATTTTCTAGGTCCTCTAGCGAATGTTTCAGTACGTAGTCTTATCGCATCGGTTTAGGTTGGCTCAGATTATATGGAAGCTCGGATATTCGAGACACAATCGTGCTTACGTTTAGGACATGGGCGAATGGAAGCGAGGAAGGAGGGCTGTGATTCTCACCAGGAATAGTTTCCCAATTAGAGTAGGGTACCTCTGTTCGTAGCAACCAGCTCCTTGAGTGAAAAAGCGGTGCTGGCTACTTTGAAGTGTTGGAACTGATTACTGGGAATAAGGTGATAGGTGTCTCAAAATATTTTCTTTTAAGAACTAATAAAAAAATTATAATATTTTTATTTTTGAAGCAACAGGATTCAAAAGAATGCAGATCGGAAAAAAAAAATTGTTGAAATATTGCCCCCCGTACCCACTCCCTTTTCTTCTGAAAGATCCTTGCAGCAAGCTAGCCAATACAAATGTGAATGACACTTGATATGTAACAAATTTTATTTTTTATTTTAAAGAAAGCTTAGTAATGTGAACAGGTTTTCTTGTTGCACAGGTGTTGACTGAACAGTTTTGCATTTTCTGTCACATTCTGTGTTGTTTGTGTTTATCATGTACAGTTTACATAATTTTCAGTATTAGTATTAGGAATTAATTTTGAAATTATTTATAGAAACTTTTTTTAATATGTGGTTTATTCTGATGTGTGTATTCATTACTTCAGTGGTGGTAAGTTTTTCCTACGAGAAAAGTAAATATTTGTGTGTTGTAAAAATATGATGTATTTATAAATAATATTTCTTCCGAGTAAACTGCAACTATATTAGTGGTATTAGTTGTTGATTTTTGTGAACGAAACCGCCTCCTTTTTTTTTTATGGACAAAGAAAAACTGAAATGTTATCAGTAAAGATTAGGGCTGGGTTCACTATTTAAAAACACGAGCAGACTAATCACACCTCCAGACACATCTGCTAATTGGTTCACAGTGAAACTGGCATGTATTGGTAGTGTTGGTGGATAAATGTTTCTACATCTGTGGATTCTTCCTCGACAGCTCACCAGCCAGCTGTGGACACTAAAGAACTTGAGCTTTTATTTATTTAATTTTTTTTTTTTAATTTATAGCAAGTCACTTTACTAGATAATTACCATTATTTATTTTTTAAAGTAGGAATCCCATGAACAATGTAATATCTGTGTCGTGTCTTGCCACCATGAACAGTTCCAAACTGTTACCGCCCCTGTCATTGGCCGTTGCACGTGACTGTACTGTGTGTGGGTTTGAAATGCACACTACTTATTGTCCATGCTGTTATTTTTTCAGTTGTGAACTCAAACCCATGCTTAATCACGGTATGGGGTCTCTGAAGTAATGCATGGCTCCAATCTCCGACCTTGCATCCGATAAAAACTGCATCAATGGCAGCTTATTGACTATAGAACTCTCGCCTGTCTACAGTGTTTGGATTGCAATATACTTGTGCTGGATATTTTTTGTTGCGCTATTGAATGAGTAATCTGCTAATGTACAGTAAGATATGTGTGCATTGATCGCAGATTTTACATTTGCCCACCATCTACCGTTGTAGGTATGTATAATTTTCTGGAATATATAGTCAGATATTGTGGGTTGTATGTACATATTTTATTCTTAAGTGATGTCACAATTTGTGGGTGCAGTACATAGATGTCATTGCTCTTACACAAATTGAAACAACAAAAAGTATCCAGTTACTAATATTCCAGGTTTAGGATCAGTATAAGACATTATGTGTAATTTTGTTCTTGTCAAAGATGTTTTAATTCAGTGTATTAAATTGTTTCGTTGACATTTTTTTTTGTTTTATTGCAATGATTAGAACATAGTTCTACGAATAATTAATTCAACTGTTCTTACAAGGGGCGAGTCAGGGCTCGCAGATTTTGGCTTAAACTGAGAGTAGAAGCAGGTAGGTGCCCCTTTTTCCTAAGTACATCACCTGAGCGGGTGAGAACAGTGCTCTTTCAAGATATTAAACTGGAGTCCAGGGGAAATTTTTTTCATTAATCATGAAGTTCGTGGTGTGGTGGTCAAGAATTCTCTGTCTTCGGTTTCTTACCCACAATTAATTACAAAATTTAAATATATTTAAAATCTACACATTATTTTATTAGCAATAAAAAAATCAGAATGTTTTTTATAAAAAATAAAAAGCAGCGTACATGATTGTAATGTAATTTAACTTTAATATTGCAAGAGAAAAAAACTACCAGTAGGTATTGAACATGAGCTGGCATAGTAACTTTACCACGCTGCTAATGAGACAATTTTTTATAAATTTGAAACATGTGAGCCGTTCAATGTTTGATCTAGGAACATAATAAAACAGTGAAACCTCACAAATGCAAACATGGAGTAATAAATAAGGTATACTTACTCCATACTTGTGAGGCCTAAATAAGCAATAGGTAGACACTATTAGACATGCAGATATAATTAAGTAGGCCTTTGTTACAAATTAAGTACTACAGCATGCAATGCTAGCTTTTCCCACTGTTTAATTATAATGCACAAAGTACGTAATTCATTTAAATACCCCTGCCCATCAAAGTAAATGCCTACATGTATTTCAGAAAGACAAGAATATTTTTTTCCTGTAAGTGTGTGTTAATCAAAATATTTGTTTTCTAATCAGGTAAGTGCTTGCTGGCTAATCATTTTAATTGAGTCACTCCTCCCATTAAAAACAATTTACATTATTTTTAAGTACATTTAAATAAAAGTTTGAATTGCATTTTCAGATTAAATTAGTGTAAAAAAAAAATCCTGACCAAATTAGTTACATAATTTGGAATGCTATGCCCAAAACCTCTTATGTTAAAATAAATGTAGGGTATTAATATAAGATACTTTTACACAAATTTCTGCACAAATAAGCCCTTATTTTACCAATGTAATGTTTTCACAACTTTATTATCAAACGTGTCTCCAACTGTTTATGGTATATATAAAATTGCAGAGAATATACATAGTCACAAATTTAAATGTAAACAAAAAGAAAAGGCCTATCTGCAACTAGCTATTTCAAAAGAGGCAGAGTGAATCACTAATCCTGGTAATGATCAAAGTGGAACTGCCTATTCACATGTGATTCACTAATTGGCTGAAGCATAACGAATCACGGTATTCTACAACACGCTTTAGACATCAATAGTATGGAGAGTTTTTATCACTTAGTCTGATGGTAAGATCTTACAAGTTACAATCGTACAGAAAATACATTTGGCAGTGGGGTGTTTGCACGTCTGGAGTCCAGAGGGCCGCGGCTAGTCGCGTCTCTCCCCGTGGATGGTGACGTGGGCGCCCGGGTTGGCCAGCCCGCCCTTGCGCAGCGCCACGGACTCCTCGTAGGGCGGGGAGATGGGGGCCTGCTCCGGCTCCCTGCGCTCGTACAGCTGCAGCCTGTCCAGCTGCAACAGCACATCAACACCTGGTCTCTGGTCTCTGGTCTCCTAGCAACATTACAACATGGTTTACCTTTGTTTTTACGTGACGTCTAATAAATCGATGAATGCCGGCTGCACGCACGAAAAAGTGTCCCGTAACGCACATTGTCCCACTACGATGTGTCCCGTTACGCTCATTGTGCGCTTGAGCCGCATCTCTCTTCCACTCGGTTGGAACAACCATCGATTTGACTTTTCAATCATGTTTTCGTCGTTTGAATTATTATTTTAAGTAATTTTTGATGAAAAGGCAAGTTTCTATACCCCAAAATATAAACTATACTTTGACCTGTCTGTTTTCAGAGAATCTGTATTCCTTAAAATTGTAGTCATATATTTTTCGAACTCTATCCAATTATGTCTCTCTACATCTTATATCTACATCATCTATCTATATGTAGGGCCAAGGGTATATGGTGAAATAACAACATAAAGCACTGAAATGCAACAAAAATTATAACATACCGTACCTTCTGTTTAATCAACTCATATTACAAAAACTTTGATCTTTTAATACATTAAATTCGATAAATGTAAATTATTTAGCATGGAGTATTTACCAAAATGTATGGACTAAATAGATTAGAAAAAAAAATTTTTATATATTGCAGCTAATTTTTTTTTATAATGACATTGATTAATTTTTCAAATGAACATTAACTTGCCGATTTATTCGTATCGTTCCCAGTAGTTAAGACATGCTGATTACAAATTATTATATTGTAAAAAGTGCCTCCTTTATCAGTCAGAATGACAAATGTTTCGGTGAAGTAAGTATCGGTTGTATTTGTTGAAAATAGTGCTATCCAGAGTCAGGGGCTTAGCCGGGGGGGGGGGGGGGGGGGGGGGGGGGTGGGTTTATGGGTTCAACCCCCCCCCCCCTTCCCAACCATTAGCAAGAAAATCTTTAATTAATTTATTATTCATCACTCAAACAAATTTCATATTAAAATTAATAAATTTTTTACCATTACAATATTTAGATTCAAGTGCCGAAAAATGCTAAAATGGCACTATTTTACAGCTTAAAATCCAAATTTTCCCGGGGGGGGGGGGGGGTTGGACCCCCGGACCCCCCCGCTTTAATACGGGGGGGCCATGCTTCTTAACACCCCCCATACACAAATCCTGGCTACGCCACTGTCCAGAGTTCACAAGAAATTAGAAAATGGCACCGAACCTGTTGTTTCACAAATGAGACCCTGAGCTGGAGTTCGTCGGAGTGGACCGACCTGCAAGGGGTAGGAGGTGTCGGAGTCGAAGGAGGACAGGTCCCCGCACACCATGAAGGGCAGCACGCAGCGCGTCGCACCGCCCAGCGCGCCCCAGTCGCACGGCCGCTCGTCCAGCAGGGGGCTCACCATGGTGGGCACGAAGCCCTCGGGGGGCGCGTACCGCTCGCACACCACGTACGCCTCTGCACACAAGCCCTCGTACCCTGCTCACTTGCCTCTGCACACGCCCCCTTCTCTCCAGCCCACCTCGTTCAACACTACCTTCTACCTAGGGCCATGCAGCATATTTCACAAAAAGATTCCGAGACTAGCTGAAAGTTAAAACACTGTGCCATCGTCTGTGTTTCGTGATCAGGTGAGTTTCTCCCAGGTGCACGTCGGTTGTTACAGCACCGATCGCAGTCATTCAGCGCGGAAGCAAACGCGTCCCGAGTGGCTCGGTCAACAACAAGGGAACGACTTCTCTCGCTAGACGGACGCCAATCACAAGGAAGAAACCACAGGTACGGGTATACCTTGTTGCAGTTTAATAGGCGTTTAAATCTTTTCGCGAAAAATGCCTCTGCCCCTACTTATACCCTGCTCACTTGGCGTGGTAAGAAACTGACATTAAGTTTGCATGCAATTAACTAATATAAATAAAATAATAAATAATGAATAAACTGAACTGATATAAATACAGTTAGTAAAGATAAACTCAATCAAATTTAAAAATTTAAACATATACTCAGTAATTAATGTTAATATAACCACATTTATAAAATCTTTCAATTTGGTAAAATAATCTAGAACTATTTCAATTATTTTTAAATAATAATGTTATAATTTAAAATGCAAATAAACTATACATGCGAAACAACCTCGCAAACACACCCATGAAAATGGCCAGGATACTTCAAAACCTCCCTCTGCCAGCGACAATGGAAGCTTACAAGCAACCTGACATATTATATAAATACACTTGAAAATATTTTTAAAACAATTTCTATCACAAATATTCATATTAAATATTTTTTTTTTTAATTATATTGACCAGTATTCAATATCAATCACTAAATTATATAAAATTTAAAAGCTCATAATTTTTATTTGTCTGTAGCCTATTTTCACCATGTCAATTTTAGTATGGTATGCGCACATCATAAAAATTAATCCCCATTGTGTTTTCATATCATGCCTATACAAGTATAACTTCAAAAATATTGGCTTGTCTAAAAATTCATAGAGATGTTAAATAATGCAAGTGTTGCATATCGGGGCAGAATTCTAAAACCTTGTTAAATTCACAATTAATTTAATTGCACATGGTAATTTAATTGCACATGTACGTGGTGCTTGATCTGTAACGACTGTGGTAGGGATGACACTTAACGTTCCACCCGCTAAGCACGAGCAGCACTGACCGATGCTGGAGTTGCGGGAGCTGCGCGGCTTGGCCACCGTCACCCGCTCGAAGAACAGCTTCATCTGCGCGTAGAGCAGCGACACGTCGCGGCCTCGGAAGATCTTGGCCACGAACGTGCCCCCCGGCCGGAGGACGTGCGACGTGATGTTGAACGCGGCCAGCAGCAGCTGCGACTGGATGTACTCGTCGATGTCGTGCAGGCCGGTCACTGCGGCAGAGGTCTCAGGGCTACCAACACTGCCCAGCGCCACAGGTCCACTGTTCTGTCAGGGTTCCTCCGTCCAGTCGGCAGTTGGCGTGTGCCACTCGATGAAATGTTCCCACTGAAATTCCACTATCCAAATTTTCTCAGCTAAACCTGAATCATTTAAGTTGTACCAGAAATTGAAAATAACAACAAAACAAAAAAAAATATTCAGAATGGTTTAGTTTAAAATATTACTGCATTAACCACATAAAAATGTTCATTAGCAATATTGCAGGGATGTAATTTTCCCGCTAACATTGTACTAAGATTATTCTTAACGTAAAAAATTTTAAGCTAGTATTTTTCTAACCAAAACTATAATTATTATTATTTCAAGTCAAATCATTGAGCTGAGGTTTTACCTCACCCACTATGATTCCACATATTTATGAGGAAGTATTTGTAACAAGGTTCACAGAACATGAGTCTCTCCGAGCTGAGGAACACGGGGGCAACTTGTCGGCGGCCACGATGCAACTAGACCAACCGATCGTTTTAATCATAATTACATGCACAAATGTCAAAAATCATCTTATCAGGTATACTTATTTTCTTTCATTTTAACATCATAATCGGAGGGTTTTTCTAAAGCTAAGGTAGCTTGGCTTCTGGGTTGCAGCCGTGTCCTTGGCGAATAATTCACCGACGTTCCAGTCAACATTGCAGTCGCCATCATCGGGGAGCAGTTGCCAGTTTTCTAAGGCTAGTTTCGCGTAAAATATTAAAAACGAATGCTTGAACCTAACGACCTCAAGACGGCGAAGCGCCGGCGGGGTTGGCTCACCGTCCGGAGCCCCGTCACACACCACCAGGTCGGCCTGCCCGCCCTCGAAGTGCGCCACGATGGTCTGTGCCGTGCTCAGCTTGGTGATGTCCCCCTGGATGGTGACCACGCCCGGCAGGGGCGCCATCTCCTGGATGTCCACCGCCACAATCTTCACCTGGTCCGCGCCCGGCCCCGCCCTGCAACACGCGGGGCTCCCTGGGGCCTCCACACGACGAGCTGTTCACACGGCACGGCTGTTGTCCTCTCTTCAACGTCATTCCTTCTCAACACTCAGATGGCGACGCAGCACTCGCCACTTCTTCCCGTGTATCAGTCAGTGGTGTAGCCAGGATTTGTGTATGGGGGGTGTTAAGAAGCATGGCCCCCCTCGTATTAAAGCGGGGGGTTTGGGGGGGTCCTCCCCCAGGAAAATTTGGATTTTAAGGTGTAAAATAGTGCTATTTTAACAGTTTTAGGTTCTTAAATTTAAATATTGTAATGGTAAAAATTTTATAATTTTAATATGAAATTTTTTTGAGTGATGAATAAGAAATTAATTAGGCTAAAGATGTGGTGCAAGGGGAGGGGGGGATTGAACCCCTAAACACCCCCCCCCCCCCCCCGCCCTGGCTACGCCCCTGATATCAGTGTGTCAGTCCATAAATTCACATTAAAAACTTTCCATGTAATAAATCACGCCACATCCAGTTAGGCTACGTGCGAGGGAAGAAAAAAAATATGTATCGGTTTTAAAAGCAGACTGGCGCTTATTACAGGTGTCGGCGGTAGCTTTTAACCCGACTGTAAATCCTTTAGTCTTTGGAAGCTCGCAAAACCAAACCTGTGTCTGAATTACAGCATCACTTGACTGCACATTCCAACAAAACATGTTTAAAAGAAGACAGGGTAGTAGTCATCCAAGGCACTAAGCTCAGTGCAAAATATATTTAAGTTAGGACTGATTAGCGTATAAAAATTATCTTTGAATATACCATCAGAAAACAAACCCGGACAATAAGTCTAGGATCGCCTGACGAGGACCTTCGCGAACTGGCCCGAATGTTCATGAACAGAAGAAAAGTTTGAATCGAAAGCCAGTAAGTTTCAATTTTTCAGGATATTTAATTTATATACAGCTTAAATCTTTTTAAAACATTCACTTGTAGCTCTAGTTAGGCTAAAGGTATGTGTGAGAAATGTTCCCACATTATAAAATCTACAGTTGGAGATATTTAAATAAACGAATTAAGCACATTTACGTTAACTTCTCTATAATTTGGCAACGGAGGTGTGGAGTCTCGTAAGGAAAGGTACTGTTACGCGTAACGCACATCCGCTTCACGTACCGTAGCTTCTTGGAAAGCACCTGGCTCCAACTGCCCGGGGCAGCGCACAGATCCACCGCCCGAACCACCCCTGCAACGACAACACATCATCCCTCGTCCAATTGCAAAAAAGGTTCAGTGTTGAACGTACACTTCTTCAACAGAAGATGAACAAACCAAAAAAAAAAAAAAATTTTTTTCATCATCTACAGTTAAAACCATTATTCCCCTGCATTCATAATATTACAATTTTATTTCTTGCTGGATTATTTGTTATAATTATTCCTACTATTTCTTACCAATTTTTTTTGGTATTCATTGTATTTAATTTTTCTGTACAATTTTTAAAAATTTTATTTCCATTTTATTTATTTGGAAGTTTGCTCAGTTTATGATTCTAATAGAAGATTCGCTCATGGGTAGAAGGATTCACAATTTTCAGGACACTGTATTTTATCCAATGCCAGTGTCTTTATAATATAAAAGCCACTGTATGGATGAACAAAAATTTTAATTCTATTTCTGGATGTAGGATATATAATTGAGTTTCATAACGATTTTAGAATTAGAGACTGTGAAAATTTGTGTGTAACTACACAATTTGAATATTTTTTTAATGAATTCATGGTGCATTGCATATTTCTCCTGACGAATGTCAATGCTTGCACGAGCCATGCTAAGAATTTGCACAAGGTTAACTTCAGTTTACTAGGGTGACTACACAAATCTGTAATAAAATTTCCCTGACTTTTCCCTAACCAATATTTCAAATATTTTGACTATTTTTTATTTGTATATAATTTACCTGTGCTGCAATTTTCTGAAAGAAAAAAAAGAAAATCCAGCTCTACCACGCTCACGGCTGGGCTAGTTCTGTGTTATATATCAACTGAACCTCCCACAAGCCATTTTACAATATGTACTAACTACGACACACCAAGACATAATCTGAAAAAAAAATATTTTTCACAGTCTAAGTGATGGCAGACAGTAGCATAACCTCACGTTTTGACTTTTACAAGTAAGAAAAACCACTTGTAATAGTTTAATTTATTAAAATTAGAATTTACATCTGCAATTTGGCTACCACAACTCTTCCCCCTTTTCTTTTGGTCTTCTACGTAGGTCTTTCGCACTCATGCTTACAATACCTTCTTTTCAAGCCCATTCCACTCCCGCCTGTTGTCACAATTCATGGACTAAACTCTCTCTGTACACAATTCTCTGCAACCTAGGTTACCTCTCAACTGCCCATTTATGACCTTTCCACCTTCCTCATGTGTAGTGTTTCCCACCCCAGTTCTCTGATTGTCACTGGTCTACGCGTCTCCCCCTTTCCGTTCCCTTCTCCAATATAGACCCATCATCCATCTCACCACCCTACTCTAGCGCTCGTATTGCGATGACCAGTCCGCGGCAGATACTCCATCGGCCTGACCAACCAGGCGAATACCTTATCTGTGCCTTCCTGTTTCCTTCAATATCCCGCCAATCACCTCCGACTCTTTCTTCCTTTTCTTTACTAACCCGCTGTACCTGCTTGCCCCATTCCGGGTTGCCCTCTTCCGTAAAAAAAACTGATATAATGCTCGGGGTAGTGAAAAAATTAATTTCGTTAATTTATCCCACATTTACCATAATTTTTACGTCACAATTGTGCTTGTACAATGTGTGCGCGTGATATTGTGGACGTACCCACACTGCCAACTTGGTCATTTGATTATTTAACTGACAATTTTATAGTTACAACTAGTACATGCTGCTATCCCTGACTTTTTAAATGCATACTGAACATGCAACAGAAATATATATATACAATCACCTTCAAAAATTTTGAATTCTTCATCAATTTGCAACAACTTAAAAGCACTCCGGGCCCTCCAACCATCTTCCTTGGCCATTCGATAATATACATCGCGTTTGTCCTTAGAACATGAAGACCTGACCATTTCTTTTCTTTCTTGAATACCACAGATCAAGAAAGTTTTTATAGCTTTAAATATTCAGATCCAGTGTTCAAAAAATTCTGAAATCTTGTGTCACAAGTGCGGTTAAAGGATGGAGCACTGTTTATTTACTGTCTGGCCGTCGGTCAAACTTAATTTTGGGTGGTGGCAAGGTATAAATGATAATACTGAAAGTGGTAATAAAACAATAAAAAGATAATTCAACATTCCTTAAAAGAGTATCACATCATGTTAATATTGCTCGTTTTGTTAGATATTTGGTAAGAATTGTTTCAATGAAATCTGTCATCACCCGCAGCCTGTTGGTTCAAAACCTGGGGTAGGCCTGAAAAGGGTCTCTGAATGATAGAACTATATGGAACGCATGTTTTGTTGCTGTTTAGGCTGGCAGCGATACAATTTAAGGTGCATGCCTTGCGCCGACAGGACAATAGGATACTTACAAATTAAATTGTCAAGTTAAATGATATGTTACATGAAATAATACACTAATCGAACATGCTGCAGTTCAAGTTACATGTTTGTGTCATACTGTAAGAGTGGTAGCTGGCAAAGTTACAAAGATACTGGACGAGACAGAAAATTACACACTAATATTAAAGTGACGGTTTTGAGAGTTAAAATATACACCTTGCACTATACATTACTTGAGATGAGACCTGCTGACAGTCTTGCAAGGGTATTTACTGATGTAAGCCAGTACTGTGAAATTGATGGAATAACTATTGACTTTAGCCAGCTATGGTGAGCCGCGAATTTACATTAGTGCGGTGGTGAGATTGCGAGCAGATGGGGTCGTAAAATCCTTTGAAAAGAACCGGATGAGGCTCGCGAGCCACGGTCTGCCAACCCCTGACCAAGTCACACCATGGTAATTACCTCATGGTGATGACTGAGTATCCAAAAAGCCTTGAGGCCAATCAACTCATCATCATACGTTCCAAATAATCTACTTTTCTTATGTTTGTACCCACACGCAAACAAAACTACAAAAATTTAAAAAATATATAAAGGATTTGCCATTACTACTGAAAAAAATTGAATTATGCATGTGAAACAAAAAAAAATCTAACCTGGCGTGAAATGTTAAAACAATGTCCAAATCACATGAAGGGATATAAAACAAAACAATGTTCCCTGCCCTTTTTTGAGAATTGATATTTACAATTACCTGGAAATGCTCTAGTATTTGAAAATCTCACATTCAGATAGATGTCCATAGTTGTAAAAAAGATTATGTTTGTGTATAGTAAAACTGTTATCACTTTGGCAGGTAAAATATGTGTCGGTCACTATAATACAGTTATAAATATAATTTTAAAATGTATTGTGTCAAAAATATGTTAGGATAGTACTATTAAAAAAATATTGTAGTAGGTACATATTTACACGTATTTACAATTTATTCTCTTTTGGCCAATATACTCTAGCAGTACAACTTAAGGTATAATTTCACTTTAGCTCCTTGCTGTCGATTTATCTAATACTCTCCTCAGCATATTGCAAAGCCAAATATTCTCTTCCTCTAGCTCTTTGTGTGTCAACTGCAATTCGATGTATTTCTTAGCCGCTTTCGAGAAACGCCCAGCAAAATTCCTCAGTTTTTGAGTTGTTCCAACAGGTGTATCCACAAATGTATTCGGCGGTATTCCTTCACTCGTAGGTTCTGCTGCAACTTCTGTAAAAGGAGTAACTTTTTCTTCTTCTGTCTCAAACTTCCTGCAGTTGGCTGCTACCTTAAGCATGTCCTCCCCTTTCTTCAGGAGGTTCTCTAGGCATTTAATTGTGTTGTTGCTCACATTACACATCGACATCAATGCACAGTTGTCTTCATTTTGCTGGACTTTAAGCGTATGCATTGCCTGGGAATAGCATTTGAAGAGGAAGTATCTCTGGTTACTTAGTTCAATAACAGTTTTTTCATCATCCCCAATTGGCTCAGAAAGGTGCAGTTTCATAGTTTGTACATAGCCTTTAAGGCTAACTATAGTAGCTGCTTGTCTTTTTATCTCTTTGAAGAGAAAGTCATCTTTATCCTTCAGCTTGGTGTACTCGGATAACAGCTCTCCCACTTTTAAATGGTAATCTTGGTACACTTTTCTATGACTTTTCATTATATTCTGAAGCTTTCTGTTGAAGCTTGCGACCATGAAATCGAACTTATCTTCGTTAATTTTTTGTTCTATCAGTAATGCAGAACGAGCCTCTTCCTCGAGCATGTTGACCCACTTCTCATATCGAGTCGCTAAAGCTCGATTTATAATCTTCATATTAAAATCATTTTTTTCGCTTTCATTTGCTTGTGTCTTCAAGAATTCTTTTAAGTTGTCTGCCATTTCTTGAACTCTCTCTGTATAATGGTTATGCATTTCGTCTAAATGTCGATTGAAATGTACGATGTGGTAGTCAATTACTTCTAAGTGTTCTTTAAACCTTAAAAGATAGTGTTCATCGATTTGGTCGAGCTGCCACAGTAGTATTTCCTCAATCATAGACCTCAGATCGAGTGTTCTGTCATAGTATGCCTGCACTTCTTGAGCTACCTGTCTCGCCTCTTGCAGCTTGATTTTAGTTGCGAGTTCCAGCATGGGCTTCTTATGTGTTTTCAGTTTTAACGACCGTATTTCCAGTTCCAGTTTTAGGTTCTCCCGCTGTTGGAATTGCTCGCGTTCTTTAGCTAACCGTAGTTTCTCTGCTCTCTTAGCTGCCTTACGAGCCTTTTTCGTTACCTTTTTATTGTCTTCCATGATTAGTTATGTACTTGCTTCTTCACAAACTTCAATAATTTATTATTCTTAAAATATTTGTTTCAATAAAAAGGGTTAATTAAGTAATGTTCTGATATTTATAAAATATAGAATGCAATGTCTACACCATAGAAAAATAAAGTGTTACACATAGGAAAGATGTAAAAACACTACCAAAAAAAGTTAACAATTGTCATAATTTATAAAGAAAGGGTAATCCATAGAGTTAAGAAAGACTATTCCGTAAGGCTGATCCATATACATTGGATAACTCCAGAAATTGATGAAGAGAGGGTGGATTGACATGGGGTGTTTTTAATTTGTACATTGAAAATACTGCTTTCTCGCGAACACACAGCTATCTTGCACTCGTATTACGATAGTACGAGGTTTTCGGTTACACATTAATTGATTTTTAAAATAACTGTTATTCGCTTAATTTTTTGACATTTATTAAGTACCTCGCCTTTTCTCGGTTTTTACCTTTTTTTAACATTGATTATAGTGGTGAAGTATTCCAGATAACGGAACAATCTCGTGCAGATAACTGTTTCCGCCGAATCTCATCTCACGAGTCGTTCTGCGTGGCGAAACACTTACGTGCTATTATTAGAACCACGGCCCACCTTCGCGGTAGCTTGGAAAAACAACTGTTACGAAATGTGGCCAACGATGCCTTCAAACGAACATTCATAAACAAAAATAACAATCAGTTTAGTCCTTTTGGCGATATTTCGATGTTATCCTAAAAAAAAAAACCTGGCTACGCCCTTGGAGGGGAGAGGGAGTTGGCGGTGATGCTGGTACATATGGATTGCCTCAGCCTCATCGTAGCTCCTCTTCAAACACTTCCGGGCTGTGCCGAAATGGCATATTCACTTCCTGATAACTCTAGGGAGCCCGTGTGGAGTCGAAGGAGGCCAAACCCATAATTGAGAGCACGTACTCCACCGGTGTCCTCAGGTTAAACAAGGTGCAGGTGGTAGCTGCTACGACTTGTAGTGATGCTTAGGGGGGCAGAAGATAAGTTACTCTATCGGAGAAGTCACATTGGAGATAACACTGTTACAAGGCGACAGACAGGCGCCGGGATAACCTCGGGTGTGATAACTGCGTGCCTGTTTCATAAACAACGCCACCAACTGGAGAGTAGGGTGGGGAGTAAAAGTCAACACACAAATGTTGCGTGTTTGCATGCTAAAAAACGAAAGAAAAAATGAAAATATTCCTAGGTTATGATCTTCAGTTTCTGCAAAGAAAGGGCGTCGCCAAGGGGTATGAGGGTAGGGGGGCAGTTCCCCCCCCCCCTTCCTAGAGTCTTAGAGATGTAAAATAATGTAGCCAAATGTAAAAAATATATATACTTTTTCCACAACTTGCCCCCCCCCCCCCTCGGTCATCGGCTGGCGACGCCCTTGGTGCAAATGGTCTCAATTACATAAAAAAAGTACGAAAAACATTTAATTTAAACTTAATGCTCAAACTATGCAGGTAAGTTTTTGTTTTCCCCTATTAATAGTATCTAATTACTTCATTTTAGTTTTTGTGGTGACAGAAAAATCATATTTACAAACAATGCGCTTCATTTTGAATTCGTTCATTAAGGCTGAAAGTAATTTTTGTGAAAATAATAGGGGATTAAGCATTTTACAAATAGACTCACTGTGGTATTTAAAATTATAAAAGGTCTATTTTAATAATAATTCTTAAATGTGAGTAATTTTATACAATTTATTTCGAAAAAGTACATATTTGCAACTCTTTACTCGGTTCATCATTTTTATGAAAGTACCAATTCTCGCCACGAGATGGCTGCAATTCGAGTTCCACGCACAACACTCCAACCATCTAACCAATTAGGTTGATTTTCTCTGTGAAGGAGACTATTCTTGTACGAATGTGATATCTTCCATACTTAACGTGTGAGAGAATCTGGATTCATATAAAAAAATACTATTTATAGAATAAAATATTGATATTTTGGCAGAGAAGTTAATTTTTATACATAAATAAAAAATAAATAATAATTATTTGGTTTTTTTTTTTTTTTTTTTTTACCTTTTTGTAGCTAAAAGTGTAACTGCAATTGCACAATCAAAAGTTTCTTCCATATTCTACGATGATGAAACGATACATCCAACAGCAACAGCGACCACAAGACTGATCGAGTGTGTGGGGGGAGGCTTCACTTCAGTTCAAACTGTCAGTTTGTACTGGGAGCTGGACTGATCCTGGACAGGGTACGTTCCGAGCGAGAGCGGGCGCTGCTGCCAGCACTTCCGGCAGTTGCTGCCTGACGCAACATTACCTCGCAGGTACGCCCTGCACACCGCCGCACACTTCCCCTGTCACAACCTCGTCGCGCGCTGGTTGTGTTCTTGTCCTCGCGGTGAGCACACACTGCGCACAGATCCGTCACGAGCCCGTCATGTGTGCGTGTTGGTCCACAGTTGGCGAGCCAGCAGGCAAGCTGCTCTTGCTTCACCGCATTTCTGCATTACAGTGGAGGTGTAAAAGTAACGGGAAAAAAGCGTACCCGTATTTATTCGTTACTATAACAATTAGTAGTACTCGTTACTATCGTATCGTTACGTTACTCGTTACTTCTGATACCTCATAACATGCTGTGTTATGTTAGAGTAACGAATGGAGTCGCATTGCGTACGAGTACACAGTATGACGTCGCGGCGTCGAAACATTCGTATTTTGTAGAAAACATACTTATACATTATATACCAAACTGCGTAAGGTACTTTTTTTTTTTTTTTTTTTTTCACTTTTCCGTATTTTCAACCAGACTTCTAAATTTAATTTGTATTTAATAGGTAAAGTGTAGAACTACAAGTGAACTGTTCCATACTACGAAAAATTGCGAGTAACGCAATGCATTCGTGTGTAACGTTTCGTTACTCGGTACTAGATGGCGCACCCTTTACTCAGTACCGAGTACATACGGTTTGCTACAGCTCTACATTACAGTTCGGCCGCGCATACTGAGATGAGATGTTGAAACCTCAACAATGAGCCATCTACGCGCCCCATGACTAGAGGCAGTCAGGGCACCGGGCCATTTTCTCTTTCAGGGTCATATAACCTTTGAATATATATACTGTATAAGTCGCGAGTGGATAGGATTTACTCTACGTTTTTCAGAAGCGTATGATGAGCAGCTTGGGAACTTCACCGCTGCAGTGCGCTGCCGTAACGCCCTGTATCGTCTTAGTTGTTATTTACACGTTAGAGCGCAGCGCTGTCGCCTGCTGTCATTCCCCGCACCCCTCCATCTATCATTCACTGCAGCTCAACGTCGTTCTAGGGGAGGGGGAAGGGGTGTTTGAAGAGTTCGACACTTGTTGCTAGCATTGAATATATATAATGTATAGAAGTCGCGAGCCCAGGTTAAATTTTCTGTCCGGTTTCTTAGAAGAATTGTTGTAGTTCCAAGCTCCGCCGCTGCGATCGCTTTCATCGCTGGGTATCGGCCGTATACGCCCCTGGCGGTATTTGGCAGAACTAGGTTAACCAGCCCAGTCGTGACATCATCCTTCACCCCCCCCCCCCCCCCCCCCCCCCCCCGAAAATCCCAGACCAACGATTCAAATTACCCGGCAGGTCTTATCAGCATCGTTAGGCGACCTTGAAGAGGAGCTTCCCTTACCGTCGTTTGAGAATGATGAAATCCCAAAAGAAGCTAGCCACGGAAATCACTGAATGATGGGATTCTGTACCCGAGTGAAGTGAAAATTAGCTATTAAAACTTTGTATTGGGCCAATAGTCAGTGTTACGTTCAAAATATGGTTTTATTTTAAAAGTAAAATACTTATTTAAACTATATTTCGCGTTTGTACAAATTTACTTTTAGATATTGGCAAGGAAAATCAACATACCTTAAACAACCTTCTCTTATTCAACGTTATCTATTAAGTAGTAAAAGGGGTAGATATTATTTTTAAAAATAAAAAAAAATGTAACCCACTAAATCAGTATTGGCCAGATATATATAAATTCAATATTAAAATACGCACATTAAAATTTTTTGTAATTAACTTTTTTCGGTAGTAAAAATTCAGGATAATTTTGGTTTAATTGGTTTACGTATATTGCTATATTTTCTAAATCACATAGAAAAGGGAAAACAGTGCATCAGTGAAAATTCAAAAATTTAGTTTAAGTAATACTAGCCATACCAAAAGATCAATATGCGAGATAAGAAATTTGGTAACTGCTCTACATTTCAAATAAAAATGCATTGGTTTCATGAATACTGAAATGTATGCGTAATAAGGCATATTATGTTATTATACTAAGCATGACTATAACTAAAAAAATTACAGTAATTTAAAACGATGGCAGTCTTAACATACAATAAGTGCGCGAGTCTTAGTTTATTTTTTAATTGGCTTCTTCGTCAGATGGAAAAGAGTTAAGATTTCATCAAGGAAAAATATATTCTCAAAGTCACTAAACCGGGAAATAGAAAATAAGGTAGGTACTTAATTTTAAATAAAAGTTAAAATAGACTTACGCTAAACCAATTCAAAATAAGTCGTAAAAATGTTTTTATTTATTAAATATGTTCTATACTTGACAGTTCTTTGTGTATAATTCTTCAAAAATCTTTGAAATTTAATACATATTTTCTTAAAATGGTAGAATATCAGCAATACCCAGAAATTACGTGAGCAAAGCCACGGGTTATTAGATACACTTTTATTATAAAATAAAAACAATTATGCATTTGTAGTTCACGAATGTGATATTTTGTTTATTGCTTCACAACATTAATTTGCCAGTCTCAAATTTCATCGTACCACTTGTCAGAAATGTCACAAAAATGAGAGATAGTTTTTTTGACGAATTTCAATTACGAGGAAACCTTTCGCAAGACTTTTTTCTTCGCAGTAGTCACTGGTACACCATTAATTTAAATCCACTTAGATAATAAAATTGTATGTATAATGATTTGTTTTTGTATATTTATATAACTTCCCAACCAATTTTTAATGATTTTCATGTGAATAAAAACTTGTAAAGCAATTTAATTAACTGTGTCATAATACTTCTGATTAGATGGAAATACAAACTTTTCATCAGTAATATACGATGATAAAAATATTTATTATTGCAAAATAATATTCACTGTTCAAATGTAAATTTAAATAGATTATTCATACATGTTTCCTGCTAATTAATGGTTTAAAATAATAATTTTTTAGTATAAAATCATTTTTCTCTTGTGTTAAAATGGGTTGCTAAAATGAGGAATTATAAATATGTCACTTACTAAGTCCGTGCACAGATTTACACAAAAAAGCAATGTAAATAATCTTTTTTGGTAGTTTCTAATTTTGTGCCCTGGATAACATGAATTTGGTTTAATTCATACCAAAGTGAATTTTTTGAACAACTTTAATTGATGTCATAAATAAATATTTATTTTATATTAAAAATCCACAAACAGTTTTTAAAATATAATATTTATCACACCAGATGGAATAATAAACAAAAAATAGCTCTTATATGTTGTCTGTGTTTAAAGAATTGTATTATATTTCATGGAAATAATATTTACCTTTCGGTTATTAAAAGAAAATATATTTGTATTCAAAATACTTGCGCATCGTTTTTACGAGCATAAAGGCCGGGATACATTCGCAATAGCACGCAAACAGCACCCAGATAGCACACACGCACAGAGATAGCACAGAGCTTGATGCTACATTCACGCACAACACAACACAACACAAAATAATACCGGAAGCATTCAAAAAAGTTTTTTAAATGTAAAACTCCCGTTCACAATTTTGGTCACTGAAGTTGGCATACGTGACGTTTGTTTAGATTCGTGTGTTGTTATTGTGGTACGGTTTTCGTATAACCCAGAAATATTTTAAATATTTCAAAGTTTACGTACAAAACACAATGAGCATTCAAAAATATATATCACTGTTTATTTAAAATCCGGCTTCTTTAACACATTCAGACACAGACTTCCAAGCATTTAATTTAGCTTCTTCATTTTTGTATCCTGCGGATCCCCTGTCATACAAAATATTTTTACTTTCTATTACAGCTATCAAAAAGCTATCAAATGTGCCTTCCATTTTTATGTTATCGCGTGTTTGAAAACAATAACAAACTACTCAAGTCAAGAGCACCAATACTTTCGTGACAATTGTTCTTTTATAAGCCCACTCGAGTAGTACTTAAACTGTTTGCTGATTGGCTACCACCATGTTCGCGCACAGAAAATAACCTAAAAGTTAAAAGTTAATGAACTTTCTGTGCGCCGATCCTGTGCTATTTTTCTGTGCGCGTGCTATTTGCCAATGTGGCAGCTCATATCTAATAGTGTATGTTGAACTTCTGTGCTTCTGTGCTGTTTGCTTGCTATTGCGAATGTAGCCCGGGCTTAACTTGTGTATCTAACCTCAAAGCAAGGAATATAAAGAGTGGGAACTCAATGCTATAACAAACACTCTTATTTTATTGGAGATCCGGGAAATGTGCGTTATTTATAAGCAACTTAACATAGTAAATCGTTAACTTTTCAGATCTATTTTGGCAAAATTGATTTTTTTTGTGGTCATTCGCTACTGGGAATATTCACCATATAACGTTTAAGATTATTTATTAAGAATTACGAAACAACCATATTATGTAAAAATGCTTCATCTTATGTTAAAAAAATTATAAACTGCATAGCCACAAAGTATGACATCATACCATTAGTTTCAGTTACTAATAACAACACGTGCACGCGTTTGAACAGTCATCGCAGCCATAGTTGTTTCATAGCTACCAAAATCATTCAACGTTGTCAAGAATTATTCCAAATTATGTTTTGCCATTTTACTCAATGCGCCACTCCGTTAACACAACATTTTATAAATTCTGAACTACGTATGTCAGTGGGAATGTACAATATACTGTACATTCCAATCTGATACGCTTTAAGAAATTTCTATAGTTTTCTTATTATTAAAACTTAATTTTTGATGTTGGCATCTTTTAACCGCACTTTGTTTTTTTTTTTTTCGGTGGCCGTACTCCTCCAATTCAGTTGCGCCCGCCGGTATCTAAGCGCTCGGATTTCAACAAAAGGCACCGCCTCTCGATAGAGTGAAACAGAGAATTACGCGCACGACCTTGAAAAAAGCGACGCTACAGCGCTCTGACGTGGAAGCTGGTAACTACGAGTACCCTCTTGTGGAAAGAAGAGCTGTCTAGCGGCGGAGCTAACAACTACCTCAGTTTTGGATCCGAAAATTGGAATAATAAATCCTATCCCCTCGCGACTTCTATAAGTTATATATATTCAATGTTGCTAGGGACCACCACGAGTCGATGCCCCTAGAGATGGTGGCGATTGCGGCGGTGAATTAACCAACTACCTCAAAACCGTATTAGAAGTTTTAACCTGGGCTGGCGACTTGTATACAGTATATATATTCAAAGATATTACTAAGGCCTTAGCGGGGGCCCAACGGGTGTAGAATATTCCCCTAATGAAAAGGTAGGTATTTTTTTTTTTAATTAAACGCTTGAAAACTGTGCTTTAATGGGTTGCATTTCGCATAATATAAAAATTGTCGTTGGTATTTTTCGTATGTTTGTTATTGGTAACCAAAATCATTTATTACGCTTAGTTAAATTCTGAGATATAATTATTTATTTTTAAATCATACCCTTTTTTTACCTCTTAGGGGGTTGAATTTCACAAAATATAAAAAGAAAATTGTGGTTGGTAGTTTTCGCATGTTCATTATTGGTACCCAATATACTTTATTATGCGTAAATAAATTTGGAGATATAATAATTAATCTTTAAATACAGCGGTTTCCAAACGGTGGGCCGCGACCCACTAGCGGGTCGCGGAAGGGTTAGGCCTACAGGTGGGTCGCGACTCGATCCTAAAACTATCAGAAACCATCGAATAAACCATCAGAAAAAGATAAGAAATAATCGAAACAAATCGAATTGTTGCAAACACATAATATCTATCGTTAAATAAATAACTGTTTTGCTACAGAGTGCTTATATTTGTCAACCATTTTCAAATCGGAACACAAATTGTTTATCAATAATCAATCGGTATCTTAAAAAAAAGCATATATATGTATATATATTTATATTTGCAATATTTGATGGTAAAATATATGTACATAAGGAAGGGATAAGATACAAATAAGGTTTTTTACTCCACCATGGACCGATAGACCGTGGAGTGGAGGTATTCCTACCAAGGAAAGGTGGTTCGACAGCTGAAAAAGTACCGCCTGTTCACCCCTGAGAGTGGTTGAGTGTGTTGAGTAGGGGGGGGGGGGGGGGGAACCCGCCAGGTACGGAGACACCGGGCTTAGCTGCGCAGTCCAGCGAGGAACGGTGTCATGGCCGCGGCTTGTCGGCTTGTCGCGGCACACCACGTCGCAAACAACGACACACCGGTGCACTGCCGTCAGACACCATTCCTTCCTGTGATTCACACTCATTATCAGAAACATCTAGAATACATTGAATAAATTTCTGGGTTCATCCTTTTATGAGAGACATTCAGATGGATATTTCGTTGTGAATACTACATTATCTGAAAGAACTTATACAGGCAATATACCATAAAAAGTAACGAGATAAGCTATTTCACTGTTAATATACATGACCGCAATACACGCGCGTCACTATAATCGTGGGATCAGACCAAAATGATTAGGGGATCGGCCACACATAATTAGAGGATCAGACAAGGAGTGTTTTCAGCAGCAGTATGGGCTACAAGCAGCAGTATGAGCTACAAGCAGCAGTATGAGCTACAAGCAGCAGTATGAGCTACAAGCAGCAGTATGAGCTACAAGCAGCAGTATGGGCTACAAGCAACAGTATGGGCTACAAGCAACAGTATGGGCTACAAGCAGCAGTATGGGCTGCAAGCAGCAGTATGGGCTACAAGCAACAGTATGAGCTACAAGCAGCAGTATGAGCTACAAGCAGCAGTATGGGCTACAAGCAACAGTATGGGCTACAAGCAACAGTATGGGCTACAAGCAGCAGTATGGGCTGCAAGCAGCAGTATGGGCTACAAGCAACAGTATGAGCTACAAGCAGCAGTATGGGCTACAAGCAGCAGTATGGGCTGCAAGCAGCAGTATGGGCTACAAGCAGCAGTATGGGCTACAAGCAGCATTATGGGCTACAAGCAGCAGTATGAGCTACAAGCAGCAGTATGAGCTACAAGCAGCAGTATGGGCTACAAGCAGCAGTATGGGCTACAAGCAACAGTATGGGCTACAAGCAACAGTATGGGCTACAAGCAGCAGTATGGGCTACAAGCAGCATTATGGGCTACAAGCAGCAGTATGAGCTACAAGCAGCAGTATGAGCTACAAGCAGCAGTATGGGCTACAAGCAGCAGTATGGGCTACAAGCAGCAGTATAAGCTACACCCTGTCGGAAACATGGGGCAGATGCAGCCTCGCAAACAGCAACAAGACGCAGGGTGTCACATAAAGCTGTCCGTAATCGTCTTCATGCACTAGGCCCACGGCAAGGGTTCCACTGACAAGAGAGCCACCCCAACCAGAAAGGGGCACGCCGAATGGAAATCCGCACTGTCCTCCGATGAGTCACGATCCAGGGTGGAACCTGGTAATCGACGTGTTCTCATCCGGGGGAAACGTGGTACACAACACAATCCAGCAGGCATCTGGTATTAATCCTCTAATTATTTATGAAGTTGGTACTAGAACGACTATAATGGCAAGGGTTCCACGTAAATAACACGTGTGAGGAGCGTGGTGCGTCGGTACCGAGTGGTCCTGTGCACCCCTGTCTGTGACGCGGCCGGCCTCCAGGCGGCGTGAGGCGTGACCCAGCACGTGGGTGGCTTCCTTCAGCGCCCGCCCACACCGCCAGTACTGCCATACTGCCATACTGCCAGTACTGCGCCACGCTGTGCCGACACTCCAACACAAACACACGTTCATGCTCGCTTTTTTTCCGTTCTATCTCATTGTATAAACAGGTGTGGCATTAAATTTTGCGGTCGATTAGGATAGGTTAGCTACATTATAAATACTTTTATAACATTGTGGATGGTTGGTTATATTAGGTAAGTATAGCTACATTAAAAATACTGTAAAATCATTTTATGTTTGATTAGCAAATAACTTTTTAATATGTAGCTATCCAGGGCTAGGAAACCGTTTACATGATTCACAGTATCTTTAAGGAAGCTATCCTAACCAAATCAACCTTCCATAATGTTTTAAAGTATTTATAATGTAGCTAACATAACCTAATTGACCATTAGTTATCATGAGTTACAATGAACAAAAAAAAAAAACAACCCGAAGATGCACGATCGGCCGTTTGGATCTCTCGTCTGTGAAAAAAAGGCTTCCCGCCAACAGGCAATAGGCTCGTAGAATGTAATAGAGGCTCCGGCGCTGGTTCACGGATGAAGAGCGAAGAGACAGCCGCCATATTGGATTGTAACGTCACGGCGGCCATATTGGATACCTCGCCCTTGACCCCGGCGGTCATCTTGTATTATCTTGGCCACCATCTTGGAATCGAGTGCTCCACTCCTGAATGTGAACTCCTGCTCTTATCGTTATCGCATTGCCATTGAGTGTCCCACTCCTAAGCGTTGCATTTGATGTTACTGCGCCTTTCGTTCTGTTACATCGCCATCAAGTGCCAGTTCCCTAATGTTTCATCTTTCATACTGTGGCATCGCCATCAAATGATTCTCTCCCGAACGTTGCGGTTTTCGTTATGGTGGTACCATTAAGCCCCTCACTACTGAGTTACACTTTTCAATGGTTTTCGTATGCTGGAGGCCGCCATTTTGAATTACATAATTCCACCATTTGTTTTTTCTTTTGCAGGTCGCCATCTTGGTTGATGTACTATTTGCCATCTTATATTTCTGTGTTTTGTCCTTAGGGTGTGTCAGCGTAACTCTGTCTTTTAAAAAATCAGATAAAATCAATGTAGTAATTATAAGTTTTCAAAATGTCAGAAATGGGTTTAAATAGTGGTTTAAAGAACTTTTATTATTCAACATTTAACTGGGAGGTTTTTCATACCACCAATAAAGGGTTGAGAGAGGTTAGGGTTGACACAGGTTCTCAAATCAAGATGTAGAGAAACATCAGAGAATCAAGCATATTAAGTTAATCTGCGTTAATCTGCGGCACTTGGGTACATATAAACCTGAACAAGGGGTTGTGAACAACCTGGGACCTGTATGCAAACTAAGTCAGTTTCCAATCTCATAAAGGATGGCAGGAGGCTAGCATGAACTCCCGTCGTGATAAGTGACAGTCATTTCCTGTCTGGAGGCTGTCTCGTCGAAAACTTGGTTTATATTGCAATAAATGTTGACTTACCTATTTTTGCTGCGCCTGCTCATCTTAATATATATAAATCTCGTGTCACAATGTTTGTCCTCAATGGACTCCTAAACCACTTAACCGATTTCGATGAAAATTGGCATTTAGGTGTAATATTTTCCAACTTGAGAGATAGGATAGTTTTTATTTGATTAATGGTCTTAATCTTATAATTTTAGAGTTTTCTAATGTGATGTATGTATGAGTTGGCAGAAAATCACCACGGCAACGGCTGTAGCATTGTTGATGCTTCATTCGTCTCCATGACAACGACTATTTCATTGTTAGTGTAGTCCTCATCACTCATTAAATACAGACCACCAATTTTTAGATATATACAGGTAAATAACTATACACTGGTAGAACAAAGTCGGTCGGGATTTGAAAGTGATATAAATTATTCAAATTAAGAAGACAATTACTAACTACATCGGATTTCTAAAAAGGTCCCCTTCACCAAGTCAACTGATTTCGATGAAAATGGGCATTTATGTGTAATTTTTTCCAACTTGAGAGATAGGGTAGTTTTTATTTCGATCAATGGTCTTAAAAATTTATTATTAATAATAAACTGATCATCAATGTTGATTGGTGTTTAAGCCCGGGAAACAGTGGGTACTTCGTCTCCATGACAACGTTGCGTGCTCGAGAGTCGGGAAACCATCGGTGCTATTCGTTTTTTCTTCGGTACATTACAAAGCATTGTATTAAATTTTTGTCAAAATTAATTAATTTTCATTTTATTTCATTTATTATAACTGTAAATAAGAGATTTGGTCTCATTTCCCCCCCCCCCCCCCCCCCCCCAATTAATACAACCGTGCGAAGCCGGATCGGGCAGCTAGTATCTATATATGTATAATGTATCAATGTATCTCACCATTAGATTGCAGTGAGCATTATAATGGGCATCTACTGTCTCTTTCCAATGCATGTTATCTGCTATTATAGCTGTCGTAGTTTATGTGTGCTCTGTTGCCAGATAAACCCAAAAAGCAAAATTTCCTATGCAACTTTGTAATTTAATGATGATTTTTTAAATGACGTTTTATATATATCGTAAAGGAAAATTTGGAATGAGAATTATGGAAATACGTACATTTTCTTGTATTTCATGAAAAGATTCATATAATAATATTCAATTCTTACTTCTAAGAAGACGTAATTGAAAGACACCATAATTTCAACAGTTTTTGTCTTTTTAAAAATTTTTTAATGTAAAAATTACTAGCTCCGTTTGACCATAGCACATATTTAATGGAATACCGTGTTAGTAATACAATTTAATATAAATAAGTATTATTTATATTTAATGGTAATAGGGGCCGACTGCAACAAATTGTTCGTCCTGAAAAATAATTGTTTATTTTGTGATTGATTTTTTTTTCTGTAGGAATATATACAACAGTAATAATGTTTTCAAAAAAAACTATTTTATGGTCTCAGAAAAATTAACAAATAGTTTTTTTTTAAATTAAACATTATTATAATTATTGATAGTATACCAAATAAGAAGTTTAATGTTAACAAGCCGGGCAGAATTAATCTGGAAACAGTGGCGCCATTAATCTCTGTACTGCAAACTAAGGCGTGAACAGACTGTAGTAAACTGCCCCTGCCAATAGCGTGGAGGGTGGAGGGTTCTGATCCCGCCCGTGTCTGTACAGTGTCCGTCGCCGGATGTCGGCCGAGACAGCCTCCAGACAGGAAGTGGCTGTCACTGTTCACAGCAACACCCTCCCCCCCCCCCCCCCTAATAGAGCCCCTAGTGACTCACATCGTCCATCTGGCCCTTGAGCTCATCGCTACCACACGTCACTGCCTCGTCAACCGAGCTGGCCTTTCTGCGTAACGCCGAGTATGGCCAGCTCTTCGTGCGAGCTGTCCTTGCGTGTGACGGACCAAGGGTCATGAGCAGTGTTGCCAGGTCTACTGATTTACCAGTAGATATTTGTTATTTGCAAACACGCTTTAAATTAGTTATGGTTGAATCTTTTGTAATTGTTAATATTTGAACATTAAGCTAAAATTTTAATTTAGTTCTGTCAACATCTGCTTATATCATGCTTAATTTTTAATATTCCACTATTTGATGTAATTGCAGAAAAGTGGTTAAGTGTAAGAAAAGGCGTACCACCTTAACTTCGTCACCAATAGACGATACATAAATAAATAATAACTAAGACTTTTAGTGCATCAGACTGCCTTATAAAGGACTTCCCCTTAAAGGTTTTTTTTTCTTTTATATGGGAAACCTGCATTTCTCGTTCGTGTAACCTGGGCTTTTTTTTATGCGGCCCTACTGTTATTGCAAACAGCTTGCTATAATAATGACAGCGGCCTTAAAATCAGATCCAGTCGCGTTTATTTCTCTCTCTCTGTTTACATAAAAATTTAAACATCGTGACCATTCAAAAACAGTTCGAAAACAATTTATTTTTGAAATGCAAACAGCGCAGAATCCGTCAACGAAAGGCTGGTGGTTGGTTATTCTGCGCTGCAACACGCTGCAAAACCGACCGGAAATTACAACGTACGTCATCGGTGTTGTTTACAAAATCGTGTTACGTAAAGGCGTGTCATAGCTACAGTACATGGAACGCGGCAGATACGCTGAGACAGAGATAGCTAGGTAGATAGATATATAGAGAAAAATGACGAGCAAATAACATACCTACATAGATAGTTGCATCATCACCCAACGTTAATGGAAGTACTTAACACTTAACGTGTGGCAGTCTGTTGAGATGTAAATCTCGAACCATTGCACACGCCGCCGAAATGGCCGATCTCGCTACAACTTTAGCGGGATATAATTGGCCAGTACTCGATACACGAACTTGCGAACATGGTAGAAGTTCGTTAGAAAGGTGTGTAGTCTCCAACACGTAACCGCCAGAAGTCGGCGTGTGATTGGTTTATGCAGGTGACTAATGTTGACTTCAACATGCGTCCTACTTCATGTCACGCCTAATGTAATACAAAGCCTGTACACTGAACGCAGATGTGGCCAAATATTAACAAAAAAATTTTTTTCAAGCTGGTGGAAATGTATCGTGTGGTCTGGCCTAATAATAGCGCGTTCTTACCAGGAACTTAGCCTCCCACTGGCCGTCACCCAACTGCAGAAACATGACTGACTCAGATGTTTCTCCTAGGAAATCTCACTTATCGGTGAGAAATATGACCAGTCATCAATTTTGATAGAAAAGACAAAATATATTTCTACATGAATCGTGGTTTTGGCGAAATCTTATACCAAATAACAGGTTAAAAAATTATATATGGTATATAAAAGTTATTCTAAATAACTGGTGAACATTGTTTTTTTATTCCCGAAAAATTCCATTAACACGTTAATATATATATATATATATATATATATATATATATATATATATATATATATATATATATATATATATATATATATATATTCGATTTTAGTAGTGCAATTACCTACATAGTTACCATAGCCATGACACGCGATCCACACGCAACCCAATGCTATCTATCCCAGTGCACTCATCCAAATGTCTGTCGGGATCTTTTGCAACCGTGAGTAGCAGGCTCTGGAATAAATTAGACCAAGCGACAAGGCAAACAAAAAATCTAGCATCCTTTAAGTACAGGCTGAAAAAACATCTTTGTAACAACTGCTTACCATGACCACTTCACTGCTACCCTACTGCTTGATTCTGTGTGTGAATGTGCGAGTGACTGGTTTTAATGTAGTAGCACCTAATGTTTTTTTCTTTTTTTTCGGTTTTGATACTTTTTGCTGTATGTTTAATTATTTTCCTTTTTATGTATGTCTATGCTTAGTCTTTAATTACTTTATAATTAGTTATGGTTGAATATTTTGTAATAGTTAATATTTGAACATTAAGTTGAAATTTTAATTTGTTCTCTTAATATTTAGTCTATATCATGCTTAGTTTTTAATATTCAAATCTTTGATGTAATTGCAGAAAAGTGGTTAAGTGTAAGAGAAGGCGTAACGCCTTAACTTCGCCACCAATAAAGACGATAAACAATAAAGACGATAAACAATAAACATTTCTGACTTAACATGATCGTTCGTGCTGTGGAATTCAAACCGAAATTAAAATTATAATAAAAAAAATTGGTTGTCTGTAAAGTCGGTTTACGGACGATAGTTTAACGTGACGTCATAACAAAACATTGATGAAATGATTGCATACTTTTATGAATAAAATTGTATCATTTTCATTGAATTATCACTATTTTGTATGGATACAAAGTAGGAGTGAAATGATATCTACAATTTAATTGATAAATGTACTTTTATTTGCACTCAATAATTCAAATATGTTTACTACTTTAACGAACAGATTATTTTAACTGTAACTTCTATACATGTTTGCTATTTAACTTCTTCCAATCTGTGTTATTCTGTTAAGGATGGGACGATGATAGGAAAAGTAGGAAACGAATGGGAGTGTTTCAAAGTTTAATGTGCCTCGAAAAAAAGTCAAATCGATGGTTGTTACAATCGAGCGGAAGAGAGATAGATGCGGCGCAAGCGTACAATGAGCGTAACGGGACACAGCGTAACGGGACACTTGTTCGTGCGTGCAGTCGGCGTTCATCGATTTATTAGACATTGTCACGTAAAAAAAAAAACTAATTCACTGCTATAGTAGTGGAGTAACTTTTGACCGGGTCAGCACGTCCATGCCTGCTATCAGACACTTCCGGCCAGCCCTAGCTTCCCTCGCACGGGAAGGGCGTGGTTATCGGCGGTTACTGACCGCATCGTCCTACGAAGGTCGACGATACAATTGGAAACCTCCTCCGCTTTCAAAGGCGAAGGGTTTCGTCATCGCCTAGACATCCGGGGAATGTTCATTCATGTCTCCCTTTGGCTTCGCTCCCTTTAGCCCTCCTTTCCTCTCTCTCCTCTTCCCCTCTTCTTCATCTCGTCTTCTCACGACCGGAGACAGGGCCGGCTCGGCTCCCACGCCGCAGAGCAGGCAGAGAGAGAGAGAGAGAGAGAGAGAGAGAGAGAGAGAGAGAGAGAGAGAGAGAGAGACTAGAGGAGTCCGCATTCCCAGGCTTCGCACGGGCAAAGGTGGCCTCAAGCCTCGATCACCCTGGGCGAGTAGCAACAGGCTTGCTCGCTCACAAGAAATGCGACGTGTGATCAGTGGTGCACGCCGAGGGGAGGGGGAATTATAGAAAACCCTCCCCTTCGTAATTATAAGAAATCTTAAGAAACATCTTTGTAACAGCTGCTTACCATGACCACTTCGCCGCTACCCTACTGCTTGAATCTGTGTGTGAATGTGCGAGTGACTGGTTATACTATTTGTTTTACATTTAATCACTTTCCTTTTTATGTATGTCTTTGCTTAATTTTTAAATTCTTTAAATTAGTTATGGTTGAATCTTTTGTAATAGCTAATATTTGAACATTAAGTTAAAATTTTAATTTGTTCTCTTAATATTTAGTCTACATCTGCTTATATCATGCTTAATTTTTAATATTCCACTATTTGATGCAATTGCAGAAAAGTGGTTAAGTGTAAGAAAAGGCGTACCGCCTTAACTTCGCCACCAATAAAGACGATAAATAAATAAATGTATAAATAAATATCACTCCCACCAACAAAAGTAAAAATATTTTAAAGCAAATAACAGGCAAACAGGTTCTATTTCTCCCTCCGAAATGAATTTCTGCGCATTAATTTGCTTGTAATTATATTTTTACTCTTGAATTACGTATTTTCTTACACTTAACCACATTAAAAGATTATATTTATTAACACCGCATATTAAAAATGAAAACAATGAAGCATAACAAAAAAAAAATTACTTGATGATAAGGTATTACCTATGTTAGAGAGCAAACTTGAATGCTAATTAAATGTTCAGAGATAAAATACAAACCTCGAAATTAGCATAGGCACTCGCCTGCAGGAATTTAATTAAAGGCTAAAATATTTTCGTTGTCACATATTCATGCCGTAGGTGAACCTCAAGGTGATAATGCTGAGCAAGGCGTACATACGTGTAATTCCATTTCAACACGAGGAGGGAGATATATATTTTTTTATTTAAGAATTTCTGGGCCCGGCGGTATACATGCCTCCCCTCCCGCGCCTAGCGTACACACTTGATTTTTGAGATTGTGGAGTAGGCGTTCCAGAGATGCGTTCAGCCTGTGCTTTCCGAGATTTCAACGCCAAATCAAATCGCAGCAACGGGACTAGAAGTTGGCTTGTCTCCAATTACACTCTCGTGTGGAGTAACAAACCTTGCACTTGGGTTTGGAAAACTACTTCTCATAAACTGCACAATATTCAGTTCAAACATAACCTCTCCAAACTATTTCCAACCCGTAAGAAAGAATGCGAAAGTGCGGGGGTGCTCTCACAACTTAGAAACACACAACTTAGAAACATACAACTTAGAAACACACAAGATAGAATCTTCTAAGTTGTGTGTTTCTAAGTTATGATAGTTCTACGTTATGTGGTTCGGCGTTGTGTGTTTGTAAGTTATGACAGTTCTAAGTTGTGAAAGTTCTTAGTTATTACTTTCTAAGTTACGACGTTTCTAAGTTGTGTGTTTCTAAGTTATGATCGTTCTAACTTATGACAGTTCTAACTTACGTGGATTTTTTTCGAGCTTTCTACGTTATGACTGTTGTAAGTTGTGTGTTTCTAAGTTGTGTGTGTTTCCCGAAAGTGCGTACAGATATCCAGAGGGTATTCTCGTCTGCCGGGCACACGGGGAGATCTAGGAATAGCGGATATAGGCCCTTCTTCCCCCGCCGCGCCGCCCACATTCCAGACGAGCTCCAGGGATGTCTGATAGCCACAGCTGTTCCCAGGGCTGGACAAGCCCGTGTTTCTCCCAGGGCTTCCAACTGTGCAGGCGGAATACGGACACTAAATTAACTTAGCCGTTGAGAAATGCCAACATCAAAAATTAAATTTTAAATATCAGGAAAACATATAAATTTCTTAAACATAAAAACATAACCCAAAAAAAAGTATTTACGAACATTCTTAGTTTAGAATTTTTGGAATATTAAACAGCTGTATTGTAAATACTGAGTGCACAGTCAGCCATCTATCGTGAAAACTACGCCAGGGTTTTCACACAAAAATCTTGGAGCTGTTCGGTATTAGATTATTAGTTTGCCAAGCTGTGAAGGGAGTTTCAGTAAACACACATGTGGCATTAAGGACGACTGCCCCCTTCCCCCCTCCAAAATACCCAGGCACTCGCCGTTGTTCTCTTAATATTTAGTCAACATCTGCTTATATCATGCTCAATTTTTAATATTCCACTATTTGATGTAATTGCAGAAAAGTGGTTAACGTCGCCACCAATAAAGACGATAAATAAAATAAATAAATAAGTAAACGCATGTTAGTTAGCACACTGCAATCTAAGGACGGGACACGCTATAGCACAGCTCCGCCTGCTCCCTTGGTGGTCGGCTCAGGAAGGAGCGGTCGTGCTACGTCATGGCGCGGCGTTGCCGGGTGTAGCTTGCAGCCGCCGACTGACATGTCACGTGTCACGGCTCACGTGTCACGTGTCATAGTTGCATTCAGTCGTGAAGCTGCTCGTGCACGAGTGTCCGTTACACAGGAAGAGGCCAACATATTTTTGATCCCCACCGGTTTCTCCTCGTGTTTATTCATATTTGTTTGTATCGATTATAATAGAAACAAACAACAACAACGTGGTTTATTTATCAACAGTCCCCTACTAAAACGTTTTACGGAGACATCGAGAACCGACGGAAACTCAGTGATGACGACCGGGTAGCTATAAAAGTAGACAAGTTCAAAGCTTCACTCGCTGGAGAGAAAATAAAATTGGTTGTATTGTCTGTAAAGTCGGTTTACGGACGATAGTTTAACGTGACAACGTCATAACAAAACATTGATGAAATGATTGCATACTTTTATGAATAAAATAAAATAATTTTTTATTGAATTTTGAAATGCATGAAAACAGAATTACGCCACGGACTCGGTCGCAATGCTAGGAGGTTCAGGTTAGCAAAGAGCAATATAAAATGTGCGAAACGGGACACAGCGAAACGGAACAATGTGCGTAACGGGACACTTTTTCGTGCGTGCAGCCGGCGTGCATTGATTTATTAGACATTGTCACGTCAAAAAGAGTGGCATGTTTGAATGAAAAATTAATGAATTAATGAGATAACGAACGAGTTCGAGGTCAGTTGGATTCTACGAGAGGTCAATAGATACCGTTTGAACCCACGAGCTGGATACAAGGAGTACAGAAGTAAATAGATATTTCACACCAAGGTTTAACATGATTAGATTTTCTTTTAACGGTCACTAACGATTCTGACACTACCAACCACATATCATAAAACCAACAAAATGTTGTTTTGTACCTGGCGATATCAGGATCTAAGCTTTCAACGAATTCTTCGGGTTCAGAATCTATGGCTATTTAATATATTTATACATTTTAATAAAATATCGTCGAATTTTGTTTTTCTGTCTCAATATTCATGACTGCCTTCAAGAAAGAATTGATACATACAAACACACTTGGGCACACAAAAATTAACATAAATGTTGGTATTTAAACACAGGCGTTTATCGAGGTCTCCTGATTCCTTTACATTTAGGAGCTATACATTATTAATATATTTATGCATCCTATTATTATTATTTTAAATACATGAGATCGGTATATGCAAAAACAACGATCTTTTAATTAGCGCGATTTAAAAAAGGACACCAATGTAACGACGTAACATTTGTTGATTCACAACTTTATTTTAAAAAAAAAAGTAAAATGGATTTGTCAACATTAAAATGTCGTTCGAGTCAAAATATTCGTATTAATAAAGTAAAAACAAGTTTGTTATAAGTCACATTATAAAAAATGACTTATAATTCAACTCTGAATGTGAAAGATATTCTAATGTTGGTACAGACGGACCGTCAGCGCATCGTTGTGACAGCCTCCTGGCGGGAGACGTGGCAACGCCGCATTCCGAAGAACGGACGTGGGAAAGTCGCGGCTCGGTGCAGGCGCACCGGAGCAGCGGCGCAGCTTAGAGCCGGCGAGGCGGGCTGCCAGCTGAGGCCGCGGGTATGCGCATAGAGTACAGCACTAGTACAGAGTAGACACTCAGAGTTAGGGCTGCCAGCTGAGGCCGCGGGTATGCGCATAGAGTACAGCACTAGTACAGAGTAGACACTCAGAGTTATGGCTGCCAGCTGAGGCTGCGGGTATGCGCATAGAGTACAGCACTAGTACAGAGTAGACACTCAGAGTTAGGGCTGCCAGCTGAGGCTGCGGGTATGCGCATAGAGTACAGCACTAGTACAGAGTAGACACTCAGAGTTAGGGCTGCCAGCTGAGGTCGCGGGTATGCGCATAGAGTACAGCACTAGTACAGAGTAGACACTCAGAGTTAGGGCTGCCAGCTGAGGCTGCGGTATGCGCATTATATGTCAGACAGTATTAGTTACCTACATAGTTACCATAGCCATGACAAACGATCCACACGCAACCCAATGCTATCTATCCCAGTGCACTCATCCAAATGTCTGTCGGGATCTTTGCAACCGTGAGTAGCAGGCTCTGGAATAAATTAGACCAAGCGACAAGGCAAACAAAAAATCTAGCTTCCATTAAGTGCAGGCTGAAAAAAAACATCTTTGTAACAACTGCTTACCATTACCACTTCGCCGCTACCCTATTTCTTGAATCTGTGTGTGAATGAACGAGTGACTGGTTTTAATGTTGTAGCACCTTTTTTTTTCTTTTTTTTTTTTCCGGTTTTGATACTATTTGCTGTATGTTTAATTACTTTCCTTTTTATGTATGTCTATGCATAATTTTTAATTACTTTAAATTAGTTATGGTTGAATCGTTTTTAATATTTAATTTGAACATTAAGTTAAAATTTGAATTTGTTCTCTTAATATTTAGTCAACATCTGCTTATATCATGCTTAATTTCTAATATTCCATTATTTGATGTAATTGCAGAAAAGTGGTTAAGTGTAAGAAAAGGCGTACCGCCTTAACTTCGCCACCAATAAAGCCGATAAATAAATAAATAAATAAATAAATAGATTACAGCAGTAGTACAGAGTAGACACTCAGTGCTATTGCATCTCCGCGTTTCTTAATCATAGCTGTGCATTTACTGATAACTTGTCGCAAGTCAATACGTTTTGTTTTTAATGTTCGCAGGCCTTCACGGCCATTGTCTAAAGTAGCTTGGCTTCTGGGGTGTAGCCGTGTCCTTGGCGAATAATTCACCAAGGACGCGGCTACACCCCAGAAGCCAAACTACTTCAAATTTTGTTTTTTATTCATAAACTATATGTCTAAATGCTATTGTTGTATGCAGATATTCAATAAATAGTCAAGATGTGTATAAAATCTTTGGAGACTAGGGATTCTTACGTTAGCACATAGAGTAGCAGTCCTGCAACTTTTTATTTTAGCGCTTTGTAACATTCTATTTAGCTGATATAACGTAGGGATATTGAAGGAAAAAAAACATATATTTGTTGTTAACTCTTCTGGCCTTCTAGTATAACACACAGAGTACAGAGTACGTGTCAAATTCACGCATATGTCACAAAAATTCCTATCATAGCTAGCCTATCACTTTCACCTCGCCATGTCTTCTACGTTTTGCCAAGATTCAACACGAGCAACTCGTGAAAAAAAAAATATTCTGTTCCTCATAATTAAAAGTATTAACAATTTGAGGGTTCCACAAATTTGAATATAAATCATTTACTTACTCTTAAAAAAATATGTAAAATACAATAAATTGTAAAGTTTTATTTATTTATTTATTTTTCCAAGGTTAGATTTAGCGTTGGGCTATTAGAAAACCTGGTTCTATGCTCCTTGTAGTGTCAAACACCCCCCCCCCCCCCCCCCCCCCCGCCATCGGGACACTATTAAAAAGTGCCGAGGGACCACCGAGCAGTTCTACCGCAAAACATCATTTACAAACTATGATAGATTCAAATAACCTATTTAAAAAAATTGGTTATCTGTAAAGACGGTTTACGGACGATAGTTTAACGTGACAACGTCATAACAAAACATTGATGAAATGATTGCATACTTTTATGAATAAAATTGAATCATTTTTATTGAATTATCACTATTTTGTATGGATACAAAGACGGAGTGAAATTAAATCTACAATTTAATTGATAAGTAAACTTTTATTTGCACTCATTAATTCAAACATGTTTATTACTTTAACGAACAGATTATTTTAACTATAACTTTTATACATGTTTGCTATTTAACTTCTTCCAATCTGTGTTATTCTGTTAAGGATAGGACGATGATAGGAAAAGTAGGAAACGAATGGTAGTGTTTCAAGTTTAATGTGCCTCGAAAAAGTCAAATCGATGGTTGTTCTAATCAAGTGGAAGAGAGATAGGTGCGGCGAAAGCGTGCAATGAGCGTAACGGGACACAGCGTAACGGGACAAGGTGCGATACGGGACACTTTTTCGTGCGTGCAGCCGGCGTTCATCGATTTATTAGACGTTGTCACGTCAAAAACACCGCGCCAAATGCGATTGCTACGAAACGCTCTCGTGTCGTCCAACACTGGAAGCCCAATGACGTCACGAGCGAGAAGTCCTCTCGCCCGTTCGACTCGTCCGGTGACGTGCAGAATAAAAGGTACGTGGTGTCCAAGACCGTTAGGCTATTTTGGGGAATGGCTTCCATTAAATTCTGAACCTAAACGCTACACACATCCATGCGCACTCCTCGCAAGGAGACTATAGTGCTTCAGCCATCTGCGCTCTGAGGTCGGCGCGTAGGAGACAATACATACTGTATGTCTGTATCGTCACAACTCTATGACAAAACAAGTGTTTACCTGAGAGTGCAGTATCTGCTGCATGCTTATCTTTATCAGATACTGAGTCCACCCGTGTATAATGTATAGATATCGCGTGTGTTATAGTTGGTTCACGTTAGACTTATGGAAGTATTTTTTAAAACATAGCTACACCAGTCTTCTTGCAGTATTCCCAGCAATTTATCGATACTATCCACATTTACCTCTCGGCCACGATAATAGAGTGAGTGGCCGGTTTTAATGTAACATTACTTATTATATTGTTTTGACAACGCCGGGTGTTTTAAGTTTTAATTACTTTCCAGCCCGTGTGTGCCAATGCTTAAATATTAGTTACCTGTAAAATAGCTTTTTGGTTAAATTTTGTAATTGTTATCTCTTATATTTGAACATTTAGTTAAAGCTTAATTCTGCTTTCTATATTTTTACCTATTTTATCATCTGTTTATGTTATGCTCATATTTGTAAAATTTCTGTATTTGATGTAGGCTAATAGTAAAACATGTGGTTAAGTGTAAGAAAATGCGTATCGCCTTAACTTCGCCACCAGCAAAGACGATAATAAGTAAATACATAAATAAATAACTTGCAAATCAGTTCTATTGTCTTATTTTCGCATATGCCTACCTTCGCAGGTGTACCCTGGTAAATAACTGTTCCTCCACAGCACTTCATCCTCCTGTCAACAGCTCAGCGATGATTCTAAATACTCCTCCCTTTTGGAAACTGTTCCTGTGTGTTGTTGTTCTCCAGAGCCTGTAATGACCTCCCGAGGAGCGTAAACACTATCGCGTCCTAGACGCTCGCCACTGAGCGCGGACACAAACACGTGACAGCAGGGTCAACAACACGTGACTAACAGTGAGGGCGTGAGGGCGTGACTGAGTTCACTTTGAGGCCCTGTCACACTGTCAAACTTTATTTCCAATACCTTCCAATATGTTTTGTCAAATATAGTAGCAGGGTCGTGACGTCACCGAAAACCTCCCTAGCGCATCCATTTTTGTTTGACACGTTGCATGATTTGACTTTACAGTAAAACAATCATATTTGTATAAAGCACAAGTGTCTATATCTTTTGAAAATTACTGAACATTAATTTCATTATGGTTAATATATTAAAGTGAGCTATATTTATAGACATTTTAAAATACACTAAGATCATTGAAAAGTACACAACTTTCAGCCAACACTGTGATGCAAAGCTCGGTCATCCATGTACTTGATAACTGATAAGTTGTACCCCGCTCCCTATAATGTCAAAAATCAAGGGAGCATGCTATAAGGGATGAGGGAAATCTGTGAAATACGGGCATGAGTGAATGCAAGAGGCATTCCTGTCACTACACTACACAGATACTACACTACAATACTCATACACTAAACTACTCAGACAGACACGATGTACAGTTGTGTGTTCCTGTTCATTAGCGGACCTAGATCAGAATTCCGAAGGGGTGGATGACTAGGGTTTTGGTATGAAATACATACTTATTTAATGGGTGGTCAGAAAATTAAAAAAAGGGGTTTGTCTGTAAAGTCGGTTTATGGACGATAATTTTACGTGATAACGTCATAAGAAAACATTGATGAAAAATTGCATACTATTTAATTTTCAAATATTATTTACAGTTTCTGCAAATTTAATTAAAATAATTTGTTTAAATATAATCACGAACAATTAGTTAAAAAGCCCGCCTTAACCTGTTTAATATTATAGAAGATTTTCTTGCACGGTGGTTGGCCGGTTCTTGCACGCTCTACTCAGGCGGAACGTGACAATTTTTCGTGCTTGCAGCCGGCGTTCATCGCTTTATAAACCTTTATCACGTCAAAAAAAACTAATAACTCCTTAAAAGGCTATTTTTATGCATTTCATGTCAACATAAGTTAAATTAACAAGTAGTATTAAACAAGTAAATAAATGAAAAAAACAGACTTCAAAGTCAGGTGAAGCCTGAAGTAATTAGTTTTGTTATCACCCCGGTTTGTCATTTTACACCTGGGGTTACACGGAAAAGCAGCCAGGGTGGGATTGTACTGTTGGCAGCATTGGCGGGGAAGTACAGAAGGCGCTAGTTTTGAGAATTACACGCTCAGCGCAAAAGTAGCCGGAACGACAATGATTATCGATAATTCCCATGGAACTTGCTGGCGCCGCTGACTGGCGATAAGGATAGATTGTTCTCCAGATAGCCACAAACTTATCTTACTGTCTGCAGCTGTTCTTTGTTTTCGTTCGCAGAAAATTATTTCGCAATAGATATAGCATTTGCATTGTCAATTCTCCCACAGTGCACAAAGCGAAGAACATTTAAAAGTTTCCAAGGGTCATAAAGTCCGCAACTGACGGCAGAGTGGGTTCACGCTCTCTGTAAAAACATAACGACTAATGGAAGGCACCTATTATATCTATTGTTTATGTGGTTTTTATAAAAAGTTTGGTTTGGAGTACAAAGGTGATCAAGTTCATGCAGCATGTTTTCGAGTTAGTGATTCCAACAAAATATGTAGTTTTACAGGGAAGCTTTAATGCAACTTTAGCTTAATTTCTAACATTAATAAAAAATAATTGTTCACCTTTTCTATTTAATTAACACGTTAACGTCAACTTTTGAATTACTATCACAACCCCTCTCCCTTTATTTTCCTTCCCACATTTTCACACTAATGAAGACACGAAGATAGTTAGTTTGTTAAAAAAAATTAAAACTTTAATTTCTATGCAAACATGTTTTCAGACAGATGGGTATTCAAAAAGTCTTACTGGCGGTCGAATAAAAAAAAAAGGTCAAATGTTTTTACAATCTGTATAGAAAAATGTTTTTGAGTTGTTGGATACTGTAAAAGCAGCTGTCTGAAATGCTGCAATGGACGCCCCATACCGCACCACAGAGAACCCAGCTGTCGCAACGCCGCGGACACACGGGATTCCACCCGGAAGTGGTCTCTCCCGCAGAGTTGCGCTCGGTAGGAAGAGGAGTTCCGGTAATGTCCGTGCTTCCCCGATGTTGCGACGGTGACTGGCGCAACACAGTTGTTACTGTTTAGCTGTCAGGCGAGCGGAGACGTTCCTAGACTCATCATGTTTCCGTTTATAACCGAGAACCAACAATATATTCATGTCTGCGCGAGTATATGTGTAAGAGGATGATTCGGAAGAAAAAAAAATATTGGTTGTCTGTTAAGTCGGTTTACGGACGATAGTTTAACGTGACAACGTCATAACAAAACATTAATAAAATGTTTGCATAGTTTTATGAATAAAATTGAATCATTTTTATTGAATTATCACTTTTTTGTATGGATACAAAGAAGGAGTGAAATGAAATCTACAATTTAATTGATACATTTACTTTTATTTGCACTCATTAATTCAAATATGTTTATTACTTTAACGAAGAGATTATATAATTATAACTTTTATACATGTTTGCTATTTAACTTCTTCCAGTCTGTGTTATTCTGTTAAGGATAGGACGATCATGGGAAAAGTAGGAAACGAATGGGAGTGTTTCAAGTTTAATGTGCCTCGAAAACGTCAAATCGAATGGTTGTTCCAATCGAGTGGAAGAGAGATAGATGCGGCGCAAGCGTACAATGAGCATAACGGGACAATGTGCGTAGCTGGACAATGAGTCATCCTTTTTCGTGCGTGCAGCCGGCGTTCATCGATTTATTAGAAGTCACGTCAAAAAACACGAGCGAGGCTTTCAGTACTCGGTAACGAGCAAATACACTTGTAACACGAAGCTTGGGACTCAAGCACAAAATTTAACGTAGAATTATTTAAAACAGTGCGGAGCGTGATAACTATACACGCATCAACTATTTTTACTGACGCGAAGCGCACGTAGTTTCCGCACCCGCTGCTAGAAATTCGTTGCCGGAGCAGCCATGTTGACTGTTGAATCATTTGATCAGCAGACGAAAATTTTAAACGATATAACGAAACGGCTTCGATAAAAGTGAAAGAGACTTGAAAAAAAAAAACTAATTAAACCTCGGCTTTGGACCTGATTTTCGACAAGAAATTTTATTAAAACACTGCCCATCTTATTAAAATTCATTAAACAGTCAATATTATAACGTTTAAATTCTGGCTTTGTAAATTTGGTTTGCGCCAGCCACCACAGATGGCAGCACAGTGGTTACACACCTCCGTTCCATGCGATTTCCGTCCCATTCACGAAATTATCCCCACCAAATGACGTGTAGAGAGCTAAGATGTTATAATTAAAAAAAAAAACTTCCTTTGGCGAATGTGTGAAAAATGGGTGGAGATAGCGAAATTCTTGTGAGTAGATATTCAGCACGTATCGAAGAGTGGATCTAGAAGATTGTATGACAGTTGACTCGTCCGATACGTCAGTAGAAAATGTACGTTCTGATAGAAGATCAAGCCTTCTGTAAAACGATACGAACATTCTTGTCGAGTCACCCAGAACATGTCTCGGGGCCTGCTGACTTCCGGTGTCGTGTTGGTTCACGCTAAAGCTCGACCGCACCAAGGTCCAACAGGGCTATAGTCAGTCCCACGCAGGCGCCTAACAGAGTAAATGGCGCACACTGTTGCCAGATGGGAAGCCTAAGATGTACATCAAGTTCTATCCCTGCCCGAACACGCCCGAATATTCACCTTCGGCCAACCTCGTGTTTATTTATATATATTTATATTTCTCTGTTTATTTTAATGTAGCTATACTAACCTAACTAACAGTCCATAGTGTTTTAAAGTGTTTTAATGTAGCTAACCTAACCGACCACTTTTAATAATTGAATTCACTTTTCCTTCGCAAAAATAAAACAAATCCCGAAATTGGCCGAAGGTGAATATTCGGGAGTATTCGGGCAGGGACAGAACTTGATGTACATCTTAGGCTTCTCTTGCCAGATTGACACTACCCTTTTGTTTTTGTTTACCTTCTTTTACTCTAAAAAAGTTAAAAAATTTTAAAATTATATTGTTTGTGGAATTTTTAAAAATCATAAATTATTAATAGCACAGATGTAGTCATTCTGACAAAAAAAAATTCAAATTGTTATTTCACAGGAGAAACTATCTGTAACATTCAGCCACTATTAATAACAGGGCATTCCATAAAATTACGCGCAATGCTCAAAATAGCTTAAATAATTAATATAAAATGTTATAAAAATGTTGGCGAATGCATTTAAAACCAAGAAGCGTCTTTCAATTAATAATTCTTAGAAATAAAAAAAAGAGACTATTATCAGATGATGCTCTTGATAAAATACAAAAAAAGAGCATGAAGTTCCAAAATTCTCATTCCAAATTTTACTTTACAAAATAACCTGTTTCAAATTACATTCTAACAAATTGTTATTACATTACAAGTTGTGTCTAAATGTTTTTTTTTTTTTTTTTTTGCTCTTTGGTGTACATCTGGCAACAGAGCACACTGAAACAAGGACAGCGCTAATCACCGGAATCGTGAATCGGAATCTAAGGAAGAGATGCGCTATATACGCGCCCGAGAACTTGTAGCAGTTCATTTGGGATGTGAGTGATTATCCCCTCCTCAGTCCAGATCTGGCATCGAGTGATATCGTCTCTTCAGGCTCTTGAACGGTTACACAGCGCCTTCATTCCCAGGCGGCAGGGTTTTTTAAGAAGGTAGTTCAAAATCTTTTACACATTATCACAAGCTCCTCAATGTTAATGGCAATTATTTAAAAAGTAAAATAGAGTTGTACTTTTATATTGTACATTATAAAATTTCTGTGACTACGAATGTTTGTCAAGGATAATCAAACGGAGTCCCCTTCCCCTTTTCTACACACAAACATTACTCTCGTACATTGTGATCAACAGTCACTGTAAGAATATTTATGATACTGACGATGACTTGATATTTTATTTTTCAAAACGTAATTTTGGTAAAGTAAAAAAAAAAAATAGTACTACCGTATGTCAAAATAACTAATGCGCTGTTATCATGATTTCTTTCGGAAACGCTCCATATCTTTGCTAGCGCTGCGGTTGTAAGTAGTCTGCTTGTAAAATGTCTTGTCAGCTGATAGCTGTCACTCGCACTGTCACACTACACAGCCTGCGCCATAGCGTGCACGAGGTAAAGAGTGTATCCGCGCCAATGGTAGTGTCACGTGTTTTCTTCTTTAAGATGTGAGAATTCCCCCCCCCCCCAACTGAATTCTTAACATATAATTTTTGTCCCTAAGCCCCCTACACACGTTCAGTCAGAACTGTCATTTCGGACTAACAGTTGCAAAGTAATCAGAGTATACAATATTACGGCACACGAGCTAGCAACAACTAAAACTAGCTCTTCAAAAGTATGTTACAACATTAAAAAAAAATTCAATACAAAAATTGTACAAAGTTATGAATTTATGCTAAAGTAAACTTTAAATATTTTTTGAATGTTTTTGTGTTTTGATTTGTCTTTTGTTTGAGAGATGTTAACATGTATTAGTTTAAATTCCAGCTTGTAGGCATAAGTAGCCTCTCTCGTCCCAGCGAACATGCTATATCTCCTTTAGCTTTTATCTTCCGCCCACATTTGTAGATACTAGATACCTATCGAATCTATCTCCAACTCCCACCCCACCCCACACTCTTACCTGGTATCACGACACTTATGTAACCTAGCTTTATCTTGCACGTGGGTTGCCACGAGACAAGTTGTCGTTCAAGTTATTCAAACCTTGCAGTTGGCTCGAACCGAAGGGAAAGAGTTAAGATAATCGTCGATACGAGCCTTGATAACACGCCGTGTTAAACAGTGCCACGAAAAACAATTTGAACGTCTCATTAGGGTTGGTTGGGTAGCTTAATGAAATTTAATGTTGTTTTATTTAATTAAAAATATTCTTGGTTAAATACTTCAGTCCAATAAAAATGGCCTTCATTGGCAACTGATTGTGCGAGTGCATGTGGAGTTAATTCATTCTTAGTTTCAATCGCACCGAGGAAGCAATAAAAAGTTCCATACTAAGACACGGAACAAGGTTGGTAATTTGATTTTAAATAGAATGTCTGCTTATGATAGTCATTGAAAATTTTTTTCCATTGACTCTTTTATCGCACAGAGCTATGTTATAAAAAATAAGCAATAGTAAAACATTAGTTTGTTGAATATGTACTATCAAAGTAATTGTTTACACGTTTTACTACAACAATATTTTTTTGTGAAATTGTATATTTTGTGTTTTGTTTTTGTGAAACTTCATATATATATATTTTTTCCTATATGACCTTGACATGTATCATACCCCAGAAATGGGGTCAAAGGATATGAAATAAATAAATAAATAAAATAAGTGAAATTAACGTTTAAAAATTACTGACTTTTACTGAATATTTTTCAAATTCCATGATTTTGGGAAAACTTTATTATTTACGTAAGCAGAATTTTTTTTTTTTTTTTTTTAACTGGTGGCTTGTAAACTAGGTTTAGCACCAGAGGAGGAAAATAACATGCATTTTAACAGCAACCAGCAGGAAAACCTTCAAAGGCCTTAGCTTCGAGCCAAATAATAAAAAAAAAGGCGTCTGAGTCAGCGAGTGAGGCCGGGCGATAATAGCGGTGGCGACGACGCCGTGACGTAGGCAGGCGCCGCGGCCAATGGCGGGGCGGGCACGCCCCCCCCCCCCCTCCCCCGTGGTGCAAGTCACGTGCCCGCCCCAGCTGCTGGCGGCCCGAGGTCGCAGTGCGAGCCGCTCCGTGGAAAGTTACCCGCCCTTCCCCCGCAGCCCTCCGCCGGGATGTTAGTTTCAGTTGTGAAGTGCCTCTGCTAGTCTCCTCTGCGGGAGAAACGGAACAAACACACCAAGTCTCGCCAGCAGAACTTCCAGAAACAACCGCAGTGAGTAGAGCGCTTACGTGCTTTTTTGAACACCACTGGTCGTACACCCTCAAGACGAATGTATGAATGGTCCGTTGAGAAAATGGACATAGGGGTGGAGTCAGTGGCTGATCCAAGGGGGGGGGGGCACCAGGGGCAAGTGCCCCCCCCCCCCCCGAAAATCCAGTTGTCTGCTACATTTATATTGCCGACAAAAATGATTGTTTCTGAAACCAATAAAATATTTAAATATAATTAATGAATTTCTTGTAGAATCATAAAATCTAGTGGTTGGATGTTATGTGTAGTGCGAGTAGATTTAGTAATTTTAAGACATTTTTTCTCGGGCTATTCCTAAATCCTAGAGTGCCCCCCTCCGAGGTGAACCTCTGGATCCGCCACTGGGTGGAGTGCGCTCAGAAGCTGCGCGCTAACGAATTTCCTCACACGTCATAAATATATCTCGGACATGTAACATTGCAGAAACATTACAACAATGTTCCGGCTATGGTTTTTTGTATGTATCAACTGGTGTATGCTGTATCGGTCCACCCCTAAATTCGAATTGCCAACTGTCATATGTCGTGGGACATGCAACTCGCACGGTTTCGAGGTGCTGATATCACAGCACTTAGGAACCTCCTGTCCGTCACGTGACATGCAGCCTATCAGATGGCCCTAAATATTATTTTGACGGAGGGATGAATGGATGATATCTATGGTTTTGGCTGCAGTAGTAATTTGTTACCAGACGTGCTAAAACCAGAGATTAGAGAAAGTTTCGCTAATCTCTGGCTAAAACACGACACATACAGCAAACAATATCGATATAAATCTTTGAGAGAAAAACATGGATTGTTGGCAGTACTTATTTGAGAAAATATTCTGATGGAATGATGAGTCGTAAATCGCTTGACCAGATGCCTGGCGTTGAAGAATGAAATATTTGTATTCCGTCTGTAGCTCTGTACGCTAAAGTACATTATATTTAATCGTATTAACGAAAGTGCGTAAAGTCAAATCTCAAGGTTAAGTCTCCCACTGTAACGACCTTCAGACATTGGAACAATAAACTATTTTATATCTAAGTATATTTTTATTTAATTTATTGCGTAATAAACTTAAAGAACGATATTAGAAAGCTACAATGTATTTCCTTAAAACAAACAGTTAGTTAGGATTTCTTCGAGTGCCTGCCATTAAAACCAACGTCTGCAGGAAATACCTAAAGCCTCGAGATGTGAAGGAATGCGCTATCGTGATTTTGGATGTTGGTGGAAGCCATTGTAGTTCCGTTAATAAACGTTTTCTAAAAAGTACGATGTCATAAATTTTGGGCTAAAAAAATTGGGTTCTTTTGGTTCTTTTACTCTGAAAAAGTACATGCTAAAAAGACCATGGCAATGTTAATTTTAAATGTGTAGGAAAGTTGTTAAATAATACCTGAAAATGTTAGTTTAAACTTGAATCAACTAACATTTTGCCAGAGTAATTCATTTAATGGGATTGCTAAATTTTACCCATGACGAAAGAATACGAATTGAGCCGAAAGCAGATTTTGAGCTGGCCTTTCAAAACGTATCATCTTTCTTCACACGAATGATTCTTTGTGCGACAGCATACTGGAGGACGCGTTCCAAATGGAAGACTCATTCACACTTGCTCTTGGAAGCGACGTTGAAAGCGTTGGGAGTGGTCACAGAGTGCGCAAGCTTGCAGAAGCGAAACTACGCATGAGGGCGCTCTGCAGACGCGCGGGCCAGCGAGTACAAAGTGGCTGAACTGGCAAGAGAGGAAACATTAACTGTCAACCAAATAATGTAGGCTTTAATCTACTAGTGAAAAACCAGTATGAGCGAGAGGTCCGGAGACAAAAATAATCGTGAAAGTTATATCCGTGGTAACATTGGACTACACTATCACTAATTTAACACTATAAGTGCGAAAACAATGTAACCCCCCCAGTTCCCTTTTCCGATTCGTGACAATAAAATTCAATGTGGTTCATATTATTATCACTGTTCCTCTTTGAAGGATCCATATTACTGGACGATACCAAGTATTAATCGGCAATAACAGAAGCGTATGGAGAATTTCATCAGTGAAAAAAAGGGGAAAGTTAAGAACCATGTTGTCTGCTGTATGCTTTCAAAATCTCTCCTTTTGTTGGTGGGAAACGATATATATTTTTTAAGGTATTTTTTTTTGTGGGTGGGGAGGAGGAGGTTATATCCCTTATCTCCTCTAATTCTTAGGAACAACGACATTTGGACAAACGCTTTAGGACAAACGCCGCACCCCCGTATGTATCCCCCTGGGCGAGAACAGTCATGGCCGTTTAAGAGTTGAAATATGTTTTTTCCTATCCCTTCCTCGTCCTCATGAAGCTAGTGAATGCTTAGATGGCTACGTTCGCAACAGCACGCGCACTGCAGAGACGCACGATAGTGAATGTACACAGATAGCAGTCGCCACACAGGCGCAAAGTCAGTTGTCGAACTTCAAACTTTTCTCTGTGCAGCTGTGCACCGATTGTATTCGTTATTTCTTGACTAACGACACTATTGTTGCTTGGCTCCAACCAAGGAGGTTGTAAAGTTGAAAACAGCAGACCGAACTCTGCTACTAGCTTAGCTTTTTCCTCGTCTTTTCTGTGTTGCCTGCCTGCGAGCAGCCGCGAGAGGTCGCCGGGTGGCCTCGATGCGAGCGGAATTCGCGACGTTGCCGACGCTTGTTTGCGATAGCGCTGTTGCCAGCGCGGTTCGCCCACACCCACACGCCAACATAGCAATCAGCACGGCATCCAGTATTTTTTTTTTGTTAAATAAATCTTATGCAACGGTGATTGAAATTACATATCATTTCAATTAATATGTTTTTAAATATCAAACTTAAATTTAGTACGACCTGCACGCATCTGATGGGCGCCATGTTGGTGTTTGTGTGTTCTACAGCAGTGGAGAGAGCATCTGGATGTTCACATGGAATGAACTTGCTCACTGCCCGTACAAACACATACACAAACAGCGTGACTCGTGTACAATTAATAAACAAGTTATGAGTAATAATTCAGTCATGCCCTGTGCTGTCTGTTTCTGACAAGCAGTCGGTGCGCGTTCTCCCTTAGTAATACTGTGTGTACTCCTGCGAGAATGAAATATTGCTTATGTCCCAGACGTTGTATGATCGATTGAGCGAATCCATGTAGTCTTATATATTTGTATTCAATCAAGTCTTTCTACGTAGTTTCAAATCAGCAGATTTCCAACTGCAAGTTAGTGAGTGACTTCAATACAGAGGTTTAGTTTGATATGCATCCTGACCTTTTTCCACAGTCAGGTGCTCATGTTTTTATCAAAACTTTAGTTTTTGTTAATTATAACCTTATCGGTAATTACATTTGTTTTCTCTAATCAAACTACTTTAAGAAGTTTGAGATAGCCTATCTCCTCCTCCCCCCCTTTTTTTTTCAAAATCATCTTCGATTTCAAGAAACTTATTGTCGGAATTCTAACGCTATAAAAGGGCTTTGTCGAGACAACGAGCGCCGCCTATTTCTGTGAAGTCTAGCCGCTTTTAATCCACAGTTTATGTACTTTATTTATTTGTGCCATGCTCACAAGCTAGGTCAGAAATCCTGCAAAATTTAAGTACAGGTTGGTTCTTTGAGAAGGGGGGAGGGGGGGTGGGAGTGAATACATTTTTCACGAGCTCGTATTTAGAGGTACATCGCTTACGCACGTAAGTTTAAATCCTGTTGCCGCAAGTGTTAAATTCTAACATGGGTTCACATTAAAAAAAATAGTAACATTAGGTCGTGTGTACTGGATTTGACCGCCTAGTTTTCAAACTTGCTGATTTGCCACATCGCATAGGTCGTTTGTGCGCACATGAGGGGAATACGAATATATTTTATTTCTGTTACGGGCGCCATATTTATTCAGTATCACAATGTGGGATACATCACGAAATTTTATTGGAAAATTTAACAGTAAGAGATCAACTGCGAACCGATTTCTCATAGGACGTGTGCATGACATGCTACTTATTATTTTTTCTACATTGTTAACCCATCTTAAGTGGCAGAGTTCAAACGAAGTGATATAGTCCACGTGTCTATTTACGTATATTTATTCGTAGAAGCCGTAACTCACTGGTACTCGAGACTCATACGCTATTCCTAGTAAAAAAAATCAAGTGGTCATCAAATGGGTTTGGCCATAATAAGCAGATAAGGCAGTTGGATAAACTTCCGACCCCTCTTGATCCTCTCCGCTGTACATTTCTTTTCATACGAGATTCTGATGTGTTTGTTGAAGTATACTGTATACTGCAGGTTTGAAAGTTATATTATGATCTTATTTATTTCAGTAGATAGTTTAATGTCCGAGCCTTATGCTGAAGTGAAGAACGTGGCAGAATTCTTGAAATTTATGTCTTAAGACGAAATAACTTCATGAATTAGCTTCAATAAGCAGACGGTGGTATAAGTGGACCTTTCTTGGCGTCAATTGTTTTCTTGGAATGATAATCACTTAGTACATCCCATCTCTCAACTGCGAGGCAGGAATGATCGACTACATTTTATACAGAGCAGTCAGAAAAAGGACTTGCAGGACATACGAATAAGTAGTTGAAAATAGCAGTGGCCTTTTTATTTATTTATTTTGTCCGTGTATTCCACATGGTTTTTTCATGAGGACTAATTTTCAATAATACCGCATCTAAAATCTTAGCATCGAAAGGCACAACTTTTGTATGCAATAAGAGAGTGCCGCTGCCAATTTTTTTTATGAAGGGAAAGGGGTATAATGACAATTTTGTTATAACAGGTTGAGTGACTTAAAAATACACCGATGACATTGAATATAATGCCAATGATAACCAGTCACTGTTGTGTGCGATTAAATCACTGGACTGTCGCTGTTTCTCTCAAAAAACATATTTCTGAAACGTGTTCTGAATCCATGTGCTAAAACAATGTATAAAAAACCACATACATACCAGCAGGCATTTTTTTTGTAATAAAAAATTGGACAACTGTCGCGTATGGAATAAAGGAGTGCGTAATAGTTTGGTCGTGGGTATTATCATATTTTTTCCTCATACTCATAGGCGTAATTTCGGGGTGGCAGTGGCCACCCCAGAATGTCCTACCCAGTATTTAACCACCTCATTTTGAAGTAAAAATATCAATAATTTACAAAGCATTGTTAAATAAAATTTTACAAGCACGGCATTTTCTTGATTCATTATTAAGCAAGCATTATTTAGCGCAGAAAAATAACGTTTATTGGAACTTTTATTGATTAAAGTAATTAACAACCAATTTTGTAGGGTAAATACAGAATGCTAGCAATTATTTTGTGATTTTCTGTGAAAATAGTCTGGAAAAAAAAACATTTTATTGGCAGTTTTTTTCCCCCATTTCCTGTGGAAAGACCCCCGGACCCCCCTTACATATGGTGGCATTCCATACCCCCATACACCCCGGTATGCTTTGCCAACCCAATGAAAAATATGAATTTTCACCTCTGCTCATACTTGAAGAATGATTATAGAATTAAATTTTATTCACGACATTCTTTCAACCTATTTTAATATTTTCTTAAAATTGCGAATTGAAATGCCACAATGAAAGGAAAACTTTCTGTTGCGATATGCTATTACTTTTTTTTTTGTCGAGAAATATAATTTCGGAGCTCACGCAAATCTGGTTATTTGGTTCACTTCTGTGTTAGATACCCAGCTGGGGTCACTTGGTTTGAGTAGTCACATAAAATGCGATCAATATTATGCGAATGTTTTACTCTGGACGCCAATGATGAAGTCTGTCGGCCATTAAATGGGAACTATTTGAAAAGACTTGTGAAACAATTAACTTTAAATTTCGTACCATTGATAAACTTGATGGGTAGTTAATATTAAATGTAACATACTATAAAATAAAGTAATTTCATTTATACATCGTTAGTCCCATCTACGCTTCCATTGCTTACGGTACGCCCTGCGATTGGTTGGGAAAGGTTTTGCGCATGCGCAGAGAACTCAAATGCAGCGGTCGGTTTCTGTCGAGTGCTGGTGTCTAGCGAGAGGTACGGGAAACAGTGAGCAGTAACCTTCGTTATACTATAGATTGTTGGCGTAAAACATTGAAAATATGTTACTGTAGCATTGTTTGTGACAAAAGTGTGTTAGTAACAGCAGCTGTACATAATTTTCTGGTTTGCCACGTAGCCTTTTGTGCTAAATAAAATTTTAGTGGCTTGTCGGTGAGTACGTATCTGCGTCGCGATCGCGTAAGTTAGTCCGAGAAAAGAAACGACCTCTATTTTCCAAGGCATAGTGAAACTTTGGTAAGTTAGCACCAACAGTGAATTTTTTTTTTAAATTGTGCTGCAAAGTTGATCTAAAATACTTAAATGAAGCACTATAGTTTACTATTTGCAGTGGGGCGTGGTCTAAAATAATTGTTTCTTGAACACAATAAAAAGAGTAATGTTTTATATATTAATTTATTTATTTTAGTTACTAAATTACGTGTTCCTTACATTTAAATGAACTATTTGTCTTTTGTTTTTGCCTTTGACGAAGCGTTTGGAACGTTTCTTAACATCGTTGATTGTGAATGGAATATTTCTGCAAAGTAGTAGTGTTTGTACGACAGTTTTTCCGCATCATTCATTGATTCTAATGATTTTAGTTATGTTTGTCCTTTGTTGTCTGCCTCCCAGTGCGCATGACAACAGCTGTAGAGATGCTACGAACCAGTGCTATGTTGCCATATCGAGGTTGGAAAAACCGTTAGCAAATATTTAGCTTATTTATAGGCTTAGAAATACAGTGTCTTGCTTAAATTAAGTAAATTGTGTAGTTGAGTAAGAATGTTTTAATCAGAAACATACGATTGAGATATGAAATTAGAATTAGGTTATGCGTGCCTCATAGATTTGGCAACGTTCGGTTGGCGTTTCGAACTGGGACTGGACTTTCTAGAATCGTAATCATGTTTCTTCCGTAAAGCCAGTTTCACAATGACGCGGAAACGTATAAACAATAAACGTAGGCTGATCACAACCCGTCTGCCTGTTTCACAGGAATGAAACTTTAACAAATGGCAACCAAGGATATTACATTTCACGGTTACGAAGAATTATATTAAAAAAAAATCGAGATACGAGAACACAACGCTATTGGGATTAGGTTCGTTCTGAATTGGACTTCAAAATTCTGTTGCAGGTTCATTACAACAAAATAAGTAGATTACATTATATACAACTTAAGCCGGCTTGCACAGTTGTTACTGGGCAAAGTATTTCTCTATTTGATTAATCTGCAAGGTTTTTACTTAGATTTTATTTACCGGACTGCTTCCAAAGTATGGTATAGTTGGACTGAACAAAATTTTCATTTTATATAACGGAAAAAACTTAAGATGGGTTAATTGTTCCAGATCACTTATCTAAGATTATCCCTTGATCCCAATGGCATGATCCCGTATGATTGATCCTGTGGTACAGATGTTTGCTGTCAAACAATGTTATTTTCAGGTTTTTTTTTATTTGATCTGATAATACAATTTTAAATCATTTTTACATCAAAATTTTTGTTGTATTCAGGATCTTTTGATTTTCTAAGTTAAAACAGCAAGCATCATGTACCACAAGATCAATGTGTTCAGGTCATGCCATTAGGATCAAGAGATAGACTTGGATATGTGATAATTAAACTTATACAGCAAAATTATTCCATTGAAACAATTGGGGCTAGTAACATGCCACAAAAATAGGTGGAAAATAAAGGTGTTACTATGATGGAGTGGAAATATGCGATATTGTATTTTTTAGTATTTATATCATTTATCATAATTGTTTCATAATAATTGTAAATACTTACAGTAATGGATGCTGTTCATTGCTTATCAATGTTTATGGAACCCATTTTGTTTTTATAATTCTGCTGTGCTTTAGTAGATTGATTATTTGGTGCATGTTTCAGAATCGTGAACTCCATGTCCATTCCCATCATGCCCCCTAATGGAAACAGTGGTAACATCCTGGGGAACTCGAACGGCTCGCTGGGCGACGACAGGACTCCCTACAAACCGAACCAGGTCACCAGCTCCCTGCACACGGACAGGGCGAGCAGCGAGAGGCAGGAGGCAGAGAATGCCCCCGTGGTGGTGAACGGCCAGGACGGCAGTCAGCTGCCGTCGGCCCTGCCCAACGGCCACGCGCAGACGTCCGCGAGCAACGGCGGCCCGGCGTACCCCAGGCGGAGCCTCGCCATCATGAAGCGCGAGGAGGAGCGCTTGAAGACGTTCAGGCGCTGGCACGTTCCCTTCATGGACCCCAAGAAGCTGGCGGAGGCGGGGTTCTACTACACGAACAGGGAGGACATGGTGAGGTGCGCGTTCTGCGGGATCGAGCTGGGGTGCTGGGAGGAGGGGGACGACGTGCAGGCGGACCACCAGCGCTGGTCCCCGCTGTGCCCCTTCCTGCGCCAGCTGCCGGTGGGCAACATGCCGCTGGCCGGTCCGCCCCAGGAGGAGGACCCGTCGGGCTACGACACCTGCGGCCTGTACGGCATCCAGGTCCGGCCCTTCTCCGTCCCTGAGCGAGGTATGCCCGCCTGTTTACACCAACACTAACTGATAGTTTTTTTATTCAAGATCTGTTTAAGTACGAGGGTCATTCAATAAGTAACGAGAAAAATCTATGTATGTAGCTCCAAAACGGCTTGTTTAATAAATGTAAAATTTTCGAAAGCAATGACTTTGTAAACATAACATATAAAACGGTCAGTTCAAGATGTCGAGTCTGATCGAGAATTGCACCCCGGAAGAACAACTTGCTGTGATTTTATTATTAGTCACGGAAGGTGTTGAAGGTAGTGATATCCATGCAAGGATGTTAAAAGTGTGTGGGAACGATTGTCTAAACCATTCTGACATTTACAAGTGGGTAGGACAATTTAAAAGTGGCCGCAAAAGTATCTGTAATGAGCAGTGATAAGGCTGACCAGTCGAGGATGCCATTTCCTCCTTTGAATCTCACATTGATGTGATAATCTGAGACAACAGAAGAATCACTGTTGAAATTATAGCTGCAAAAGTGTCTGAACAGTTCATAACATTAAAAATAAACTGCAATACAAGAAAATCTAATCGAGATGGGTACTGGGACAGCCACAAAAACGAGGCTTCAAATCAGTAAACAGTTGAAAGCTTGATGTTCCACTGAGAAAGAAGTTTTTATTTGAAAGGATTGTAACGGGCGATGAGACATGGATTCACTATTACGAGCCTGAGTCAGACAAAGCCTTGAGTGGAAGCACACAAGTTCACCAATGCGGAAAAAAATCAAAGACCTAGTAAAGTGATGCTTGCTTATAACTGGGACTCACGAGGCCCTATTTTATGCGATTCTCTTGAAGATCAAAAAAAAAATCAAGAGTCAATATTATGCTGATATGATGGAAAACAAAGGCCTGAAAATCTCCGTAAACATCAGGAAATTTTGAAAAAAAAATGGTGTGATTTTGCTTCACGACAAAGGCACGGCCGCATACAGCAGAGATAATGCAAGATTTCATTCACAAACTGGGCTGGGAGATTTTTTCACACCCTCCTTACATTCCAGATTTTGCCCCCTCAGACTTTCTTGTGTTTCGTCCCCGTAAGAAAGCTCTATGCGGCCAAAAATTTGGCTCAAAATGGTCTAAGATTCAGGTACAAATGTGGTTTCGAAAGCAGCCAAAAGAATTTTATTCCAGGGGCAAATGCAACTTAGGGGAATGATGGGACAATGGTGTGTTTGGGGGGGGGGGGGGGGAGTTTGTTGAAAAATAGGTAAATTTTTATGGTAAATATTTACTTGGGCGGTATTTCCGAAGAAAAAAAAATGTTAAAAATCCGAAAATACCTTTATTTAATGCTCTTCAACTTCCTCTTTTCATTAAAAGTGGCGGAGATTAGAAATTCCAAATACTTTAGGGAGATATAGAATTTTTAAATTTCTTCATATGTAGTTGAGCGGTATTTGCAAAAAAAAAATGTTAAAAATCCGAAAATTCCTTTATTACATGCTCTTCAACTTCTTTTCATTAAAAGCGGCGGAGATTAGAAATTCTAAATACTTTAGGAGATATCGAATTTTTAAATTTCAGCACAAAACCAGCGCATTCCTGTAGCGTGCGTGCACCATTGTTTCTGGTTTACGTACGAGTATCTATTTTTTTATTGGATAATGATGTCACGTGATTGTTCGTGATAGGCCAGAATTCAAATGAACTAATACGTGATTATTTAGTTCAATTATTGTTTAAAACGGTGTTTAATTACTGCCTCCAACTTGGTGAGTTTTTAACGTTTCTAATTTTAAAGTCTTATTTGTTATTTTGATATTGTTGCGCAAGTAATAAGTAACAAAAAAATTTACGTGAGTTGTTACTGTACATCCTTTGTTACGGGTTTGTTAGGTAAGGTCAGTTACATTATAAATAATTTAAAACTAAAGAATAATTAAAATTAATTCACATTATTTTTAATATCACCTTAGTTTGAAAGTATTAATAATGTAACTGACCTGACCTAATCAACCATTTTATTAATTACGCATTCACAATTCACGTATTCACGAACACACGGCAAAATAACAAAAATGGCGCCGCTCGAATGGTTCCACAGGTCTTGTATTGCAAAATTAAAAAATTCGATATCTCCTAAAGTATTTGGAATTTCTTATCTCCGCCGCTTTTAATGAAAAGAGGAAGTTGAAGAGCATATAATAAAGGTATTTTCGGATTTTTAACATTTTTTTTCGGAAATACCGCCCAAGTAAATATTTACCATTTTTATTTTGATTAAATAAACAGTTTTTGAGCGACATTGATTTTTCTCGTTACTTATTGAACGACTCTCATAATTGAAGTCTTTCACTAATATGTATTTTTTTTATTATACCTAATTGATATCTGCTTTAGTATATTTGAAGTATTTCAATATTTACGACGGTCTCTTATTTTTTTTTTGCAAGTGGGATAGACATTAGTTGAAAGTTTTAATCTTGAATACAGTGTCAGCCGCATGATATCTCTTAGAATTTTAAATTCTCTAAATCTGCAAAAAAACAATAGCTATGGTCAGAAATAAAATAATTTTGATTATGAAAGGAATAGGTGTTAATTATAAAAGAATAAGCACATATTTAAAGAGCTGAAATTTAGTTATGTGTGTTAATTTGGTTGAAATAGCAACTATTTAATTTAAAAATAACAGGAAAATTTTGTATTTTGTAAGGGAAATCTGTGAATGTCTTGGACATTTGCAATGACAGCAGTGTCATCTTTTTCCTTGTCAGTAGTTTCAAATGACGTGGCTGTTGACAAGATATTCAACCCTTTTAGTTATTAAGTTGATTTGGTTATCCCCAGTTCGTATTGTTGGTTTCATCCGGAGGAGTGAATGGCGCGGTGTGGGTTGTTCCAGCGAAAGTGAACAGCATCCTGGCGGAGCTGTCCTTGGAGAAGCTGGGTGTCACCAGGAGCCACGGGCCGGCGTTCCCGAGCTACTGCACGTACGAGGCGCGGCTCGCGTCCTTCGAGAACTGGCCCGTCTCGTTGAAGCAGCGGCCGGACAAGCTCAGCGAAGCCGGCTTCTACTACACAGGTTCGTGCGCTGTGTCCTCGTGTATGTAGGCTATGTTGCCAGTTTTGTCACTTCAGTTTGGTTGAAGAACAGTATTGTAGTATTCAGATGATTGCATTATTAAATTCACAGAAATATGTAATTGTATCCCCACAAAATATTTGTTTCATAGATCTGTAAAATGAGTACTGTATATGAATGAATTATTGATTTAGTTCACTATGTATGTCGTCGGCTTACTTCTAAAACCTCGTAAGTCCAGATTTTCCCAGTTGTATATCCCGGATGTGTTTGGTGTATTTTTTAATTTTTTCATAGTGCATATGCTGATAAAACCTCATAAGTCAAATATACTTAGTCTCTTTTCTATTCACAAATAATAAAACCTCGTATCTTTGTCAGTCGAAACCATGCTCCAAAAGCTCATAAGATCTCCTGTAAAATTGACTGAAATGGAGTTACGAGGTTTTAGAAGCAAGCCGACGATGTGCAACAAAAATGGCAAACAGTGATGCGTGTGCTGGAGGGAGAGTGACGGAAGGCGGGATGTGGGATGTGCAGGCAAGGGGGACCAGACGGTGTGCTTCCACTGCGGCGGCGGCCTCAAGGACTGGGAGGAGAACGACGACCCGTGGCGGGAGCACGCCCTGTGGTTCTCCAAGTGCTACTTCGTGCTGCAGGTGAAGGGGCGGGAGTTTGTGGCCGAGGTGTGCAGCAAGAAGGAGCCCCTTCTCACCACGCAGGTGAGACGCTTCGTCACTGTCGGCAGTTGCGACGGTGCAAACTTTCCTGTGAATTTTTCACTGACCCGTACACTTAAAACAACCGATTTCTTTGAGGCCGTCTGTAACCAAAAATTCCATGTTGGTTAACAGACGGCTGGTGTTAGAGGTGGGTTGTTACAGCAAATTTCGGTATCTGTATCAGGGTTGTTAGACGTACCATTTTCATGGTACTTGTACCATAATTGGACCTAGTGTACCATATACCACAGCAAGATCGTCATGGTACGCAAATGAAAAAAACTGAGATTTTAGAAACGAACTAGCATGATGTAGGCCGAGCACTCACAGAATGAAGCACGAAACAGTGTGACATGTTTGTCAAGTGCAGTAGGACCCCCTTGAACACAAGCAGACCTCTAGATGGAGATGGCGTGTGTGCAGCTGTGTTGACGGCGGGCGTGAAGTGTGGTTGGTTGCGTTGCAGGAGTTCCGGGAGCTGAGGAAGGCACAGACGCAGCAGCAGTCTGCGTCCACGGCGAGCGAGGTCGCCTCCCCCGCCCCCTCGCCCTCCACCAGGTACAGTACGCAGCTGCCGTGTCTTATCAGGGGCGGTTGAATATTTTCCAATCAAATAGTAACATTTTTGAATCAAAAGTGAACATTTCCAAGTCGAATAAATATCATATTTTGCTTTGGTGTATTACCATACATATAAAAGTAGTAAAGAAGTGTTTTAGCGTCCACAGATGAAGTTTCCGGGTAGTAAGGCTAGATTTGTACGTGGTTCAGTTAGCATTTTATCACCTAGTAACGAAGACGTACAAATTTTTGTCACAAAGATGTCATGAAAAATGGAAGACTTTATTTATTTTTGTTCATTTGGTCACCAAATAGGAAAGAAGGAAAAAAATTGTGTGAAAACTGAAAATTAACTTCATTGTAACCTCAAACAGTGGTGACTGATGAAACTCTGTGATTAACTATGAAAGTCAAAAAAATTCAGAAAAGGTAATAATTGAATTAAATGGATTTTATGTGTTAATATTTATTTATTTATGAAACATCTATTGTAATACCATCATTAAACCTAGAGGAGAAACTACCGTAACATCACAAGCTCAGCTCAGTTTTTGAGAAATTGAAACTATTACGTCTGGACTTAGAGGAATTACAGTAGAACCCTGTTATAACGAATCTGAAGGGAGTAGTTTATATGTTCACTATAGAGGGGAAACTTTATATCTGGGAAAACTTTCATATTGGCAATACATACTCAAAAGCAAAATCTTAATTACACATAGGCCTAAGCCAAGAAAAGAACGAATGAAAATACTCAAAGCAACAGTTTTATGAGCAAATGCAGATATTATTTTTAATGAACTACACTTTCTATTACCTAATGGTTCTTGGAAATCGGCGTATTATCCTTTTTTCGGACATTTAATTCTCTGTGACGTTATCGCAGCTTGAGAAAGAAGATTGTTCAGCTTGTTTAATATTGTACTTAATGTGGATGTTGCAATTCCCAGTTCCTTTGCTATTAACACGTGCGGGACAGTGGGGTTGGAGTTTCCCTTTTCAATAATGTCCAGTTTATCTCGCACAGATAATGCCTTACGTTTTTTACCGCGTTTTTCACCTTTTTTTATGTACGTATTTCTTATTGAAGCACATTTGCAGCTTAATAACACGTAATTCTTTTTACCGTCAAAAGTAAATAAACGAAAAATAACGAGTCTGATGCATCAAAGATTACTACGTATCATTTAGTATCGCAGTTGCTAAAGCTGGAACGAAATTTTCTCACTTTCTATGGAAAAATTTTGTCCACAGAGTTCTATCTAGTGGTAGTCTTACGAACCTTACCCGATCAAAATGTCCGAAACGTGAACGATAAAAATGAGACGTAAAAATATTGAATTTGCTGCTATAATGTAAATATGTATTTGTGTGGCGGTAATTTATTTATAATGTTGATAACATAATAAATGTACATGCGTTCGCCCATTCTTTAACTATGCAGGGAAAACTATTTTTTATTTTCACCAAACTGATCACCATTTTTGGCTACACGTAGCCTACCGAGGCCACTCGAATACGGCTTGTTTATAATATGAACAGTGGACAATCGAGTAGCGTATTGCGGAGAAAAATTTTAATGTGATCCAGAATAGACGTTTTGTGAAAAAACTTTTAATTATATGAAAATATTTGAGATAAATGTGCATTATGTCGGCAAAATTTGTTCGTGGTACACGGGAAAACGTATCAACATTGACAAAAGTTGTGCGCTATATCCAATAAATTAATACATAACCTCAAATCATTTTGCCGGGACTGAGACGGAAATTCACAATAAACGGGAATTCATTATAGGCGGGTTCACTATAAACGGGTTCTACTGTAATTCTAAATTTGGCTCGGCTCAAAAATTTGCAGACTTGTCTGTGTGCTTAATGTAGTGTGTAGGTTGGTGTGCCTGTAACGCAAGGCGTGTGATGTCTGCGTCGCTCACCGAGGAGACCTCCGGAGTGTGGTGTGTAGGTTGGTGTGCCTGTAATGTTTGTTGCGTGTTGTCGGTGTCGCTCACGAAGGGGTTGCTTGCAGCGAGGGGACCCCCCAGGAGGCCACGCCCCAGGAGGCCAGGAAAGCGGCGTCGGACGCGCTGCTGTGCAAGATCTGCTTCACGGAGGAGATGGGCGTGGTGTTCCTCCCCTGCGGCCACGTGGTGGCGTGCCTGAAGTGCGCGGCGGCGCTGTCCACCTGCGTGCTGTGCCGCAAGCCCGTCAGCGCCACGGTGCGAGCCTTCCTGTCCTGAGTGTGCGTGCGCCGCGCCCCCCACGGCCCCGAGGCCTCCGGCGACCATGTACGACTGTGAATTACCAGCGCGCTCTCGGCTCGACCGACATGACTTGGTTCAGCCCTCCTTCCCACTCCTGCACTTCTGCCCGATGGCAGATGTGTCTTCAAAATAATCGTCGCCTGAGAATGGGAGTGTTCTATGTCCATTGAAGTCGGAACTGAGATATAAGTATTTGAAAGTTCAAACAACTATGAATATCATGACATAGAACAAAATAATATTGGTCTTAAATTAAGAACAAAAATTTTTATGTGCGTAGACGTGTGTGGATATAGTACAAATGAATACTAATATTAATTTCGTGTCCATAGCATAAAAAACCTAAAAAGTGGACATAGAACACTCCAATACTCAGGCGATGATATATTAAAATTGATCTGAATTATGTTAGTGGTTGGCAGGTTTATGCTGCTCGCCCTGTAAAAGACTTCATCCATTTGATTTCAAAATAGATGGTATTATCTGTTCAGTTTACGACCAAATGTGTTTTATTTACAAAATCTTCGTTTTTGGCTTTGGTGGTTTTGATGATGACAGTTTGTCATCCATCTGGTAATTTCTCGTACATGGTTGTTGAAAGTCTCCACCTGCAAGTGGATTGCAGTGGTTATGAGTATGTTTTTGTCATCTTTTGGTTGGCAGACATACGATCATACAAGATGATGAATTTTTAAAAAGTGAAATTGCCATTTGTTTGGCAGGATGATCAAATGTGATCACACCTTGAATATTCTTCATACATGTATAATTTGCCTAATATGTAATATATATATTTTATGTTTTCACATTAGGCTCAGCAGTTATTTGGTTCTTCATCATATTGTGTAAATTTTTAAAACGAGATGCAAATGTTTCTTTAGTTTTCGAAGTAGGACTAACTTTTTTTAGGGTAGCTAACGGTTGTACATAGCACTAACAACGTGATACCACCGAGGGGCGTGTTTGCCGGCGATGCTTGTTCTGTAGTGACCGTGTTTGTAGGCATAGCTGTCTCATCAGTTCATGTTCGTGTGAATGGTTGGAACATGAAGATTCAAATTGCTGGAAACTCTTTATTTCAACTGATTATTCATGTGTGATACTCACAACAAAACTGGTTTAACCTACTATGTAGATATAGAGTATACTGTGGTCTTTAAATGAAATATTTAAGATTGAGCCTTATTGGTCATTCATGTTTTCTTTTTGTGGTTTTTTTAATTTAATTTCATTCCAGTCCGGCTCTATGTATATTTGTATTTTGTTCTGTGTCAATCTGAAGTTTTTAGATAATCATTTGTTTGGGATGCACACCGTTTCATTTACCATTCACCATTTTGCGAGTTGTTTGATTTGTGAGAGAGTAGATGTTTTTGTCAGTTCTCTAGTCAAATAATATTTTTTTCTAGAGATTAAGTTAAGTTAATGTAACGTGTACCCACATAGATAAAAGGTGTTTTGGTCTTAAAAAAAAAAAGGTTTCCTCAGATGTTCCTTATTTGTGTTTGGTTGAAACATTTGAAATGGTCTGAATGAGTGGTTTTTAAAAAAAATAATCCTTGTTGTTCTGATATGAATCATTAACGCTGACCAGTAACGCACCATTTTATTTGTGAAATCCTGCCCAGTGATCTGGACGTTGTGATCTTGGGCACTGAAGAGTCTTGTGAGTTTAGGAGAGAGCTTGCAGCTGCAAGGAACACACTTGGTCCTGTGCTTTCCACATGTCTGACTGGTGTTTGTGAAGGAAACCAGTGCAAGTGGTTCAGTACGGTCAGCTGCTGTCAGTCATGCAGGTCTTGTGAAATGCCGCGCAGCACGATACTGATGTATAGCACCCAAACATTACGGCTTCCCGAGCATATCTGTGCACGTGTAACTAAATAAATGCATTTATCACAGAAGATATTTGGCATTATTTTGTAGCTTGTACTGTGTTTTATTGAATACACGGGTTACGGTCGTAAGTCCAGTCCGATTTCCTTACAATCAACAAGTTTGTAGTGTACTCATGTTTGTGTAATTAGTTTTAATCATAAATACTCTCACCATAATGCAAATGTGTTATGAACATAGCATATGTGGTAAAATTAATTTTGGTGACAATATCACCTTGATTTTGGTTTGCTGAAATTTTATTATTAAAAAATTCTCTGAATTTATTTTAAAATATTGACATTGAATTGATTATTGGCAATTATCAAAGAGGTGGAAAATCGCCAAATTAATGCTATTGGCAAGTTTATTGGTGATGCAATACTGTATAATATAATCCTGTTATAGTGTTCAGCCTATAAGGTTTTCCCACTTATAACATTGAGTCCTGACATGTTCCCCATTAAAACAATATACATATTTATTTATATCCTATATATAATGTTTCACACTGCATTTCCTGCTTAAAATGTTTGCTTTATAAAATGTAATAAATGCAAACAAAAAATGTTGTTAAAAACCGAACACTTATCCCTTGTGTGAAGTTTAACAAGTTATACTGTTTACTCACACTACTTACGTTTTTGTTTACAATCACTGTTCCATAGAAGTAGATTATTCAGATGTAATTGCATGCGAAAAGAAAATGGAAGTGTGCTAGTACGCTAGCGCTACTTGTTAGCGCTGTCTATTGCTGTGTGTTGATGCATCGAAGGAATGGGTCTGATTGCGGCCTTGTCTTGGAAAAAAAATAAACATCCTACCATTCCTTGCCAATCTAGAGTTTTGAGAGGTATTTACAGTATAACTCGCTTGAGATGTTCTCGCATAACACGTTTTCCCGTTTATATAAAGTTCAAAAAATTATACCCTTGATCACTTCCATATATCCCTATGTTAAATTCTCTTTCATAAAGTTTGTGTTTATATATGCTTCCCGCATATAACTTTCAGCGTTTGTGGGGAAAAAAAATAATGTTTTATCTTTAAGCTTTTGAACAATTTTGAAGGTTAATTTTAAAAATTTACATACTATTTCCAAACGTTTAATACCGTATTGGTCCGAATATGTGGCCACCATTTTTACATAAATGAGAGATGTGAAAATTGGAAGTCACCTTATTTTCCAAGAGGTCAGCACCAGAAACATTAAAGTTGAAAATTAAAATATTTGTTCTTGATTAAAAATGTAAAGGTTGAAGCATCTCAAAATGGCAACCTTTTATTACACAATACATATTTGTACTTTGTGTACAATCGCGTGTTAACATTTACGGGAATTTAATTTCAGATTTTTAACGGAAATATTTGTACTAACATATCACAGCTATTTCAAGATTAATTGTTTACGTTTACAAACTGAAAATGTTAAGAACATTTCGGATGTAATGTTTGGAAATTCACGGCTGCCAAGTTACAACTGTCTTTCCACAATATTTCTTTGTTGTAAAACGAACACGCACGAAGATGCCATATTTATAGGAATTTGGTACGTTGCTTCAAAAGCTATTTTAATATTTTCACAGTAATCCACTATTTATGTAAAAACCTTTCAAACATAATTATCATAGATTATTCTTTAAAATTCATAGGACAGAGACTCTGTCAGAGAGTAATATGGACAAATATTTGCGGTCACGTCACCGAAGTTATTCATGGCCGTATGCTTCACCATGGCAGCTAGCCACTTGTTTTGTTCCGGCAAGCTGCATTCTTTGTTTACTTTGTTACGTTTAACACACTACTTAATAGTGTAGCTTAATACGTAGCTTAAGTGAAACTGAAAGTTAAATACGGTATACATAAATGCAAAAAGGGTTTATGAACACAAAATTATGTCCAATGAATTTTCACTTTAATTTCTACCAAAATTATTTTTACATTTGTTTGGCATCCTGAAACTGCAGGTCGCCTTATATTCGAGCCAATACGGTAGTTAATTTGAACAGAACAAGACTGTCGAAAAAACTGCGCCGCACGCCACACGCTGTTACTTGTGTGTATTTCGACGAATCTCATGCCTGCGTTTGTTTGGAGTGAGGCTGTTCCACCTGCAGACCATTTTCCCCATTCGTGGCTTAACTGACGAATGAGAAACGCCAACAATCTTTGAAACCTGTGCCGCACGACCAATCACCTGCTTGTAAACTCAGGGACTAGAGGCTGTTCCATCAGTACACCAATTTTCCAATTCAAGTCAAGTCGAAAACAAAGTAAACCATATACCGCCAGCTATTACTTTCTTTGAATTATTTGCGTATATTTTGTAAAACAAATGTTAGTTATTGGCTCTTTTTTTTGCTACTGTTTTGATAATACTAATTTTAATGTGCTTATTAAATTAAATACAGTTTTAATAATTCAATTTACTGATAAAAAATATGTAATTAGTTATTCAGTTATTCCAGCATGCCAATGATAGTGTATTTTTGTGTGAATACAGTACATGTAATTTGAGTAAAATCAATTTTTACGTTGGAAATTACTTTGCCCTGTTAAAAGAAGTTTTAAGCATCCAGTCCCTTGAAAAACTTCTTAACAGGGCTTTACTGTATGTAGTTCTACAACATTTTAGTTGGCCAATCCAGTGATGGCACAAAAAATTAAAGTTTGTTTGATTACTAAATGATTTGAATACCAAAAACACATTTTATGTGGTAAAGGAGTTCAGCATCATTAATTCCATTATCACGAATCTCGAGACAATTTTACAAATGTGGGAGAGTGTCCGTTAAGACGAAGTCTGAAGCACAATGCAGTGAAAGTATAAATGTACCCATAAGTGGTTTTAACATTAAATTTGGTTTCATAGCTTCATGAGTCCATTGTTAAAAGGTTCAAACAAATGATTATTCCTTGTGGTTTTTTCCTCTTGTAAAACAAGGTTGTACTGTAATATTAACCAAGAAATGTGTGAAAGTAATTTTTTCACTTTTTTTTTTTAAATTTGAAGTCTATGATTCACACCAGTATACTTTGAAGGTGCCATTTTTTCTTCTTCTTTGTCTTAAATCAAAATGTGAGGGATACATTTTTTTTCCCACTAGTTATAAATGTTCTGTGTGTACCTTGTGTCACACGACACACATCTAATCGATAGTCCAATTCTGCCCATACCCGACCCAGAATATCGGGAGTGATGGTAAGAGCAGCTGCTACGATGCGGTGTCTCAATTCGTCAAGGTTCTGTGGTAGAGGTGGAACATAAACACTATCCTTGATGTATCCCCCACAAGAAAAAATCGCAAGGTGTCAAGTCCGGTGATCGTGGTGGCCACGGGAGTAGCACTTGGTCAGCGGCCACCCCATGGCCCCTCCAGTGATGTGGCAACATCTCATTCAGATAATCTCGTACCACATTGTGGTAATGAGGTGGAACACCATCTTGTTGGAAGATGAAGTCCCTGCTATCAGCTTCAAGTTGTGGCATAAGCCACAATTGCAGCATGTCGAGGTAGGTGATACCAGTGACAGTTCTCTCAGCGAAGAAGAAGGGGCCATAAACTGTCTTGTTTGACATGGCACAGAACACGTTAACTTTTAGCGAATCTCGGACATGTTCGAGAGTTGCATGTGGATTCTGTCCTCCATATGCGTGTGTTGTCGGTTGACTCTTCCTGAGAGATGAAAAGTGGCTTCGTCACTGAAGATTGATTTGCTTGCAAAGTCATCATCTTCAGGACGGTTCTGCATGGCAATGCAGAACTGCAGTCGAAGCAATTTGTCATCGTGGCTGATGGCTTGCACAAGCTGCAATTTGTACGGCTTCACTCTTAATCGCTTACGAAGAATTTTCCACACTGTTGGCTGAGGGATGTTTAATTCTGCACTAGCCCGATAAGTTGACTTCTTGGTACTCCGCACCATCACGTACCGTACACAATCCACTGTCTGTTGTGACACGCCTGGCCGACCCGACCGTTTTGCATCGCAAGAACAGCCGTCTTCCTCGAATTTCTTGTACCACTTCATTATGCTATTGTAAACTGGTGGTGTTTTGTTAAACTTGCCACGGAATGCTCTTTGGACACTCACTACCGATTCGCTACGGGTGTATTCAAGCACAAAAATGAAAATGGTCAAGAATGCAGTCATGTCATGTTATGTTTTACTGTCTGCATTTTGAAGTGCATTTCGTTGATGAAAAGGGAGAAGGAGTGTGCCAGGCTAGTATGCACACTATTCACAATTGCTGCTTGGCATTAGGCTGTCGAATGCTACTAGCCTTGGCGAGGCTTAGTGTGCCTGGGTAACATGGCTCGCATCGACAAATTACAGAACACTTAAGACAAAAAAAAGCACTCTATGTTACATTGTACACCATCATAATCGCTTTCACATCAGGGAAAATTGTTGCTTGGAGGCAGGCAACACCCGACTGTTTCTTAACTCGTGATTCAACCTGGCTTCGCGAGCTGTGAATCTACATTAGTTCAAGTACGCCGGCAGGTGTATGTGCGAATGAGTTACATAAAACATTTTGCTGGAGTCCGCCAGTTCCGTAAGTGAGTTGCGGTTGTATTTTACCACCCGCAACGATTGTTAGATTACCCGACTTTGAGGAATACTCTCCCTGAATATTGTCCAAACTCTAGACATGCCCACTCCCTCATCGACCCAAATGGAAAGAGAAGTAACACGGATTTTTAGGTTATTTAAGATAGTGGGGGCAGCAAGCCAGCCGACTATAAAGAGGCATGGACTGGACAAAGACAAGCAGAGAGAGGGAAATTCTTCAATATCGTCACCCTGGTTTTGCCTTGCCAGCCACTGCTTCGTCAGTCTGCCCGACCAGCCACCGAATTACGAAACAGAATTTGCCTCACAAACTGGTAATGTAGACTAACTATTTCTGACTCAGCACGATCTACGCTGTGGGACTGTTACTGTCGTAGAGGTGACAATTCAGTAAAGAAGTTAGTATACACAGTCAAGGAACTCGTGCAGCGAGTTGGGACTCTCCGAGCAAGTAGTTACTAGAAACTCGCTCTGAAGAATTAGAACCTTTAGTTTGTTGGAAATAAGACCTGAGGTCATAAAGCACTCGTCGACGATAGTCATTATTTTACTTTTCGATCCATCAATTTAATGTAAAATGTACAGGCTAAACATCATTCAGATCTCTTGAATAAAATCTGATGTGCGAACATGCTTTGCTGAGGGCATAAATGTAGCTTCTCTCAAAATAAATAATAAGTTTGACTCAATTTGGAAACTGTCAGTTACTGGTTGCCACTACTTCGTTTATTGTTAAGGGATTCTGTTACATTTAATTCGGCCTGCCCAGGCTACAGTACTAATTATTTAAGGCCTAGGGTAGTAATGAGGTTTAAGGGCGCTCACAACACATGGTAGCCGCACTGGGCTTTTACTCACATCCTACGATAGGCACTTCTTTTATGGGTCTAACTGGACTGAACCTTAATTAACCTTAGTAAACATTCAATTATTAATACCTACGCTCTTTGATCCATACCTAAATGATTAGCACTTTTCATATTTGATTAGTTAGTTGGCAAAGTCACGCTCTTGACTCATGCAGAATGGCCGAGAAGTGCTTTCTGCCAGTGGGAACTGGTACTGGCTAGGTGGTGAGCAGGTTTTTAATACTATAGGAGTCACCCACGTTTTCGTGGCCGAAACCCGTGATGAGCACATCAAGTGACAATACTATCGCCCCGGATTACAGCCTGATTTAGACTGCCAGAGGAATGGCGCCAATGGAGGGGGAAACAGTGCCTCATCGTGCCAAACCCACAAAATAAACTGAATATTTATGTGTTTACCTTACAAACTAAACAAATAGCAATTCTTTTGATTAAATTATTTGACTAAAAAAGAAACAGCGGAAGGGTTAAAAAAAATCTGTAATTTTAATAAATAATTAGTTAAAAAAAATATAAATCAAAATGGAGACTGTCCATTTCTACTCTATTTATTTTTATGGACTAATATGCCATTACGAAACACACTTGGCAATAATATTAATTTTAAATTTGGAAATTGGAGAATGAACGACAAACAACACATGGCACCAATTGTTAATTTTATGTTTGACACTTCTTGTTTTGGAATAATTCTTGTCTATTAGAGGGTGCTCTCCGTCAGTGGAAATAGTATTGGCCGGGTGAGCCCTGGATTCAATGTCACAGGAGGTATTTAATTTCAAAGCAATATATTTTTTATAAATGCAATAATTTGTTTCGATTATGAATACACTGTTTTAATGCAGATGCATGTAGAGTAAATTAATTTCTCTACGGCAACCTTTTTCAAACTACGAGAGCCTATCTGTACTGATTTCGCGCATTATAATAAAAGAATTTGAATTTCGCTGCGGGCTGAGCCAGTATGTACACTGCAGTTGGGTTCTCCAACGTATGGCATGTGAAAAGGCCTCCTGATTCGTATAGTATCCTTCTACAACATTTGGAAAAAAACTCCGTAGCGTAGTCGGATGCACACTGGCTTATGGTGTGAGGGGTTCTGTGTTCGAGTCCCAGGTAAGGCATGGGTGTTAATGTACATACGGCAATTTTATTATTGATATGTTAATAAAAAGCTTCGAACTAAACAGAAAATGACCCTATGGCTGTAGGCCACCAAAATTATTAATAATAAAAAAAATATTTGGTCGATTATACTCACATGAATTGTCTAGCTCATAGAGTAAATAAAGTACTAGGCCGCTGGGTGTAGAACGGTTGTGGGGACGATTTGAATGTTGGAAGACTTCTATTTCATCAAACAGAACTGTGACACTGTAAAGATTAAAAATATATAATTTACTGAAAAGAAAGAGTGTTTATTTATGTTTCATTGTGTTTTATTTTTATTTAACAATTTTAAAGTTCTTTTTAAATAAATTAAAATTAAAGCTGTTGATGCGCTAATTTTAAGGTTATATTTTGTGTTGAAATTTTTAACAATGTTAAAACTTAACTTTCGATTTATTACTGGGTATCTGCCCGGTGGCAAGAAAGTTTCACCTCTTGCAAACTTGTATTAATCTTCTTATAAACTCATTCTCTACGTACGCCCGTAACCACCTTTTATTCTTGTTTCAGGCTACTATTACAGTCAAGATACAATCCTTCCCTCTAGGATATTTTCTAAAAAAAATAGGTCTATTTTGGCCAGAGTAACTGTTCATTAGCACCGAATAAGCTCAATCGTTGGTGTCTTAGATTTTTTTTTTTTTTACCTTTATATGTATGTGCTACTCTGCTTCTGTGGAGGTTTACCTTTCTAACTGCTGAGTTTGGGTAATAATCTGGGGGCGGAGCGTTTTTGAAAAAAAAAATGTAGTAAAAACCTGGACTTTTTTTACTTAACTATTTTCTAATAATTCTGTTAAATGACTGTGATATTTCAAGTAGTTCATTGGATTTATGATTGGTTATATTGTTCGGTTAGGTATGCTAACCTACGTCAGAAACCTTTTGTAACTTTAACTAATGAACTTTTTATATTGACTATGGCATGGAGACCGCTTTAAGCTTTCTCTGTAGGTCCTTCACACTTCTTAACACCTTCTCCTCGAGCCCATTCCACTCCTGCTTCCTGCCGTGTTCTCACCAGGAACAAGCTCCTCTTTCTTTCTGTTCCCCTCTGTTCCCTCTATCCACGCATGGTCTCTCTCTCCTGTACCCTCGTCTGCACAACCTATTTGCCATTTTTTCCCTTCACCCCCCACCTTTGATCACTTCGTGAAACCGTACAAGCCTTTCCACCTTCCTCCTTCGTGACGTGTCCCAGCCCAGTTCCTTGATCACCTCCGACGGCTGTGCATCTCCCCCTCTTGCCCTTTCCTTCTCCTCCACACACCCTTGGCCCATCTCGCTGCACCTCCGTCGCCAGGCATGGGCACATCCCCGCTGCCGCATGCTCCAACATCGGCGTGATTAGTGTGGATTACCTTCCCCTTCCTGTACCCCACATATCCTGTCGAGCAGACTCAGTGGCTTCTTGCTCTTCTCGAACACTTTCTGGAACTGATTCCCCCCATCCCAGGTTCTGTATGATTACTGTAAACAAGTGTTAACCGTTTGTTAGGTTAGGTTAGGTCAAATACAGTAATTATTTATTACATATTTAACATGTTTAATTAATGTAGCTAACATAGAATTAATTTGAATTCACGCCTGGAGCTTTTGGCACAAGATTTAGCAGTAAGCAGCAGTAATGCTCCTCCTGAATTGTACCACATTCCTTAACACATTCTGGTCATCTAATCTATCCATTTCTTTATCATTATTTTATGATCAGCAAGTTGTTCCAACTTTTCCATTCCTCTTCTTTCTCTAAAAGCCTACAAACCTTTTTTATTTGCACTAGGTGATCAGCAAAACCCTTCAGAATCACATATCAATGATATCAATCACCAATATTTCAAAATAAGATAAAAAACTCACAGTGCAACAAGTTATATCTGCTTGCAACATCCACATTTCAAATGGCATGCGAACATCTGGTTCCAAGTGGCATTAAATGACGAAAATCATATCCTTCCATAAACATGCTACAGGAAAGTACTTAATTCTGCCTTAGGTAATGAAATACTACAATATTTACAGAATGATTAGAAAAAATGTCTGGAAGTAAAAGAAATTAAAGTATTTTCAGATTTTTGTTCTCTTTTTTTCGAGTGTGCCCTTGTATAAGATAATTACACAAGTTGGTTGTTTAATTAATTATATAAATAAAAAATAAAATGCTGCAGGTAGACTGATGTATACTCTTCTTTTGCTCCGGGAAGCAGATTTGCACAGGAAAATTATCTCAAAACATATTTTAAAATATTGTATATTTGTTATTTAAATATGTGCTCTAACTTTCACACAAATTGTTTATTGAGTTTAGGACAGATTAAACATTTCGTAAGCTCTTACTGGTTATTATCAATACATTCTGTCCGTCACACCTCAGTTGGTATGAGAGAAACCTGTTTGAGTATCCATATGCCAGCTGATAGTTTGTGTATTCAGTGACTTGATGACTGCTTGCCTATACGATTCTGAACGTGCATTTGCATGCCTGTCGGTGTCTTTGAGTATTTTTGTCCTGATCCTTGTGCTTACAGTCAGTGACAAAATGTTTCAACGTCCGAAACCAGGCGAGGATGAAAATGATATTTTGAAACAGCAGGAAGAATTTTTACAAGCAAAGGGTGTTAATCCGTCGGCTTCCGTCATCAACAAACGGAAATCAGAGCCAGACAAAGCAACAGTTGGTGGAGGTGTGTGTTAGGCGAATAATTATTACTTTATGCTTTGTACAGCTTATGAGATTTTTATTTCAGTGTATACAGAGCTGGGTACTTTAAATGGTTCAAAATTAGTGAGAAGTATTTTAGAATCCCGGTAAAACATATTTTCATGAAGAAAAAAAAAACTTTCGGTATTAATTTTATAACTCTCCTATAGTAAATAATTTATATTTTGAGGAATGGAAATTAAAGTTTGTTTAAAAAAAACGAATGTTCAAATTAGAAGTTAACAAATTCTAAAATTGATGAAAATTAACATCCAAGAAAATATTTGATCAGAGCCTCACAGCAAATTTTTTTTTCACAGTAAAATTCAAAAAGTATTTAAATATTTTATTGTTACATAAAACCGTCCAGTCGGCACCAAGTCTATCGTACTTCTGAATATCATTCCGCAGCTCCGCTCACAGAGTTACACTTTCTTGTGTACACACTCGCTGATTAGCGGTGGTTTTGCACGGCAGATAATTTTTTCTGAGGGTGTGTGTCGTTCTCAGAAAAACAAGCTTACCAAGGTAAGATGTAAAAAAAAAATAAAAAAATTAACAGATTGAATTATAAATAGGGGGCAAGATTATATGGTAAATTGCAATGAAACATACACCATACAACTCCAAAATGCATGTTATATCATGGAATTAAGTAGCATTTAACCAAAACTTAATTCACACCATAAAAAAAGGCATATTTTAATTTTTGAAATTCAAGGAATGTTTTTATTTCCGGACAAAAAAATTATACTAAAGTGCATGGATCAGAAAAATTAATTTAATTTTGTTTTATTGTTTATGGTCTAGTTTTGTTGAAATCAGTCTCATCATTCAGTATCTTTCTTCTTAACTTTATAACACATGAGACATACAAAATTTCATTCTACAGCAGGGTGGGTGACCAACTTGTTTACAATGTATGACATGTTGCTCAAAGAGATTAAACAGCTTAGAACAAAACACGTTACATGTTTTAATGACATGATTTTGTGACTCACTAATAATTTTTAACTTACTCTCATAACTGTTCGATTCCCGGTTTGTTACCTCCTCTTTCCACAGACAATTTACTTTGATTTGAAGTCGTTACAATAGTCGTTTAGGTAGTCCCAAGTGCACGTTTAACTAACGTGATTTTAGTAGCGATACGTTGTATGTGCAGGAATTATGAATTGCCTTTAGTTTCATAACATTTCAGTAATCCAACCATGTTAACAGCAAGCACGTATTGGTATCAGATGAGCCATTATCAAACGCAGTAGGCGGCTTTGCAGCGTATCTTGATACAAGCCTTGGGTGGGCGGGGCAGCACATTGTTTTTATGTTTGTTGAGTTTATTTTCATTTTAAATAATAATAATAATAATTATTATTATTATTACTATTATGTGGGTAGATGTGAGGATAAATGATTTTTAATATCGCAGGAGAAAATGCTGGCCCCAAGCCGTCAAGCAAAAAGCTCAAATCAAAATTTTCTTCCTCGAGGAGTCAGCTGACACCGAACGAGGGTGCCACAAAAGTTCCAGGTAAAGTGACAGCAAGCATATGGTTTTTGAACTCGGTACTCACTGTGTGTGTTTTGTGTGTCGAGTGTTAAAGGCCTTGTCATTGGCAGGTTGTATTTTTTTTCTTCTTTTTCCATTGCAGGAGTAAGTCCAGTCATCCTGGGTGAAATCAAAGAAAGGACTGTATCAGCCAAACAGTTTGTTGCACCTGTGAGCAGACCCGACTGCGATGGCTTCCCGAGGGCTTTTCGAAGAGACAAGATGGTAACATCTGATTGCGCATGTTCTCGCTAGTTCTTAATACGTCTCGTGTGTTGTCAAAGTGTACAAAGGAAACTGTTGATTTGCTGTTGGCGTTATAACGTCTCAAAGCCCAATGCAAAAGTGTTTTTGATAGTTTTTGACTAGTACATGATAGGTTGTGTCTATTACATGCTAGTTTGTGAGCCGTTCCTGAGATTCTGGGGAGTACAAGTGCATGATAATTTGGGACCAGTATATGATAGTTTGGGACTTATATGTCATCACTTAGCTAGCAGTATCACCCAACTAACATTTCAGTAAATGTTAGTTGGGAAGTTTTGTTTGCTAAACGATGATATGCTAGTTTGGAACAAGTACATGATAGTTTTTTTACCAGTAACGATAGCTTGGGACCGGTACATGCTAGCTGTGCAAAGAAGTGTAATTGTGTCTCTTTGTTGTTAATATCTCAATGTGTTCACTTTGCATGATAACTTTTCATGACTTCGCTATCATTATTTTTATTTTATTTTATTTTTTTTTTATTTATTTATAAGCCTCCATTTCTCCAGGCAGCCTGAAGGGGAGTTGTCAATACAAAACACATAGGACACTCACATACAGAACTCAAATTCAGTACAGCGGATATTTTGTCATGGTGCTACCAGCAAATCATATACAGTAGCAATTAATATACATCATCGCTGTACATTACACTTCATTATGTTCTGGGTCAAGCAACAGCTTAAAGTTAATAAAATTCTTTAACCCCTCACGTGAGACAAGGTCACCTAATGAGACGTATTTGCGGAAGTGCTATATTGTGTTGTCATTATTTACATCACATGATTTTGGACATTGCTCTTGTCAGATTATAAGCGATGGTGAATGGGGCAGGAGGGAAAAGGGGGGGGGGGGGGGCAAATGTACCGAAGACAACTTTCAAATGACCTCATCGTAGCCGGTCAGCTAAAACGGTGGCGTGAGTATTGTTATAGAGGTTTTTAGTATCCAGCATGCTTTAGGGCTGATGATCGTACATAAGAAATGGCTTAAGATGAACTTAGGGTAATAACAATTTCATAGTTTGGCATGGCCGACACATTGATACACGTTACCAAGTCCGCCGTGTTATGTTGGTACTTGGCGTGAGGAGCACACTGTAGCAGAACAAGAAACCTTGGAGGTCTTCCAGAAAATGTTACAACTCGCACACCACGTGCGACTGAAGGAGTGACGTGTTGGCTATGGCAGCAGTACCACGTTACGCTTTCTGTTTCAGCTGACAGGCGCAGGTCAAAGTATTTTTGCCCAGCAATTTGCAAAGATGAGGAAGGACAATTTGGATGTCGAGATGGATCAAGAAACTGTTCAAGAGACGGTTCCACACGAGAAAGTTATTGGTAACTAGTTCAGTTATGGGGGAATTGATATCTTGTTTTGAATTTTTTTATGGTTTTAATGTTTAATAATATATTTCAATTTGTATTTGAGAAAGAAAATTCATCCACAAGTTGTCATAATATACATTTTGTCCATAAAAGAATGTTCCAGTTATAAGGTTTAATAGTGTCAACTGTAATCATTGTAAAGTGTTTGTTCAAGGTCACAATTGAAGCATAACTCAAACAGTTTTAGTTAAACGCTTGCGCGAACACTGCTTTGTTGTTTTCTCGCTTACAGCGCCCCCTATGTAAATGGCAACTCCTGAGTGTAATTAGTAGAGAGTGAACCTGTGAACTTTATTTGGCAACAGGATGGAGCCACTCCCCATTTGAATCTCTTTGTACGAGAGTGGTTGAATGTGAAAGTCCTGACCGTTGGATTGGTCTGAATGGTAAAGAGACGACTGAGCTCTTTTTCGCTGGCCTTCACATTCACCTGACATAACGCCATGAGAGTGTTTTCCTTTGGGGCTTTATAAAAGATTGTGTCTACGTTCCGCTGCTACGTAATGATTTGCCAGAGTTGAGACTCAGAATAATATTGATGAATCTATTGCCTCCATTACTCCTGAATTGTTAACCAAAGTGTGGGAAGAATTGGACTTAGGTTGGATGTGTGCAGTATAAATAAAGGTGCACATGTTGGACATTTGTAAGAAAAAAAAAGGTTAGTTTCTTTCAATTTGATGCATGATTTGTTGTAAATAGTCTAAATTAAACTGTTATAACACACCATTTACAGTGGATATACTTTTATAGACATCCGGTACTCTGATTTGTAACAGCAAAGAGAACTAAACTGTGTATATGAATTTGTATAAAAGAGATATTTTAAATGACAGTGCAAGAAGTGTTCTAAGCACTACTTCATGCCTTGTGCTGTGAAATATAGTTTTCAGTCCACATATAAAAGCAGTCCGATGAAGGTTTAAAAGTCACTATTTTTAATTGTGAAAATATTAATGGTTTATTTATCTTTGATCTAGCCAGTAGCTAGAAAAAAAAACTTGTCACGGAGCTTGCAGTGAGTTTCTCATGATTAATGCAAATAATTTTTTTTTTAAACATATTCCAGTAACATCTGTTATTTAACCATTGAGTGATGGTAACTGCTCGAGACAGCTGTGTGGTTGGCCCTCAGCGGATCGCAGCTACATGCTGACGGGCGCGGCGGCCGCCGACATCCACCGAGACAACCTGAGCCGACTGGCCGCCATGAGCGCCGAGGAGATCAGAGAGGAGCAGCAGAGGCTGCTGCGGCAGCTGGACCCCAAGATGGTGGAGTTCGTGAGGTCGAGGCGCGCGGGAGGAAGCGAGAAGCGCGGGAGCCGCGGCGAGGCGGGAGGAACGGGAGACGCGGGCGCGGACGCTGGCAGCGGGCGAGGCGGTCCGGGGGAGGGAGCCACGGAGCGAGGGGCGGGCGCCGTGCTGGGCGAGGCCACCGCGGCGGAGGCAAACAGGTGGCTGCACATGGACGTGGTGGAGGAGGAGAAGCTGCGCTGGATGACCGACCTCCCCCCGGCCCCGCCCGTCCCGCCGGACCAGCCGTACTCTGCACGCTTCGACTTTGAAGGTGAGCTGCCGCGCGCCGGTGTCCCAGTTATTGCTGCTCTTCTTTTATTACCTTGTTGCCTGACTGTTAGCAGCAGGGGTGCAACAACAGGGGGGGAGGGGGGGGAGGGGGGGCAAGGGTACTTTGCCCCTCCTCTGAAACCTTAAAGTCAGGGCAAACGGGGGCAAAGAAAGTGCTGTGTAATCAATTTTTAGATAATAAAACTGCTTGAATAGCACCATTTTCCACCTTGAAATACAAATTTTCCTGGGGGAGGACCCCCGGACCCCCCGTTTCAATAGGGGGAATCGATGATTCTTTATAAAAAAGGTATATTGCCCCCCCCCCCCCCCCCCCCCCTTTTGGAAATTTAGTTGTTGTGCCCCTTGTTAGCAGAATAGTATTTTAATTATTTTGAAATATTTTTGGGAGTGATTGTTAACGCGAGTGTTGACTCTCTTGCCTCCCACGAAGTTGACTCTGAATGCCGTTCCCGAGGGAGTCACAGTTGGACAGTTCGCAAGCGGGGAACGGCAGGCTTCAGTTGTTCCCGAAGCGAGGTGTGCCGGGCGTGTGGCAGGACTGCTGCTGCCGTACGTGGACGAGAGCGTGGGCGTGACCCGGGCCCTGCACCACCACGGGGAGGAGCCGGAGCGGCCCGGCTACACGCTGCAGGAGCTGTGCCAGCTCAGTCGCAGCTCCGTGCTGCAGCAGCGGGTTCTGGCCCTCGGCACCATCGCCAACATCATACACAAGGTTGGTGCGACCACCCGGCGTTCAGGTGGAGCCGAGCGTATCTTGTCGGGGGAAGCTGTCGTGTCGACATTCGAGTTGTGTGGCCATCCTGCAACAGCCGGTCAAAGGTGCACGTCTTATTTGCAAAGGGAAGAAAGTAGCGACAGTTGGACAAAAAAATCTCATTGTGCCATAGTGTCGTACACATCATCAGCAGGTGGCAGCATGAGTAGGTTTACCAGTCATTACAAACCACAGAAAACACAGTATTTAAATTGATTAAATATTCAATTCAATTTTTTTTTTTTTTCAATTCATTTCATTTTTGGACTGAATTAATTGTGGGTGGAGTCAGTACAACCCATTAATTAATTGTTGTTATCTAGCAAAAATATGTTCAATCGGTTTTCATGCTTTATCTTCTATTAGAACACAAGCTGTTGGATCTGTGCCCGATTACAGAATTTTCTGAACCAAGGATTGACTGACTGAATAGCTTTTACTGTACTAATGGCAGACTGACTACTAATAAACACGAATTTATTTACTTTAAATATTATTTGAAACCCCTCTTCCCTCACTTCATCAAAATAAGTTTGCAGTGATGCCCCTGAAGCTAACCGAATGAAACAACCCTCGGAGCCTCGGAAGTTAAGGGTGAGGTGTGTGTCGGCACGTAAGAGGCGGGAGGCTAGCTCTACAGGGGGGTCTCGGTAGCGTCTAGGGCTGTATCCGTGACTGAAGGGTGTCGTCGCGTGGTGTTGCAGACAAAGTGCGGCTACTACGACGAGTGTCTCCAGGACCAGCTGCTGGACCAGCTGCAGGACTCCGACATCTTCCTGCTGCTGCGCTTCTCGCTGGACGACAACACGGAGTCCCAGCTGGCCGCCTCCCTCGCCGCCATCAGGCACCTCCTGGTCAGCGACGCAGACGAGGTGGGCGCGGCCTCTGGCACCGGGGGCCTTTCGCTCCTTCCACTGTCCTTGCTTCCCAAGCATTCTTCCCTCTTCCCTCCTCCCCTCCATCCCTCCTCCCCTCCTCCCATTTCCCCCTCCACCCGTCCTCCCCTCCACCCCTCCTCCCCTCCACCCCTTCTCTCCTCCTCCACTCCTCCCCCTACATTCCCTGTCTCAGAAAAGTGCACAAGTTAAATTAAATCACCGCATAAATTCCATGTTAACATAACCGTTAAACTAAATTAAGTATATTTGTTTTCGAAATACATATTGTACCTTGACATTCCAAACAACTCAACTGTGCTAAGGTTAAAGAAAACATTGTAGTAAAACTTGTTCTCATTAACATGTGACTAGAGGTCGTGTTTATCTGCGACTATTTTTGCTCCGTAGGAGTTTCAAGAGTTGGGCTCAAATTAACATGGGTTCAGAATGTAAGTGAAGAGAATTTTGAATGTTGAATCCTAGGTATTTTAAATATGGTTATGATAGCAAACTTAATACAATGGTTTATTAAAAGGTTTGCAAAATAGTAAGAAGGTTTTAAAAGTGAAATGGTTTAGTAATTTCCTTCGCACGTGGATGCAGCTTACAACACACTCATTCTGCATTAATCCATGCACAAACACTCGGGCAATGTCGCAGGGCAGGTGCAAACAAAAGGTACATAAATAACCATCCCTGCGTGCACAATTAACGGGGAAGACTAGCTTACAGCTCGTGCAATGGCCGAAAATCTGCGCACTCAACATGCAACTCAAAAGGGGGAGACCAAGCTAGAAAATGGTGTGCTGATAAGGCTACCAGAAATGAAGTTACACAAACCATTAACTGAAGTAACGTTTATAAAGGGGGGAGGAGGGGGGGAAAGGGGAGGATGGGATGAGGGGAGGAGCGGTGGAGGGGGAGGGGAGGAGGGGAGAGGGAGTTGCCATAAATGAATCCACTTGTCTTGGACACCCTGCCGACGGGTGGAGGGTCTATGAAACAACCTGCTACACGGTAACACTGAGAGAAGTGGCGCGAACACTCTCCAGTGGCGGGAAGTGAAGCTAGAAGGTTGGGAGGGGCGGGCAAGGGGCAGGAGAAGAGACGGAGAGAGATGCAGAGCACAGGGGAAGCCAGCAGGAGGGAGCCCGGTTGCAGCGCGAGTGACGGCCGGGTGCAGGTGTGTCTGGGCCGGCTGCTGGGAGGCCCGGGAGGACTGCTCCAGCCCTCGCTGGCGGTGAAGCCGGACCCCGCCACGGAGCAGGCCGAGCGGGACGAGGCGGCCGCAGAGCTGATGGACCACCAGATGGTGAAGCTGGACGTCGTCAGAGGAGCGCTGAGGACGGACCTCGTTCTCCGGCTCAGGTCAGTGCCGGCCTCTGCTCAGCATGACGCTGGAAATACTTCTTATTGATCCTTTTTATTCACGTAGTTAGTAAAAGACTTGCCAAAATCAAGATCAAGCTCTTCGTAGATTTTTTTATCCTACTTGCATTCCCAACACTTAAGCAAATGAGGAAGTAAAACCTCCACGTACAGATTTTGTGCTGCGTCATCGGTTCAGGTGCGTGTGAAGTGTTTACTGCACGCTATGCCTCCGACTGTTCTCGACACCAGACTTCTGTCCGCTGCCTGATTCCTGGCTCGGACGTGACGGGACGCTGAAGCGTGGCCTGGTTTCCTGTAGCTGTAGCGCTTTCAGTGCTTTCAGCGCTCCCCCCCACTGAAGCAAGAGAACTTAGAGTCACCACCCCCCACAAGTTGCAGCCTCTGTCCGTTTGTTTTGGGGGACCAAAACAAAAAAAAAATGCATGCAGATGAACAATAGATGCAGAAGATTGTACTACACTTATTTTTTTATAAAATACTAGAATGAAGTAAAAAAAAAATATATTTATAGCTATAGTTATAGGCATGTTTTTTTGTCTGGTTATTTTCATTGATTGCAAATGTTATTCTTCGCTACATAATTATCTGATGACTACTGTATTAGAGTAACTGGCGATCCAGTGCTAATGTTAGCAGTTGGCAGAGTGTATGTTGCTTGTACGAATGCTTGTTTTCAGGTACATACTGGAGGTTTTAAAGCCAGGTCCTAAGGCAGTGATACATGTGTTGGAAATACTGACGCGCATCGTGAGACACTCACACGAGGCAGCTCTGGCAGTGACGTGTTGCCCGCGGCTGATGACACTCATCATGAGCCAGTTTCTTCCTCGGGATTGGGCCAGAATAGGTAAGCAAATTGACGTCGTACGATGATTATAGTGAGCATTGAAACATCTGATTAAGCAGACTTTGTACTTGCTTGGATGTATACAGACTTATGCATTGGTGGTACTTTGTGTAGCATTTACAGAAAATAAGTGTGGTAACTCTGCAGTATTAATTATGACTGTGGGAGTCAGTTATACCAAATAAAAACTATAAACCTACGGCTAATCTATTCACACCTGAGAAATGAGATAGCTATTAAGATTCTTTTAAAATGTGAATGAAATATAAGGTGAACAAACAAGTGAAATTATGCTTTGTTAACTGCCTACATAAAATTTAATAAAAGTCAAAGTAAAAAATTGTAGGATTGTAAAAAAATGATAAAATAAGAAAATATTTTTTTTAAGTTATTTTTTTGGTAGTGTTAAATCTGCATTCTCTAACAATGAACCAGTAATTGAAATCTAGTATATATATTCAATGAAGGGCCAATATTATTGGCCGGGGACCTGCAGAACACGCATGCTCCCACCCCTCCATCGGCAGAGCCGATCATCAGGGCGAGAGCCGGATGACAGACTACAGGTAGTGGCAAACAGGAAGAAGGATTACGTTATACACATCCACTTGGGAGAATGAACGTTAAGGCATCCATGTCATCCCCTCCGGTTAACCGGATGGATGGGTAGGATGCCTTAGCATACATTCTGTTAGCCGGAGGGATGTGGATGTAGAACATCCATTTACGTGTTTCCAACTGACCAGAGCCCAATAGGGGTGGTAACGTAAGCCAGTCGTTACTCTTTTGTTAAGGCAGAGAGTTCCCCGAGAGGCCTATGTTTACTGCCATGTTAGATTATATGATGTTAGTCATTCTGTATCCAGGATAGAAGTCCTTTACATCAGTTTCTGTAATATCTTGGCACTGTGGTAGATTTAGTATTTCTCTTTGGTTTGCCGCATTTGTTTTGGCGAATGCTGGCATGATGAAAGTATAGTCGAAAGCAGTTTGAATTTTTAATCGATACTTGAACTTCATGTTGCCACTTTCACTTGGAATGATGGGCGGACCTATTACAAGCAGAGGACGATTAATAAATTCAACAAGTTCTGTTGGTTCGTAGTAGTTGCTTTGAGTTTCTTTGTATAATTCTGTGTCATGTTTGAGGAAGTTGGTTCCTGTTCTTCCTGGTATTAGATATTTGTGAAGCGTTTCGTCTGTGAAATCTGTTTGGTTGTATCTTCCGAATTTAGGTGTTGGGACAGCGAAGGTGAAGTGTTTCGTATGTCCGATGGCTAGTTCTTCGTATGTTAGTAGATCTTGTTCGTTGTAGTTTGTCATGAAGTCTATTGAAACGTGTCTGTATGGTGGTTTTACATCATCTTTAGTATATGTTTGTTCTGAGTGAAAGCGATCCCCTTTACCTATGACGAGGTTTTGACTTGATTCGAAATCCCATGTTGTAGTGGATGTCTGTCCTTGTGTTAGTAGTCTTTGTCGTAATGTAGCTTGGTTGGTGATTGTCATTCTGAAGTTGTGCATTAGCATCCCGTGAGAATTCTTGGCTTGTATGAGGAATAGTTTTTGATAGTCTGTACAGTTTTTAGAAAGGAATTCTTTAGGACCTGTCCAGAAAGCGAGGTTTCTGTATGGAATGAGTAGTGGGTCTTGTGATGAACTGAAGTCTGCGTCAAACCAGAATGTCATTGGAAATGTTCCGTGAATTACTTGTGTACATTTTGGCCACCAGTTTGAGACGGATGTTTCGGAGATGTTGTAGCCGAAGCCGTCTTGTATTCCTTGGTATGTTTGTCCCATTCCTGATCCTCCTGTGACTCCGTCGACATCATCTGATTTGTGTTTCTTTGCGGGAGTAGAAGGTGGAGTATCTTCTGATGGTCGTGGTCTCGGCATTCTGTAAGCAGTTTAGTCAGAGTCAGTGAATGTCAAGGGATCTCGTAATGCATACATTGTTATTGTGTTAGATATTGTCCGTAGTCTGTCAATGGATTCAGGAGTTGGTAATTTGAATTCCTTGGCGATTACGTTGGAAGCGGTTGTACCTAGGTAATTGTTGGTTTGTTCGAAGTGTAGGCAAATATGATTATAAATGTCTTGTGATGTTAGTATGTTAGGCGGCTGTGGAAGCTGCGTTGAAGTTGCCGAAAGGTTTTGATGCGAGATTTGTTTATTTAGATTGTGAATGAAAATACGCATGAGTAGTGGGGGTTTTTCTACGGCCTCGCACCAGTTCCATAAAGGTGAAGTTGTGGTGAAGAAGCTAGGGAGACGTGCAATTATTTCTTTGTCGGAGTGCTTCATATCGGTTGTTATTTCCGTACCTTCCAAGAGCAATTTCCAAGTTCCTACGTTAGTGTTGTCAATCAAAGGTTCTTCGAATAGTACGGATGTTGCACTGGGAAGTTGGTCAAAATGGAAACCAGTCCTGTCTCGTTCCCGACATAGCAATGTAGGTTCTAGTACGTTAGTCAACAGACGCGTGAGCATGGATTTTCCAGTGTTGGTCTGTCCTTCGATCACGAATCCGTTGACTTTCTTTAACATGCAAGATTGTATTTTAATGAATTCAGAATAAAACCGGGCAGCTTCCAATCCGTTTTGTGTAAAGAACATCTCCAGCCAAGCTAAATTCTCGATATCAACGTGATCGGACCAGTTAGACAGCATCAGATCGTAGTAGTGTTTTGTTTTGAGCATTGTTTTGATCTGTGTATTTCGTAGTTTTATGAGACGCCTTACGTAGCTTTGCATTGATGTGCCTGCTAGTTGAACGAGAGCGGTTGTGTCCGTTAGTGGTACCTGATTAATGAATTGTTCGTAGGACTTAGTATTGTACTTGTCCAAGAGGAGGTTGATGGTCTCGACAATGTTTATTTTTTGTTGTGGTTTGGTCTTTGTTCTGTTGTTCTCCTCTTTTTTCGCTTCTACGTAAGGTTCGCAAATTGTGTTGTCGATTGCATCTACTGTGTCAGATTGTTGTGACTTGGTGTAGAAATCTGTTATTCTGGTAGGCAGAATACCGGACCGAAGGAGAAAGGAGACACCTTTACGTGATAAATAGGCAAGGAATCGTTCGAGGTAGCGGACTGGTTGTAGAGTACAATAGCACTCTGTAGAGCTCGAACGTGAGGGAGTAAGGAATCGAGAGATGCGACTGAGGAGCCGCGAGGAGTTTCCGTAGGTGGTGTGGTAGAGGATGTGGACGTGGTCGCCGTGGAAGGTTGCGAGGAAGGACGGGGTCGTTTTGATTGCATGGAGTCGGGCTCGGAGGTCCTGGAATTCTGCTGTTGTGTATCTGATTGTCAAGGTGAAGTATTGTTTGCCGTTTGGGTTTCCGCTACTCGTTTCTGTGGTGTCGTGTTCGTCTGTGCCGCTGTTGTCTGGTGCGTCGGAGGGTTTAACTGTGGCTGAAGATGTGGAGGGCGTAGGTGTTGCCAAATTGTCGTTACTGGGGTTGTGTCTATGTTGTCCTGCAGTGGTAGTCGGTATTGTTGAGGGATTCGTTCCAGAGGGAGAAGCGAAAAGTCGACGCACTGAGTTATGTTTTGTACCCGCAGACGTAGAGGTATCTTGGATTTGTTGAGCATTTGAATTAGAAGTTCTTGCGGTTGATACGGAACTAGTGCTCGGCTGATCTCTGTTATCAATTGTCTGCGGGTCTCTCGTGCGCTGACGTTTGTTATAACAAGTAGTAGATTGTTTTTTTGTTGCTTTGGGCGAAGAATTTGAATGTGAGATGTTAACTCGTTTAGGGGATCGCTTTCGTTTGAGAGGTGCAGGTCGTTTGCTATTCGGTTTAGGATCATTAAATTGAGCGCTGTCAGTTGATTGGCTTGGTAGGTTATTATGTATCGTCGGGGGAGTGTTTGGAACGTGATCCCCCGACTGTTTGTCCGTTTGGGACATTCCGCTTGCGTGTCCTTCTGCCCTATCCAAGTGAACGGCATAATTAAAGCTTTCGTTAAGCATAGTTTGTTTTGCTAGAGTATTGGGAGGTGTTGCAGGTACCTCTGTTACTTCTACGATATCGTCCCACGTCATTCTGTGTTCCCAGAAGGAGTTACACTCACCTTCGCTGTCGCTGTCACGGGGTGGAGTATATTCGGCGTCCTCAAGATGTTCTGGGCGTTGTGGCTGAGTGTCACAGTTTCCCCAGTCCTCTTCAGGTTGTTCGAAGATACCTGTGCACTGACTTTGCACGTCTGTGCAGGTGGTGCAGGTACAGATTGCAACCTCGTGAATGCAATCGTCGTGGTCTACACAGTGAAGTGCTCGGAGCGGCATCGTAGGCTTGACTGAGGCCATGGTTGCTGTGTGTCAGGCTTTATCTGTTTTATAATGCTGTAAGGTCATGCGGGGTTATCCTTTTGATAGCGCAGAGGTTAGGGGTAAGGTCAGGGTCCAGTAGATAAGCAGCGGCGATTCTTAAGGCATCCGATCCATCCCATCCGGTGTGGTAGTTGTTTAGAGGGGTGTTATGTAATACTGGATGTGGATGACCGGATGGGTTACCATACATTTTTTGAACTGGATGTTTCTTGTTTCTTTCTTCTTCCTGTTTGGTAGTGTCGTGTAGTCTCTCATCCTGTAAAGAATTATATACCACCATCCGGTGTATTACATCCGGGCTATGCCCTCTGGGTACCCGTCCAATAATATTGGACCTTCATTGAAGGTAGGGTACCCATATATATATATATACACACACACATATACATATATATATATATATATATATATATATATATATATATATATATATATATATATATATATATATAAATAAAAAATTTCGTAAATTAATTTATATGGTTTTCCAAAAGAGATGGTATGTTCTAAAACATAAAATTGAGTTTAAATATATTTGGTGAGAATATGTCATATCTAACCAATCTTTAAGGTTAAGCTACTTTTTGTACTATTCAAACTGTTGGCCACGTATGAAGTATTCCAACGCAAGGAAGTCCCAATAAAGACGTGTAGTGGGGAGTTGAATGACCTCCTTGAGACAGTGTTTGTTTGGAGATGGGACGTGTTGTCGTCGTCTCGCAGTTGGCACGGGCAGCGTGGCAGACATGAAGTCTGTGTACGGGGTCCCACTGGTGGAGGCACTGCAACTGGTGCGGGTGATCGCGTGTCAGTCCCGCGCCCTGGCGTCCGACATGGTGCACAAGTACTGCGTCATGGACTCCGTCGTCAGCTACGTCAACATAGACCCCAGGTGTGCAGCGTAGCTTCTCGTCGGTCCACGTTCCACTGCGTGTCGAGTCCGTGGCTCAGCCGTCACTTTATTCACGACCACCTAACTGGTTTCTCGTCTTTAATGATCTCAGTGTCTATGAGGCATTATGTGCATTAATTAATTAATTCATTCATTCATTAATTCCATTCATTAATTCTTATTTCATTCATCATTTCATTATTTTTTTCAGGCTAGTCATTATTTCATTCTTTCATTCATATCATTCATCCTTATTTCATTGATAATTTCAGTCATTATTTCATTAATGCGAGCTGTAAAAGTTCATGCAATAAATCAGAATTATGATCACTTACGTACTTTTTACCGCTATTAGATAGTATTTACTAAATATCTGTTGAGGGAATCTGAGAGGAAACATAAAATGGAAGAGAGCTGTCGTAAAGTCGTAATGAATTTACAGTGGAAACTCTCACATAATGGTAGTAATAAAAATAATTGAATGACAAAACATTTGCATACATCATCATCATCCTCCTCATTTTTTTATACTTGCATTTTATCATTCTTAGTAATCTTAAGATTCATTTTGATACATAGTGGTTTTATTCAAATAAGTAGTTTAACTTGTTTTTTTTTTTCCTGGTTGTAACTTTGTTTGCTAGGTTATTGTCCATGTACATGCATTTTAAATATTGATTTTATGCGGGTATTTTACGTTTGGATTTATTTGAAAACTATGAGTGTGTTGCTGGACCCCGCGTATTGTGTTGGTGAAAGGAGGACGAAAGACAGATGGGCAACTCAGCGAGGCCAAAGTTTAGACTTTCTTTCTTTTGATGTGACATCTAATAAATCGATGAAGGCCGGCTGCACGCATGAAAAAGTGTCCCGTTTCGCTGTGTCCTGTTACGCTCCTTGTACGCTTGCGCCACATCTATCTCTCTTCCACTCGATTGGAACAACCATTGATTTGACTTTTTCGAGGCACATTAAACTTGAAACACTCCCATTCGTTTCCTACTTTTCCTATCATCGTCCTATCCTAAACAGAATAACGCAGATTGGAAGAAGTTAAATAGCAAACATGTATAAAATTTATAGTTAAAATAATCTCTTCGTTAAAGTAATAAACATATGTGATTTAATGAGTGCAAATAAAAGTAAATTTATCAATTAAATTTTAGATTTCATTTCACTCCTTCTTTGTATCCATACAAAATAGTGATAATTCAATTTTTTTCATAAAAGTATGCAATCATTTCATCAATGTTTTGTTATGACGTCACGTTAAACTATCGTCCGTAAACCGACTTTACAGACAACCAATTTTTTTTTTGTGCCGAGACTTGCTGGTGTGTTCTGCGTGATGGGAACATCTGACGGGAGGAGGGGCAAGGTACGGCCGGTCGGAGAAGGCTGTGCGTGGAGACTGGAGGTGTGTTGCGCAGGGAGTGCGGCCTGCCCCACAAGGAGGCGCTGCGACTCAGCCTGGAGAGCCTGTACCTGTGGCAGGCGCTGCTGGCCTACAACCTGGCGGCCCAGCACGTCAGGTACCGAGCGAGCGCCTCGTCGCCTTCAGTCCCGGGCCGCAGGGGTCCGTCGCGCTAGGAACTAGTTGTGACGTGTGGGAAACACTGCAGTCCGTAAATTACTTTAGTATTCTCTGGTTTATTGCAAAGCAATTTTCCATTGGATTAGAATCAATTGTTTTTGAAGATTTTTTTAGGCACGTTATGCAAAAAATTAAAAAGAGTGAATTTTTTCAATGCATGCTTACCGTGCAACAAAATTTTCATAGGATAAAATATAAGGTACATACAAATTAAAATTATTTATGATTTTTTTAAATCTTATACTTTAGTGATCGATATTGATTACTGGTCATTATTATTAAAAAAATTTTCATTTATAATGAATATTAGTAATAGAAATTCTGTTTATAAACTTTTTCAAGTGTATTTATAAAAGTGAGTTAAAGTTCCCATTAGTGTAATTTATTTTCATTATAAATTATTATTAATTTTTACATTATTATTTAATAAACAATTTAAAGTAAATGAATTTGAATAAACATTCAGCAAATTTATTGAATTTCATTATTAAATAATATTTATTGCTATTGTTTTACTTAAATAAATAATTAATTCTATACACGTGTTTATATTATGTGTAATATAATATTGAATACTGAGTAATTATTTAAAATTTATTTATTTAATTTATTTAATTTATAATATCACTCTAGACATTTTATTATTTCATTTCTATTAATTATTTTCATGCAAAATTAAAGTTAGTTTTTTATTACCCCAAGTAAGTATAACTTATATCATACATACATAAGTACACAAACCCATTTTTTTTAAAAATTTATTTTGGGTTTAACTTGGTTTGAACATTTTTTGATGATAATAAAAATGGAAGTTTGCCTTATGCCTTAATTAGAAAATAAATGTATATTAAATTGGTTAGCTTAAGTTTAACTATAACCATAAAATGAATGATGAATGGTAACAATTTTCTTCCTTTGTGTGTGTTTAGATAAAAAAAAGAAGTGTTATTTGTGTCCCAACATCTGTGATACTTGTCGTGTGTTCCCGTGTCTGATGAACTGTCGATGATGCATGATAAACGTAAGACTTTTTAGACATTGTGTTGGTTTGCCTGCGAGTTGCCTCGGCTGCTAGAGGAGGGGGTTGCGCGTGGTTGCCGTAGCGACCTGTTCCTGGTGCTGGCGCGGCTGCTGCAATTCCACCTGTCGGCGACGTCCGTGGGCGACGACGGCGACACGTCGTCGTTCGGGCAGGAGCACGGCGCGGCCGTGCTGTCGCTGCTGGAGGCGGCCGTGGTAGCCGCGCACGCCCAGGAGACGGCGCTCGCAGCGCAGCGGGCCGCAGCGCAGCGGGACAGGTCGCCCCTGGTCCTGGGGCACGAGCACGTGCGCGGCTACCGGCAGCTGCTGGAGCTGTGCGTGCGCAAGTGGCTGTCCCAACTGTCCGCGCGGCCCGCGCTCTCGGTACGTCCTGCGTCTGAGCAGCCCACCCTCTCGGTACGTCCTGTGTCCGCGCAGCCCGCGCTCTCTGTACGTCCTGCGTCCGCGCAGCCCGCGCTCTCTGTACGTCCTGCGTCCGCGCAGCCCGCGCTCTCTGTACGTCCTGCGTCCGCGCAGCCAGGGGCGCAACAACAAGGGGGGGGGGGGAGGGTATTTTTCCCCCGCTGAAACCTTGAAGTGGGGGCAAATGGGGGCAAAAAAAGTGCTGGTTAATCAATTTTCAGATGATAAAACTGCTTAAACAACACCATTTTCCACCTTGAAATACAAATTTTCCCGGGGGAGGACCCCCGGACCCCCCGTTTCAATAGGGGGGATCGATGATTCTTTATAAAACCCCTTTGGAAATTTAGTTGTTGCGCTCCTGCGTGCAGTCATGTGGCAGTCCGTCGCAATCAAGCATCCTTGTCCACAGCATCCAGGTCCTCATTAGTAAATCTTGGAGGCATGTCTATCATGTTCTATCAATGTTTAAACAGGCAATTGAAGATTGTAGAGCTGATAACCTGGTCAGGCAAGTTACTGAATGAAAAAAAAAAAAAACTGGTATATCAGCAGAACTGTAACGAGTCACTGGCTGGGAAGTCAACTGTTCGACGTACACATTTTTGGAGAGATTCTACTGTGTTACAAAAATGCATCAAGAATTCAAAATAATTAATTAAGCTTTTTGTAATTTTTTCATCAATAGTATACGTAGAGATAAAAGTAGCACTTGCAGACATAAAGTAGACTAGTAGCGCTCTTATATAATCCTGCTTTATGTTCTTTGAATTATTCTTGGAACAGGGTAAAATTGATTAAAAAAATTTTTTTTTTCATACCTCATTGCCAGTTTACACGGTATAGCATAGAGAAACCTCAAGAATGGACAAAAAATATAAAAATACAAAGACAGAGAAAACAAGCCAATCAGCCGATGTCAGAAGTAAAATGCGTAGACAGCACGAAGAATGGCATGGAAGGAATTAGTCAGGAAAATATCACAGCACAGTTGCAACGAAAGCAGTTAAGTGGACAAACTACAACTGTGGACGACACAGCTATAAACAGACAAACCCATTGATGTTACATATTATAATCTGAATAACAATACGACAACCCAATGACGTACTGGCGAATCCTGCGATGAAACTAAACAGATAATCTGGAAAACACAAAGACAGCATAGATGAATACAACAGGCACTCATAGTTGCGAAGGTTTGGGGACTGACATCTGCTCCTGTCGTTAGGCACAAATAGACATATTTTTGTCATTATTGTAATTTTTTTCTTTACCTTAAAAAAATGTAAAATAGGAGTTCTACTGTTATTAGTTACAATTATTGTGGTTTATAATCCTATTTTTTAAAATAAGTTTTAATTTGAAAAGAACCTGAATTTACGAATATTGTTATGACACATGCCCTCTAGTGTAGGAGTGTGGTGAGGTTGTCACTATCGATCAGGTTGAAATGCTGTGTTACGAATACTGAGATACAATGTTGTTTATAGCAACACCGAGCAGGAGAAATACAGCAGGAAAACTTTATAAAAGTTTATTGTAATGGTTTGGAGAGTATTTTATTTATATATTTACTTATTTACTTACATTCTTTCTTATTTACCCTTACTTTCTCTTTTACCATCTTACATACTTATTCTTACTTATTATTTTACTTACTTACCCTCTTACTTACATACCTTCTTACTTTCCCTATTACTTACACTCTTTCTGACTTACAATATCACTTTCATTCTTTCTTACTTAACACTCTTTCTTGATACACTCTTACTTACATTTTTACTTATTTATGTATTTATTTTACTCTCATTGTAATTGGTTACTCTTTTTGCAGTTTTCTTCCGGGAAACTCGTAGGCTCAGCTCTGTCGTGTCTGGCCAGCTACATCCGCAAGTTCTCAAACTGGGTGAGCTAGATGTGAATCCTGCAGTGCTTCATGTTGCTGTTTCCTAGAGTGTATTCTTCAGAGCACAGGGGCCCGCCTAGTCAGGGGTGTTCTGTGCTTGTGAGGCGGGATGATAAGTACGACGCTCGCTGGTATTTCTAGCGCTGTGTCTCCTCTGGACTGGCGCGCGGTCTTCTCGTCGTGCACAGGACGACAATGAATTTTGGAGCAGTAACCTTATCATTAGATTGTGGATAAATGAAGATGAAGGTGTAATGCAAGGCCCTTGGGTGCTTTCAAGAATCTTTACCAAGCATTTCATGTCTAAAAACTATTCTGAAAAAAAAAAAAAACACATTTCAGTTTAGCTTTTACACTCTCCTAAAAATACAGTATCTGAGCTTCAAAATTTTTTTTATGAATTTACTCGGTTCTAAAAAAACTTGTAACTTTTTTCAGCTCGTAAAATAGAGTGCATCTTAACAATTGCAGAATCATTTCGATTCTATGACACACCTGTTTATTGGGTTAAAGATTTTTGAAAATGTGTTGTGGTTTACTACACAGACTGCACTTGCAGGCTTGCTCATCGACGTTTGTGCAAGTATGAGCAGAACAGGTTATTAGCAAGATAGTAGTTCAGGACGTGGTGTGTAACTGTCATGTAAAAAGTAAAAATCTCATAATACATAACAATGCACTACTGTGTTGAGTGATGCTCGTATTTATCTCAGAAAGACATTGGGCAATTAACATGTCAAAGACATCTCTTAAGGTCAGCACCAGTTAATAGTGAAAGGTCACCCAGTACAACCGGTGCACAAAACTGCTGGAAAGCACTGTGGAGTTAACAAATCCCTTAGAAGATTAAAAGCACCAGTACTTCTATTTACCTTTTTACAAATAAGTGCGAAACTTAAATTGATGAGCTTCTTGTATTCCTTGGTAAGCTATTTCTTTTTGAGAAACTCAATCAAAAGAAGGATGTGTAATAATCGGCGGTATCTTATACTAGAGTAAATACCGGTATATAGAGTTAACTGCATTTTAGAGATGTTTTGTAACAAAAAAATGTTTGCTGTAAATCATAAGATCCAACTTAAGTTTCTGTTTCAGTTTGAAATACTGAAAGTTTGATCACTCCTAGGATCCATTAGGCCTAAAATATGACTATTTCAAAGAGGTTGGTATATTTTATATGGGTAAGCACAAATTCCCACTTGTCTAATTCAGATAAGAAAAAAAAAAATTAAAAATAATTGTGTATTTTATAGAGTTTTAAAAAATTAGGTAGTTAAATTTGGAACAAAATGCTTATGAATTCATTTCAGGTATTTTTTTTGACGTGACGTCTAATAAATCGATGAACGCCGGCTGCACGCACAAAAAAGGGTCCCGTTACGCAAATTGTCCCGTTGCGCTGTGTCACGTTACGCTCATTGTACGCTTGCGCCGCATATATCTCTCTTCCACTCAGTTGGAAAAACCATCGATTTGACTTTTTCGAGGCACATTAAACTTGAAACACTCCCATTCGTTTCCTACTTTTCCTATCATCGTCCTATCCTTAACAGAATAACACAGATTGGAAGAAGTTAAATAGCAAACATGTATAAAAGTTATAGTTCAAATAATCTGTTCGTTAAAGTAATAAACATATTTGAATTAATGAGTGCCAATAAAAGTAATTTTATCAATTAAATTGTAGATTTCATTTCACTCCTTTGTATCCATACAAAATAATGATAATTCAATAAAAATGATTCAATTTTATTTATAAAAGTATGCAATCATTTCATCAATGTTTTGTTATGATGTCACGTTAAACTATCGTCTGTAAACCGACTTAACAGACAACCAATTTTTCTTTTAGTTTGTAAAGGGTTGAAATTAAAAGATATCCGTGTGCTGAAACTGTTGTGCAGCCAGGCAGCGACGTGGTGTCGCAACTGGAGGACTTGGAGCTTCTCTTCGAGAAGTATCTCTCGCCCTTCGTGCATAGCCCGATCTTCACAGAGCTAATGCGCGGCCTCAGGTAAGTGTCAGCATACTGACGTTCGGCAATACGTAGTTTGATTTTTTGTCCTAAATGGCTATGCACATTTCATGTAGCCCCTCAAGTGGTACAAATAATATATTCTTTTGTAAATAAAAATAAAAAACGACAGTCTGAGACAGTAAAAAAATGAAACATTGAGTCATATATGATATGTAATTTATTTAATATAAATTATAGCTTTTAATGAACCTAGGAATTTTTTATGTTATATGTGGAGATGAGATTTTATGGTTTTATTTTTGGTTCAATTTAGTTATTTTGTTAAATACATATATATTGTTGTACATACTCCACCAAAGGCTTATATACTGCATTTTTTTGTCAGGAACTAATATTCCTTGAATTTCAAACATTTAAAAGATTCTTTTTTTGTGATTAGAATTAAGTTTTGTTTAAATGCTACTTGATTCCCTGATTTTACGTTCATTTTGGTGCTCTATGGTGTATTAACTTGCATTTCGATGTTATGCTTTTTGGTGTTACTGCAGTTTTATCACAACTGGCCATATAATCTTGTCCCTAGTTGTATGTATAGTGCAGTGTGTAATGTTGTTAGAAGCGTGTAAACACTGGCAGCATGTGAATGTGCAGCTAGGCCGCGGTGTGCAGCTCTAGGCTAACTAACGGTCGCCCTGGTGCAGGAGCTGGTCCTGCCTGCTGGGAGAGGGGCAGTGCGGCACGAGGAGGGATCCCGGGGCGCTGCCCTCGCTGGGGGCGCTGTGCTGGGGCGGGCGCCAGGTGCAGCCCGTGGTGGGGTCCTCGTCCCAGCTGGCCCTGGTGCGGGGGCTCGTGAGCCTGCTCTCCGCCGCTCACGCCGTGCACAAGGGCTTGGACAAGCAGGTACTTACACCCAACTTACAACCAGGAGTTATTAACCCGATGCTTTGGTCAGGCGTGTTTGCTAACCCTTATCAATTTTTTTTACATATATGTACTTTCCTTGTAATTTAGTTTTATGCAGGGAATTTTATACATTTAATAATAATTGTTGTTGTGAGACGTTTGAAGTGCTGTCTGTTGGCTTAGCTGTTGTTACACAACGTTTAGACTCGAACATATGACGGGAGACGTTGTGCCCAGCCCATGTCACTGATAGATATAATCTTAAGACAACTACTGGTTGCACCTCATAACTAGGGACTGGAAAAATTCGCGTTTTCGATGGCCTTCAGGATAGACAACACAGTCCTCAGTATGCTCGGGGAAATAACGCCTTTTCATTGGCTGCTGACTTGTGAGTCGTATCAACTGGTTTGCCTGTGATACGATACTTCTTTGGTTGAGAGTTTCCCATCGGCCCAGAGTCGTCCGGATGAACAGTAAACCAATAACAAAAGCAGTTTAAAGGTATATGTATTTGGATTTTAGCGTATCGCTAAATGAATCCGCGAATTTTTCCGATCTCCACTCATAACTATTTAAAAGAAAAAAAAATTGAAACAAGTAACTCACTATTAGCAGCGTGCTAAACAAACACATGCTGTACGTCATAAAGGCATCAGTATTAAAGAAGCTACACGGGCCCCTGGAAGTAATGCCGTGGTGCGGGCGTGTGTCGCAGTGCCTGAGGGGGTTCCTGCGGCACCCGGGCCTGCTGGAGCACCTGGGACACGTGGCCGGCGGGCCGCTGGCCACCCCCTGGGGCTGGTTCGCGCGGCAGGAGGTGGCGCTGCTGTGCCGCGTGGTGCAGCTGGCGGCCGTGTGCCCCGAGGCGTGCGGGCGCAGGGAGTTGTACCACGCCGCAGGGCTGCGCCTGGCGACGCTGGCCCAGCGCCAGGACCGCCCGCTGCTCGCCCGGGTCCTCCGCGGCGTGGTCTTCTCCCCGCTCCTCCTGAGGTGCTGCCCCCATTCCCCCTGCGGTCGCTGCTCCCACCTGGAGTCTGACATATTCACAGTGGAATCTCATTGCAGTGTACCTGAGGAAACCCACTTTATACTGAACTGTTGCTGAATGTAACACATCTTGTTGGAACCTGAAAATAAATACTTTAAAGTGAGAAATACTTTATGGTGAGATACTTCACAATAAGGTTTCACTATATACCTATGATGAAAATAAGTACTTTGAAGTGAGAAATCCTTTATAGTAGGATATTTTGCAATAAGGTTTCACTATATACCTATCCAAAATGTAACATAGTGACTAGCTATAATAGTAATAGGTATTATTTTACTCAAGTTTGTTTCCGAATTAAAATATAAGGGGATAGTTAACATTATATATTTAAATTGGATGTGGTTATTGCGAATATAAAAATAATTTTGATGTAACAGTTCTTATAATATTTCCTGTATATCCTTTTCTAATCCTTAATGGACTAGTATGTAGTGCTGACTGTACCGTTTCAATTGAATTTTTCTGAAGTTAATATTTAAAATCACTTAGGTGTTTTTTAGTCTGCAACCAGTATTTTTTTGTTATTATGCATTAGTTAGTTTGGATATATGCCAATATAATGGAAATTGTTAGAGATATGGAAAATTTAGCAAATTCACAAAATTTTTGTTCATAAATAACTTTGTGACACTTTATTCTATGCATTTTTTTTCTCTTCTATGCAGTTTCCAAGATATAATGTGAATTTGTGACATTTTTGAAAGGTTTGGGTTAACTTGGACTTAATTTTTTTAATCATTATTCTGCTTTTACGAGCGAGTGGTCGTACTTACGACAAAAGCTTCTGCCATCATCAGTTCTCGTAGTTGGATGCTTCCACTATGGACCCTATTGGGGGCTCACTATCATATATTTTATTTTCCTAGAATGTCTTACTTTCGTAATTGATCCTATTAGTTTAGTTGCCTCTTGTGGAAATGAACTGTTATCCATTAAGGAAACAATACATACAAAGTTCACACCAACATGTGGCACGTGAGTGTTAAGTTTGGTGTGTGTTTTTGCCGTAGTTTGTGGTGTGTAATATCTCGTCAACAATTCCAGGGATACGCCAGTCTTAGTCTCGCGCATGGAGTCCTTGAAACTCAGTGATGACAACTCAACGTCCAAGCAGAAATTATTAACGGATGCTTTGACCAGGTATGATTGCTAACCCTTATCAATTTTTGACCTGTGTTTACTTGAATTGCTGTTTTGTTTTAATTTAATTGTATGCAAGGAAATTTATGTGGCTGTAAGGTCTGAAGTGCTGTGCTGTGCTGGATGGGCGCAGCTTGCCGGCCGTGCGCGCGTGCTACGAGGCCGCGCTGGGGCTGGGGGACGCGCGGGAGGCGGGCCCGCTGGCCGTGGCGAGCCTCACTGCCGCTCCGCGCGACCGCGAGCCCGCCCTTCCCGCCGACTGGTTCTACGCGCCGGTCCTCTCGCTCTACAACCAGGAGCGCAGCGGGTGAGTGAGGCGTGACATGCTGCAACATGCTGCCATTCCCCAGTGACACAAAACGAAAGAGAGAGAACCCGCGGGGAAAATGAAACAGAAATAAGAAATACCTTTAATATTCGTGTAGTTATGAGGAGTGTTTGGACTTGTAAATATTGTGTGTAATTTAGTGTATAGTGTTTGGAAACATTTGAATTTTGAACTTCCCGCGCTGCTCGCTAGCAGCGCCAAGTTTTTCAAGTTGGCTGCCTGCCAAGGCGGGTAGCCCTGCAGCTTCCGGCAACGAAGCAACAGTTTTGTTGAACCATCATGGCGGTAAGTTGTGTCATTTTTATCTGGATTTTACAGTCTTGTACGTCTCTAGACAAAACAAGGAGTGTTTCTAGATTCATGAAATTTACTAATAATATAATAAGCATTAATCACATCTCGATAATATCATAATATTTTGATGTTTGAATGATCGGTGCAAGACAGATTTTTAGGACATAGACTGGACTGCGTGTTCTTATTTAAATTAAGGATGTAAATAGTAATTAGTAAATAGTAAATAATGGGACGCTGGTGAGACCCCGACACGACCGGGACGAAGGCAACCTGCCAGGTGGGTCGAGAGTGCAGAGTGCAGCGTGCAGCGTGCAGCGTGCGTGTTGCAGCGAGGCAGCCAGCGACTCTGCCGTGCGGACGGTGTGCAGCTGTCTGCAGTGGGTGTTCCTGGCGGAGTGCGTCTGCCCCCGGGCCGCAGCGGGCGTCTCCCTCACCGCCCGCTTCTGCAGACTCTGCACCGTCTTCCTCGCAGGTGAGGGCTTGTTTTTATTCATGAAGACAGCACAATTGCAGCTGTCATCTTTGATGTTTGACCTCAAAATGCGAACAGTATATTAACTGCTATTCGCAACTATTCGTGTTTAAGAATATTTGTGCACCCCTAGTTGCATCTAATATGTCGTAGATTCCAAGATGCCATCCTTTTTTTGGGCTTAGTTACACTAATATACGTTAAAAAAAAATCTATGATGCTCTTCAACTTAGGTAACAGATTTATTTATAAAACATGAATGTTAATACGTAATGGTGAAATGTTTCTCTCAAGTAAGTGACTGACTCCACAGTGCTGCCAATCAGGTTTTGGTGTCATTTTGTATAACTCAACCTTAAATTTATTTAGTATATTCAATCTTATTCGATAGATAGCCTATGTTAAACATGAGCATTGCTTACACAAGGGTACCTTTGCTATTTATAAGCACTCTATCTAAATATTTCTCGTTTCACAATCTGAAATACCACATCAGAAAATTTGTGTTTTTATTTTTACTTTTCGCATGTTGAGTTTGCCTGAGAGTGTGATACGCCGTTGGTCTGAGCCGAGATGTAACCGGTGCTTCGTCGATTTGCGAGGAGCTCCGCGCTGCCGTGTCAGCACGCCACGTACTGTCTGCTCCAGGAATGGTGGCACTCTTTTCCGCGATGGTGCGGGGCCATGCAGGAGAGAGGGGAAGTGACTCCGCGCGTATGCCTGCTTCTGTAGCCTGCAACCTTCAAACATTGTTCCCTCACAGCTGTCGCCCGTCGCTGCGGGTGGACGTGCCCTCCCATTAGCCCCGAGGACTAGGGAGATCGAGTGCCACCGTTCCTGGCGCGAATAGTAGTCGCGCTGACGTGCTGCAGTGCTCGGTTGTGCTCTTGTCCGCCAGCCAGCGACCTGTTCCTGGACCCCGTGATCCGGGACTACTTGGAGGCGCTGCTGAGGCTGATGCTGGCCAGGAGCTCCGAGCTGGACTTCGCAGAGAAGATCCCGGGCCTCTCGTCCTTCTATGACTTGTGAGTGAGCCGTCGGCGCTTGTGCCTCAGTCCAGGAGGATAATCAGTTGCATGCTGTGTCGGATGAGCTTTGACGACAGAGGACTGACAGGGTGTTAGGTTTCATCACTGTGTAAGCAGTGGCGGATCCAGAGGTTCACCTCGGAGGCGGCACTCTAGGATTTCAGAGAAGCCAGAGAAAAAATGACTTAAAATTACTACATTTGTATTTAATCTACTCACACTACACATAACATCCAACCACCAGACTTTGTGATTCTACAAGAAATTCATTAAATATATTAAAATATTTTATTGGTTTCAGAAACAATCATTTTAGTCTGCAATATTAATGTAGCAGACAACTGGTTTTTCGAGGGGGGGGGGGGGGGGCACTTGCCCCTGGTGCCCCTCCCTTGGATCCGCCACTGTGTGTAAGGTAGTCCCACCTTAATTTTTCTCGTCTAAAAGTACGGCTGATTGGTAAAGGCGTGTTAGAAATACTTTAACCTGTTCAGAGTGAACTTAAATAATAAGTGGCGCAGTCAGGGTGAATAAACCCAAGGCATTACACCACGTAGTGCTGGTGTGTTGGTGGTGCCAGATGCGGAGTCACCTCCACCCAGGGCCGGATTCAGGGGAGGGCAACCGGGGCGATAGCCGCGGGGCCTCCACAAACGGAGGGCCCCCACAATAATTTCATATAATTCTTGTCGCCGATTATATTTATGTATGTTTTTTAAATACTTAGAGAATCTACTTGATTTCACAATAAATTATTTATTGGAAAACTCGACTGAAAAAAATTGTTCATTTTATTTGTAAAATAATTTGGGGCCAGGGGGCCTCCGCTCCTCTGTTGCCCCGAGGCCTCCAGACGTCTAAATCCGGCCCTGGCTCCGCCGGTGTGTGCTGCGCAGGTACACGCAGCTCCTGGACCAGTTCAGGGCGGTCTCGTACGGAGACAAGCTGTTCGGGCAGTTCCTGCTGGTGCCCCTGCAGCAGCGGCACTGCGCCGACTTCCGCAAGCTGGCGTGGAGCGAGTACGTGTCGGAGCTGAGGCTGCTGCCCGCCGGCGCGGACGAGGTACGCACTTGACTGTCGCTCCGCAACGACGACCAAACTGCTACTCTTCATGTGACATGCAAGTCATATTTATATCAAGTTAAAAATATATATTTTTCTTCATTTAGTACACGCATAACACACCTAAAAAATAGAAGATTTTCCAAGAAAACTTGCAGATAATTTTATAGAGCACCAAATGTACTTTTTGGGGGGGAATTGTAATATATGATAATTTAATAGGATGGTTGAACCTGAGACTAAAAAACTATTTTGTACTTGTACTATACTTTTTAAAAGGTTTTATAATCAAGCAAATGTTTAGAAATTACAGACATACATAGACTTGGACATATCATTTTGGAAGAATTTTCAATTCGTAAGCTTTTTTTTTCCCCAACCTACACTGAACCAAACAATGGCATCAGTATTATTTTAGTTGATAATTCACATTGATTCATCAAATTACTGTAAGTTATTTGTATTAACCGTCACTACATGTAATTGTTTATCTGTGGAACAAAGCACTTAGTATTACTTAAAACCATACTTTTGTATTAAACAAATTACTTAGCATTATAACTCCTACGTAATTTGTAGGGACTGTGACACTTTGCATTAATGAGAGTTTTGTATTAATGGGGTTTTTATTAACGAGGTTCTACTGTAGTGAGCATTCTCTTCAGTTCATTCGACCTGGGGGTGGTATTATTCCGGCAGGAAGTACGAGTTTACATTGTAAATACAGATGTGGTTCTTACGTAAGGAGTAGGTGTGGAAGTAGTCAGTGGTGTGAAATAACACGTAACACTACTACTATAATTTTACAACTAATTTTGTGTTCCAGCTATTCTTCCCCTGTGACCTGCTGCTGAGACCCCGCGAAGAAGACCCCTCTCTGCTGGCGTGCTATCTGAACGCCCTGACGTCTGGTACGTACAGGCACAACTTGAAGGAAGTTTAATATCCATCATTATTATATTTTTTTCACTATGCAGTGTAAATAAGGATGTGTACAAAATGATTTATAAAAAAAAAGACATACTTGTACATATGTATGTGCATTAGAAGTTAGGTAATCTTATTTTAATTTAATACACAAAACTATTTTAAATTAACAGTTACATCAATTTTGGAAGGGGAAAAAAATGTTTTACAATACTATTGATAATTTTATTTAACACAGCAAATTTAGGGAAAGGGTTTATTTTTATTTTCAAAATCAGATGCAGATATTAATTTTGCTTTCATTTTAATAGTCAATTGTGCAAAATTTCAACAAAAAGTAGGAAAATTATGATTTAGGGACATGTGATGGAGGAAGGGAGGGAGGTAGGTAGTTTTTTGAAATCAGATGTAAAGAGTAATTTTTCTCTTAATTTGCGAGTATACTAATTTCTGCTTCAAAAGGTGGGAAAGGGCTTAGTGGTGTTTTTTTTAAATCTCGTGTGAACAGGCAGATAGAGGTAGCATTTAAAAAAAAAGGGTAAGACAGTTATGTTTGTATTGAAAGGACAGTTAAGTTGGTGGCTTGAACACATAAAAAAAAGTGCGACTGAAGTGAAACTTCTTATTAGGTATAGATAGAGATGAAGTATTAGTATTTTTTTCATTGTACAAGAGATAATAATTGAGAATAGTAAGGATAAGGGTATGATCTCAAATGAAAAAAAAAATGGTAGCGTCAATTGTTACCAGTTACGAAAACTGAGGAATGGACAAACACAAGCAGCATAACGAGGATTCCGTAGCATCACTGTTGCGTCATTTATATATACCTCTCCCCTTCCGGTCATTACAACTAGTATACAGCATGCTACGCTACGTATATATCCCCCTCTCTCTTGCCATCTTCCCATTCGACCACTGGAGCATGCGTTGGAGTGGCATCACCGCATGATGCACTCTCCTCATCTACCAGTTTCCCCCACCACGTGCCCCGCTATTCCCCTCGTGCTATCATGATTTTCGTAACTCTCGAAAATTGTGGCCCCTCTCAGCAAAGAAGTTTCACCACTTCAGAATTTCCTACTCATCTTGGTGACGAGACTTTGTCCAGTGGTGGGAATGTCGGCGGCGTGGAAGCAGCGCAGTGACGTGTGGCGTGTGGCGCAGGCGTGGTGAGCGAGAGCCAGTCGCCCGTGCTGCGCCGGCTGGCAGCGGAGCACGTCGCCTCCTTCGTGGCGCGCCGCCCCGACACGCCCCTCGCCAGGCAGCTCCGCGCCGGGATCGACGCGATGCGCGATGCGGTACGTCGTCGTCGTCTTGGTGAAGTGCCTGCATGTCGCACTGGTCGGTGAGACAATAACAACTGCATCTGAATCAGGGCCGGCGCGTCCACACAGGCGAACTAGGCAACCACCTAGGGCGCCAAGTAGCTGGGGGCGGCGCAGCACGACACATAACAGCTCATATAATATGTTTAACCATTATTGAAACTAGATGAAAATGGATTTTTGTAACAGTTCGGAATGTTTATATTGATATAAGTAATTATTTCAAGTACACGGCGACCTGTTTATGATTTGTAATAAGTAAAAAAAGTAAAAAAAGAAAACACAAACCTGCTTACATTTGATTGTTGACAAAATCTTAGGCTTACGTGATGTATTTTGAGGCAAGGAAATTTTTTTTGGGGTGTCCCGGCCGGGGTGGGGGGGAGGGGGGTGTAATTATGGTTTTTCGCCTAGGGCGCCAATTTACCTTGCACCGGCCCTGATCTGATTGCACAAGGATGCGTCCATAGCTCACGCATTGCTTCAACTCTCAGCAGATGCAGACACAATGTAGAGGATGCATTTCTAATGATAATCTAATAGAAAATACCCAAATACTTTTATTACTAGCAGCACCTGTTAACAGTTGGTTGTTATAAAAATCACGTAGCCATTTCGAGTCGTGATATCTACGAATATTCAGCCAAATGTAAGTAACAATGACTAATTTAAGAAATTTAATGTAGCGTGACTGTTATAAATATTAGTGATCAAATTAAAATTTTTATCAAACTCAAAATATTAAAAATACTTGTAATGAGAGTTAAATACCCTTGTAAGTTTAAGATTTCTTTTTGGTCATTTTAATTAATGTTTTTTTTCAAATATGCTTATAACGTTATAAACAATCCTTATGGTAAAAATCTTAAGTAATATTATATACAAACAAAATAAAACAATTCCAAAGCTAATGGATGTAGGGATGCATTAGTGGATGCGAGTGTTGCATATGTAGAAACCTCGATTTTAGTGGACACAGGTAGAGACTGATCTGCATCCCTTGTGAGAATTCAAAAGCAACGAAAAAATGGCTACCTCCATTACAATGTACTTATAGTGGGATCCCTTTGCTAAGGGATCCATTAGTTTAGTATTTGTATGCAGCTAATGTTTTGGGAGAGACTAACAAAAATTTTTAATTTTGCAGGAACTTCGAGAACTTCTGTTGGACAAGATAGCCAATGAAGTCAAGTCTTCCTCTTCATGATGTAGTTTTTTTAATAAACAATTAAATTTAATAAACAATTTAAAGTTATTGGAAATATTTTTTTCACCTGATATAGTTTTATTTATTACTGAAATATTATTTTTCCTGACATGTGTGTGGAATAGGTTTGAGCGAATATGTACCAGATTTTTAGTTTGAAACAAATTCCAAATTTATGTATAACCTGTGAACATAAACACACTAGCGAGCAGTAAAGAATGAAAATTAATTATGTTAGAGGTGCACACACACTCTTACACACAGGAATGAAAGCCACAACTGCAACCCGAACAGTTCGAGACAAAGGCAATATCACCACCACTCCAAAATGACGCTCTATCAGTGTTGCGAGAATGTTGAGTGTTTACAATGAATGCAACACATACATCTTTATCATTTGGATGCATTGTTCCACACATGAATGTACATTTTACCATAGATAATTGTTGGTTAGTTAAACATGCCTAAATTTCTAACATTACATGAACGTGCAAAGGAATTTAAAAGTGATGGCTTGGTATTTGCATGTCAACGACCTATGATTTTGTGTTTACCCATGGCGATCGGTTGAACAGCTTAGAAGTTGATGTGCTGCAGTGCCATCTAGCAGCAAGTTACAAAAAAAATGGATAGCATAAAAACTTTTGTCATGAAAAAACACTTTGATGTGCCAAATTTAATGGCGATTGGTCAAACAGTGTCAGAGTTTATCAACGTCATGCATACATACCAACATCCTATTTTACATACGTACATAGATAATTAAATAATGATGTGCAAGTATTGCGAAAGTCGTGTGGAGTGGCTGTACAAAGACACTTGCAAGAAGCATGTTCAGGGAGGGTCTTAGAAATGGAAAAAAAAAAGTGCATTTGAAAAATACTTAAACCCAAAGTAGTTATTTCAAAATATATATACAGCCCAATGTGCGACTCACTGACTAGCTATACAAATATTAAACCACTTCCACACGAGCTAGAAACTTTAAATTTTGACAGTAAGTAGTAGTAGGTAGGTAGATCTTGTTCTGTAACCAATGGGAAAAACAGAAAAGTAAAAATTTTTAATTTTAAACCCCCATGTTTAATAAATAGTATGTAAGAATGAATCCCTCACCCATTTCATTTTCATTCTACCAGGGAGTCAGAAACAAGGAAGAGGTAGCTTGTTAGTTCCACAGGGCTCAACAGATTGCAGCACCTGCTAAAAAAAACAGCAGTTATCCAGCCATTTCATTTTCATTCTACCAGGGAAACATAAACAAGGAAGAGGTAGGTTGTTAGTTCAAAGGAGCTCAACAGATAGCAGCACCTGCCAATAAAACAACAGTTATCCAGCCATTTCATTTTCATTCTACCAGGGAAACATAAACAAGGAAGAGGTAGGTTGTTAGTTCAAAGGAGCTCAATAGATGGCAGCACATGTTAAAAACAGCAGTTATCCAGCCATTTCATTTTCATTCTACCAGGGAAACATAAACAAGGAAGAGGTAGGTTGTTAGTTCAAAGGAGCTCAACAGATAGCAGCACCTGCCAATAAAACAACAGTTATCCAGCCATTTCATTTTCATTCTACCAGGGAAACATAAACAAGGAAGAGGTAGGTTGTTAGTTCGAAGGAGCTCAACAGATGGCAGCACCTGCCAATAAAACAGCAGTTCTCCAGCCATTTCATTTTCATTCTACCAGGGAAACATAAACAAGGAAGAGGTAGGTTGTTAGTTCAAAGGAGCTCAATAGATGGCAGCACATGTTAAAAACAGCAGTTATCCAGCCATTTCATTTTCATTCTACCAGGGAGTCAGAAACAAGGAAGAAGTAGGTTGTTAGTTCAAAGGAGCTCAACAGATGGCAGCACATGTTAAAAACAGCAGTTATCCAGCCATTTCATTTTCATTCTACCAGGGAAACATAAACAAGGAAGAGGTAGGTTGTTAGTTCAAAGGAGCTCAACAGATAGCAGCACCTGCCAATAAAACAACAGTTATCCAGCCATTTCATTTTCATTCTACCAGGGAAACATAAACAAGGAAGAGGTAGGTTGTTAGTTCAAAGGAGCTCAACAGATAGCAGCACCTGCCAATAAAACAACAGTTATCCAGCCATTTCATTTTCATTCTACCAGGGAAACATAAACAAGGAAGAAGTAGGTTGTTAGTTCAAAGGAGCTCAACAGATGGCAGCACCTGCCAATAAAACAGCAGTTATCCAGCCATTTCATTTTCATTCTACCAGGGAAACATAAAAAAGGAAGAGGTAGGTGTTAGTTGGTTCAACAGAACTCAACAGATAGCAGCACCTGCCAAAAACCGCAACTCTGCAGCCATTTCATTTTCATTTTACCAGTGTTTTATAAGCTAAAAATATATGTAACTATAAAATAAAAGACGGTACCTGCCGAACACACGTGGGAATGTCAGCCAATGTTTTTTTTTTTTTTAAATTAGTAACTTGCCTGAATAGGTTATCAGCCCTGCAATATTCAATTGCGTTTTTATAAACATGGATAGAATATGATTGACATGCCTCCTGGATTTAACAATGAGGTCCTGGATGCTGTGGACAAGGATACAGTGATCCCAATGATGGCTCAGGGCGTGACTCATACGTGGAGCGTAGATTCTTACCCAGGAGTCGAGACAGTTCATCTTTGATAATCATTGACGTCCCATATGCGTGTAGCTAACGCTGTTTTTTCCCACATTCTTTTTCGTTTGATGGGAATAATTATTTTAAGAATTTTTTTTTTGAAGGGAGGTTGATGTATCCTTCCTTTTTATTCCTCTGGTTCTGGCCACTATTCGACTGACAGCTTGCACCAACAGCCATACGTTAATTTTTTTTTCTTATTTGAATCTCTTTATCATTTCTTATCAATCTGTATTTAAATTAACACCCATGCCTAGAGACCGGAAAAAATTCGCGGATTCATTCGGCGATAGGCTAAAATTCAAATACATATACCTTGTAGATGATTTTGCTATTGGCTTACTGTTCATCTGGACGAATCTCAACCAATTATGAACCCTCAACCAAAGGAGGATCGAATCACAGTCAAACCAGCTGGGACGACTCACAAGTCGGCAGCCTACGAACTTGCGTTACTTGCCCGAGTGTACAGGGGAATGCGTAGACTATCCTGAAGGCCGTCGAAACCGCGAATTTTTCTGGTCCGGTCCTTACCCAGCACTCGAACCCAAAACACCTCGCACCGTAAGCCGATTTGCATCCGACTTACGCTACGGAGGTCAGTGGGGTCTCTGTCACTGCATGCACTCGCTGCCTCTACCCACAACTTTTGTGCTTGGTGAGTGTTGCCACGAATGGCGGACCATTCTATTGGCCCGGTCTGATAACGTAGGCGCTAATCCCTAGGGACCGGAAAAATTCACGGTTTCGATGGCCTTCAGGATAGTCTACGCATTCCCCTGTACACTCGGGCAAGTAACGCAAGTTTATTGGCTGCCGACTTGTAAGTCATCCCAGCTGGTTTGACTGCGATTTGATCCTTCTTTGGTTGAGGGTTTATAACTGGTTGAGATTCGTCCAGATGAACAGTAAGCCAATAGCAAAATCATCTACAAGGTATATGTATTTGAATTTTAGCGTATCGCCGAATTCATCCGCGGTTTTTTTCCGGTCTCGGTGCAGGTAGTCATGACTCGGTGGGTGAATTATTGGGTAGTGATGGTGAACAGGATACACAATAAGTTAATTATACCCTACATGTTTAATTTGGCCTCCTCAAGAGTTCCAGCCCCTGTGAAGAATTATAAAAGATTAATTTTACATTTTATAACTACAAGAGATTTAATTTCCTGTTCAGAGTAAAAATGTTTTGTTCTTTATACTCTTGAAATTTCAGCAGCAAAAAAATAAATAAAATATTTTCCACAAATCATTGAGGCATCATTTGTTTGTACAGCAGTGGATTTTTCAGTTGGAAACCTATAGTATGAAACAACTTTTACTTTCATCTAATTTCCTGTTTTTCAACTTTAACTATTCTGTGGAGAGTCTTGCCATCTTCAGCGTGGAAAAGACGCCAGGTCCTACACAGACAATTCCTACGGCAGCCAGGAGTCCAGACTACATTTATTTTGAACCCAATACATTCTGCCGACAAGTTTTAGACAGCTAAAAACTATACATTTTTTTTTTTCCTTTCCAAATTACAACTTTTCCTACAGCTTAATCTTATATTTAATATTGATTGTATACATACACCTAGTTTTTGGTGTAAAATTTTATTAAATCTCATCCAGATAAACTGGAAGTACAGATGAGCAAGGCCAGGATTTGGACGAGCACCAATGGTTACCAGAGACGGCACGACTGTCCAACAAGAAAAGAAAACCCTATCGGTATTCTCAGGCGGTAGTGGTAGCAGCAACCAAAATATCCAAGTACGTAGATTGAATTACTATCTTAAATCGCCAAATGCTTCAAGACCAATGGTGGTCAAAATTCAGCCAATAGTATTTGTCCCTCGCACAAACAAAGCGATACTGTGGTCCGGAGGCACATGCACCGGTGTTAGTACGGCAGGCTGTTTAACACTGCACAGCTACATGCAGCATGTGAGGACTGTGCTGAGCAGCACAGCCGTGCAACGGGCGTGCTACTCGCCAAAGGAGCAAGAAAATGCTTGCAGGTTATGAAACATTAACACTTTACCGCAGGGAATCCTCCTTTTCACAGACGAGAGAGCCAAACGCCAGATCGTGCATCTTCAGGTTTTTTTTTGTTCATTGTAAATAAATGTGGCGGTGTTGATAAAAGGATACTAATGGTCAATTAGGTTAGGTTAGCTACATTATAAATACTTTAAAACATTGTGGACGGTTGATTTGGTTATATTAGCTACATAAAAGATACTGAAAAAAAGCATGAACTTCAGCGAACTTCGGGTTTTGGCTCTCTCATCTGTGAAAAGGCTTCCCCTTTACCGCAAGCAGCAGCAAAATGACCTGCGCGAAACCCCCATCACCGCACGGTCACGGGATGAGTTCGTCGGGTGAGAGAACATTGCAGTTGCCTGCCGGCCACAAACATCGGTCATGCACGGTCCACGTCACACAATTTGATTTACAAAATGGTTTCAAAGTTAAAAAATTTGAATTGGGTGTTAAATCATTTACACCACTGCAGGTACAAGCACAATAAGATATATGTAGTTTACAATACTGTGACATTTTAGCGAAATTTTCCAAGTACGATGTCGCTGAAACAACCAGTGCTGCAACAGGTGTTTCTACATGAACAATCAGATTCTTCCGACAGAGGGAATGGTAGAGCAAAACCTTTGATCAACCTCTGGTAAAAAAAACACAACAGTTCATGAAGTAGACATTAAAAAGTCAAAAGTATTATTCTCCAAGAGATTTGTTCCCAATATTAACGAAGTTAAATAATGTTTTAAAAACAAGTCTGCAATTTAAATTGCAGCAGGTAATACATAATAAATTTGTTGTTAGGTTTTCATCGGGGAAAAATGTCAATTTGAAGACAAATATTTTGTTTAAAAAGCCTTGAATAGCTGCTTGGAGAAGGCGCCATCTTGAAAAAATGTTTGAATTTCATACGGCTGTAAAAACACAGTTAATGTTGAAAAAATCATATCACTGCACACTGTAATTTCTAGTGGGCAGTTAAATACTGATATTGGAGTCCTAAAATCTGTTGGGACAGGTACACAATAGTTATTGTACATACATGTAGAGAAAATGCTTTATCCGAATGGTGGCTTGTTTTCAAGGCTCAGTCTCCCATGCCATTTTGAATTTTCCATTTTCTCAACATTTTGTAACTTATATTTCTGGCATTTGGTCTTTTGTGACTAATGTTTTCAACACACATTCTTAAAGTGTAATGTATTGGTTATAAAAAGTCTTAAGGTGATAATGATTACGATCCTTGCATGACTTTTTACACCTTTGTTATTACACTTGGTGAATATCTGTTAAAAATATTAGAGGCCAAACAACTGCAAAGAAGGTATAGAGTTGAATTTTCAGAAATAGCCCTTAAAAATAACAGTAATTATCACAATGATGGCATGCAGGACCAAGCATTTTTTTAAGCAGAAGTCTGAAGACATCAAAATGAATATGAATACTATTTAATGTAAAAAGTAAATTACTGCCAAATTTCCCTGAAAAATATATTAGTAATTGGTTTTCAATTAAATGAAAACTTGCATCATCCCTAAAACAAGGCATTCAAACCATGCTGACCAGCAACAATGATGGAAGAGAACATTTAATTTTCAGTAAATAGTGCAACCACAAAAATATTAAATACAATAGTTTTCATTTTCACTCGGTGATAACAAAATACTCTTTTTTTCAACGTTCCAAAGTGACATGTGTTAATAGACACTAGAGCACTTCGGTAAAATATCAGACCAATTAAAATTTTTTTTTTAGATATACCATAAATTAAGATTAATACCAGTTTCTTTAGCAAAGCTTTTGCAAGAACCTTTGAATTTATGCATATTTGAAATAATTATGCATTATGTATTTGTGGGTTGAACAACGAACTGGAACATATATTTAGAATTTCCAGTCACATGATATACATTAAAAAAAAAAAAAAAAAAAAAAAAATTACACCAAACCACAAGGGACATAGTATTGCTTTGAAAGAAAGCAATTTTAAAAAAAGCTGGCATGTATTTGAGTTACCTACCAAACAAATGAGCAAATGAAATTCACGAGTAATAGCACCTGTGCAAGCAACTGAGTGTGAATAGACTTCACTTCTCCTGGCTCGCCGCGGTAGGGGAAGGCTATGGATGTGCTCAAGGTCTTTTCGCCTCATTATATCAACGTTTATCACATTGTAGAAGGGAAACTGATTCAGCTGTCATGATATTCAAGTTGGAATAAATAAAATACTTAATGTGATAGTTATATTAGTGTTTAAATGCTTACATTAAGCTACAGAAAGAATTTGATAAAACCCTGGCTACCTCGTCTTGAACACAGGATCCGCAGCAAGGTACAATGAATGATTTAAGACACACCAGTCGCATGAATACGGATTTTATGTTTAGTCTCAAGGAAACAAGACAATATATTGGTTATGTTTTGGCATTTGAGGCAATATATGTATAAATTTTACATCAAATGCATGGAAAATAACACTGTTGCACTTATTCAAAAATTTGCAAACATGTTTAGCTTAAAAACTCAATAGGAACCTATAATCTGGTTTCATACACAAATACTCAGCACATTACACACATGCACTTACAGTTCTCAAGTACATAGCATACTCTGATAAATGCTCAACATCTTGCTGAAATAATTTAAATGAATAAGATACTTCCTATATCTTTGGTAAAAGTTGTCAAAATCGTGACACAAATAAGCACACAAGAAAACATAATTTGCTAACAGAACTAATACATATACAACATGGAAAGTTACCAAGTTTGTGCTGTAACAAAAAATTGCACATGCTTGATTTTATTATTTTTTTACTGTTTCAACTATTTTAAAATAATTCCAAAATCTACACAACAGCCAATAAATATCAATTATTGTATTGAAAAAACCACAAGATAAAGTCTGAACACCTTATATATTTCTCTTTACACTTTTAAAAGTAAATTTATTGAATACATTTAACACTTAAAGAGAGAGAATGGCAGTATATAACAAAATTCTTCACAATGCAAAAAATTTTTCTAAAAAAAGCACAAAATATTTTAATACAGATAGTTTGTGTGACCTAAGTCTGTGCACTTACAAAAACTTTTTTTTTTATATGCAAGCATATTTACAAAAAAATATATATTCAAGACACTTTGTGGCACATACACACATGCTAATTTGATAACTTATAAACTATGCAGTCAATTATATATACACATCCTTTTAATACATTTTGGAACATTCAAAATAAAAACATTTGAAATACTATAAAAATCATCTCGAGTCTCGCCCACACACTTCCACACGGCCGGACGCATCCTCGGAACGGCGCGGCGCGGCGCGGCGCGACAGGAACGCTCAGAAGTCGCGCTTGGACGGCGGCACGAGGTGGTCGGGCAGCTCCGACGGCAAGTCGTGGCCGTCGATCTTGATGCTGATGAGGTGCATCGCGAGCGCAAACTCGTCGGCGTCCAGCATGCCGTCCTTGTCCACGTCGGACAGCTTCCAGATCTTGCCCAGCACCGAGTTGGGCAGCTTCGACTTCACCATCTCGCTCTTGGCAGCTGCCGGCAGACAACAGCCCTCGGCAACACCTCACACCAGCCAGCTCTCTTAGCACAGCACGCTCTCGGACCGGTCACTGCCTCTCCTCGCTATTTCCCCTTTCGTCCCTACGTTCCCCTCTACCTCCTCTCCCACATATCTCGGGCAGCCTCCTTTTCACAGGCGAGAGAGCCAAAACCCGAAGTTCCCCGAATCTCGTGCTTTTTTTTCCCCGTATCTTTAATGTAGCTATCCTAACCAAATCAACCGTTCACAATGTTTTAAAGTATTTATAATGTAGCTAACCTAACCTAATTGACCATTAGTATCCTTTTATCAACACCACCATGTTTATTTACAAACAAAAAAAAACCCGAAGATGCACAATCAGGCGTTTGGCTCTCTCGTCTGTGAAAAGAAGGATTCCCACATACCTCCTATCCCTTTATTTGCTTCCCCTACCGCTACTGCCCCTGAGATTCATGTATGCACGTTGGGTGTATAAAAGCATGGGTGTAGGAGCCTCAGCCTACATCTGGTAGTTTTCATCCGAGAGCTCATCACATCGGCAAGTGGTCCATTGAGGTCTTTGCGTGCGTTGTGACAGACGTAACAAAGTGTTCCAGCGTGGTGTGTAGTGGCCACATCCTAAGTTGTTTGTACTTGGTAGTTTTCTTCTAAATTTTTGTTTTGGCCGCCAATATCCAAATTTGTGTTGTGATTTTTTAATGCTTCAACTATTTACTTAATTCCAACTTACGTAATATAACCTAGCTTGCCATGACTCTCCACAAGGTGTCTAGGAGGCATTTGTAAATATTACATTTTTTTAAGGCAAGATATTCTTTTCTTGATCGTGTCCCACCTTAATATACAGCTTTAATCATGGTTGTTGTATGTAAACAACCCCAGTATTCTTTAAAATGGAATTTATGATATTTTAAACGTTAGCAGTTGAGTGTTTAGATGCACTATATAATCTTTTAAGCATATCCTTGCCTACTGTTTGTCTAAATCATAGAAGTTTACGCTTGAGGCAGACTCACATTATTTAACCTTTACTGCTTGCTAGTATTTGAACAAGCTTTCACCTTCCCCGTTCAACGCTAAGCTCACTAGCGAGAACTGAACTACGTTGGGAGCGAGTCTGCACCAATTCACTTCAAAGAGTCAATATTTTATTGAACTTTAAGAGTTTCTATCATAACACCCTACCTTAAGAATGATGTTAGCATGTTAAATGGCAACTGCAACACCAGCCACATTTCCCATTTGCAAATATCCTGGTTCGCACCGCCAGGAATCTAACTGCCCACCCAGGTGCGAGGCGTGTTCTAACCACTCAACCACCACAACTCTCTAAATAAATAAATTTTTACAAAGTTCCATATATTTCCAGTTAACTTAGTTCTGTACATAAAAAAAATGTTCATTGCTTTAAGAATTTATATTTAAATTAATTTTGTCACTTTGGTAAAACGAACTAGTTAGGTACCGTATTGGCCTGTATATTATTAATTTTTTTTTGTCAAGAACTAGCTACCTCCTAATTGCCCATAACTTGGAGTATCTGAAATGTATTTCATTTAACCACATCATTGCCACTAAATTTTACTTTCAATATAATAAAATTGAGAAAAAAAAAAGTCAAAATTTCATACCTATTATGGTTCTGCCCACAATCACTGTGCTTCCCTGCGATGATAAATAATGAAATAATCTTAGATTTCATAGATGCATAGAATTCTTGGAATGATATATTAATTTGCTGAATACTTTGATTTGATGGCAAGCAAGTGCATTATTCACACGGCCAATTGCAAAGATGCGAGAAAAATAAATCCAAGCAAAAAAACTCTCAGGTTAATCAAATGGAGAAATACCTACTTTTCTTTACCTTAAGTCAAGACTGTGAAAGCTGGCCTTAATTATCCAACCTGTAACTGAAAATCTTTTTTGTTTAAAATTAAATCATATATTAAAAGTTTTCGAGTTACGATTTTTTTCTAGATTTGACTCTTCAATATTCAGGCCAATGGGATAGTAACTGGTACATGGCCCACTATATAACCATAAATAACACGACTGCCGCAGATCCAATGCCAATGCCACAGTTTTAATAATAAAGTGAACCGGATCAAGAGCAGATGAGCCACCGGTACGTGCTGGTAATGCCCTGGAAACGGGAGGTCCCGGCCGCTCATGGCCGCAACAGACCACAGTCGTGTGTGCGGGAAACGACGACACGCGGACGGTGCTTACCTGCGCCGGTGACCTTCCCGTCCACGGGCCCCAGCGAGTCGAACAGAGCGTCGTACTTGTATCGCTCCTTGTTGACTATCCACTCGGGCTCCCCCGACCCTGCGTCGATCCCCTCCCCCCGCTTGTAGCCGAAGGGGCTGATGGTGTCAGTCACTCCTTCAAACGCTCCGCCTGGAACAGAACACACGACATTTACACCGGCTTCAACCAGTGCTGCAGGGGGTCTGCTACAACCAGTACATCATTTTTTTTACGAGTAAGTATTCTTTATAATGGAAGTTAATTAATTTTAAACAAAAGAAAATTGTTTGTCACACTAGGAATCTCAGGGAATATTAAACTTTTAGTAGTACAATTTTTACAAATAGAATTTTGAAGTAATGATTTTACTTGAGAATTGAAAAATTAATTTTTATTATTACTTAAATTATTTTAAAACTTTGTTCTTAAGTAAACTGGTTGATTTTGACGAGACAAGTCATACATGCATATATTTTAATGTTCATAAATACATGGAACACAAATGTCAAGTTTGTATGAAAGACACATTTACACGTGCGCAAGCTGACACGAAATACAGACTGAACTTAGAAAAACAATTCCTACCGTTTCTGTGCACGAGGTCTGTAATATGGAGGACATACACTAATGTACAATAATATTTCCAAAAATGATAGCTTTGTAACCTTATGTATCCTAAATTCTGTTATTTTATAAATTATGTTTTTTGCTGTTTTTTTTCTCCTTTTAAATTCCTGAAGGAACAACTAGGTACAAACAAACCCCCCCCCCCCCCCCCCCAATATGGCTTCAGTCCTGCTTGAATGGTATTAGTGCAATACACTTGTGGAATACCCACAGATTAATCATCAGCAGAGACTGGAAAAATTCGCGATTTCAATGACCTCTAGGATAGACTCCAAGATCCTCTATGTACTTAGGACAAATTGCACCTGATCATTGGATAATGACTCGGTGACACGTGTTACCTGGGATGCTTGTAATTCGATACTTCTTTTGTTGAAGGTTTTTCACTGGCTTAGAGAGTCCTTCAGGTAAACGGTGGTCCAATCAACGACTCAGAATGAAGGTGAACGAGTTTGGAGTCCAGCCTACCGCGAAATGAGTCCGCGAATTTTTCCGGTCTCTAACCATCAGTAAGTTCACAGATGGGCGAGAGGTAAAATGTGAATGGTCATCGACTTTGCGGGATAACGTGTTAAGTAGGCTATATGCAAGAAGAGAACTTTGCAATTATGCGAAACACATGCGAATTTAAAAATTAGCCGCCGGCTGAACAGCTAACGGTAGAGCATCAAGACGACACCAACACGGACTGACACGCCAGCATGGAGTCTCGCGGGAGGGGGGGGTCTCACCCTTGATGCGGGGCTCGGTGGTGGCGACGCCCTCGTCGTGGGGGATCATGGCCATGAGGTGGGCGATGTCCTCCGCCAGCATCTTGTCCACCACCTCCAGCAGGCGCGGCTTCAGCGGGTGGAACTTGGTGAAGTCGTGGTGCACCAGCAGCTCCTGCGCAGCACGCACGTCTCACGGCCGGGCCAGTCCTGCCCACTCCCAACCACCACTATACAGGACGTCCCTGAAAGAACACACCGTTTTTTTTTTGGATCAGATAGAGAATAAATTTCTGATGTAGGAAGTCTTTGCCGATTTTTGATCTGACCCATAGGTAATTAGTAATTAATTAAAATAGTTAACCAATGCTCGCTTACTGCTGCTTGCCCCCTTATACTCTTGGCGCGCCATGAGAGACGGTAAGCAGTAGTACCTCGCGCTTCTCTCGGTAAGCACAGTACCCCCCCCGCTCTTCTTCTTTCTCTCAGAGCACGCTCATCACTAGTTAACTTATTTTAATCCATTACTAATTACCTATGGGTCAGATCAAAAATCGGCAAAGACTTCCTGCCTCAGAAATTTATTCTCCTTCTGATCCAAAAAAAAAAAGTGCGGTCTTTCACGGACACCCTACATTAGCTTTGACGATGTGACTCAACTATTGGAAAGTACATTAACATATTTTTTTCACCCCCTTAATGGTGGAACATCACAGATTTTTTACAGCCTGTAAATTAACTCAGTTTATAGGCTACTTTCATCCAAATCAAATTCCTACACAATTGAATCAACAAATTCAAATATACATACTTTGGTCTACTACTTCTCATCACCAAACCTACCTTTTGTTTATTTCTTTCCGCAGTTTACCTTATACTAATTCCAATATTTATTTCCCTTACAATACGTTGTTTATTTATTGTACATTGTTACATGCCAGCTGACTGTGTTAAACCTTGGTGGAGGGCACTGAACAAATACAATCGCAGAAAACTAAAACACTAAATATACTACAACGAAAGATAACATTGAAGTATAAAAATATTTTATGCACTACATTTAAATTGTTAATGACCAAATGTCCACACACTGCACGGCCCCAATCCTGTCCAGCCACTGTCTCAACCAGTCACGGACATGCCATCGCGAGTGTCCACCGCGCCACTGGATGGTTCGTCATTTCAGCTTCAAAGAAAAAAGGTTTGAAGGAACGCCGTGATTGTAGTTGCCATGAGCCCATGGAGTTGTAGCTTCACTACTTTTCTTACATTCAAATAAAAGTACTACTTTAATCATCAGTTTCAGGAAATGTTTTCCCCATTACAATTAACACAGCATCTACCTGCTCGCAACAAACGCTACTTAAACAGCTTGAGATCACAACCCGCCAGCAAGCGAGCTAGACGACTACTTGGTGCCTCCACCGCAAGCTCGGGACGAGCGTGCCAAGTAGCACGGCTTCACCCGTTAACTAACAGAGAGGAGAGTGTTCATGGACTTCTGCCAAGAAGAACAGAAGCATCTTGCTGCAGCCAATCAACATTCAGCGCCGAAGCTTTCCCACTCGTAAAGTACCTCACCTTAAAGTAAATCTCAATTTAAATTACGTAATATTTTCTACAATTTTAAACAGTATTATGATGTTACTTTATTGTAAAGAACTAAAACCTATTTTTATTCAGTATTTTATTTCAGTATTGTGGCATAATAATTCATATTTCTTGACTGTTAGTATTCAACGAATTTTAAAGTTAATTCCCGATATTAAAATTAAAGAATTCAGCGCTTTGTACTCAGAAACACGCGGGAAACAAATGATGCTCACAAACAGAATTCTATTGATCGCCTCATGGAAAAGCAGCTTAAGTCACAACATGAAAACACGAATTTTACAGCGACCACAAGCCGCATGCAACAACATCTTCCGTCTCGAAAACAAGCGGTGAAATCGTACATAGAAAATTTTTTGTTCCACCATCAAGAGAATGGTCTGGTGTGCCTAAGCTTAAATGAAGAGCTATTAGCAATGGCAGCTGGCCCACAAAAGCCACGGACGGGGCAGTCGTTCCCGCCGGAGGTCAGCGAGCGAGACCACGCACTGACCTGCATCTTCTTGATGTCGGGGAAGTCCCCCGGAGAGATCTGGTGCTCGCGCTGGATCTGGTCGTAGATCTGCCCCAGGTTCTTGATGAGCTCCTTCTTCTTGCCGTCCTTGCCGAACACGGTGGGCATGTCCTTGCGCAGCGCGCTGATGATGTAGGCGTGCACCTGCAGTCACCACGTCCGTGGACATCACTACATCATCCTTTAACATTCAGCAATACAACATTTATACTAGTCACTATCATTGCCGATTCATCATATTGCCATCCGGGGCAGTAAGCGTGGGCGAGGCCAGAAACCGAAGTTTCTATAACTCGCCAAGTGCATTGTAATTCAGGTGCACCCCACACTGGTGTAGATAGCGGGGGTGCGTGTTTTGTGGGATAGGTTTGGCACAAGGGTCTGTGTGTACGCTGGTAGGTTGTGTAATGCTATAGAAGTTACGTGTACCTAATTCGGCGGGGGAGAGAAGCTCCCCACCAGTTAGATCGGCTAACTGGCGTGATGCAGTGTCGTGTTGGTGTGCATTAGAGGCTTGTCTGTGTGCTGTAATTTCAAGTGACCTAGTTAAACTCGGGTGTGGCGTGTAGTGTAAAGCTGTGCAAGCCGCTCCTACGAACCCCTGGGAACACAGAACATGCATGGGTAGTTAGCCCATTAGTGCAAGTAACGGGTAGTTTCGGCCGACACTCGCACAGGCATATAATCGTGTGGCCGTGTTGGTGATACGGTAAAAGAAATTACATGGATTAGTAAGTCACTATTATCTAGAATAATGTTAAGCTTTATTTTACAAGGGATACTAACTAACCAGCGACAATATTTTCACGTGAAAAAAAAAATCATTTTTACGGTCCATGTGTATTGTAAACACAACTTTCCTATTTTTCCCCAACAGTCCACATAGTCACTATTATCTAGAATAATTTGAAGCTTTATTTTATAAGGGATACTAATTCACAAGTGAAATATTTTCACGTGAAAAATCATTTTTACGGTCCATGTATATTGTAACCACGACTTTCCTATTTTTCCCCAACAGTCCACATAGTCACTATCATATAGAATAATTTGAAGCTTTATTTTATAAGGGATACTAATTCACAAGTGAAATATTTTCACGTGAAAAATAATTTTTACGGTCCATGTATATTGTAACCACGACTTTCCTATTTTTCCCCAACAGTCCACATAGTCACTATCATATAGAATAATTTGAAGCTTTATTTTATAAGGGATACTAATTCACAAGTGAAATATTTTCACGTGAAAAATCATTTTTACGGTCCATGTATATTGTAACCACGACTTTCCTATTTTTCCCCAACAGTCCACATAGTCACTATCATATAGAATAATTTGAAGCTTTATTTTATAAGGGATACTAATTCACAAGTGAAATATTTTCACGTGAAAAATAATTTTTACGGTCCATGTATATTGTAACCACGACTTTCCTATTTTTCCCCAAAAGTCCACATAGTCACTATCATCTAGAATAATTTTAAACTTTATTTTATAAGGGATACTAATTCACAAGTGAAATATTTTCACGTGAAAAATCATTTTTACGGTCCATGTATATTGTAACCACGACTTTCCTATTTTCCCCCAACAGTCCACACCACAGTAGTGTCCACGTTGACGATACACATGGATGCACATATCGCCTCTCGCAGACAATGAGCAAACTGATCCAGCTATGCCGAACTGAAAAACAAACTGGTTTCTGGACGGAAGGTGATAGTACTTGTTCTCGACTGAACTCTGCCTCGGTGGACCCAGAAGTTACAGTGTGTTCTACACAAGCACCAAGTTAACTTCTGTATCAGAAAAATTTTCAACTTTTAACGCTTTTTAAAAGGTTTTTGAGGTGTGGAGGAAGTCACATTTTCTTAAAAATGAAAAAGGAACAATTTTTTTTTCAAGCAAATTTAAATGTTCTTTTATTTAATCACTCCTATTTTAAATAAATTTAAAAATTCTTTAAATTATGGTAGTTACATGCACCGATTCGTATAAAATTTAAATAGTCACAACTAACCACAAGTAATTTAACAGCAATGGCAGGAGAGGAGATAACATGATGCATTCTCGACTTAAAAATAAAAAATGACAAAAGGATTATCAGTTGATCCTTTCAAAAGGAAAATAAAACAGTTTCCTCAACATCATGTTTGCGATAAAATGGAAAATAAGGACCGAATGTACTTATATATATATATATATAAATTTTTTATCATGACCATTACAATTTGCATTTGATGATTTTGAAGTTTATTTTCACGCTCTCCAATACCCACAAGTTAATTCACTCAAAAAGGATCTCCAACTTAGCAGCCCGCTGTGCTTGATTTAGCATTATGCATGCAGTCTGTTTATTGCTATGTCGTTTTGATACAACCCTTCTTCCCCCATCGCTGGATGTAGTCTTGGAATACTGCTTCGACTCACCCCTGCCCGTGAGAGAACCTGCTACCAGAGATTACCAAAGAATAGGATCAATCTATTTCCATTACTGAAATATAAAATATAAAGTGTAATGTATAGTAAAATAATTTATAATTTAATAATGTATAATATAAAAATATAATTAAAATATAAAAAAAGCAACGTAAAATTTATTTTTCGGTGTAATTTGATGGAATAAATAGCTAACATTTTTACAGAGAAAAGAGCTTACGTGATCTTGATAATGAAGGTAACACGTTGCTAATTCCAACTTCGCTGAACACTTATAAAATAAGAGACTGCCTGAACGCATCAAAGTGGGAATGATTATTTTAAAATATCTGAGAATAACCTAGAGCCTACAGAAGATACCAATTACGCACTACGCACTGTATTGTGATATCAGGTCAGTGCTAAGTTGCACTAAAGACGAACATAACTTTAAATAAATAAATAAATAATAATAATAAGTAATAATCTCAGATCTGTCATATATGGCATCCTGGATAGGCAACTTATCATTTTAAGTTTCCTTCTACTCCAAGTGAAAACAGTGTTAATTTACGTGGTATGTTAATACAACATGCTAATGTAACGGCTTCTAAAGCACACGAAAATGCCCATTTATCTGGCCTGTATACCATGTACAGTATTATTTTTGTAGATTACAACATTACAAGCAATAAACCACAGCAACATCCTAGTCAGCGTGCATGTCGAGAAACAGGATACTCCTAACCCGGTGCAGTAACGACCTGCAATTAGCAAGAAATCATAAGAGTTTCTAATCTACGTGCCTCACTACTGCCAGGATGGTATCACCTTATCAGTGGAGATAAGAGGTAGTGCCGTCATGCTGGGAGCCCCACACAGTTCCTTATTCCAGGTTCACTCGCAGAACAGTTTCAATGCTTGGTTGATTTTACTCGTGCAGTCACGCTAATATTTACTATCATGTAACAAAACTTACGAACATGAAGACCTTGTTAGTACACCTGGTGTGTAAACTATGAGGTATTAAGTCTTTGAAATCTTCAAGTTCAGCCGGACCTGACAGGATACCCAATTTTATTCTTAAAGGTTGCTCTCATTTGTTAGTTCTCTTCTAAAACATATTATATAATGATGTCAGTCTCAAATATCAAGTTGTTTACTTATAAATGGACAATTTACAAAATAATTCCCATTCACAAAAATGGATCTAAATTAATTGTATCCAATTATCGTCCAATGTCATTGCTCAAATGGTTTTTTCAAAATTTTAGAGAAAATTATATTCAAATGTTTAAGTTTCAAACACTGTAATAAATTATATTTTTCTCAACACTGCTTTAGACCTGGTATGTCAACCTCTTCCAATTTTATTACTTTCCTAAACCCTATCTACATAGAAGTTACTAACAAGAGTCAGCCGAATACTTGTAACTTCGACTTAACCAAGGCATTTTATACGGTGAATCATTCCTTATTACTTCAAAATCTATCCAATTTTGGTTTTGAGTGGTAATTACATGAATTGGTTCGCCAGTTATCTAGATAATCAAAAAAAATTTTATATCTATATCTCTAATTCATGCATGCTTTAGTGTTCCACAGGGTGGAACATTGTCACCATTACTTTTCAACAACTTTATCAATGACTTAACTAGTGCCCTCACAACTCTAAGGGCATTGTTTCTGCAGATGATTTGAAAATGCATAGAAAAATTTTCTACAATTAATGACTGTGTATTACTTCTAAACGACATCACTCAAGTTAGTAATTGGCGTTCAAGTAATCTGGTCTCCCTTAATAAAAATTAAACAGTTAATTACATTCAATAGAAAGCTTCACCCAATGAAATATTATTATAATCTAGACAACTCAAAAATCTCTAATACCTCCTATATCAAAGATCTGGGAATTATCTTAGATTCCATATTATTCTTTCATAATCATATAGATTATTTAAGTGCTTTGTCCCATAGAATTCTTCCCCTAATTAAATACATCACCTCTTATTCAAATAATTCTGATTCAATCCTTGCACTTTATTTTGCTTTAATAAGATACAAATTAGATTATTGCTCTGTTACTTGGAATAATATTAATACAACAGATAGTAACAAAATTGAGGATATTCCAAACAAAATTACTAAATTAATAAATGTAAAGAAGCTTCCACAGCCAACCCTGATTTATTTTTCAGATCGCAGAACTCAGCTAGATGCTCTGTTTGTTCAAAAGTGCTATAATTTCACAATTTAATGCAATTATGTCCTTGCTAATTCAGCTCCAAGAGTCCCTCAATTTCAAAGTTGTCTGCAATGCTTCCGATGTAATACCAAAATTCAATAAAATGAATATGTAATTTAGTTAAGTAGCTCATATATCTAGTAGTTTAAAAATTCATGATTTTTTCGTTTATTACATTTAATATATATTACTGTTAATACTTATGTTCCTTTGTTATGCAATATTTTATATTTATTCAAAAATTATATTTTTAGTATTCTTTTCTGAACTTTTTTTTTTGATTCATCCTTTTTACTGTGTATTGTCATTATCATTGTAATGATTTAAATCCTATGTTAAGCTAATTGTGTATGTTGTGTATAATTTTATGTCCTTAATGTTTTTGTATTTGTCCCGTAGTGTCTTGGTCAGTGCCTTGTGTGTGTTGGAGCAGCGGGAACGATGTCACAACATGGCGGGTGAGCGAGTGATGCGAGGCAGTGTGTTCCAGTGGGGGTGGGGGGGAGAGAGAGAGAGAGAGAGAGAGAGAGAATAACCAGTTAACTTATTTGAAAGTGTGATTAATTTGTGGACAGTCATTTAAATTGTTTGTAATTTAACTAATGGAGTACATATTAGCTAATAAATAAAACTTTCCCGAACCTGTACTTCCCACACTTGCAACCTGCATTAATATACCTACATATATACCTACACACATATATATATATATATATATATATATATATATATATATATATATATATATATATATATATATATATATATATATATACCTACACACACACACACACACACACACACACACACACACACACACATATATATATATATATATATATATTATTTAAAAATTCTAGATACAGCAGTTGGTTTCAAATGGATTGGTTTTCAATTGCAGACCTACTGCAATAAATCACCATGTACATCCCACGTGCCTTTATGGGTTTCAACAACCAGTTTTCCCGACAGGCAAGGCCATGTTTGAAGCACCAGATCTATGAATGTAGCGTACAGAATCGGGGAAAAGCCAGAACCGAGATAGGGCACAACTCAGCACTGCGCGCGGGAGGAGAGATTAGGCCCGGCGTGCCCGAGTCACTTTCCAGCAGCGGACTTAACAACGCTGCTGAGAGACTTTCAAAGACCTCAACTGTCTCTTCAACACACAAAATAAAAACTCTTAATTTAGCAACTACGGCATCATGCACTCCCTCTTTACAAATCACTTGTAAACTTTAATCCTACCAAAGAAAATTTCAATTTTTTTTTTTTTTTCATAAAGGGGCATTCATTAGGAAATATAAGTGCCTACTACAGAAAAAAAAAATTATTGAACAAGTTAATATGTATTACTGAACCATTTGACTTTTCCAATTAAAATATGTATATTTGTTTTAACCTTTACTAGGTGTTATAGATATGTGTGGGTTAGGCTTCAGGGAATTCTTTTCATGTATTAGAATAAAATTTCAAATCAAAAATCAAATTACCCATTAGTATCAAATATTTTTTTTATAATAGAATTCAAACAGACAGTAAAACGTATTTTTTCACGCTTCACACAAGTTTATAAATTTTTTTTTGCCAAAGTCGAGGGCTTTTTTTAAACCTCTGATGGGCATTAAAAAAAGTGAAATTAACATAACACAAAAATTTCACTACCAAAAGTTCAGCAGGATCTTACTCTATTTTTCTACATAATCGCCAAAATGATAGAGGCATTTGTCATATCTAGAGACCTGAAAAATTCGCGGGTTCATTTCGTGTTATGCTAAAATTCAAATAATTATACCTTAGTGCTGCTTCTGCCATTGTTTCACTGTTAAACTGGAGGACTGGGGGCCAATTAGAGACCCTCACTCATAGAAGTGTCGAATCACAGGCCACCCAGTCGAGACGACTCACAAGTCAGCAGCCAATGAACAGTTGGCATTTTCTCGTGTGTAGAGGATATTGGAGTCTATCCTGGAGGTCATTGAACCCGCAAATTTTTCCGGTCTCTAGTCATATCGTGACACAAGCTTTTCGATGCCTTCTTGGAAGCAGTTAGCCGCCAGTGAATAGAGACACAGGGCCAGCACCTGTATCTCCCTCTCCCGCGGGTCGACTAACCACGCAGCGTCAAGTCTTACTTCAAGTGATGCGAGAATTGCGGCACAATGTACCTTGTGATTGATCCACCCGCCTCGCAGAGAGAGGTTCAGACGCTGGCCCTGTGTCTCTTCACTGGCGGCTGACTTCTCTCAGAAGCTTGTGTTCAGATACGGCAAAAACCTCAACCGTTTTGGCGATTATTTAGAAAAATAAGCAAGACCCTGCTGAACTTTTGTTGGTAACATTTTTAAGTTAATTTGTATGTTTTTATAGCCCATCGGCGGTTAAAAAAAAGACATATCGTAGAATAAAATGAAAAAGATAGAAATACTGTATATACATAGAACTATAATAGTGGAGTAAAATGCAAGAAAATAAAAAATATAAAACCTGGCAATACATTTTCTTAAACCATTAAAATTTTGAGCTTGAATATTTTTTTGTTGATCCAACTGATTACGTACATAAATTAATTAGTTAAAAAAACTTAAAAAAACAAGCTTTTATAGAAAATCCAACAAAAAAAATAGAAAATAAATTTTAATAAATTTGAATTGAGAATAGTGTAAATAAGAAAAAAAAAGTATTTTATTGTAAAAAAAGCGTAGGGTGCTTTTAAAGATATTATCAAAATGATAATCCTACACATATCTGTCCATAAAATATTTATAACTATTGACACCATGCACCCCACACTTTTTTTTTTACAATAAAACACATATTTTTCTTATTTACACTATTCTTAATTAAAATTTATTCAAATTTATTTTCTATAAAAGCTTGTTTTTTTAGTTTTTTAAACTATTATTTATTTTTCATTTTTTAGTTGGATTTACTATAAAAGCATGTTTTTTTTTTAAGTTTTTTTAAACTATTATTTATTAAAATCAACTTCAATATGTCATAATTAGTGATACAATGCAGGTATTGTAAATCACTTGTGAAAACTGTTTAAATATGGAAACTTGCTGTTCCCGGATTCTAATGATGTGTTAGTCCTTTATCAATGCAGCCTGAACCAAAATATCACTCAGTTTTAGGAAAACAAAAAATCGCTAATCCTGATATAAAATATTGAATTGTCATCGGTCCTTGATTAGTATGCCAAATTTTCAGTTAATCCGATGTTTTGAAGGAGGTCAAAATCATGTTCAAAGTTACTGTTACATACTAACATACATACGTATGAAGCTAATAAAAGCGTGTTAAAATAGTTTTTTTAAAAATAATTTTCACAAATATTTTGTTACACACAAAAAGTATGTGTGCTTATAGTTGCAAAAAAGAAAATCCAATTTTCAGTGCTTTTTTCTTACATCATCTTACAAAATACTTTTTTTTTCATTGAAATTTTTTTCGTAAATGAATCCCACTAATCATAACTAATAATGAACAAAATTATTCAAATTAAGTATTAAATATTATGCACAAATATCAAATCTTTTTTGAATACAGACCCCAACTAGTTCAGATTTTATAACTCCACTTAAGGTAAAACATTTAATTGTATGTTTTATAAGAAATCTGAAAATACATGTCAACACATTAAGTAATCACAATTTTTTTTGACGTGATAACGTCTTATAAATCGATGAACGCCGGCTGCACGCTCGAAAAAAGCATGACTCATTGTCACGTTCCGCCTGAGCCGAGCGTGCAAGAACCGGCCAAACCACCGTGCGAGAAAATCTTCTATAATATCAAACAGGTTAAGGCGGGCTTTTTTTAAACTAATTGTTCGTGATTATATTTAAACAAATTATTTAAATTAAATTTGCAAAAAAATGTAAATAATATTTGAAAATTAAAAATTTTTGCATTTTTTCATCAATGATTTCTTATGACGTTATCACGTAAAATGATCACCCGTAAACCGACTTTACAGACAACCCCACTTTTTTTACAATCAAAGTCATTAGAGACGGTACTGCACTACAGGGGTGCTGGCCACCAGCCACAGGGCAGGGTAAGGGACCTACCTTGGCCAGCCGGGCGCGCTTTATGAGGTCGTTGAGCTTCCGGAGGGCAGCGTTCCTCGGGAGAGACTGCAGGTCCCGGAACAAGTCCTGCTCCTCGTCCTCGAACAACCTGCGCACCAACACCGCGTCACCGACCAATCACATACCTCGTTTAGGGTAAAATTTCAATCCGAATTGAACCTGGAGTGGAGTGAACTCGGAGTGAATGTGTAACGAACATAGACTGACGAAATTCGTTTATGGTAAATATCACAATCCAGATTGAAATGTAAACAAGATCGAAGTTGGAGTCAACATGGGCTGAAAAAAACTTGCCTTCAAACCTTTCCATTTAATTATTATCTGTTCTGTTCTTTTGAAACCCGCACTGTCCATTTCTGCCTTCAACTCAAATATCTCATCTTTCCTATACTTTTTTCCATCCAGCAATCTTAAAATATGTTTTTCAATCATTACGTCCAACAATAACTCTACTTCTATCTCTGTCCACACATTCCTCTGCTTTTCTTTTTTCTTTTTGCCATTTTCACAAATTATGCCTGAAATGCAACGAGACCAATAACAAACAATGCAATATGGCATGTTTTCTTTTCACTCCAGTCCGTGTTTAAAGTAAAATCTCAATCCGGATTCTTCAGTCCAGTCTACCTCCATAAGTGGAGTGGATTATCTCACTTCAGTCCACAACAAAGTGTTTTGAGTAAAATTTCAATCTAGATTCCTCACTCCACTCCAGGTTCAATCCGGATTGAAATTTTACCCTAAACGGGGTAACAGCCTCGCTCGCCGCAGATCAGATTCAGAGTGGAGAAGAATGGAGAGAGGACGGCAAGTATTCCTGAAGAGTATGAGGGAGTGGAACAGGATTGGGGGCAAGATACTGGATGCGAGAAGAGGAAAGGACCTGAGGAAGAGTCGAGCACAACACCGAGCCACAGGCGAAGGTGGCATCCACGACCCTTGCAACTCTCAGTCCTTCCACAGCTGTGGACGATGGTTAAAAACACCATTCGCAAATCATGGCCACACAAAATTGGAACAGTGAAGAGCTAGAGAGAAAAAATATTCTGACACATAAAAATCTACAGAAAAAGATTTTTGAAACAAAATTTTCATTAGCAAACCCCCTTACTCACAACAACTACCAGATCTTCACTACTTACACTCATTCATTATATTTTGAGATTCATCAGAAGAAGCATGAGGCAGTTCAGCACAATGCGTGGTTTTTAACGGATCATGGTCAGCTAACAGTTGGAAGCCTAGGTCTGTAACAGTGTGTTCTCTATAATCATGCGACACGGTCTAACTGTGTCACGGGGGCAGGACGCCCACCGAGACTCGGCCCCAAAGTCACCTGCCGGCAGTCGGCAGGTTGCACAACCGTGGCAGTTGCTGACGCGCGAGTTCCGCCGCGTGGCCAGAGTGTTCATTACGCAACGTCGCTGAATCAGTGGCTGGAACCGAATTGCAGACTGCAGCAATTGCAAATTACCTGCTGGATGCGGTGTTCAAACTTGTGTGCTTAGAAAACTGATTCTCGCTGCCTATTTGTTTGATTTTTTTTACAATGTTGTCATAAAATAGTTGTGTATCATTGGCCCACGACTTGAAGCTAGCTCATTGTCATCGAGAACATTCAGTGATTTGCTCTGAGGAATGATACTCACGCCTACAGCTTGTGTTGGCTCAGAAAAAACAGGCAAATTTACGAACAAACTCACCTTTGGAAGAAACTAATTTTCACTCCCACATTACTATGCGGAATGTGAAAATTTGAAATTTCATAATCTAAAATTTTAAAATGTTTATTAATTACTGCAATGGATAAATTTTGGTGTGCCTACTAAAGCATTTAAAGTCTCGCTGCAGATCAGATTCAGAGAGAGTGGAGAAGATTGGAAAGAGGAACAAAAGTATTCCTGATAACAGGGAGGGAGTGGAATAGCATTGAGGGAACGATACTGCATGTGAGAAGAGGAAAGGACTTGGGAAGAGGCTTCAGAAATTGGCTAGTTAAGGAGTGGGGGGACTCCTTGCCACCGGGCGGAAGTCCAATCGCCAAGTGCAACAAACAGTCAGCTGATGTGTTTCACCGACACTCATAACTGACGAGACATCTTGCTTCATCTAGCCAATTATTTCGGCACAAAAGAAACACAATGGAAAATTAGTTGCACCAATTTATTTTCTATGTAAATGCTTCTCCCACACACTCCCATTCTAATCTACCGTAAAAAATTTCTCAGAGTTGAAAAACAATCACAAATTTTTAAAAAAAATTTTTTAATGCTGTTTGAAAATGTTTTACATCAAAGTAATTATCTTTAAATAATCCTCTTCAACAAACTTTATTAACTGCAGAAATTAAGTGACATTTTCAAACTTTTCATCACGTAATTTCATTTACCACATTCAGCAAGGGCCTAAAGTGGGAGTAAGGACCCCGTACCCACTCAGTTAATCTGAATCCTGATTCTCACGAATAAACTGAACGATTAACTGACTGAACCGAGTTTGTAGCCACATCTCAGTTATTTTTGTACAGTTTCTCCAGTTTTTCCTTCAGTTGCATCAGTACTCCGAGAAAATGAGATGAGGTTATTTTTTTCCTTACAATTCACACGTGGTTCATTGTTCCTAACTTTTATCAGAGCATATCGTATGCGGAAGCATTTTAACTTGTAACACTCTTCTGCAGTTAGTATTCTCCGAATACCACAGCTCTGAAGGGCAATAAATGAAAGGTTATCCCTCTTCCGTGCGACCATCGCGAGATCATGCAAGCCGCTGCACATCACCTGAGCAAACTATTGACAGACTGGAAGGAACTGATGTCTTGCGAGGTTTCGCTGGACAGTACTGGGGGTTTCTCCAGGTAAGCTATCGGACATGACAACATACGTGGAGAACTTGACAGATAAACTGAGCGTGCAAGAGGCCCTGAAAACTTAAAAGTTTTCCGAATGTCAGGTGAGTGATTACATATGTGTAGGTTCTGCCAGCCAATACAAGCTATAGGTGTGAGGACCATTCTTACGAGTGCTGGCTAGAGTCGCAGAATAAACAGATTGTTTACGATGACAAAAAGCTAGCTTAAGAGTTATTTTCAAACAGGCAACGCTAATGTCCAAGAACAACTTTATGTCACAGGCAAGGACACAAATACAACTTATGACAAAATACCTTCAACATCGTAAAAACCAAACTACTTGAGTGCAAGAATCAGCTGTCATTGTTTCGTACCACATATCCAATTTGATCCCTTGATCCTGAATATACAGAAAACTGGGTTACACAATGCTTGCAGTTAAAATTTACAACATCAAACGATTCTACGCTTAAAAACATGAATATCGCAATACAAAAACAAATTGTCACAGGTCTTATAGATTTTTTTTTCTTTCATACACATTTTAGGGTCATAATCTATTGTTGTATCACAGGTTTCTGTTCTGTCCAGGATCTTTCGACGAACTAAATTATAACCTCAAGAATCATGTACCACAGGATCAATGTACCTATACAGAATCATGCCTTCAGAATCAAGAGATAAACTTGGATACATGGTATGGAACTTTAACCGAATTAGTTACCCAAGTAAAAAGGTTTTAACCCTCCATTACGAAGAATGCTTTAGTTATTAAACACATTAACATATATTTATGTTTAAGAATAGTTCAAAAGTTCTCTGCATAACTTGCTTTGTTCTTGAGTCATGTTTTCTAGTTGCCTTTGCTGTTTTAATTTAAAATATAATTAAGTATTAAGGTTATGTAATTTTTAAAATTTTGTAGCATTTTCTTTTCTTTCTTTTCGGTCAAAAACCACTTGTTTTAGTCAGTTTTTTTTTATTGTGTACAACATGTTAGTCTAAGAATGGCAGGCTTATTGAAGAATATGTCATTCTGAACTACAAGCTCCCTGAATATATAAACACACACTGTTCATATCTGCATCTTCTCTATGATCACAAGTTTATAATAAGTAACTGCCTAGTTAACACTATTTATTTTGTGGACTTCACTCATTTCTTTACACAAGCAAAAAATTTTTGTTCAAAGTCTACACCTGTACGTATACGACAATTACACCCAAAACACAATGCTATTGGTATCTTGCCTGCATAAATAATTTAAAAACTGATGTAAACTTCCTAACAACGAATATAGCCCACTTTAGTACTTACAACCATTTTCTGGCTGCAAAATTTTGATAATAAATAATGCAATTATTGCACTTTATTTACTCTCATATACATTGTTAAGATAGTTTTTTTGTTGATATAAATATTTTTTCCTTTGAGTTCATGTTTATTACACCCATATTGTATCTATAGATAAACCTTACAGTAAATCGAGTCATTTTACTAGCAAATTACAAGCTGGAAAACCTTAACAAATGCCAAGTGCGTTATTGCGAGCTCACTAGAAGTAAAACTCATTTATCAGGTAATTGTGCCGAATCACGTATCCACGTTTATCCAGATGTCATAATCGTGTATACATTGACCCTGTGGTAAATTCTGCTTGCAGTTTTAATTTAATGCGCTGAAAGATCCTGGCCTACAAAAACCTCTATAATTGTACCTAATACAAACAATTTATGTAAGGTCTTGTGGAAATTTTTTTTCTTTCGTAATAAACTTACGATACAAGTTTTGTTAATATATCCAGGACGTATTAAATTAAAACTGCAAGCATTGTGTAAAGGATCAATGTATACAGGATCATACAATCATGATCGAGAGATAAAAACTCGGATGTGTGATGCAGAACTTTCACCTAATTGAGTGATTTTTTTTTCTCTCAAATACGACCACTGAAATCAAAAACTGTGATGAGCGAGTACACGTCTCCACAACAGTTCTCACCGAATCGTGACTAATAGACCAGTGGCGGATCCAAGGGGGGGTCACCAGGGGCAAGTGCCCCCGTCCCCCCAACCCGAAAAACCAGTTGTCTGCTACATTAATATTGCTGACAAAAATGATTGTTTCTGAAACCAATAAAATATTTTAATATAATTAATGAAATTTCTTGTAGAATCATAAACTCTGGTGGTTGTATGTTACGTGTAGTGTGAGTAGATTTAGTAATTTTAAGACATTCTGGCTATTCTGAAATCCTAGAGTGCCCCCAGACAGAGCGAGCGGCTCACCGCCTGTTGACGTCGTAGCGGAGCGGCTGGTCCCAGAAGGAGCCGATGTAGACGCGCGCCACCTCCGGGGTCTGCAGCACCTTGCCCAGGGACCACATGAGCGCGCCGTACACCCTCATGAGCTGCTGGTGGTCCACCATGTCCGCCTTGTTCAGCACGATGCGGATCTTGTCGTCGTGGCCTCGTAGCGCCTCGATGGAGCGCCGGAACTCGTCCGAGATGTCCAGCTTGTGCGCGTCGAACAGCAGGATGATGCGGTCCACGCGCTCCGCGAACCACTCCAGCACTCCCGTGAAGTCGTAGCCGCGGTCCACGCGCTGCTTCTCCCCGGACAGTATCCCCGGGGTGTCCACGATGGAGATGCCCTTCAGGACTGGCGTGTTCACCGTGGAGCACTGGAACCTGTTCAGGAAGGCGTTGCCGAACTTGGTCAGCGGCCTGAACTGCCTCTTGGGGTCGACCACGAGCGCGTTGCCCGGGATCACGCCCTCCTTCTCGTCGTACATGACGGCTATGAAGCGGTCCGTGGTGGGCTCGGGCCCGATGCGTATGCCCGGGAAGTCCTGCTCCAGCAGGTACCTGATGAAGGTGGTCTTGCCCGTGGAGTACTGGCCGACCAGCAGGATCAGGGGCTTGGCGTCGAAGTCCGGGTCGTCCAACTGCGGCGAGTGGAAGTCGTGGAATTGGTAGTGCTGCTCCAGGGGCAACAGTTTCGTCCTGTATATCGTCTTCAGTCCCTCCACGACATTCTCGAACAGGTCCGGAGTCTTCTTGCCTTCGTTTTTGTTGATCCAACTGAACATGATGCACTAATTTACTGGCCGAGACAACTACAAGTCAACTGCACTAACCCTACACGACACACTCACGCACACACTTGCCAGATCGCGGACGACTTTCGACTGTCGAAATGGGCGTTCAGTGGAACAACGTGACGTAAGGAACGTCAGAAACGTCATCACGAGACGGTGGCGCTGCCGTGGAACAACGACAAATCTACGTACTTTCTAGGTTTTTTTTTGTTTTTGCTTTTGGAATGTCTGATTTAAAATTTAACTCCTGTGCAAAAACACTTTAGTCATTTTTTTATTTAGTTGTATCCCCCCTTTTTGTAGCAAATATTTTTATTTATAGAACACATTATATAAATTGTGTATCAATAAGTGAATTAGTAAATGTCATTGAAATACTCAGCACTTGTAACGTTTAAACATTATGTTTTACTATTATACTATCAAAATTTTACGTTCAGTTATGAAGTCCTAGTAGCTCAAATGGAAAGAGCGTAGCACGGATTTTATCACGCTGAGGGTCCAGGTTCGAATCCTGGCTAGGACGAATGCAGAAATCTGTTTTTTTTTTAAAACAAATGTTTGTAGCATTTAATGTGATAATGATAATTTATGCATTATAATTTAGAAACCTGGTCTTGAAATTATATTCTGAGCATTTACGTAATCAATTTTTCTGCCTAGGCTGTGATGGACTCACACTGATTCATGAAATGTCCGTGAAATGTTTTTAATATTCTTTTGAACTTATTTCTAATAAATGAAAATATTTTAATAAATATCAGAGCGAAAACAATTGAATCGAATTATCGATATTATGATCGTCAATATTATATATCTATACAAGATAAATTTTCACCAGTATTTAAGATTTTTGGTCTGTGGCAGCATTTATATAACGGACGTGCGGATGATTGTGAATCGCTCGACTTTGTTCCTTTCTTACAATAGTGACGCAATTCATGTTTATTTTTTGTGGCCATTGAGAAGTTTTAATTTCTTAAATAAGTAATAGGTATTTTGAATTCTCATATTTATTTATAAAAATGTTCGTTTTATTTCAGCATTGTATAGTTTTGCACAAATGACCTTGGACCAAAATGAGAGGAAAATCACTGTCTACCTGAGATTTAAAAAAAAATCATCCCCACCCCCTAAATGAAGCGTCTGCATACTGCTAAGCCCGGGTAACACCAAACACTTCAGCTAGTTGTGCAAAAGTATTATTTCTAAACTTATTTTTGAGGAGTCAGTATCACCCTACATTATACTGTAACTCACTTTCTGCAAGGCATCATCTCTGGAAATAAATCGTGTTAGTTTTTCACTCAAAACTATGTTTGTGAATAAAAAAAAAATCAAAGTGCTGAACATTACTTAATGAAATTTGGTGTCTCGTTTCGAAAAATTTTTTAACCTCAGTGTGGCATTTTCATGTAACATTATTTTAGTCATTTATATATATATATATATATATATATATATATATATATATCGTACAAAGCTTTTTTTTTCTTTGACATTATACCGGGACATGCAGCTTAAGTTAATATCTCTTTATTATTATATCGTAAAATAGCCTTGCACGCCATATCAGTGCCTTGCACGTAGAATCGAAGAGGCGTCGAATGGGAAAAGCCCACCGCACACGGTACAATATTTTCTACTAGTTTGCTTACTAGAATGCTTACTGGTTTCTGTACTGTGTAGGCTACAAACTGAAACACTAGGTGCGCTGCAAGTTTCTGCTGCACACGATTCTATCTGCCTTACTAGTTTTGTTAAGAGAATATTCTCATATTATCATCATAATAAAAATTTGTTGTGGAGAATATTCTCTCTTAACAAAACTAGTAAGGCAGCTAGAATCGTGTGCAGCAGAAACTTGTAGCGCACCTAGTGTTTCAGCTTGTAGCCTACATAGTACAGAAACCAGTAAGCATTCTAGTAAGCAAACTAGTATAAAATATTGTACCGTGTGCGGTGGGCTTTAATGTCGCCCTACGAGCTCTTGACCTCAAACAGTCGGACCCGCGAGGTAGGTATTCTGCGCTGTGCCGCGTCATTCGTCGTGTTTACACCACTGTTAACGTGCTGCGCGCTCTAACTGGCGGCCATCTTGCGATCAGACAAGCCGGTCAAGGCCACTTCCGCTCCCCCCCACCCGCCATCTTCTTTTTCCGCCTGACAGTCGACCACAATGCCCCACTTGTCCACTGCTGGCACAAAGTCGTCTGCAGTTCGAGACCAAGCGCCTTAAGACTGCTTGCTTTCGACAAAAAACATTGTCACCCACTTTGCACTAACAAATCATGGACGTACAGTTGACCGAAAATATGGAAATTAGTACAAATATTATACCTTCACATATCACATCTACTCTTAAGATCATACGAGTAGGCAGTCAAACTCCCCTTGACTGTGGACATAAACGCAAAATACGAGGTGTGTAAATTAAGTAACGAGAAACGTTTTTTCCTATTTTTTTAAAATTCGAATAGAGTTATAATTCAATAATGTCTCCCTCAAAATATCTTCCTTGGGAAGCCACGCAGGGCTGGAGACGGTTCTTCCAATCCTCACAGCGGATACTGGAATAGCCTGAAGCTGGTCGGTTACCGACGTTTGATTGTATTCGAGTGTTCTAAAATGGCGACCATTGGGGTGAATTTTCGATCTCGGGAAGAGGAAAAAGTCACAAGGACTCAAAAGTCGAGCGAATAAGGAGGCTGGGGAACTACAGAAATGTTTTTACTGGCCAAAAACTCGTTCACTGAAATTGCTGTGTGACAAGGTGCATTGTTGTGATGGAAAAAAACAACAACCCAGTTCTTGATATTTGGTCTCGCACGCATGACCCTTTTTCGAAGGTTTTCAAGAACCTCTCCGTAAAAGTGTTGAAAGACTGTTTGACTTTAAGGCACAAACTGTTTGTGGAAGATTCCCTGGCTATCGAAATAGCAAATCAGCATGCATTTTGATTTTCGACTTGCTCATTCTTGCTTTTTTTTTTTTTGGACTTGGAGAGGTTTAAGTATACCACTCCATGCTCTGGTATTTGGTTTCCGGGTCGACTCTTCACCTGTGATGACACGTTCCAGAAAATGGGGATGATTTTCAATCGACTTCAAAAAGTCTAAGAACATTTCCCTCCTGATGTCCCTTTTGGTCCTGCAAAAGTTTTTTTTTGAACCATTTATATGCAGATATTTTTCATCGCCAATTAATTAGTCAAAATCTGATGAACAGTGGTGTGTGGCAAATTAAACTCTTCCCTGATCATTCTGACCATCAACCGATGAACTGAACGCACAGGATCCCAGATACTGTCGACGTTTTCATCGGTTCTTGAAGATGAAGGTCTTCCGCTTCTTAAATCGACTATCTTCCCTCTGAAAATGCTTTAAATCAACGAAAAACCTGGTCCCTTGACAAAACACTCTCTGTTGCCATGCTGAAGTTTAGCAAAAGTTTCCGTTATTCTGTGCCCAACCTGATTGCACACCGTTGCTCGAAATTGATGTCACTCATTTTTTGAATGCACTAGAAAGAAACTCACGAAAAAAAAAATCGCTATGACAACAAAATGCCTCGAGCAACTTCAAACTCGTACTGAAAGCGTATCACACGTTCACCTTCCGCCCCTCCAAGTCTCGTGGCCCCAGTGTTGCCAGATCGAGTGCTACGTTGCCAGTCTCATTACTTAATTTACACACCTCTTTTGTTTTATTGCCGTGCAAAAGAACTGAATAAGACAAGTTTTCGTAAGAGTTATCGGAAACAGTAACGCACTGGTATTCGCCCACTTCGTTGACTGTTTTGAATCGTGTGTGAAGAATTTATAACTCATTCTCTCACTTATACTCTCTCTAACTCTCTCTAACTCACTCTCTCTATTTATCTCTAACTCACTCACTCTCTCGCTTTCTCTAACTCGCTCTCACCCTCTCTCACTCTAACTCTCTCCCTAGCTCTCCCTAAGTCTCTCTAACTCACTCACTCTCTAACTCTCCCTAAATCTCTCTCTAAGTCGCCCCCCCTCTTACCCACTGTCTTACCGTCCCTGTCCCAACCCACAGGCAAGCCTGTGACTTCCCTCCGAATTCGGATAACATTGATGGTTACATTCTTTGCTGAGACTAGATGCAATACGTATATTATGTGAAACAAGCTTCTAAGGTACTTGTGTGTTCGGGTAGTTACATTGTTCACAAGATGGAAAAACCTCACACGTAGACAGATTTTAGTCCTTCGAGTGGTTGAGCGTTGTTGTATCTCATACGTCACACATTTAAACCACAATACATATACAACTGAGATTTCCATTGGCGATAGTTATATATACTTACATGTTCCCCCAAATAAAACTCGCAACCTAACTGCAACCTCCCAGCACATGTTTCCCCCCTCATTATCCGCGCGGAAACTGACCGCGTCATGAATGTGTGATCAAGGATGTTCTTCATTCATGTTTGTGTTGAGCTGGCTCCGGGGTCGCCAAGGGAAGACATCTACGGCGCGCCGAAAATGCTTTAGAGATCCGCCTCGACTGAGATGCTTCCCCTCCTTATTTCCTTACCTGCTGTGCAGGTGTGCTCTATATGCTGCAGCATGAGTTATGACCTGTTATCAGAAAATATAAAGCTATTTGCATGGAACCCTCTTTGTTTCCTTACAAGCAACTGTGAACCAGCTTGAGTCCTTTCAGGCTCATTACTATGTGAATCAGGAAGGGCGTTAGACGGTGATTTCGTTCTTGTTTTGGCCTCCCTTCGCCTGGTTCAATGTTATTAGATAAAAGTCTCGTCTGGTCTCCGGCTCACTCGGTGTGCAGTCTGCTGTGGACCAGACAGCCTGGCGCAAGTGAGCCGCGGGAGCTAGCGACAGTCCACGTCGTCTTGGCTAATCACAGCCTCGATCACTAGCGGCCTTCGGCGCGGTTCCAAACCGCTGCGAGTTCCGCTCCAATGAAGTGCGAGCTTTGTCCCGTCCTGCGCCAGAGGAAAGCGGGTGGCCAATCAGGGCCCGTGGAGCTACAGCAACTCTGCCAGTCCCAAAACTTGCCGTACACACGCACGAACAACTCGCAAGTCCGTGCGTATGAACACGAACGTTTCTTTGTTTGTCCCGTACACGTTACAATACAAATTAATCTGATCGCGATGAGATTTTGGTGCGTTTTTTTAAAGAGAAGACGTACTGTTGCCGCGCATTCCAATGATTCCGGTTGACATTCCATTCGAATTCAAACGTTTCGCATTTTCCTGTACGACCATCAACAAAGCACAGGGATAGCTACAAGTGTGTGGACTGAATTCGAGAAAAATATCCATGCTTCCTGCATGGACAGCTGTATGTAGCCTGCTCAAGCGTCGGAAAACCTTGCGATTAATTTATTCGCGAGCTTACCAGACGGAAAAAAAAATAGTGTGTATCCAAAAAGTTATTTCAATAAACATATTTCTTTGAGAGGCACTGAAACTCATGCTGGGTACTCGATAGTTAATTTAAAAAAAAATGTCCAGTACACTTAGTTTCCCAACACAGTGCCTGTGGCCGGTTATCCACTGTAAAGTATTTTATAAAACTTATTTTATAAAACGTCTTTGACCAAGATTCTTTGATAGTGTAATAGGCCATCTTTCGTAAATTATTACATTTATAAAATTTCTTTTATAAAAAGTAATGGGTTGGCATTACATTTTATAAAAGCAGTTATCTAGTTAACTGTTAATATCGTGTCACTGTTGTGAATTCTAAATGACCACACAGCCCACAAATAAGTAGACTTGGAGTGTGGACACAACGACAAAGTTTATTTTAGTGCAAATGTTTCATGAAATGTTACACAATGCAAAGTACGAAGACTACAAAAATAGAAATAAAAAGCAAAATGTTATAAACACAGTTAAACCTGGTTGTGCTATCCCACACGTAAAAAAAATTCAATTAAATGTGTTTAAAAAGTGTAACTGTTTAAGGGGCCCGCCTCGTCAGGGGTGTATGTGTGTTAGTGGGGCGGGATGATAAGCGCGACGCTCGCTGGTATTTCTAGCGCGGTATAGCCTCTAAGCGCAAGGCTCTTGAACTGGCGCGCAGTCTTCTCGTCACAGGACAACTGTGAAATTTGAGCGGTGACCGCAACATTATATGGCCGATAAATGAAGATAAAGGTGTCATGCAAGTCCCTTAAGTGCTTTTAATAATCTGTACTGGTTGTTTTACGCCTAAAAATTAACTGAAAACATGCGTTTTAGCCATTTTAGCTCTTCTAGAAATACAGTTTAAAAACGTGATCCAAAATTAAAAGTACTTTTCGGGCCTCAGCGAACTCTTAAATGCTTTTCGTAAACATACCCCACTCGGATATCTTGAGTAGTTTTGAAATCGCGTTGTTTTTCCTGAAGCTCTGCGCACCGTCTGTGTGACCAGGTACTTACTCTTTACACTACAATGAAATGTGATGAAATTCTGATAAACGGGATACTTCTTTGTCACATATCTTTTACATAGTGTACTTAAGCCTGAAACTTTTATAAAATAATCACTTTTCAATATTTTATTAAAATATGAAAAATATATTTTATAAAATATGTGTTATAAAATATTTTACAGTGGAATACCGGCCTGTGGCTGATGGAGATAGGATACTTTCTATACTTTCCTGGGGGAATAACTTGGGTAATGTTGGTGTAGTGGTAGTACTTGTAAGTGATTGCGAGGACCACGTGCGTCTGGAACGCGCGCTATCTGCAGTCACGTGTGAACTGTTAGTGTTGGAGCCCAGCAGTCATCTGGCCGCCAGCCGCCTGCCCTGGCTCGCTTACACTGGACTAGCTGACTCGCTGCTCTGTTCCCACCGCTACTTACAGCTTTTTCTTTTTTTTTGGACGTATCAACGTTTAATAAAGCGATGAACGCCGGCTGTACGCACGAAAAAGTGTCCCGTTACGCACATAGTTCCGTTACGCTGTGTCCCGTTACGCTCATAGTACGCTTGCGCCGCATCTATCTCTCTTCCACTCGATTGTAACAACCATCGATTTGACTTTTTCGAGGCACTTTAAACTTGAAACACTCCCATTCGTTTCCTACTTTTCCCATCATCGTCCTATCCTTAACAGAATAACACAGATTGGAAGAAGTTAAATACCAAACATGTATAAAAGTTATAGTTAAAATAATCTCTTCGTTAAAGTAATAAACATAATTTGTGGTTTTTTTTTTCGTTCTCTTCTGTTTTGGAAAATTATTATGTTTGTTTCGTCTTTACCTTTTGTCGTGTTTTTGTCTCGTTTCAACTGTTGTGCTGAATTTTTTTGGGTTCAAGATTTTTGTGCTGTCATCATTTGTGGGTTTTTTTTCGTTCTCTTAGTCCATTTTTCTTTTTTTCTTTTTCTTTTTTGTTTGGTGACCATATTCCTGTTATTGAATATTATGTGGTGTTTATGTCCTGTTGACAACAGCAATTTTTTGATTAATTTGTGTTTTTGATTTTTGGGTTTTTTGTAGTTTTCTTTTACAGACACACATGTGCTTAACAATGGCGTATGTCCGAAAGCTTACAAATATTTCCAGAAGAAATATGCACTTCAAAAAACTACCTACGCCTGTTGGATGTTCCAAAAGGTTTTTTTTTCTTCTTTTAAATCCTTGCAGGGAAGGTCGAGACAACCCCCCCCCCCCCCCCCCCCCCCAAAGACCCAGGCGTCGGGACGCCGTTAAATGGGCGCCGACCGACGTCACGGAAAGCTTGGAGATAAACCTACCGAATGATTTCACCTGCTTGTTTTTTTTTTGAAGATTAGGAATTTCGGACAATCGTCGCGCTATCTCCGCGCCGTGATAACACGCCCAGCGCGTTGCGTCGTGTCACGTGGTGTGCATCGCGTGACGCATGGCTCTTCACTCGTCCGGAGGAGCGTCGCTATAGTCATGTGCGCGTCATGCTCGATCAGCAGTTGTATCGGCCACACACACCACTCTGCTGAGTAACACTCTACCTGCAGAAATACGTCAGACCCCGATCAGGCGGACTAGAAGAGTCCGACCGCATTAAGGGGGCGCTAAACAGGCGGAGTAATTTTGACGTGACGTCTAATAAATCGATGAACGCCGGTTGCACGCACGAAAAAGGATGACTCGTTGTCCCGTTACGCACATTGTCCCGTTACGCTCATTGTACGCTTGCGCCGCATCTATCTCTCTTCCACTCGATTGGAACAACCATCGATTTGACTTTTTCGAGGCACATTAAACTTGAAACACTCCCATTCGTTTTCTACTTTTCCTATCATCGTCCTATCCTTAACAGAATAACACAGATTGGAAGAAGTTAAATAGCAAACATGTATAAAAGTTATAGTTAAAATAATCTCTTTGTTAAAGTAATAAACATATTTGAATTAATGAGTGCAAAAAAAGTAAATTTATCAATTAAATTTTAGATTTAATTTCACTCCTTCTCTGTATCCATACAAAATAGTGATAATTCAATAAAAATGATTCAATTTTATTCATAAAAGTATGCAATAATTTCGTCAATTTTTTTGTTATGACGTCACGTTAAACTATCGTCCGTAAACCGACTTTACAGACAACCAATTTTTTTTTACTAAAGATATTCACTTGAATACTGAAGTATAAAGGCACAAAAAAATGTTGGAGGGTAGACGAACTGAATCATTTGTACTGAAAGATACATACACGTATATCGTCAAACATATAAAAAAAATTGTATTTTTAGCATACTACCCAAGAAAAAAAACCATCCAAGTTGAATCAAAAATATTTGGAACTGTGGCATTAATATTGGGTGGCGATATGAGGTGTTGTCAGGAAAGGTTTTGGTTTGGTTGGTTTTGAAAAAAAGAAGAAGAAAAAGAAAAAAGGGGGGGGGGGGGGGGGGAAAGCGTCGAGATGTGTTCTTGCCCCGGGTGGAAACTAGTCTAGTTACGTCCTGTCCTAACGAAACATTAAAAAAAAATTGGTTGTCTGTAAAGTCGGTTTAAAGACGATAGTTTAACGTGACAACGTCATAACAAAACATTGATGAAATGATTGCACACTTTTATGAATAAAATTCAATCATTTTTATTTTAAAATTAAAAGAATAAATACTTGAAATTATACTAGTAATCAGATTTTTAAAATGCAAGAATAATTAACCTTTATTGCCGAAATTGTTGTTGTAATAAGCAATGAAAACCACATTAACTTTTCACTTCACTTTATAAACAGTCGAGTGGAAGAGAGATAGATGCGGCGCAAGCGTACAATGAGCGTAACGGGACACCGCGTAACGGGACAATGTGCGTAACGGGACACAGCGTAACGGAACAATGTGCGTAACGGGACACAGCGTAACGGAACACAATTTCGTGCGTGCAGCCGGCGTTCATCGATTTATTAGACGTTGTCACGTCAAAAAAATCAACCCCCCTCCACCCCCAATGGTCCCGAGACCAGCATGTCGGAAAGTGCACGGCTTCCCTGGTCTCTGGTCTCGGTCCCCAAAAGCACTTGGCGGTCTCCTGGGGGCGGAGCGCCAGGCGAGGAAGTGCCCAATGAGCGAGGATGGGCAGTTTCCCCGGGGCCCCGCCGGTGGGGGGGGGGGGAGGGGGGGTGTATGCCGTCCAAGCGGCCCGACGGAATGGCAATGAGGCGGACCCCCTCCGCTGTCCCACTCTCAAGTATATGCCTCCAGTATATGCGACAATAGAGTTGGAGGGGGTAGCATTGGACAGAAAAAAATGGCTTCCGAATTTCTCTATCAAATATTTTTGAACATATAACATCAAATATTTTTTGTTAATCATGTCACACTATGAAAGCTTTTTTTTTTGTATGAGTTAACTCAAACTTTTCCATCCTTTACCTTTTTTAATCTGATTTTGAAATTAAACAATGAATCACATTTTGAACGTGTTAATGCCGTTTGTGCTTTTAATTTTTTTTATACAGGTATGAATTTAACTTACAATAATATTCATTTACATAATAAAAATAAATGTTCAGTGGTTTTTAAATTATAGAGTGTAAATGTTGCATACGACATCCATATCAATATTTTCTTTTTGAGTTATTTAACTTTTATAACCTATTTAATCACCAGGTGCTCTTAACTTTTTTTAAAGAATCATTGAAATGGAAACGGATGTCATTTCCGTTTTCTAAAGGCACGATTTAAATTGGCCGGATGCATCCAACATCCAACATAATTTAGAACCCGTCTATATGCAAAATACTTTATGGAAACTCAAGTCATCCAACTTGTCAAACAAGCATGGCAGTGCTAGCGACGTTTTCAGGGACGTCAAAAACCCTACAACTTCATTCGACGTAACAAGCTGGAAGGTGTTGGAAGCGAACATCTGACGGTGGGGCAGGGCCTTAAGGGTGACGCCTAGCCCCACTCCAAGGGCCCACTCGCCTCTAAGCACAGCGCGGCGGTGCGTGTTACTACGTGAGCCCATCGTGTGGTATCCTTGGCTGGTGGAACACGGCTACCTCCTGCGATGTACCACATGCTGATCGCGAAGTGCAAAAAAAATAATTTGCAACAGTTTTTGACGTGACAACGTCTAATAAATCGATGAACGCCGGCTGCACGCACGAAAAAGTGTCCCGTCACGCACATTGTTTCGTTACGCTGTGTCCCGTTACTTTCATTGTTCCGTTACGCTGTGACCCGTTACGCTAATTGTTCCGTTACGCTGTGTCCCGTTACGCTCATTGTTCCGTTACGCTGTGTTCCGTTACGCTGTCGGCGAGTGCAGTAATAATAGGTTATGTACAATTGACTAAAAAATTATGATGATTCGTATAATTTATGATATATATTTGATTACAGTTTATTTATATGAAAACTTGTTCATATTTATATTTAAACTTTATAGCTAAACGCCAGTTTTTAAAAATTAATTACAAGTCATCTACACGTGAACTGTTTCGTCGACTGTTTATAAAGTGAAGTTAAAAGTTAATGTGGTTTTCATTACTTATTACAACAACAATTTCGGCAATAAAGGTTAATTATTCTTGCATTTTAAAAATCTGATTACTAGTATAATTTCAAGTATTTATTCTTTTATTATTAAAATAAAATTGATTCAATTTTATTCATAAAAGTATGCAATCATTTCATCAATGTTTTGTTATGACGTTGTCACGTTAAACTATCGTCCGTAAACCGACTTTACAGACAACCAATTTTTCATCCGGCACAGCTGATGAAAAGAAAATAAACTGGAGGAACTGAACGAAAAAACTGATCTGTGGCTAAAAAACGCCCGGTTCAGTTAATCGTTCAGTTTGTTCTTCCGATCAGGATTCGGGTGATCTGAGCGTGTGTGAGACCGATGACTTTAGATTATTCTCTGTCAAGGCAAAAAGCATGGAGGCCCGAGCCATAGTCAGATTATTCGGACCTTACGGCCGTCATTCTTACATTCCCCTCCCACATATGCGCCCTAATAGGGTAGGGTGGGAGTAACTTTCCAGTTCGTTTTATATACATTCCAGAGCTTATTTAAAAACAGAACTGCTAGGGATCGCTCCCTGTTGTTTGATCGGGAGGGTACCAGCGGCTGGGGCCACCAACCCAGCATAGTCACCGCCTCAGCCCTGTAACCTCCACTCAGCTGACCAGACAGTTGGCTGTGTCCTGAGCCCTGAGACTCCATCAGCACTGCTGGCGCCTTCCCCGATCTCCCACATCACGCTGGGACCCGGTGAACCCGTGGTCCGGTGGAGGCCTATCCAACCTCGGGAAGCCCAAGATGTACATCAAGCTCTGTCCCTGCCCGAACACGCCGCGAATATTCACCTTCGGCCAACCTCGGGTTCATTTATATATATATATTTATATTTCTCTGTTTATTTTAATGTGGCTATACTGACCTAACTAACCGTCCATAGTGTTTTAAAGTGTTTCAATGTAGCTAACCTAACCGTACCACTTTTAATATTTGAATTCATTTTTTCCTGCGCAAAAAATAAAACAAATCCCGAGGTTGGCCTATGGTGAAATATCCGGGCGTGTTCGGGTCAGGGACAGAGCTTGATGTACCATCTTGGGCTTCTCATCCAAGCCTGTGCCAGCTGTCCTGGCTAGTGCGAGCCACACAGTCGGCGCACGGCGCATAGGGCGGCTAGTGACATTGAGGACTCCCGGGCAATCACGCCGCGGAAACAGTTCCGCCCGGCGCTGCTGCACAGGGGCATTGTGGGAGGGGTGACGTCAGCCGACACCGCCCGCGCTCTGACTGGCCAACACGAGCCGTCACCTGCGGCTGTCCACGGGGCCTCCTGGGAACAAGGACAGCTCTGAGACTCGAACCCCGCGTCCCCTCGAAATGCGAACCCACGTGATCTTCACGGAACCAACAGTACAATCCCCCCCCCCCTCCACCGGTAACGATAAATGTAAAACCATACGTTCCTTATTATTCATTCCACTTAAATGTCTTGGAGTAATCAAGTTTTTTTAATTAAAATTTATTTATTAATTTTTAATTTTTTTTCCCGATTTTCTAAGTTAATATTTGAGGATTTTCAAGAGGGTGGATGTGACGTCATAATTCGGTGGAATGTTCTAGAAAACAAAATGGCGGATTTTTTTTTAGAAAAGAAAATATCTGAATTCAAGATGACCGCCGGAACTGACGTAATCCAATATGGCCGCCGAAAGTGACGTAAACCAAGATGGCCGCCTGAAGTGTCGTAATCCAAGATATGCCGCCTGAAGTGACGTAATCCAAGATTGCCGCTGGAAGTGACGTAATCCAAGATGGCCGCCTGAAGTGACGTAATCCAAGATTGCCGCCTGAAGTGACGTAATCCAAGATAGCTGCCTGAAGTGACGTAATCCAAGATGGCCGCCGGAAGTGACGTAATCCAAGATTGCCGCCTGAAGTGACGTAATCCAAGATGGCCGCCTGAAGTGACGTAATCCAAGATATGCCGCCTGAAGTGACGTAATCCAAGATGGCCGCCTGAAGTGACGTAATCCAAGATATGCCGCCTGAAGTGAAGTAATCCAAGATGGCCGCCGGAAGTGACGTAATCCAAGATAGCCGCCTGAAGTGACGTAATCCAAGATGGCCGCCGGAAGAGATGTAATCCAAGATGGCCGCCGGAAGTGACGTAATCCAAGATGGCCGCATGAAGTTACGTAATCCAGATATGCCGCCGGAAGTGATGTAATCCAAGATAGCCGCCTGAAGTGACGTAATCCAAGATGGCCGCCTGAAGTGACGTAATCCAAGATAGCCGCCTGAAGTGACGTAATCCAAGATGGCCGCCGGAAGTGACGTAATCCCAGATGGCCGCCGGAAGTGGCGTAATCCAAGATGGCCGCCTGAAGTGGCATAATCCAAGATGGCCGCCTGAAGTGACGTAATCCAAGATGGCCGCCTGAAGTAACGTAATCCCAGATGGCCGCCTGAAGTTACGTAATCCAAGATTGCCACCTGAAGTGACGTAATCCAAGATTGCCGCCGGAAGTGACGTAATCCAAGATGGCCGCCTGAAGTGACGTATTCCAAGATTGCCACCTGAAGTGACGTAATCCAAGATTGCCACCTGAAGTGACGTAATCCAAGATTGCCGCCGGAAGTGACGTAATCCAAGATGGCCGCCTGAAGTGACGTAATCCAAGATGGCCGCCTGAAGTGACGTAATCCAAGATTGCCACCTGAAGTGACGTAATCCAAGATTGCCACCTGAAGTGACGTAATCCAAGATTGCCGCCGGAAGTGACGTAATCCAAGATGGCCGCCTGAAGTGACGTAATCCAAGATGGCCGCCTGAAGTTACGTAATCCAAGATTGCCACCTGAAGTGACGTAATCCAAGATTGCCGCCGGAAGTGACGTAATCCATATGGCCGCCTGAAGTGACGTAATCCAAGATTGCCGCCACGAATCCCTGAATCCCGACTCCTGACCCCCTGTGCCAGAACGAACTATAATTACATTACTGTTCTCATGTTACAATCCACTTAAAATACGAAACTCGGACGATAAATTTAACGTAGAATTCTTTCAAATAATGAATGCCCAGCATGATAAATATACACAAATTGTGTTTTAAAATAAATTTCTTGATGCGAATCTCACTTAGTTTCCACACCCGCCGCTAGAAGAGAAGCTACGTCGACTATCGAATCATTCGATTTGCAGGCAGACATTTTAAACTTTATATAATAAAAAGGCATCAATAAAAGCGAAAAAAATACTTGGAAAAATACTAAACACAGGCTATGAACATGACATTTGACAATGCATTTATTAAAATACTGCCAATATTTTTAAAATTAATTAAACAGTCATTACTATAACGTTTTCCTTTGGCTTTGTGAACTTTAGTTCGCACCATCCACCACAAATGACAGCACCGGGGTTACTCATTTCCGTTTCTTGACTTCCGTCGCTTTCACGAAATCACTCCTACCAAATGCCATGCCTATACAGAGGTCTAAGATGTTACACATAAAATTTTTTTTTTAAACATGCCTTGTAATATATCCAAATCGCTTTATATTCATTCAGATTTGTGGTCAAGTTTTTGTAATTATTTAAGTTTTTTCAAAGATATGCTACAAAAACAAACATAATAAAATTGTTACTTCGACAGCTAATTTGACAAAACTACGCAACTTGAGAGAAAATTGGAGAAAATCGTTAATTACATCAAATGACTAAAATGACCTGGATTTCACATAGGCAATGCCTTTAGTAGAGCACGGAACATTAAAGACAGCCTGCACCGAGGCAGCAGTAACAAACTCTGACCGTCTGTCGCACCTCTGGTGGTCTGCCCATGTTTCCAAAACACGGCTCTCTCGAGCTGACGAGGCCTTCTAATTGGTCCAATGGCCAAACTGGAGCAAGGCTGCGTCACGGATGGCTTCACGTAAATATATAAAGTTGGGTTCACAAATAAAAAAAAAAGCGCAGGCGAGTGCATAAAATGCGCGTCGGTCCACGGCTGAAATTCTTATTCAAATTCAGTCAAATTTCGCAATGTACCGTTAAACGTTTACCTGGATTCAGCATATAAGTGTGTAAAAGAGTTCAAGGTAGAAGGTGCTGACTGGCAGCGGAGTGAGTGGCCAGTGTCGCCACTCACCACCAGGGGCGCTTGCGTCCCTGGTCACTCAATCCAGTCCTGGACAAAAAGCAAAGCGGACCACGAGTCCAAGTGCCCAACCCCCCTCTTGGTAGACTCTTTGCTACTCTGTCCAACACTTCATCCAGACCAACCTCTGTCTCCTGTATTCTCCTACACTTGATGCGTGCAAATTTGCATCCCGCATGACAGTGCCCAGGGTTTTCCCTGTGTCTATGCAGGTTTTACCTGGGCCCAACCTATCTCTAGTTATAGTCTAGATTTATGAGTGAGGGGAGTTAATCATGGCATCAATTGCTGCCATGGCTGGCCAATCCCCATCCTAGCACATGATGCATGCTACCTCTCCTGCATGGCTTAAACCCTGCATGATTAGAGCGTATAGGCTTTTGCCTGAGACTCACTTAGAGTCTTTCCCTAACCCGGACCCCTCCCAAATACAATTAGTTTTAGTTAGGTTGAGAAAAAAAAATTTTTAAAAAAATTCAAGGTAGAAAATGTCCTAAGTGATCCAGTTGGTTTTACAACACTATTGTCTAATAACTACTAGCAGTGTAGTAGAACTAGCAGTGGCGGATCCAAAGGTTCACCTCGGAGTGGGCACTCTAGGATTTCAGAATAGCCAGAGAAAAAATGTCTTCAAATTACTACATTTGTATTTAATCTTCTCACACTACACGTAACATCCAACCACCAGATTTTATGATTCTACAAGAAATTCATTAATTATATTAAAATATTTTATTGGTTTCAGAAACAATCATTTTTGTCGGCAAAATTAATGTAGCAGACAACTGGTTTTTCGGGGGGAGGGGGGGGGGGGCACTTGCCCCTGGTGCCCACCCTTGGATCCGCCACTGAGAACTCCAATAGTTAATTTTACCGTCAGAATCACTAGCAGTTAGAAGGCACAGCAAACACTCTGCATTGTAGGACCGCACTCTAACGCTTTCAGTGAAAGCCGGCGCCAATGGTTTGTTTTTGCTTTAATTTAGTCGTTATCGGCAGCACCTCTGGTGGGGAAAAAAAAAGTTGCAACTTGTCTACAACAAAGCCTTCTCGTAGCTTCACTGAACACTCGACAGGTGGCGAGGTTTGAGTTCCTGTCTCCAGCAGTGGCGTAGCCAGGATTTGTGTATAGGGGGGGGGGGGGGTGTTAAGAAGCCTGGTCCCCCCCCCCCTATTAAGGCGGGTGGTCCGGGGGTCCCCGGAAAAATTTGTATTTTAAGGTGTAAAATAGTGCTATTTGAGCATTTTTCGGTACTTAACTTTAAATATTGTAATGGTAAAAATATTATTATTTTTTTAATCAAAAAATGGTTTGAGTGATGAAGTAAGAAATTAATTAAAGATATTTTAATCAATCCAAGTGCCTTGTCCACGTCCACTCAAAATCATAAATCATGCTCGAAGCTCGACAATACAAAAAAAAAAAAGGAATAAAAATGGTTGGTTTTTCGGCAGAACTGGCCTATTCCTGGAAACAATAAGCTTTAGCTTGAAGAGTTACCCAGTCACCACCTGCTGATAATTACCGCGCTGGTTAGATACAGTAGGTGGAAGATATTTGAAAGCTTGGGGCCCGTCACGGCGTCACAACCTTATAGCTTCTCCTCTAGACAGGGGCAGGGGAAGGGAAGGAGAATCGGTAGGGCTCGCTTACTCTTCCCCTGCAGTGCAGTGGCCGGTGATAGCAGTAAGACACCCAGGCTTTTAGCTAACCTGCTTTCAGTTAAGAAAAAAAATAGTGACTAAAAGGGGGGAGGGGGGGTTAGAACCCCTAACCTCCCCCCCCCCCCCTGGCTAAGCCCCTGGCTCTCCAGTCGCCGGGCGCAGCGGCAGATGTTGGTCGGGTTACGCGATATGATACGTGCCCAAGAACAGGTTGCCCGGGGGGGTGTTAAGGTCAAAGCCAGGATTGGATGGAGATCAATCACCCGCCAGCATACGCCCCCATGGAGACATGTCACACGCGCAACTGAACAACACGACACCTGCAGACAGACAGTCAGTCGTATATTTCCGAGTTATCAACCCGGCGGCGGTCGGGTGGAATCGCGGAATGCAAGTTCAATGCTAGAACGAGACACGGACCGGTGTGTTGTTCACTGCTCGGGCGAAAACCGGCACAACTCGCGCAAGCGGACCACCACCTGTCGGGTGGTATATATGTGGCGCGGGGCTGCTGTCTCCCTCGTTGCTGCGAATACACGGAGGAACCGGGACCATCTTCCAGTGCGCCTGTCAGCGGCTAGTAGCTGCTTCCTGGAACCTGCACTTGTACTTCCAGGAGCCGGCAGCTCTCAACCATATTGTGTAAGTACTTACGTATCAACTTCCATGTTGTTTCGTTCTTTAAATGATTCATAACAATGGGGAATTTTTGATGTACTACTTCATTTTTTTTTACATACGCCATTGCAGTTTTGCACTGTTTGTCATGGAACAATTCCGAAAAAAAAAAAAAAAATTGGTTGTCTGTAAAGTCGGTTTACAGACGATAGTTTAACGTGGCAACGTCATAACAGAACATTGATGAAATGATTGCATACTTTTATGAATTAAATTGAATCATTTTTATTGAATTATCACTATTTTGTATGGATACAAAGAAGGAGTGAAATGAAATCTACAATTTGATTGATAAATTTACTTTTATTTGCACTCATTAATTCAAATATGTTTATTACTTTAACGCTGGGATTATTTTAACTATAACTTTTATACATGTTTGCTATTTAACTTCTTCCAATCTGTGTTATTCTGTTAAGGATAGGACGATGATAGGAAAAGTAGGAAACGAAAGGGAGTGTTTCAAGATCAATGTGCCTCGAAAAAGTCAAATCGATGGTTGTTCCAATCGAGTGGAATCGATTTATTAGACGTTGGCACGTCAAAACATAATTAAAATATGAAGATAAAACAATCTTGTGCTGTATGATATTTATATGATGAACATTTTTTTGTCAGTGCTGTCGTCCTTGTGTTGTCCATAGTACTTGTTTAGTTTCATCGTTGGTTTCGTTTTTCCGACGTCAGATGATTCAGTCTTTTTTTCTGTGAATTTTTAGATTCATATTATTGTTTTCGGAATTTTTCCATGACAAAACAGTGCAAAACTGCAATGGCGTAAGTCCAAAAAAATGCATTAAATCTAAATTCAATGTTGTTTGTTTACTAATTCATTACATCATTAATTCGGGCTTCGCACATCGTCGACCACGAGGCCATTTTCAAAGGACACGCACGACGAGCGAACAAGCGCTGCTCCAGAAGGGGGGCGGTGGGGGAGATAGCCCCTCCCGAGACCAATTTTGATTAGTGTATATTTATGTTTACTTAAATATTTAATTTCATATATTAAACTTTTATCTCCTTCAAAGATGCATGGAGCTACTAAGGTTCTGTATTTGAAACCTGTAATTTGTAAATAATATTCCAAGGCCAATATCTGACCACTTTCATTTTTTTGCAACTACGACCTTTCTTTGTGTGATATCCCCTCCCGAAAAGTCATCCTGATGCCGCCATTGCGAGCGAAACGCATTTCCTTTTTTCCCCTTTAGTGATTTCCGGAAACCAGTACCGGGTTCCGAATCGGGTACTCTCGAAAGTTAGTCCTGTTCTCGCCGCTGTGTTTATCTACTTCTGTCTCACTGTTTTTCACGAACGATTGCTGCGAAGTTATTGTTGTTTTCGAAGCCAAATCCGCGAAAATGGGTTCTTGTCCTTCGTGTAATTGGTTGAATCAATGAATAAATTTGTCAAATTCCTAGGTGCTATTGAGGTTTTAAACCACCCCACAGGGTGGGCCTCAACTGAAATATTGGGTGTAGACCAGCTGTAATCTCACAAAAAATCGACCAAATAAACGCGCTGTCTACACCCACGTAAACAAGCAGAGTGAAACAAACATTAGCGGAGAATATTATGGGAATAATTCGCGCAGCGTTAGGCCCTACAGAGTGTACAAACAACTTACAATGACTTGTTCTTGGATTCCGACTGCGATACATTTATTTTCAAGCAAAAAGCTTGACTTCATAAAAAGCAGCGGTTTTACACGCCTGGTCTTACACGTCTGAATACAAACAAAAAATATATTACAATACGTTCAAAAATAGAGTCCAAGTCCGTGGGTTGCACTCGTACCAAGATTTTTTATGGACATGCAAAGTCTGAACTGTTGTTATCTTTCTACTGTGGCTTCAGCCTAGCCGTCAGCAGGCTGAGGCCCGTCTCTGCAATCGCAATGTCCCAGATATTGTCCGACGGACAGTGTTTTCTGATTGGTCCACGTGTTCCTCTGACGTCATGCGTGGTGCGGGCGATGGCCCGTAGATCTAGGGGAACCTGCAGTGATGTGTGGTCAGCTGGGGCAGGTGGGGAAGCCTTTTTTTTCACAAACGAGAGAGCCAAAACCCGAAGTTCATGCTCGCTTTTTTCCCCCGTTCTATCTCATTGTATAAAGTGGTGTGGCATTAAATTTTGCGGTCGATTAGGATAGGTTAGCTACATTATAAATACTTTAAAACATTGTGGATGGTTGGTTATATTAGGTAAGTATAGGTACATTAAAAATACAGTAAAATCATTTTATGGTTGCCGTCCATTCTTAGGTTGCGGTGATGGCGGTTGAGTGGTCAGATCATTCAAATGTCACTAAGGCTACATTGGTTCAGTTTCACGGCACAGGGGAGTGGGGAACATAGCAGACGTGGGGTTTCCTCCGGGTTCTCCCGTTGCAATGACATCGCCCCGCCATGACGGTGAGCTGGAGGCAGATGCCTGGGTTGTCTCCCGGCTGTGCAGGGACCGGCAGTCGTCAGAGACCAGGATGTCGCCGGTGGGCTCCGCCCTGGTGCCGGCGCTGCTGGGCCTCGTCGTGGCCTGGGTGCCCGACGACCCCTACCTTCTGCAGCTGCCGCCGCCCGCCGTCAGCGAGGCGCTTCTGGGGGACATCCCGCTGGGGGTCCCCGACGAGGCGAGTGCGCGCCAGTTGTACGACACACTCCCTCTCCCTTGCGCGCCAGTTGTCCGACAAACTCCCTCTCCCTTCGGCTACCATATAATTTGTAAGGGGGCGCAAGCACGGCTCCAGAAGGGGGGCGGTGGGGGCGATAGCCCCTCCCGAGACCAATTTCATTGATTATTGTATATTTATGTTTACTTAAATAGTATTTAATTTCGTATGTTAAACTTTTATCTCATCAAAAGTTGCATGGAGCTACTAAGGTTCTGTATTTGAAACCTGTAATTTGTAAATAATATTCCAAGGCCAATATCTGACCACTTTCATTTTTTTTGCAACTACGACCTTTCTTTGTGCGATAGCCCCTCCCGAAAAGTCATCCTGATGCCGCCATTGAGGGGGAGGGGCAGACTTAGGTGTATAAAGTATTTTTAATATTTTGGAAGACTAACTGCAGCTTGTTACTAGCCATAAAATAGTTCCAGTTCTGCCCCTGTTAAAAATTTTTTGTCCTGTTACTAAAATACTAGACCACAGTTCTCATTCGCCATAAAAAAAACTTTATTGGCTACTTTATTAATTAAATATTAACTATTTTATTGAAACAAGTGAATTTTTAGCAACAAAAATGCAGGAATACAGTCCTTATACTTTTGCATCGTCTCTGGTACACGAATATCAAGAATTACCCTCTCCCTTTCATCCTGAGACTGCGCGCGGCGTGGTTACAACAATGCCTTCGCTGCGGGCAAAGTTTCCTGTGAACCTGTGTACTGTGAAGGCCCAGCATTAGCTTACTGGCATGCATGTTGTTACGAGAGCAAGCACTTTTTTTTTGACGTGATAACATCTTATAAATCGATGAACGCCGGCTGCACGCACGAAAAAAGTGTCAGGTTCCACCTGAGCCGAGCGTGCAAGAACCGGCCAAACCACCGTGCGAGAAAATCTTCAATATTATCAAACAGGTTAAGGCGGGCTTTTTTTTTAACTAATTGTTCGTGATTGTAAGTAAACAAATTATTAAAATTAAATTTGCAAAAACTGTAAATAATATTTGAAAATTAAAAAGTATGCAATTTTTCATCCATGTTTTCTTATGACGTTATCACGTAAAATTATCGTCCGTAAACCAACTTTACAGACAACCCCCCTTTTTTTTACTTATTCTGTATGTAAACTAGCGACTCTAAAATCGCTTTCAATTGTCAATGTCCAGAAATCTAAAAAAAAAAAAAAAAAACCTAAAAATCTTATTCTGTATTAATTTGTATTGAAAATATGACATAAAATTTCAAAAAAAAAAAAAAATCTGTTGACCCGATTGCTACCAACTTCACATGATCACCCGCTGGGCTGATCTGAAGATTGCCTGAAAAAATCATCAGAAATCGGTCCAGCCGTTTTAGTGTCCATAGGGAACATACATATACACAGATCGATTTTTATATTTTATAAATTATTCCCTCATGTTAATATCACCAAATTAAAAGCAAGAACATCACTATTTCTGTATTTAAAAAAATTTGTGAAATTAAAAAAAAATTGATGTGTACATATTAGTTTTGAACCTGAAACGACTCATTTTCGTAGTTGAGAAGTGATATCGCCGTTGTTTCTAGGAAAAGGATGTCCCTGGAGAACCTCTCACGCCAGAAGACTTCCAGAATGCTGAGAACCTAGGTGAGTGAACACCTGCCTGCTGTTGCTCAGGGGAAGACTTATTTTCACAGACGAGAGAGCCAAACTCCCGATCGTGCATCTTCGATTTTTTTTGGTTCAATGTAAATAAATATGGTGGTGTTGATAAAAGGATACTAATGGTCATTTAGGTTAGGTTAGCTACATTATAAATACTTTAAAATATTGTGGACGGTTGATTTGGTTAGTATGGCTACATTAAAGATACAAAAAAAAAAAAAAAAAAGCATGAACTTCGGGGAACTTCGGGTTTCGGGCTCTCTCGTCTGTGAAAAAAAAGGCTTCCCGTTGCTCAGCAGTCACAAGTTAATTGGTAACTGCCAATGATCAAATATTGCAGAAAACAGACTTTTGTCAATTCATTACATGACCTCTTGTAATTCTACAAAATATATATATTTTTTTTTTAAAGAACAGCACGTGCATTAATAATAACTGTAATATTGTTAACTAAATGCAGTAAACAGCAGTTATCATTAATTCACTAACCATTTTTGGGAATTCCTCACACCCAGAGGGTTATATATTTGCATTAACATTCCAGAGAGGTTTTGGTTACCTTTCCCACAAAAAAAGTAAATTTATACCACTGTATCAATATTTTTTTATATATTTACATAATATTATCTAATTAAAATTATTTGAATTTTTTAAGGTTATTATGAAAATTTAAAAAAAAAACTAAAAGTTTTTCATGGCGTACCTATCATGTACACAATGAATCAATTGCAGGAAAAACAAATTAAAGCTTGAAACTCAACTTGTTACATGACTTTTCACCTAATCAGTCTAGTGGTTTGGACATTTGGCTAGTGCACCAGTGGTCTGGACACCTGGCTGGTGCACCAGAGGTGTGGACACCTGGCTGGTGCACCAGTGGTCTGGACACCTGGCTGGTGCACCAGTGGTCTGGACACTTGGCTGGTGCACCAGAGGTGTGGACACCTGGCTGGTGCACCAGTGGTCTGGACACCTGGCTGGTGCACCAGTGGTCTGGACACCTGGCTGGTGCACCAGAGGTGTGGACACCTGGCTGGTGCACCAGTGGTCTGGACACCTGGCTGGTGCACCAGAGGTCTGGACACCTGGCTGGTGCACCAGAGGTCTGGACACCTGGCTGGTGCACCAGAGGTCTGGACACCTGGCTGGTGCACCAGAGGTCTGGACACCTGGCTGGTGCACCAGAGGTCTGGACACCTGGCTGGTGCACCAGAGGTCTTGACACCTGGCTGGTGCACCAGAGGTCTGGACACCTGGCTGGTGCACCAGAGGTCTTGACACCTGGCTGGTGCACCAGAGGTCTGGACACCTGGCTGGTGCACCAGAGGTCCTTTCCGGGTTCTGGACCGAGTGTTGTCTCGTCCATGATGCACGTGCAGTAGAAGGCAGTGGCACGCCGCCCCGGAACGATGCTGCCATGTGAGTGTGCGTCACACGTGACTGTTGTCGCAGAGCTGCTGGTGCCGCCCCAGGAGGAAGGCTCTGTGGACCCTCTGGAGGTGGCGGGGCTCTTCGAGGGAGACATCGCCGGCGTCAACGTGTCGGAGCTGATACTGGTGGGTGGCCTGTCGCAGCCGTGGAGGTGACGAGGGTCACACGCATGACCCAGTCACTCAGGAATCACACTCGGCTAACTTGGTCTGGGATCAGTGCATGTATCAGGCAGAGACCTAGCTCTCAAGTAACTGTTTACTCTACTTCCAGAAACTTTAGTTTCATAATGATTGTATGCAGTAATATTTGTAAAATACTTATTATTAAAAAAAAAAACCTTATCTAGGTTTCAATAGTGAATTAATGACGTATGCAAAATCTTTCTTTATTTTTTGCCTAGGCTTTCCGCTTCGGAAATTTCATTATGAGAAAAATTCCATCTGTGCTACGATGCTTTCCGGCATTGCTCTTAGGTCTTTTCGAACAAGAGGAACACTAAACATAGAAGGAACAGACAGAGGAGCAGTCAGTGGAGTAAGATGTTGTCAGAACTCTACAAATTTAGTTACTATGTGTACTTAAGTGTTACATCAGTATTTCATTGTCTACAATGATGAAACTTCCTGAATAGGTACACACTATATCCTTACACTATCAGCTCATTCAATAGTATTCATATAAATTAGTTTTCTTTATGTAATAGTGATCACCAAAATTTGATATTGAACATCTATAAGTTTTCTGTTTAGACCTGTGTAAATACTTTACTGATGCATTGCTACTGTTTGCATGTACGATGGTAATTTAAAATGGAAAAAAAAATTAATTGAGACTTCCCTTTCAGGAAAAGAATGCAGCGAGGAATCCTCGCAAGCGGTGGTCGTACGGTCTCGTCCCTTACGTCATATCGGCCTCATTCAGTAAGTTAACAGACCCATACCATAAGGAAAATATCTTGGCTTCCATGTGTTTACTGGAGGAATGCAATTATTCTGTGACAGTCCTCATTATCGGAGGATAAGTACCATGCACAGTTTGTTACAATAATGTTTGTGAATAGATTTAATAAGTGAAAAAAAAACATGATGTGTGTGATAAATTATGTCTGCATGTTTGAAAGATATTGTAATGTAATCTCTTCACACACATACAAGGCGGCAATGCGAGACCAAATGCAAAGGTTGAAAGTCGACTGATGCTTACATTGCATTATAGCATCTTACATAATTTATCAAGTGGAATTCGAAAACTTTAATTAACTTTTTGCAGCTCACATTTGTTGCACAGTTTATAACCTCAGCCTTAAACTAAAAGCAGCGAGTACCGTAGGTGAAGCAGCGTGAATTCAGCTGCAGACGCAACCACACATATGTTCAGCGCCATGACAGTGTGTGTTGTTGCAGACAGTTACGAGAGGAGCGTGATAGCAGCGGCCTTCTTGGACTACCACCGGCACACCTGCGTCAAGTTCGTTCCCAGGAGCACCCAGCGGGACCACATCCACCTGATGAAGGGTGCCGGGTACGCAGACAACTGTTGCAACCTCTCGGACCCAGCTGCCACGACGGCATACAATGTCGCCTCACCGCTGTGTGTTCCCCAGCACACACTCAAGACACGCTGCTCCTGGGACGCTGGGACCAAGGTTCCTGCAGGAAAACTTAGGGAAGTTGTCAACATCTAAGTACAGATAATATTCAGAAAATTTCCATGCTACTCAATATCTTTATGTCTTAAAACTGAATGTATTTTAACCTTAAATTCATTTTCTGTTATTTATCCATTTTCGATTTTCACCAGCATTAATTGTTAGGGATACAGATAACTGTGTATTAATTTGAAGCAGACCTAGTCTTTATTTTAATCCTGGATGACAATGCATCAGACTTAGGGCCGTATTCCAAGACACAAAAATAAGGGTTTAGGTGTTGAATATGCGATACCTGTACCGTAACCATATTCCAAGTGCACGATAGGACACGGCCAGTACCTTATTTTTAGGGCACTGATTTTTGGTGTCCTATCTGTTGCCGTTTCGTTGCCAAAATCACGCGCATGCGCAGAGCTCACTTTTTAGTTGATTTCTCCCAGATGACTGAATCGCATCTGGCGCCATTAACTCATATATAGTCATTTTAATTATAATCGGGGGATGAATAATGTGTTTTAGTGTGTCAAATAAAACTTTATAATAGCAAAAACTATTCTGAAATATATTTGATTACTTTAATGGTCATAAAAACAAATAATCAACAACTTTAAAATTACCTAGTGTGTCAAATAAAACTTTATAATAGCAAAAACTATTCTGAAATATATTTGAATAGTTTAATGGTCATAAAAACAAATAATCAACAACTTTAAAATTACCTGAGAAAATTAAAATTACGCCAATTAAACCGCACGATAGTGCTGCTATCTGTAGGATATTGGCGTAGCAAATCCATCGATGGTTGCCAAACATCCGCTAGAATGCATTGAAATCAGTTTCTAGCCTCGTACAGGGCACAGTTTATTAAAACAGTTACTTTTTCGTTTCCTAACAGGAATTGGATTGGGACGCGTTCTGGAATACAGTCTGCGAGATAGGTTACAGTTGTATCCCAACAAGGTAGTGCTTATTCGCTACCTTACCTGAATGTTTTGGAATACCGCCCTTAGTGTACTGGGGTGGACTCGCTCCCAGTTCCCTTCAACTGCCCAGTCAAGTAAAGCACTGAATATGGCAAACCATAAATAATTGGTTCCGATTCCACTAATGGAAAGCAAAGATTTGAAATTGTTGCAGTGACCTTTTGCAAGTTGAGAAACCAATGTAAACTCAGAGTCTAGTGACTAAACATTATCTTTTCAAAAATTATGCATGGTTACTGGGGTGAGTCGGCTACAGAGATAGAATGCTAAAATAAAAACTTATGCGCTTAATATGTTGACAACAACATATTAACATGAGAGATTAAGTAACAGTACTTACTATGTACATGCTGAAATATACATGAGCACAAGAAAATCGCCATTGTTACTTGTCCTCGCACATTCAAGGCACAAGACTGCACATAACAGTGACACAAGCAAAAACAGCTTGTGAGCAAGGGATCACACAAATGGAATGAATTTACAGTAAAAAAAAACTACGTAATTAGAATGCAAGGAATGCCAGTATTACGTTTTTGGTAATCACGCCCTAGCTGCTTTTTGGTGGGCTGTTCCCTTCCCAGGGGCGTAGGAACCGGGGGGACAGGGGGGACGTGTCCCCCTGAACTTTTTGGGTGGAGGGGACTGTCCCCCCCAACTTTCTAGACCGATATATTTTTATTTTATAATATTATTCTGCCCAACTTTATTTGTAATTTCTTCACTCTCAAATTTAACTTAAGGAAACAATAATAACTTTAACATCGATGTATACAATGGTTAGATACAAAAACTGCTTAAAAAGTGCTATTTTGCACTTTTAAAATCAAAATTTTCCTGTGGAGGAACCCCGGACCCTCCGTCTTAGTAGGAGGGGAATGGGTTTACATGACATCAAAATCATTATTTGTCCCCCCCAACTTTATGAACACAGCTACGCCAATGTCCCTTCCGTACTTACAACTAATCTGAAAAAATCTAGTTCGGTCATTCCCAGATGGCATTTTTCGCAGTTGCAGGTAAGTCCGGGCCTGGTAAGGTGTTCCAGGACAAAGGCTAGATGATGTGCGAGCTCCTCCCACATCTGAGACCATATTATTATGTCGTCCAAATATGCAGCTGCAAATATACCAGAGTATGAATCTATAACTCGCGTTATCATGCTTTGGAACGTCGCGGGGGGCGTCCTGGAGACCAAAAGGCATCGCGCGAAACTGGAACATATGCCCATCTGGAGTAGGAAATGTGGTCTTCTGATGATCTGTTGATATTATGAGTACTTGCCAATAACTAGACTTTAGATCTAGGGATGAGAATAGTTTATCATTGTCCAATTCTGTAAATGTGTCGGCTAAGTTCAGCATGGGATGGGTCGGGATGTCATGTTCAGCTATGGTGTTAGTACACTTTAACAGGTCCACAGCCACGAACACATGACACTGTTGCTCTAGGACATGCTGAGTGGTGGCATGGAATACGGTAGAAACTCCATGTTGGAACTCGTCAAGACTGACCTTGGTTTTAGTTGGAGGCATTGGCTGTCCTAGCCTGTAGATGGTTCGGTGGCTCTGGATTCCAGCGTGCATGCACCAGCCCTTACCTCTACAGCAGCAACCTGCTAAAAGAGCCATGGCAGCCCCAGGATGACATTATTTTGCAGGTTTTCCCCCCCAAGGCAGTTGTGGTCGATCGCTGATCCTGCACATACACGTCCAGCATCGCGACGCCTTGCGTGTGGTAGGTGTCTCCTGTGGTGGCTAGCTGGAGTTGTCCCAGCCGGGGTTATAATCGTGTTGGGTCTAAAACCGTGCCGCCACACAGTTGTAGCTGACGGCGGTGTCGACGACGGTGGTGTTGCCTGTTGAACACTACCAGAATTCTGGCGTCCTGGCATTGCCCCAGAGAGTGTTTCCTACATGGTCTGACCAATCACTTTCCGGCACTCTGTAGCGACTCAGCCGCTCCCAACATGTTTTTAAAAAGTTACGTGGGTCGTCGCTGGTTCTTCCAGCGAACTCCGGTAGTTCTACAAGGCCAATGGAGTATAGCTGGTGCGTGGTTGGTCGGCTGTGTATTGAGCTTGACTACAGATTTCACGTGCCCCTCGTCTCGCATCATGGCACCACCAGCAGGTGTACCAACCATCTCTGAAAGCTGTGATATCTTCCTTTACTCGAAACACATCACATGTTTGAACGCACAATTTCGGCAGCCGCCTTCACGCATTTTCCCGTCGCATCACGCCCTCGTGCATTTCACGGGCTCCGATCCGATAGTCTCGAACCTGACAGCGCCACCGTGGCCATGTGGTTCCCTGTACTGTCCTACACATACGCACATGTCTGCCCACGAGTATTCGGCTGTCCCGTCGTCCTGGTGGGGGGCGGGGGTCTCACATCACTCAATACATAGTGTTCAATTTGAACAAGGCTCCATCCTTAAACACACTTGAATTGATGTTCAGTCAGTCGCTGTCTGGCATGGCTAGGTTCGGTGTCAAGGCTGATGGGTTGCCTGTATATACTGCCCCGCGCGATACCACAAGCAGTCCGTCACACAAACTGCCCTGCGCAAAGCTATCCAAAGCGCCTGGAATGTGTATCACTTGATCGCTTGTGGCATTCGAAACAAACATCATCCAGTGTAAAGAATTGTCTTTGAATAAATCATTGGTCAAGTCAAAACTAAACTTATCTTTAATATTTTTTTTCAAGGCATTGTATTTTATTTTTCCAGGCATCAGTTTCTTCTGTGCATGCATCACCAAACGTTTGACTAGAAACAATGTTGTTGTATTTTGGCCATAGTAACACGAGCTGCAGTGGTGCTGGAGGAGTGTCCCACGAGGCAGAGTGTGACCACAGGTGCAGCAGTCACGTGGGGCGCAGCCAGGGGGGCCAGCAGGTGTCTCTGGGCCCGGGCTGCCTCTACAAGGGCGTCGTGGTGCACGAGCTGATGCATGCGGTCGGCTTCTGGCACGAGCAGAGTCGCACGGACCGCGACGAGCACGTGTCCGTGCTGTGGGACAACATACAGCCGGGTGCGCAGGAGAGCTTGGTCCTTGGTTGCATGGTGACGCTGTTACGAACAGGGCCCGCCCTTGCTGCCACAGGAGTAGGGAGGAGCTGGAATACCTCCAGGTGGAGGTGGCGTGGAAAACTTTGAAGACAATGGTTTCAGAAATAGAGTTTTAGGTATATTTTGACTTTCATGTCATGGTTATCAGTAATCTTAACACACTACTTCTGTAAAAAAAACTCATGTTACTAGTTTGAAAATTCAACAAACTTGCATTTGCTATGTGCATAAATATTTGTTAATGATACACTATTAATAAAAATATAATCTTGAAGGCATTTTAAATCCTTTTTTTTTTATTTTTTTTTTTTAGGTTATGTATGGAATTTTAAATTAAATTACCATTATTTTTCTACCTATTTATTTTTAGTTATGAATGAATTATAACAATACCAAATACTTTTGAATTATGTTGCATCTTCTGGGTCCATGTGATCTTAGAATAACACCCTCCCCCTCTGACAAGGCATGCTGGTCTTGGTTTTCAAAAATACTTCAGCATGTGAGGCGACCTCCGTGGCGTAATGGGATGCACACCGGCTTACGGTGCGAGGGGCTCTCGGTTCGAGTCCCGGGTAAGGCATAGGTGTTAATCTACATACGGATATTTGATTGAGGAAATGACAATAAAAGGCTTCGACTTAGAAAAGGCATTTAGTGCTGGTTGTGGGCGGAAGCATACAACCATTTAACCAATTAAGAAAAAATTCAGTAGTTGAACAGCCTGACAACAATTGATGTCACATACTCTATCTATATATATATATAAATCTATGTGTGTATGTTCCCCATGCATGGACTTTTAAACGGCTGGACCGATTTTGATTTTAAGGCAATCTCCAGATTAGCCCAGCTGACCGTGTGATGTTGGGTGGCAATCGAATCAACATTTTTTTTTGGTGGAAATTTTGTGTCATATTCAATACAAATTAATACAAAATTAGATTTTAATTCTATTTTTGAACATTTATTATAATTATAAGTGGTATTAGGGTTGCTAGTTACACATAGTACTGTGGCATATTCACCACATGTAACTGAACATGCAGAGCTGTGTAGCCTCTGATCCATAAGACGTGTGTGTGTGGAGTGCGTTAGGGGCAAAGCAAACTGACGGATGTTTTCCTCGGCAGGAATGGAGTTTAACTTCCACAAGTTCAGCTGGAAGGTGATGCAGGACCTGGGAGTTCCTTACGACACAGGTGGGTGTCTCCTGCGACTGCCCGAAACATCTGAACATCGCAGTTGTCCAGGAACAAGCGTGCAGTACATCGAGACAAACAGGATACGTGTATCAGTTATCCTGTACATTTCACTTACAGTAGCTTTATTGGGACTTTTACCTTTGGAATAACTGGTCTTATTTATCACCTGCTTTCTCACAAGGCTTAAACAGTTTTTCATTCGTCAACGCCCCCCACCATGTCCCTCGCTGTACCTATTGCTCCATGCACCAATGCTTCAAAGCCTTACATCCCTGCCATCGTTACCACACAACTTGCAGAGCAAATGATACCAGTGACTAACTTCACGCATTATATTCATACACTTTGAACAAAGTACCTACGTAAAACTCTACACAAACGTTTTTTGAAAATAGCAAAGGCGATCTGGCTTACCTGTTGGTCATTGATCTACACTGGAAGTTTTATAAAAGTTAGAACGTATGTGCTACTTCTCAGTTCTCGCAGATGGTGCTGGAGTATGCTTCCAACAGACACGCCAAGCTCTACAAGACCAGTGATGATTGGTGACAAATGTTTGGTTCAGTTTCAGTGATGCACTACGGGATGTTTGCCTTCTCCAAAGACCGACGGTCGCCCACCATCCTACCGAAGAGACCCAACACGCCCCTGGGCCAGCGGAGAGGATTCAGCGAGGTGACTGGTGTCGTCTCTGTAAACTGTTGAACCGCTCTCCAGTAGGTCCGCAGCGGCTGGAGCGATGTAAAGTCAGTCGCCTGCAAGGCCCGTCGAGACAGGGGGGGCAGGAACACCCGGAGAGGGGAAGGAACCAGAAGCACCCCAAGAAAACCCTCGGACTTAAGGCTCGGTGCGTGTGGCATTCAAGGGATATTTCTGTCGATTTACCACTTCAGTCAAACCTCGATAATTCAAACCTGAAGGAGCCATGATTTTGTCACTTTGCAATAATGAGGTTTGAATTGACCAAACTATTACAAAATTTAATCACAATTTGTAGATATTTTTAAATAAAAATAAGTTTCAAAAAATTTCTTATATACATACCTGCTACATGCATAACATACCTCAAAATTAATATGTGCCCAAGGAATCTTGCACACAATTTTATACAGATAAAGCAAGGGTTTAGAAACTAACTACAAAAAGACATACTGGCCACAATTTTTAAACAATATAAAATTTTTAAGCATTTTACCCCAATCTACACTGGAACAAAGCAATGCATCATATAATTTTAGTTCAAACTTCACATTCTTTGTTACATTACCTTGGGATATTTGTTTTAACCAATCTTTACGAGATGTAATTGTTTACATTTGGAACGAAAACAACTTTGTATTACATAATTACCATACACTTCTATTAAACAAATTACTTAGCACTATTACTTGAGTGTAATTTGTATAGACTGTGAAGAGAATTTGTATTAACATGGTTGTTATTAATGAAGTTTTAATGTAGATCTCTTTTGCATTTGCTTTTGGTCTCAAAGTTTGTCGCTGGATATTTACGAATCATTGGCGTAGGATGAAAACCTTGTGTGTATATGTTTGTGTCTGTCTATATATGTATATGTATTGCATTATTAGGTAGAACACCTGGTATCTCAAAATATTTGCCAGAAAAGGACAATGATGATGTATGCGCTTTGCTCTGGCGAAGAAAAAAGAAACCACGTATGTTGCTAAGCAACATGTATGTTGGGTGAGATAACTAAGCATGAGCTGTGAATTATGTGATTTTTGAGATACACAAGGTTTTCAATCTTAAGCCGATACAATGTCGTATGCAGGCTGCAAAATTCCATGCAAGTGTTCACAAGTGTGAAAAGTTGTAGAACTTTTTACAGCTATTAGATAAGAATCAGTAAATATCTGGAAACAAAATTTGCAATTAAACATACAATGAAAGAGTGTTAACTTAATAAGTTTAAAGGAAAAGCTTATAAATAGAATAGATGACATGAAATTCAATAACCAAAATGTTGTTTGGGACAGAGGTATAAGGAAACATGGCACATTTTCAACCAGTCCAGATCAGCACGGTCTAGCCTCGACGCGAGACCGTGGTCGTTGACTCTGAGTCCTTCGGCACGGCTTTAGGGACACCAGCAGGTTCACGAAGCTTTGTCCGGTCGGTGTAACCGATACCTCACCCCATCGTCCTGTGGCAGACACGGTCTTCCTCGCTCCACAGGTGCAACTATTGTCACGGGCGCAACAACTAAATTTCCAAAGGGAGGGCAATATACCTTTTCATAAAGAATCATCTATCCCCCCTATTGAAGCGGGGGGTCCGGGGGTCCTCCCCCGGGAAAATTTATATTGCAAGGTGGAAAATGCTGCTATTTAAGCAGTTTTATTATCGAAAAATTGATTACACAGCACTTTCTTTGCCCCCGTTTGCCCTCACTTCAAGGTTTCAGGGGGGGGGGGGGGGGGAATTACCCTTGCCCCCCCCCCCCTCCCCCCTGTTGTTGCGCCCCTGACTGTTGTCACAGCGAACGAAGCAAGGTTAGCACTTTAGTTTGAGGCCGTGATCGCCATGAGACAGGGTAGTGGGTTCAAATCCAGCGCAGCATGAGCACCAGAACCCTCTCTGTCGTAGAGACCCTACCGACCTACCGTGTCACCGCACTGTTACGTGCCTGAGTCACAAAGTAACCCAAACAATTTAAATGCTTTGCAAGCTAAAAATAAAATGGAAGGAAAATTGTATTTTAGCAAGTATAAAGTTTTTAAGATGTTTTTTTTTTTTTCAGGCGGACATTGTGAAAGTGAACCGCCTGTACGAGTGTCGGGAAGTTGTGACCGAGAGACCGCCCACGGTCACCAAACCAGGTGAAAATGTGAACCACTTCAACTGAGAAGTTGTTCTATACATATCAGTACCTCGGAGGCATAACACACAATGTCCACTTTCAGGTATAATGCTCTTTTAACCATTAACTTGACATCGTTTTACGTTCTTTCTAGTGGCATACAAGTATAACACCAGGATCTACGATCGATATGTCAAAAATGCACATATTCTGGGTATAAAATAGTTGAGCTGATAAGTCATGCACTATTTAAAATTCTTTAAACTGCTCTCATGAAAAATATGGTTGATGTGACATAGTGTCTTATTTTTTTGAGAGGTACAGATGTATTTTAATTTTTTTAATATGAATTCATACATTTTGGCCACAACCTACATTAAGTTAAGCCTAGAGAGATTAAAAATGACACAGCTGGTCTCATTTCTTAAGTGATTTGAAGAAGTGGCTTACTGCAGACTGTATCAAGCTCCACATAATGTTTTTTTTTTATATATATAAAAAGATATTTCGTTATTTCATTTAACATCTGCCTTGCCATGTTGTAGACAGTCTCTTTAGACTGGTGGAAGAAAAATAATATTTCTAATTGAAGTGTTAAACTGTGATTCAGTTTGATTCAAATGCCTCCAAGTTTATCCGAAGTGAAAGATCACAGGGCCACCTAGAGCAAAATTTCAATTGAACAGTCTCACCTGCACGCACATTACTACTGACAGATGGACAAATGGCTGTGAATGGACCAATATGACTTCAGCTTTACGCTTATCTCGTTCTGTTCGACCTTCCGCGCCTCGCCTGGTCCAGCAACGTCGTGACAGGTCAGCATCCAGAGTTGAGGTTATAGTGCCCTTGTTGCTGTTCGTCACAAAACATGTGAAAGTAACTATTAATGTTGCAACTTTCTGTCTCGTAATGGGAATTTTATGCACAAGCCTTACATTATAATTATTTAAACAATTATTATTTCATTTTATTAGCAGACAGATGACCAATCCTGAAGTTTATAATGTTTGTGCCTGAAATATTATTATGTCACCACATTCATTATATATGTTTATGCCTTGTTGAATAGATGATGGAAAAAAATTTCATCGTGATTGATGTAAATGAGATTAAATATTAATTATACTTTAGTAATTTTATGCAGGGATGGATCTAGGCTTTCCTTCGCCTGGGGCAAAAATTGTGATTAGCACCCTTCTCTTTCTTTCTCTGTCTATGTCTCTCTTCTTCTCTTTCGGTCTTTCACTGTCTTTTTCTCTCTCTCTCTCTCTCCCCCCCCCCCCCCCCCGCCCCTATCTTTCCCAATCCAATAAAGTAAGTATAATTTGAGTAATAAAGATCTCCATTGTAAAAATGGTTATTTTTAATAGGGAAAATAATATACAATAGATATTGTATAATTATCTTTTATATTCACTTTTAAATTTATACTTTTTGTATTCTACAAAAATACCTGGGGCAGACTTCTCCCCCCCCCCCCCCCCCTCTCCCCCAATAACCTTTCTAGATTTTACGATAGGGCAAGTTGAATATTTTATTATTTGTTTATGAAAAGTCATTTATATGTATACTGTACATTAGTGTTATTAAATACTTGAAACACACATGTCAAGTTCGTATGAAACACATGCTTACAGTAACACGCGTGAAGACCGACATTAAACACGGACGACTTGGATGGACGATTCCTGCCGCTCCTGTGTACAGGGTGTGTCGGGCTGTGACGGGAAGGAAATGCGTTGTTGCAGTCCACTGAGGATTACAAAAATTCTTCCAAAATAGTGTGTCTGGACCCCTGATGTAGCTGAGTTACTGTAGTTTTCTAAACCTGTCTTTGATATATTTTTTTTGATCCCGGACGGGAGGGGTCCGGACCCACGGTCCCCCTGTAAGCCTTCCCGCCAGGCTCACATCGGAGCGGATGGTAACGCGCAACACATGCGGCAGATGTTCAGTGCTTTGCTCTCGAGTGCAGGGCCGTATTTACGCGCAGGCTATTAGGCTGTAGCCTACGGGCCCGCACCACAAATTGGGGCCCGCACCACACGACACGAAAAAAAAAAATTACACTGCGATGTGGATCTTCTTATATTCTTAAAATACGCGTCGACACAGTGACCAAGTTGTTTTGTGTGGATTAACTGTGCCGAACTAAAACTCTTCCGTGGAAAGCTGATAATACATGAGTCGTGTCGGCATTTAGAAATTTTCTGATTATTTCCGTTGGTTTCGGCGTCACTTAATTCCTTGACCTCTAAGTACTGTTCGGTTAAATTGTCTTGTTTGATAATGAACTAATTTTTTTCAAAATAGAAAATTGATCAAAACTATGAGTGCTGTAGGTCAGTTAAAATAAGGTGCCCGCCCAGACCGGAGCAAGAGGCACCCACTGTTTCACTGGAAGGGGATACTCCATATACCCCCCTGTCCCTTGGAGAGGGCCCGCACCACAGACTCAGCCTAGGGGCCCACGGGCAGTGAATCCGGCCCTGCTCGAGTGCATGTGCGTGTTCCGTGCACACAGGAGAGTGCGCGGACAACCACGGGCTGTGCCAGCGCTGGGCCAGGAGGGGGGAGTGCGGCAGGAACCCCGCCTGGATGCTGGTCAACTGCGCCCGGGCCTGCGAGCAGTGCGGTGAGTCGCCAGTCGCCCCCGGGGCACTGCCCCCCCCCCCCCTTCCCCCCCCCGACCCGGCCGGGCCAGCCACGGGGTCCACAGGCCGGACCGTCACGGGGAGAGCTCAGCCGGGAGTACGCCACTCGGGCTAAACATCAACTTTCCGGAGTATTGAATGTGCACCGGAAGAGACTGACACGAGTCTCTGGGGCTGAACATATGCAAGTAGCAAGGGCGTCGCCAGGGGGGGGGGCTTAGGGGGGTGGCGGTTGCCCCCCCCCCCCTAGAGCCCTAGAGATTCAAAAAGATGTAGCCAAATGCAAAAAAAAAATACATACTTTTCCCACAACTTGCCGCCCCCCCTAGGCCATCGGCTGGTGACGCTCTTGGCAAGTAGTCTCTCAAGTGTCCATGCTGGTGGGAGCTGAACAGGGCCTTCCAGATTTTGAGAAATTGAGGCAGGGAGGGGAGCAGTTGAGTTTTGATTTTTTGATTTTTTGAATGTGTTGGGTCCACCCTGATAGATTGGACAAAAATCACAAGTCTATTGCTGATCGAAATAATAGGAAAACCTTACATTCTTTTCAATATGCCCAGGTCACATTTAATGCTTACGTGACAGTCTTAAGATTTATTTTTTTTAATCTGTGGTGTTTGAAAATTTGTACATCAGATAATGGTGAGGGGGCCCGAGACAGAATTATTTCCCCCGTGTCTTTTTTTTCTCTCGGCGGCCCTGGAGCTGAATGCTTGCTAATGAAGGCTCAACATGTTCATTGTCTGACGAACGAGTATGCCTAAATATGTTGACATTCAGCTAAGATAAGATGCCTTATTAAAAGAGTACCTGAGTTGTTTGTCCCTGAAATAGGTTTGATCATATTTTATGTCAATGGCATGGCATAATGGGCATTTAACTGGATCAAGGTAAGGCTAGAGGTTGTCTAGTCTATAGCAGGGATCTTGAAAACAAAATTTGTTTTTGAAGGTGTCGATCGTGCTGACGGGGGACTGTGTGTTTGCTCGAAGGCGGGAAGTGCAGCGACCACAACAGGTTCTGCGGGAAGTGGGCTCTCGCGGGCGAGTGCCGGCGGAACCCCGACTACATGAACGTCTACTGCGCCCGCGCGTGCGTCTCCTGCCCAGGTGCGCGGACGGCTGTGACGCCGTGTTGCGACGCTGGTTTAGAACGCTCCTTCAATGGTTCTTGCAATGCGGTGGACACATTCAAATCATAATTTGGACGGACGCCATTGCTAGTTGGCACTGCTTGTCATGGAGAAAACCCGAAGAACAGACAAAGAAGGATAACGACATAAAATAAGATAAAACGACACAATTAATGATGATGCACTCGCGAACATCTCGATTGGCAGCAAGCATGCACGATAGCACAACTTACCGCCATGATGGTTCAACAAAAACTGTTGCTTCGTTGCCGGAAGCTGCAGGGCTACTCACCTCGGCAGGCAGCCAACTTATTAAAAAACTTGGCGCTGCTAGCAAGCAGCGCGGGAAGTTCAAAATTCAAATGTTTCAAACACTATACACTAAATTACACACAATATTTACAAGTCCAAACAGGATGAATGCACAAACACACAGAGCACAAGCGAAAATTCAATCCGATGTCAAATGTTAAACGTAAAGACAGCACAGAGAACTGCGTGGAAGGAATTAGCCTGAACAGTATCACAGCACAGACAAACTCAGTGTGCTGACGACAATGAGACAGTTTTGCAAATTAACAACTAGCAATGGTTTTTGTCCGAAATAATGATTTAAATAAAACTAGTTTAGAAACTTTTAAATGCTTATACATTTAGTTTGCCTGTAGCAGTACAGTGGGAGATTGTTATTGAGTCTCATGCTGAAGTATGATAAGCTAATCCCTACAACATATTTCACTTTTATGAACAGATCTGTGTTGTGTTCTTTAATTACTAAGTATCAAAGGTGCGGTTTTTTGGTACGTTGTAATGAGCTTTCTCTTTATTCAAGAAAACTATTGTCGACTTGTCAGAAGGACATTGTGTCCTCATTGTATCATTTAAAGCACTTTCTTTCGAACACACTAGCAGCTGAAACATGTATGATGTTTCGCTACTCAAGGGGTATGACACATATTTTTTTTGTTTATTTAATCATCAAATAATAATAATTAATAATGCTACCACACTAGTTTAGTGCCACAAATATAAATATAAGGGTTTGATGTTCTTGCCAGAACCATACAGACCAATTCCTTTATTTCTATGCCTGAAAGTCCTAGAATATGTTGATTTAGGATCTCGCACTCATTTTTGACGTAAATTAGCATTTCCACTGTAAATTTTTAGATTGTTCAGTAATTCAGAGCTTTTCACGATGAAAATGAACCATAGTAATGTCTTAGAATATGTTTTAAAGCATTTTACCCTCTTTATACCTTCCCCAAACAAAAAACATTTCAGTAACACAATCTGGTCTTGATAAATTCAGAAGTAACCTGAGCATTCTTAAAAAGAAACCATAAATTTTTCCTTGAAAAATAAAGTTAAGAATGACCCCCAGAATACATTTTATTATCCACATAGCAGACTGTTCTGTTCGTTCATATAGATTCTCACTTGTGTCTTGGCCCCGTGGCAAAGCCGCAGCAGATATGCAGCCAGTTACGTGAAGACCGTGCTCCTGCACACTCATCCACCTGTGGAAATACTCAGGGCCGCAACTATGGGGGGGGGGGGGGGGATGGCAAGCGGGGCATACGCCCCGGGCGCAAAGCTGTGGGGGCACCGAAATCGCTTGCATTGTAATGCCTACTACAACTGGTAACCGGTAAAAAGTTTTTTAACTTTCATGCAAGGAATGTCTGATCTGATTTACAATATAACGTCTCAACATATTTAATGAACAAGTCTAGTGATTATACGGACTACTTTATGGACATAGTGGGTTCATGCGTGGAAGTTACAGTAGCACAGAAACTGTTACAAGTAGATATGGAGAATGCTTAAATAGCACCATTTTTCCGTGGTGTGGTATGTGCAAAAAAAAGAGGGGGGGGGGGGGGCTCATGAATCCATTAATGCCCCGGGTGCCAGAGACTCTAGTTGCGGCCCTGGCAACACTGGTTGTTGCAGAGCCGGGGGACAGCTGCACGGACGACAACGAACACTGCGCGGCGTGGGCGGAGACGGACCAGTGCCAGCTGAACCCTGAGTACATGCTGCGCAAGTGCAGGAAGTCGTGTCGGCGCTGCTAGCGACAAACGCCGCGCCGCGTCGCTCGTCACCGGAGGCCTGTGTTCTCTGCCGTGAATGAGACACCCGGTGAAACCGTCAATCGAGAACTACCCAGAGGACGTCAACTTGTGCGGAGTACTTTACCAAGATGTGAAGCCACTTTTACGTGTTTGCTGCCAACTTAGAGACATGCAAATATCTGGCCACGGTTCTAGAAGTGTTTGGATCATGGGAACGCACTCTCCCACAGAGCTATCTATCTAGCAGTGAACTTCCTGTCGTGGTTTGAAACCCTTGCTGCCGAGCCCTGGACTGTGTGTTTGCTGCCTCATCGAGATCCCCAGAAGGAACTCAGCAGACACCACGACTCCACACCGCCGGGAGCTTCCGCACTGTTGCCTGTCATTAGCCCAGTTACACTGTCAGCAGCTAGATTCTGCAAACTGTTGTTCCATGTCTTTAAATAATAAACAATCTGCAGATATTATTTGCTACTTCTGTACTTTACAAACCTTCACTAGTACTTGATCAGCCCCTTTTATGGGAAGCTTTATCCAGATCAAATTATCAGCAACGAATCATCTCTTGATAATGCCGTCAACATAGCTAGAGCAAGCCGCTAACCCCTACCATCTGACGACTTGCTTCGATCCCGGTGCCTGGAGATGCATTTTAAATAACTCCTGTGCATTTGCCATTTCGTGAGTGGGAAATATATTACCAAAATGTAATAGGATTAAGAACCAAAGCCATTGAATTATCCTAAAATTGATCATGATATCATCAACTCTCATTTTAATGATAATTATTATATATTTAAAACAGATAGAGACCCCTTACAAACCTTTATGGAAGAGAATGCGGCATTTAGATAGCAGTTTAAAAACATTAATTAAAAAATGTAATAGCAGATCGTGAATTTGATCAGCCTGGAATAGAAACTGTCTGGCTAAAATTAAAAACATATCAAAACAAAACTTTGATCCTTGGTAACATTTATATTTCTAATGTATTTTTTAGAGGTAAGATTACTCCTTCCTATGACTTTGAGTTTACAATATGTATTTGAAGATAGTTTGCTTCTATAAATGTTCATTTGGCACACCAATGCGATTGTCCTGTGGGCCTCATTGTGGTATTCTCAAAAACTAACTACAAGCCCGGGCGGGAGTTCAACCATAGCTGATCGCTCACAACAACATATCGTTAAATCTCTAAGCTCCTTTGCGAGTCTACAGTCACTGACCAAATGAAACCATCCGCGGGCACTATCCTCGCATCTATGGAGCTTGTAAAATGACACTGGCTGTATAGAACGCCTGTGACTTGTGGTCAGTATTAGAGAATACCACGACACGCCCCGCAGGCAGGAAACCTGACAACACTCACGCCTACCGCCTACTCGCAGTGTGCAGAATCAAGCCCCTGGAAATGCAGGAAAAACCGTTAATCTTCTTTAATCTGACTTGCTCCATACTTCTCTCAATTATCTCGGGTTAGAAATGAACATACAATCTGCTGGCCGATGCTAGTTTCCAGTTTACCACATATTTGCTTACTCGAAAGTAACTTGTAGAGTAAACTAGTCATCAGTTCATTTCCTGCCTAAATAACGTGACAATACATTCTGCTGGCAGCGACAGAAAATAATATATACCATTTCCTAAACAAAGTGCTAACTAGTGAAATGTCCAAATCTCAAGCTGAAGCCTGTACGAAAACATTTAAAAAGCTGTAATTGATCAATGTTTCTGAATATCTTAAGTCATCACATTCGAATACAAAGAGGATGGAATGTAACATACATGAATCACACTTGTCTTTACTCTGGCATTCAATATTTGAACTCTGATGATGATTAGATACTTAAATTAAGTCATAATAGCCATTTTTGGTGTAAATGTTTTACATAAAGAATTATTGTAGGGGTATTGTATCCAATTGTTATAACATTGAACAATGCTATGTGTCAGCGCTTAACCTAAGTAGTTACAAATATTGTCACATTATGACAGAGGTATTTCTTTCTTTCGTTCTTTCTGTCATAATAAGAAGGATTGTATTACTACGTATACCGATTTACGATCCATGTACTAGCAGAATAAATGCATCACAATTTTTCAGAGATTTCTTGTAGTTTAAAGCAGATATTTTCTGTAAGTATAAAAGTGTAATGTTACAAAAATTTCATTACTGTGTAATGACGTAATGAATGTGCATTCAATGTAATGACTAATGTATAACTTTATTGTATAATGGGAAAAAGGCAAAAATATGTAAGAACCAACTTTGAAATATCTGCAAAATACTAATTATTCATACTTTTGTATGTAAGGGGGGCACAATTGTTTTCCCCACACCTACAATAATGGCATAATGAAAAAATATTTGGTAGACTGTGGTGTTTATTGTGGTACATAGAAAGATAATTATGGCTCGTTAAAGTGTATACGATAATAGAATAATTGTGGTATGCCATATAGCTTCCTCCACCGCTAACCTTTGTGAATGGGTGTCGATAACAAGCATTTTCCCCCCACCAGACCCTCTCACTGTTCACTTAAAAACATTTCAGGTTTCATATAATTTGGTAGGCCGTGTTGTATGACATCTGCCGTCAGAAACCAGTTTGATCGTGGATCGACCACATTTTCTGTTGTCTTGCTGTGTTTTGAAAGCTGAATGAAGATCATTGGGAACTTGCGATATGCACCGACATTCTGTGCTGTTCACGGACAGTGATCTCTGATCGACACTGCGTAAGCAAACTTGTCCGGAATTTTTACAGACTTTCTACAGGTCGATTTAATCAGTTGCAAATATTAAGGCTTTTTTTTCCTCTCGTTTTTTTAATACAAAATTTTAGATCATTCATAAGACAGGTATCAAAACAACTACTTATTCTAATGTTAAAAACAACTTCTCACTTGAAATACCCTATTTTGAGGTTTTAAATGCTTACTATTTTTTTTAATGCTTTATAAAGGCTTTTCATTTCATCATAATTACACTCTATTTTAAATAGAGGCTTTTTTTAGTCAACAAGTAATAACATTTTATACTGCCTTGATTTATATGAACTTTTACATGAGAATATGTGTTTTCAGTCGTTATCAAAATTGAATCAGCGGCCGCGTGTGCTGCTATCTTGTCTGAACAGCATTAATCATTGGCTAGCCATGCCACAATGGATTGCAAAGACTCGTGTAGTTCCAGTCCGCAAATGGAAATGCACCTAACATTTCTTCGACAGTGCTATGCGAGAGACGATAGTTATAGTGTCGGTACGTGTTTGCGCAACATTTAGCGGAATGACCCAAAGATCAATTTTTTTGGGTTAAGATCATTGGATCGCCGATTGAAGAGCAGAATGGTGCAACTGGCCACAAGTAGAGACCGGAAAAAATTCGCTGATTCATTTCGCGATAAGCTAATATTCAAATACATATACCTTTAAGCTGCTTTTGTTATTGGTTCACTGTTCATCTGGACGACTCTGGGCCAATGGGAAACACTCGACCAAAGTAGTATCGTATCACAGGCAAACCAGTTGAGACGACTCACAGGTCAGTAGCCAATGAACAGGCTTTATTTTTCGAGTATACTGAGGACTGTGTAGTCTATCCTGAAGGTCATCGAAAACGGGAATTTTTCCAGTCCCTAGCCATAAGGGAGTGATGTGGCGAAAGGCTTAGGCTATGTGATGTAACAGCGTGAAACTGACACCAATGCACAAGTCTCAGTTTTGACCGCCGGGAATGTCCGAGTAGTAATTCTGAGGAAGGACTGCAGGTGGAGCCACCGACACAACGGACGAGACATGGAAATGCGAGCACGGATCCCGTCACCGTTCCAGCGCCTTACGACACAGGACGGCCTGGTATTCGATAATATGCAGAGGTTGGCAGTGAATTTAAAGGAAAGACTTATTTTGGCAGTTTGGTGTTACTGCTAGCAATTTCCAGAAAATATCAAACCACCGAAACAAGACCAAGACTGTAGACATTCATAAAACTTAAGCATGATGTTTCTATCCTATTGTACATATTCCACAATTATATTTAATATTTATATCTGCATGTTTCCCGTATACGTAATGTAAGTTGTATAGACATTCACACCGCAATACACCCGTAATAATATGATGAAATTATTATTTACATGACAGAGTAGGTTATAATTATTAAATATGATCTAATAGGACAAATAATGCTTTGAAAAACTGTGAATATGATGGCATTATTTAACTATCTTGTGAAATATGTTCCGTGTTTTTATTATTTCGTTTTCAGTGGTCAATTTTTACATGTGACCGTATGATTAAATTTAAAAAAGCCACATCCATTTCCACTTGACATGAAACATTATTAGACTAATTGCTTGAATCATAATTGGTTAATTTTCTTTACCAGCTGAAATTAGCTTGCCGATATGAAATAACAGAAACAAACAATCAAATATGTCTTGCGTCCCATAATAATTGTTTTAAAATAGTGCTCTCTCATTAAATCATTTATTGTTTGGACTTGTTTATAACATTTTTTTAGTCAACTGCAACTTTTCTAAACAATTTTTTGCACCCCAGCATATATGTCGGGTGAATATGCTGATCTCGTTTATTTATCATCTTGCAAGCTTAAAACAGTAAAATACACAGTCAAGTGTTGTTAAATAAACTCCTGAAATTAATTTCAGGAAACCATGGTAGACATTATATTACTATATTTTAAAACAACCAGGAGCATTAGAGGAACTCAAAATACCTTTTTTTCTGAATTTTGTTACTCTTCACAGAAGTCGCTACTCTCCAAAGCTATAATTTTAATATCAAAAATTAACACGCAAACTCTTTAACACCACCTGAACACTCTTCTTAAATTTTGTATCAGTTTAGCATACTTCTAAGTATTTTAAGGAAGCCTCTGTGGATAGAATATTGTGGCGATGCATAACAGTATTAGCATATGAGGGTGGGGACATAGAGTAAATAAAGTAGGCCTACCCTAAAAGTGTGAATAATCTAGGTACTAGTAGGAAATATTTTCTGTTTAAAACATGAGGAAAACATTGTGTGAAATAAGCGAGTAATGGCTGAGACATTCATACTCTATAATTTTTAAGATAGGTTATGTATTACATTGCCACGTGTTGCCTAGAGCTGTCCAGTAGAAGTGCCGTGGGGTTAAATTGGGTGCACAGTAACAATAGGTCGTCCGCACAAGATCTGACCGTCATGTTTTTGAACCTACTGATTCACAATAGCGCATAGAAGGGAAATTACTATATTTTATCTCTGTTGGACGCACGGCGCAACAGTCAATGAGAGCAGAGTAGGAAGCCATTTAGGCGGGAATAGAGAACTGAGGCAAGAAATCGTCGGAATATTACAATACCCAGGTGTAATTCCTGCCTTAAAAAATTAATTAATGCTTTTATTTGTAAGTCAGCAAAAATTAAAAATAATGGTTAGAAAGGTTAATTAATTTTTTTAATAACCCTTAATTATTTATATGTTACAAAAACTGCGCCCACAAATTGTCATGGTATAATCATTTGGTTCCTAGTTAATGTAGTTACTAACACTACCAATAGATGTCGGATACATCGAGAAATTTCATGGGTGCCTTCTTTTCACAGACGAGAGAGCCAAAACCCGAAGTTCTCGGTTTTTTATTTTTATTTATTTCAAAGATGCCGAAGACTTTATAAAAATTAAAAATAATAGCAAAGATTTTATACGGTAATTTCAATCCCACTTGTAATTTATGTTATTAGGCCTACTATCTTTATTGCATACAAATTATGTGTTATATGTTCTGTTTCACTTTTAATTATACTTTCAGTAGTTTCATATGCTGAAATTAATAACTTATAAGTACAATGTAATTGTATATTTTGTGTTTTTTTTTTTGTGAAATTGTATATTTTGTTTTTTGTGAAACTTTATATGTATATATATATTTTTTCCTATATGTACTTGACATGTATCATACCCCAGAAATGGGGTCAAAGGATATGAAAATAAATAAATGAAAAAAAAAAAACCAAAAATGCACGATCGGAGGTTTGGTTCTCTCGTCTGTGAAAAGAAGGCTTCCCAAATTTCATCGGCTGAAGTCAACAGTGAGCAGTCGTGCGCATGGCCTGCTGTGCACTCGCTCATGTTTAATTGTATTTATTTTTGATCGTGCACCCATCCCAATACCCAGCTCTTGCAGCAGCGGTCTCCCAGCTGCCAGGAGTCATCCCCCCCTACCCGTGGTGCCGTGCTTCACTCACCGGCGCAGCTTCCAATCAGGCGGTGACTCACGCCGCCCGGGACATGTGGCGGGTCCCGGGCAAACAAACTGGCTCGGCCAACCAGCAGGTGCTGCGTCCTCCGGCATCTGCTCCTGCTCTCCCCCTGCCAACCCCCCTCCTTCATCCCCGCTGCCTCGTCCGGGGGCGCGGAAGACTACCATAATGCGAGTATTCCGCCTGGCCTCTTCGAAAAAAGGCGGAAAAGTACCATAACGGAAATGGTGTGTCAAAAACGATATTCCTGATTGAAAACTATGTGGTATTTTTAGGAATAAAATTCATGTGCCTATAATTATTTTTTCGTAAAGAACTTCTAAAATACTACATAAAAAAAGTTTCTGAATAAAATTTAACCGTCAAAAATATATACCGATAAATGGTTGAACACACAACATCGGTATACAACCACTCACTGACTGATACACACTTAATAAATTATTTTATGTACAAAAGCAAAAAAAAATTAATGTTTTAAATGTTTGTTTATCTTTATTTATAACATAATGGAATGATAATGCTACAGTTAATTAAAACGCTATAAAACTACAAAAAATATTTTTGCAAAACTCCGTTCCCCCGGAGAAACCCCCGGAATGGCCACCGCATGGGGAGCCCAAGAAAAGAAACGGGCTCCCCATTTGGAAGCCACCTGGAAGGTTTTTTTCTGTTCCACCCACCGTTTCTTTGGTAGCCTGACTTGTTGCAAGGGATTGTGTTCATACCAGAGAAAATGCCACCATTTCGTCTGGGCAATCCGCCTTGGAGGAGCCGGGGCGCGAACCCGGGTCCTACAAGTCACAAGGCAGGCGCTCTACCCCAGAACCAGAGCGGTAGAGCGACAACATGCAGTCTTGTTAACACTGACATCATGTCATTCGCTCGCCTTCACTGCAGTTTGGTTTTGCATTTGTTTACAAACGTGAAGTACTAATACCTATATATATAAAATTTTCTGATGTAACACAATACGGCAAAATATTTTTTCTCAAACAAATACGAGTTTACTGTAGTTTCGTGTGTCATTAACACGTGCAGTAACATCTAACCTCGGTATGTTGTTCGTTCAGCATGAATTATGTAATTTCATAACAGTGAAATATAATTTGTATAAGTAGTCAGGCAATTTTTTAGTTGATTTTCTGCAAACAATCATACAGTCCCGCTGTACAATAATTATATAGAACTATAGACTAGTAACAAAAATATGTAAAGAGCTTGCACTGTCGATGGTAAAGTTATTTTGAAATAAAATAAAAGAGTGTGTTCAGTTAAATATGTGTGTGCTTACAAGCATGAAGTTATTGTATAACATTTTATTTATTTGATTTTAAAGCCACAGAAAAGTTGGCCTTGTTATATCACTTTTGGCTTTTTTTTTTTTTTTTACCGTGCTTAATATGCACAGCTATTCAAGTACTATTATTAAGTACTAAATCAATGATAGTGTTGGAGATGTCAAATTAAAATGTGCAATTCATACTGACATCGCCGGAATTTTAGGTAATGGTAGTACTGACCTTAAATCGATCAGTTTCTGAAGACTAAGAATTTAGATGACACTATTTTTGTGAGACTGGCTTACTTATTTAGAAATATTCACATTATTTGAATACAACTATATTTTATTGGAACTTGCAGTACTCCTAATTCTTGGTAATAACTTTACTAACTTATTATAGTATTTACTTTGAGAAATTGTAACGAACAATTTTTGTTACCAAGTGAGACAAAGAAACACACATAGTTTAAGATAATAGTATACCCCATAATAAACTTAAATATAAAGTGAAGGAAAACCATCTCGCATTTTCATTTAGGAGTGGCGTGGTGTGGCGTTTCTGTGAAGTGTTAGCTTATTCATTAATAATTTATAGATATTCATTGCCTAATAAAATCAGGTATTTAAATTATAGCAATTCTTTTTTGTTTAAATTCCTTGAGAACATAGAATTCAATTTTATTTTAAGTAAAAATAAAAGACATGGGCTTACCTAGTAGGAAATAAACCGATGGACTGAGTTATGTAGTTAATTATTTAATAGCAATTAGAAGTCAAATAAAATGGTTTAATAAATATTATCCTAGAGCGCGAATTGTGATCCATAATCTGTTTTTATAAGTATAATGCTTTTTCCTGTCACAGTGTACTCCGTCAGTAATTACCCAAAGTCATTTACCCATGTGGATCATTAAAAATATTAAAACCCCCGCCTACCCGGGCACACACACTGTGTGCAGCACTACAGGAAAAACAACGCGATTTCAAAACTACTCGAGATATCCGAGTGGGGGGTCTGCTTACGCGAAAAGCATCTAAGAGTTCGCTGAGGGCCGAAAAGTACTTTAGAACTCGGATTAAGTTTATAAACTATTTTTAGAAGAGTTAAAATGACTACAACGCGTGTTTTCAGAGTAATTTTTAGGCAGAAAAACAACCGGTACAGATTCTTGAAAAGCACTCAAGGGACTTGCATTACACCTTTATCTTCATTTCTCGGCCATGTAATGTTACGGTCACCGGTGCTGTGCACTGGGAGAAGACTGCGCGCCAGTCCAGAGGAGACACCGCGCTAGAAGCACCAGCGAGCGTCCGCCTCGTCAGGGGTGTATGAGTGTTAGTGGGGCGGGATGATTAGCGCGATGCTCGCTGGTATTTCTAGCGCGGTGTCGCCTCTAAGCGCAAGGCTCTTGAACTGGCGCGCAGTCTTCTCGTCACAGGACAACTGTGAAATTTGAGCGGTGACCGTAACGTTATATGGCGGAGAAATGAAGATAAAGGTGTAATGCAAGTCCCTTAAGTGCTTTCAATGATCTGTACTGGTTATTTTTACGCCAAAAAATTACTCTGAAAAAAATGCATATTAGCCATTTTAACTCTTCTAACAATACGGTTAAAAAACTTAATCCGAAATCAAAAGTACTTTTCGGCCCTCAGCGAACTCTTAAATGCTTTTCGTAAGCAGACCCCCACTCGGATATCTCGAGTATTTTTGAAATCGCGTTGTTTTTCCTGAAGCTCTGCGCACCGTGTGTGTGCCCGGGTAGGCGGGGGCCTTAAGGGGCCCGCCTACCTGGGCACACACACGGTGCGCAGAGCTTCAGGAAAAACAACGCGATTTCAAAACTACTCAAGATATCCAAGTAGGGACTATTTACGAATAGCATTTAAGAGTTCGCTGAGGACCGAAAAGTACTTTTAATTTCGGATTGAGTTTTTAAACTGTATTTTTAGAAGCGTTAAAATGCCTAAAACGCGTGTTTTCAGAGTAATTTTTAGGTATAAAACAATCCGTACAGATTCTTGAAAGCACTTAAGGGGCTTGCATAACACCTTTATCTTCATTTCTCCGCCATATAATGTTATGGTCACCGCTCAAATTTCACAGTTATCCTGTGACGACGAGACGAATGCGCGCCAGTTCAGAGACTTGCGCTTAGAGGCTATACCGCGCTAGAAGCACCAGCGAGCGTCGTGCTTATCATCCCGCCTCACTAACACACGCACACCCCTGACGAGGCGGGCACCTTAACTGAGAACTGGAGATTAGTCTAGTTACCTCTCTGCCGTCGGCTCGGACACCGTGGCGGCGACGCAGCAATGAAACTGCGTGCCGATGTCACGTGACGAGAAGAAGAGGAAGCGATGTCGGAAGCGAGCCAGCGCGACCTTGAGGCGCTGCGCAGACAGTTGAAGTGAGATCAACAACTGGCGGCCTTCTCTTGAAGGCGAGTTCGCCCGCGGGTCAAAGCCACGATTGGTCCACATACACAACTATCTTGAGCACATAGGCTATAACTTATCAGAAATGGCCTTGTCGACATCAGGACAGCTGTCTTAACAGTCCTATTGAAATTAATTATATTTTGTAGATATATATTTTTTTGACGTGACAACGTCTAATCGATGAACGCCTGCTGCACGCACGAAAAAAAGTGTCCCGTTACGCACATTGTACCGTTACGCTAATAAATTGACTAAAAAATTATGATGATTCATATAATTGATGATAGATATTTGATTACAGTTTATTTATATTAAAACGTGTTCATAATTATATTTAAACTTCATAGCTAAACGCCAGTTTTTAAAATTAATTACAAGTCATCTACACGTGAAGTGTTTCGTCGGCTGTTTATAAAGTGAAGTGAAAAGTTAATGTGGTTTTCATTATTTATTACAACAATTTCGGCAATAAAGATTAATTATTCTTGCATTCTAAAAATCTGATTACTAGTATAATTTCAAGTATTTATTATTTTATTATTAAAATAACAATGATTCAATTTTATTCATAAAAGTATGCAATCATTTCATAAATGTTTTGTTATGACGTTGTCACGTTAAACTATCGTCCGAAGACCGACTTTACAGACAACCAATTTTTTTTTTTTTAGGTTACGTTTGTAACCTTGGCAGCAGATATCAATTATTCATATTTTTACCAACACATACAAAGTGATTCTAAACGTATGAATCCACGCTTGCTAAATAGCGAACCACTGTTCGGTTAATCCGAACATGATAATACATAGTTCTGGGCCACGTAGCTGATACA